>NC_030814.1:97032186-97719273 GCF_001704415.2 Capra hircus | reverse complement strand
CCAGAAAATCGGGAAGAGCCACTGAACTGACTACTGCTGGATTCCACGTATTTCAGTGCAGGCCGGTTCTCAAGTCCGGAAGGTAGCCACATTTCCTCTTTGAATAATTCATCAACAAAAAGGGGGCGTCGAATCATTATTTCCCAAACTATGGGAGCCCACCACCAGTGATATCAGACAATACTTTTAGGTCCTTATAGGAGCTACAAACCAAGTAACACTGATCGCACGGTAGCAAAGTTATTCTGTCTCTAATTCTTTCAATCCTTTTGAGTGAAGGAGAAAGTCTTCCTTAGCTTTTGCTGTGTTAATAACATTTATACTTCTCCTTTTTATGCTTAGGTGGGTTTTTTTTTTTTTTTTTTTTGGTTTTGCTTTTGGCCCACCAAAACAGGACACGCAGGATCTTAGTTCTCCAACCAGGGGTGGAACCTTGTGTCCTCTATGTTGGGAGTATGGAGTCGTTACCACTGGACCACCAGGGAAGTCCCTATACTTTTCATTTTTTAAGCAAGAAAGAACAAGCATCCATACTCAAAATCTTTATCAGGCAACTCTTCTGGGCTAGATTTTCAGAATAGTTATCTCATTTTTAAAAAACAGATATTTAATTTTACCTTCTATGAACAGTGGATTCTGGTTTTCCCAACTTGAGAAACTTGACAACCATGTCCTTTTAAAATAAATCCACTTAAGTAAAAAAAATATAAAGTGACTTGAATAAACATTCAGAAAGATAATACAGGTGCAACATAAATTGAAACGGGGTGTTTGAATGAATAAGCTTCATATCCTTTCTTCTTTCCTTTTTTTAAAATTTGCAATGACAAGTGTTTGGGAAATGCTGCTTCATGCTCTTTTGAAACAGGAGATATTGGAGCCTAGAATAGGCAAGTGAAAAGTTTAAGGTTATGTGGGACCAGAAACCTAGTTTCCTGCTTCCCAGATTCGGGTTATGCCCTGTTTTATCCACATGATGCCTTCATGGGAATTAGGAAAAGGGACCTCAACTTTGCGTGAGACATTTCACCTAATGGAAAATTACCATAATATACAGATTTTGTTCCATTAATTCACTTTACTGCCATCTACTGGAAAGTTGCAGTAATAAGTAAATCCAACATAAAAAGTAGCAGCATCCCTTTGAACGCGGTGTCCTTGAGCAGTGTGCAAACTGCCCAACTGTACCTGGCAACCATGGTAGATCTCCCATATACCCCGATCTCACCTTGAGCTTTGGCAACCGCTTGATGGTTTTAAGAGGTCGTAGCACCCGGAGGACTCGGAGGGATTTAATCGTGTTGATGTCCTTTCCTTTGCTATTGCCACTGTGGAGGGATGTTAGGATGGGGACAAGGGAAGAGAGGGAGCCAAGGTCAGGCTGGGTGGTGGGTGGCCTGCAGCCACACGTGAGCCCAGCCTCCCAGGCTTAGGAATCTGGGGTAAACCTGGCATAACCTTGCCTTGCTGAAGAGCAGTCAGTTCCCTTGCTACATCTGGACTCAAGGGTTAGTGAGCAGATGGCCTTCTGTGGTTCTTGGGGTTGTTGAGGGCCCTCCACTGCTGGGCTGGGCCTGAGCAACTGCATGGGGGGGCCCTCAGATCCAGCCTGAAGGAGTTAGCCCCTACCCTAACCTTGTATGGTCTCCTCGGAGCTGGTCTTAGTGAGCTTTTAGAAAACCGATGCCCACCCCCCCCCATATTTCCAACAGGATCCATAAAGTTCTTAAAGTGGCATTTAAACAAGAACTCTCCTCCCCTCCCCCTCCCCCAATATTCCCTGAACCTATGGAGCAAAAAAGAACTAGAACATCAGATGCTGATGTTGAATCACTGCTTCATTCTTTCAGGGTCTCTTAGCTCATCTTTGTCAGATTGCTGCATGAAAGTCCAGCCCAGGGTCTCCTGGGCATGAGTCCTAGCATTGTAGATGCCATGAGACCCTTAGCCAACCATAATTCACCACCCCCCTCAATGAGGAGGGCACTACGTGTGGCCACCAAAGGCTTGTGAGGAATGGAACTCACCACCCACCCAGCTGCCCAAGCCGGAAACCCAATAGTCATGTTCATCCTCGTCCCCAACAGGTCGCCCTCCTACACATGGCCACCATCCTAGGTCAGACCCCCATGATCCACCTCCCAACTCCCCCCCCACTCTATGTCTCTCTCTTCTTCCACCTTTCCTGCCCACAGCGACCCAAACTATCACGCCACTCTGCTGCCCCAAACGCCTCTGGAGCACCTGGATTCCTAGCAGTGCCATCTCTTGGCATTCAAGGCTATTCAAAATCTAGTCCAACTTACCTTTCCCTTTGCATCCCCATTGATCATGACACACCCCAAACCCCAGCCACGTGCTCTGGCTTCTGTTCCTGCAGCTAGAACTGCCCTTCCTCCACTGCTCCATTCACAGAACTATGCAGCCCTCAAAGCCCAATGTAAATGTCCCGTCATGCGACAGTCTCTGCTGACTGCCTCTGGGTTCTGCCAAACCCCAGTGCTTATTCAGAACCGCTTTTGTTTCTGTCATTGGCTCTGGCTTTAGACAGTGTGTGTGTGTTTGTGTGTGTGTGTGTGTGCCCAGTTGCTCAGTCGTGTTCAACTCTTTGTGACCCCACGGACTGTAGCCCGCTGGGCTCCTCTGTCCATGGGGTTTTCCAGACAAGACTACGGGAGTGGGCTTGCCATTTCTCTCTCCAGGGGATCTTCCCAACCCAGGGATGGAATCTGCATCACCCGCATTGGTAGGCAGATTTTTTCCCACTAAGCCACCTGGGAAGCCCTGGCTTTAGCCAGAAAATTCCTCCAAGGCAGAACTGTGGTTTATCCTTCTACATGTTCATTTTCCCTTTAATCTTGGTTCTTGTCTCTGCCCCCAGCACATGCCTGGTGTGCAGTTTCAGGACACATGTGAATGGATCCAGACTGGAGTTCTTTGGGGACTAGTGAGCAAACACCTGCCTACAGTCACCTTTTGGGTCATGAATAGAGCTGCCTCAGAGACCTCCTCCATGCTGTGCCTCTCTATCCAGGTGCAAAATCATTTTTAATGACTTTTTAAAAAAGGGTGTCTTTCTCTCACTTTTCAGAGAATAAGAGAATTGGACTTTAACCTGTCAGGCACAGCCATGCTCCAGGATTCAGCAGTCTGAGCACGCTTTTTTCCTTTATCTAAACTGAAGTCATCTTTATGATCTCAAAGCTGTGTCCCCAAAGTACGAGACACATCAGGAGAGTCGCTGAGATGCTTTTAGGCAGAACCCAGACACAAGTAACAGGATCGCACAGGGAAACAGCTACGTCTTCTTCAAGTTATCTTCCAGGCTTTCTGCTTTGGTCAGAGAGGAAATCTCTGGTAAGTGTTCATATGTGTCTAATGCCTCCCTGGTGGTGGTGGTGTAGGCTCTAAGACATGTCCGACTCGTTGCAACCCCATGGACTGTAGCCAGCCAGGCTTCTCTGTCCATGGGATTTTCCAGGCAAGAATACTGCAGTGGGTTGCCATTTCCTACTCCAGGAGACCTTCCTGGCTCAGGGATCAAACCTGAGTCTCGTGCACTGGCACACGGGTTCTTTATCTCTGAGCCACCAGGGATTTCCTTAATGTCTTCTTGCTGCTGCTGCTAAGTCGCTTCAGTTGTGTCTGACTCTGTGCGACCCCAGAGACGGCAGCCCACCAGGCTCCCCCGTCCCTGGGATTCTCCAGGCAAGAACACTGGAGTGGGTTGCCATGTCCTTCTCCAATGCATGAAAGTGAAAAGTGAAAGTGAAGTCGCTCAGTCGTGTCTGACTCCTAGCGACCCCATGGACTGCAGCCTACCAGGCCCCTCCGCCCATGTGATTTGCCAGGCAAGAGTACTGGAGTGGGGTGCTAATGTCTTCTTAGCACTCCCTAATCTCCCTTTCAACAAAGAACCTAGCTTGAATGCGGCAGCTTGCAATGCAACTGTTTCACTTCTGTTGAATTCACTTTTGCAGCTGCCATTCTATCTGAGGTCAACGATACTGGTTGTATGGGGATGACATAAGGTCTTCTAGCAAACCGCAATGAAGCTCAGACTCTATGTTGGTGGGGAAAAAGTCAAGCAAGTGGACATCTAGGTTGTATGCAGAACTGGCTAACAATTTTTCTTTTCTTAAAATTTATTTCTAATTGGAGGATAACTGCTTTACAATGTTGTGTTGGTTTCTGCCGTACATCAGCATCGAATTTGGCTAAAATCTTGATGTACCAAACTGCTGACATTTGGGAACACACCTCTCGGGGCACATCTACTCATCTAAAAAGGACTCTGTGGCCATTGTGGGGATGTCTCTCTCCCAGGAGGCACATCTCCCTTGGGAGAGGCTGAAATAATCCTCTTTGTTGAGACACCAAGGAGAGTGTTCCCGGCAGTTTGGTTCCTGAGCATGCAGGAAAGGCTTGATCAAGGTATTCTCACAGAAAACAACCAGATTTTCGAATCATTTTGTTGAGACTGTAGATGTTCCTGGAGGAGGGGAGTTATTCCTCTTAAAGCGCAAGCCCTCATTGTTTGGAATGTCCACGCTTCTCCCACCTGGGAAGTTAGACATTCATTCCCCTGATAACCACCCATCCGGCTTGTCTGTCCTACTGAAGTCAGATCATGGGGAACACGCCCTCCATGCCCGTTACATTCTCTGCCAAGAACTGGGCTAAACGGTGGGTCATGGTGACAGGCAGTGGCCAAGACCCCTGCAGGCTCAGGCTCCCTGGAGAGTAGGCCGAGGGGCTCTGGTCACTGCAAGCGACAGGACGGCAGCAATGACGCGAAGCTACGGAGACAGGCCCAGAACCAACACGGCTGCGTCAGGGCATAGAGAACAAGACAGAACGAGAGAGAGAGAGGCACTTTACCGTGTGCTGCTCCTGGTGAGGTGGCGTCGGAGGGAGAGACAGGTCGTAAGCGGCCTCAGAAGAAAGAACACAGAACACGCGCACACACACGCACGCGCACCCGAGCGCGCCCTTGCCCCGCCCGGGCACCAGGAGGCGCCGCCTCGGGCCCGCGGCTCCGGATGGTGTCCATCCTTCCATCTGGAAGACCTCCGTTCCAACCCCTGCCCTTGGCAGGCTCCCGGCACTGCCAAACAGCACCGAGGAAGCCAGATTTTCAAGTCGCAGGACAGCCAAAGTTATCAGCTACCGAAGGCGAATTTGCCACTGAAGGTCACTGCCAAGAGCTGGAGAAAAAACCCTTTTCTCCAGGGTTTCTGGGACGGGAAGACTTTAGAATATCTTTTTTTCCCCGCCCCGGCCACTCTGTGCTGCATGTGGGATCTTAGTTCCCCAATCAGGGACCGAACCAGCAACTCTAGGTGCATTGGAAGCACGGAGTCTCAACCACTGGACGGCCAAGGAAGTCCTTTGAAATGTCTTGAAGGGGATGAGCTTTGGAGTTGGGGAGACCTGGGTTTGAATCCCAGCACTGCCTTTAATTTATTGTGTGTTCGTTTTTGCACTAATTTTCTAATAGATTTCAGCCGGGACGAATGGGCGCTTGATGAGTGCTGGAATAAAGCAAACGGATAAACAGAAAGTACCCATTCACAAAGCAGGAGGAAAGACTCCAGCTGCTTGGAGGTGCCCTTAACTATCGCCCTCCTCTGTGAAACAGCCCTTGGGGATGCTGAGGTTTGATACACATTTATGGCCCTGACTTTACTCCCTAAGTTATGAAGAAGAGAGAAGGCCGCTAGCAGTTCCGATTTGGGATGAAATTAAGGGGCGACTCTCAAGAGTCTTTTGGGAAACCTCTCCGCATCTGGCAGCGGCCCCTTGCACAACTCGTCTTTGGACTCAAGGCTCAGTCTTATTATGACCCTCCAACCATGACTGGAGATCAAGGTGTAAGACACTTGATGCTGTTATTCACAGAACAGTGCAGCTGCCAGACAGATACTCTTCAGAATTTCCCACCTGCCCCACCCTCTTTTGAAATTGGTGATATTTCTGAAACTATGATGGCTTAATGTCTACAGATATTCCCACTGGAGCCTTCCTCCTCCTGCTGCCTTATCATGAAACCTCAGCAGTGCTCAAAGCTCAGTGCATCTAGGAATTAGTGCGTAGACAGAATGGTATAGACTCTCCTTTTTGGATTACTGAGGAAGGTTTTCTCAAATTTATTTTTTAACTTTTAAAATCATTAATCCATGGCTTGTGGGATTATAGTTCCCATGCCCCCTGCAGTGGAAGCTTGGAATCTTAACCACTGGACCATCAGGGAAGTCCCTGGAGAAATGTTTCAACAACTGATTTCTGCTCAGTCTGATGGATGACATAAGGTGTAATATGGGAGTCTTCTGAATGTCACTGTGTCTGCCTGTGGGAGGGTGGTACCATTACACCCATTTTCCAGATGAGGCAGCTGAGACTTAGAGAGGGAAAGTGATTTATCCAGAGTCACACAGCCAGCAAGAGACAGACTGAGCTTCAAACCCAGGTTTGTATATCTTGCACTCTAATCTTCTATTTCTTTCCATTTCATTGTACACACACAAAAGAATGCCTTCAAAGGTAGGGCCTGTTTTGAGGAGGATAATTTAAAAAAAAAAAATGGCTTCCTCCTTCGGCTTCCTTGCAGTTGGGCTCCTGAGCATGCAGGAGTGGCTTGACCCAGGTGCTCGGCCAGCTGTGCTGGCCTGCTTTGCGGGAGGAGTGGCAGCTCCAGATGGACTCTTGGCAGCGAGGCAGGACCACGAGCCCCCAGCTGCTGAGAAGTGGCAGTTGGCCACCCCGATGCATGGGCACAGAGCGTGATGTCATGTGTGGTGACTCATGAAATGGTGTGTTAATGGAGGTCGCATGGACACGGCACACAGTCAGTGGATGGAGCAGGACACACACGCACACGCACACGCACACGGATATTTGGGGGAGGTGCAGGAGGAGTAGAAACCAACACGAGAGCTTCGACACATCCTTCGGAAGACCACAGGGATCATCTTCCCATATCCCAGACGGGGCCACAATCACAGCACTGCAGAATCCTTGCCTCCACCCCAACAGGCCAGAACAGCAAGATTCCTTTCAACAAAGAAGGGAATAGTCTCACAGCCTCTTCCCCTGGACTTCTAGGCTTTGCTGGAGACTCAAGGAACCCAGCCAGGCCAGGCTGTCAGGTCTCATCCTCCTGATTCGTGAAACTGTCCACATTCAGGGCTGAGAGTTGGGCGGCAACCTTGAATCTGACAGTTGAACTCAACCCTAGTGATCCTGCCTGCGTGCTTCGTTGCTCAGTCATGTCCAACTCTTTGCGAACCCACAGGCTGTAGCCTGCCAGGCTCCTCAGTCTGTGGGATTCTCCAGGCAAGAATGCTGGAGTGGGTTGCCATCTCCTCCTCCAGGGCATCTTCCCAACCCAGGGGTTGAACCTGTGTCTCCTGAAGCTCCTGCACTGCAGGCGGATTCTCAACCACTGGGCCATTAAGCCCTTAGTGATCTTGCTAGACTCATTTCCCCCCACAATCTCTCTGGGCTTCAGTTTCCTCATGTACAAAAAAGGGAATAATAAGAGAAATTCTTGCATGGGGCTGTAAAGATTAAGTAAATGGAGGCTGTTACTATCATTATTGTCCAGTCAAGTGTCTCAAATTTATGGGGAAACCGAGGCACAGAGAGGTTCAGGGACTTGGACATAGAGAGAAACCAAACAGGCTTGCAGGAACCTTTTTTAAAAACAATCAGGTTTATTTCATACTTGCTGGGGACCGCAGCTTTGTCTATGAGGAACCAGGGACACAGGACAAAAAACGTGAATTAAAGGAACAGAAAGAAAGGAAGCAAAGGACTCTGGGACTGGGCACTCAAGTGGAGGCTCTCAGAGCATCCCTTACTCCTGCCTATATGACATCTACCAGGTAACGAGGAAAGGCCTTGTAGGGCCAGAGACCTTCTCAGGTAAGAGAGGCCAGGAACCTGAAGCCAAAGGGAGGACTCTGAAACTTTTCTGGGGAAAAGAAAAGCAGCTTGACGGCTCCTTCTCTGGTGGAATGGCCTCAGGCATGCGGGAGTTGCTAGATCAAGGCACTCCACCAGCTGTGCCTGGCCTGTAGCCCTGCCCTGGACGGGAACTGGCAGGACCAGATGGATTCTTGGCAGTGAGGTGGGGAGGGTGTGGCAGGGGTGGGGTCTCAGAGCCTACCTATTCCATCCTTGTGACCATCACATAAAGGTGCTCCCTGGGTTGTCAGCCCTTCTAAAACCCCAAGAACGTTCCTAACACTCGTCAGGATCCCACTGGCAAAACTACACATCCCAGTTCCTGCAAGACATGTAAGTTCACTGAGACTCATAGGGATGACCTGAAATCCCTTTCCAGACCCTTTCCTCAAACAGGAATTTAAAAAACAATTTGAAACAGGGATTTTCAAGGGCATGGACTGGCTGGCTTTCTGCCTGTAGCAACTTCATAAAACCAGTTTCAAAGGTTGACTCTGCAAACATGCTGCCAGATTTCTGTGAGCTGTAGGCTCATTTTGAATGCCCTTGTATAACTTTATATTTAAAGCGAAAACTCAAAAAATTAAAAACACAAAATCAGCTCCCTGCGGCAGATTCTTTTGCAAACACAAAGAATCCTTTTGCTGATTGATTCTGGGTGGAAAAATAATTTTGTTTTTTGCAGATTAGGTTTGCTTCAAATTGAGTCTAATTGTAGCTTCAGGGAAACTAGGCCCATCATGGCAAAGTTTTATGACTGAGAGGCTTGTTTCCCAAACTGCGAGGTCAAATGGGGGATGGAGGTGGGACAGGGCAATGGTGGGGGCCCCCCTCTTTGACAGTGAAACTTGTTGGCTCCCACAGAGGTCTGGAAGGAAAGTTCCAAGGATGAATTGATGCGTAGCAGACACTACTTCTACTGTGCTACACCTAGGCGGGTAAGACAGAGGGCGAAACCCACTACCCAGGCCAGGCCACAGCGGGCAAAGTAGGGGGGCTGTGTGTGGAGATGGACGTGGTCTCTTCCTGAGCCCTGGGGGACTTGGGAGCTGCTGGGCAGATGTCATCCTGGAGGGCTGGAGGAAGTGTGGGAGGGGGTGCCTCCCTGCACTTGCCTTCCCCGGTCCTGGAGACCACCCCAGGTTGGAACATGGTGGGGACTGGGTCGTTGATGCCAGAGTGAATGGTGGAGTGCCTGCCTTCTCCAGGCCCTGTGGCCAGGTTAGGCAGAAGGTCAAGGCAAGGGAGAGGATGGAAGGGATAAAAAGAGATGGGAGGAGAAGGAGAGGGAAGAAAGGATGGGGGAGGCTAGGGAAGGGGAGGGGAGGGGAAGAAGGGAGGGGGAGGGGAGGGGAAGAAGGGAGGGGAGGGGCAGTGGAGGCAGGGGCTGGGGGGAGAGAGAGAGGGGGCAGGGGAGGGAGTCAGAGAGAGGGAAGGAGAGAGAAAAGGGGCAAAGAGAAAGAGGGAGAAAACAGAAACAGGAGCAAGGGAGGGAAGGGGATCTGAGAGGGATTCACCCCAGGCTTTTCAGAATTGAAACTTTCTCAGAACCTAGCATGGTTCCTAACTGACCTTGCAGGAGTTGCTCAAATAACTGATGGATGGAGGGAGAAGCATATTTAATTACATTCTCATACACATAGTGTATTGCCTTTTAAAATCTTTTTTCGGGGGAAGAAATTTGTGCTCACTCGAGAAGAAACCAATTGTACCTTGTTTATATTTTACACATCTAACTCCAATGGGGCTGAATTTTTTTTTTTTTGGTCATTTTTATTAATCAGCATTCTGTGAAATTTCTATGTTACATCCTGTATTCACTTAACTGTTGAGGTTCAGTGTTTCTTACTGACTTGTAATTGCTTTTTATATGTGAAGGCCATGGATGCCTTGTTTTATTTGTGGCAATCTTTCCCCTCTAATTTGCTGTGCACTTCACTTTGACTATTATCACTATTAAATCTACAGGACATCGTAATAATAATGGAGCCAAACTTCTCGAATTTTTAAGACGATCGCTATCACTGATGATCAAATACTCAAATACTTAAAAAAGTGGGAGAGAGAGAAGAAAGGGGAGAGGAGGGAGGGAGGGAGGAAAACAAGAGAAAGAAAAGGAGAGAGGGTAGAAGGAGAGTGGACCGGAAGAGGAGGAGAAAGTAGATGATAAAGAGAAGGAGGCGGAAAGTCCGGCTGGACTCAGAAACACATTCAGCCTCCTTTCACGGTACATCTCCACCAGCTCAGAGGTGTTCAGAAACTCTGGAGATTTCTAGCTCTTCTGACACAACTTGACCTCATTGTGGTCCCAGGAGTGGCCCACTTTAGCCCTTAAATTGGAAATGGGCCACCACGCTGGCCTCCTGACAAGCCAAGCCCTCATTGTTTGGTCGGGGGCCATTCAAGGACTCCTCCAGGCCTGCTGAGAGGGGCCAGGAGGCAGCGGCGCAGAGGAAGCCCCTGGCTTCTCATTACGTGGGTGAGGTGGGGCTGAGTCCTTTTGAGACGCCTTTCTAGGAATGATCCACTGTGACTGGACACAGACAAGGTCTGTAAAAAGGCTTGCTTCTGGATTAGGAGCTGATTAGGTTTTCTGACCCCAAACATCTACAACTTGAGGAATGTACTGCTAAGTTTGCTCCCAGGACCCTAAGAGCTAATGGCTCCTCAGTCCTTAGACGCCATCTTGGAGTTGCCACCCTGGGCGCCATCTTGGAATGGCTACTAAGCCTTTGGGTGCCATCTTGGAATGACTGCCCAGAACTCAACTGCCACTTTGACATGGTTGCCCAGAACCTAGGCGCCATCTTGGAATGGCTTCTCAACCCTTGGGTGCTATTTTGGAATGGCTGCCCACAGTGTGGGTAGCATCTTGGAGTGGGCTGATGAGACACGGCCTTTCAGGCTGTCCTAGGACTGCCAGGAGAAGTTCAAGACACACGAGGGGAGTCGTCAGGCCTAGAATTACAGGGCCTTCAGGCAGAGGGTGGGGGTCCAAATTCTCATGCACATTCATTTCCTGATTGTCTTTTTAGGGGCTCCCCAAAGAGACAGCGGAGCTTGTAGCACAGAAGGAAAATGAGATGTCCTGGTGGGGCTAGTCTACAGAAAGCAGCATAGCAAGGGGTTGGTGGCATGGCTGTGTGAGGAGGTAGAAGGTGGGGCCCTTCTCCTTCTTCCTCCAAGGTGGCCATCATGCAGAAGCCAACTGAAGCTCTTCCTGGTAGCATGCGGATGCCTCCTGCCACCCCAGGGCCCCCCATTCCCATCTCTACACCTCGAGAACATGTCCCCTGATCCAATGGGTTGGGGGTGGAGGGACAAAGTCGTAAGCGGAGTCCTCAAGAGGAGACTTACGTGAAGGCAAAGGCCACCAGGGCCCCACTGACCACTATGAAGTCGAGAATGTTCCAGAGGTCACGGAAGTAGGCACCCTGGTGCAGGACGAGCCCCAGGTCGATCATCTGAGGAGGAAGAGACAGAGCTCTGATCCCTCATCTCCACCCTGGGGAGCAGCATCTACCCTTTTAGGCTTGGCGGAGGGGCCACAGGAGGAAGCATGGTAGCCAACGGGACCCCCTCATTCTGAGGGGGTGGGTCAGAGGCCAGGGGACCTGGGAGAGGAGCGAGAAGCCCCCGCTCAAAGCCGCTTCCCACCTTGGGAAAGGTAGTTCTGACTTGCTGGTTCTTAGGTCAAAACCTCAGGGTCCCCCCGGCTCCTCACCTCACATCAGATCCATCAGCAAACCTCATTGGTTCTACTTTCTAAAGCTTCCAAGAATCTGCCCACTTTTTACCACCTTCTCTGCCACCACCCTGACTGGTTCCCATCATCTCCTGCCTGGACCAGAGCAATCATCTGCTCCCAGTTCTCTTGGGTCCCCTACTCCCCCCTCCCACCCTGCTCCTCCTTCCAAGTCTGACCTCCCACGGAGGCTAGAGGGTGCCTGTGAACACCTGAGTCCTCACGTCCCTCTGCTCAGACCTTTCCATGGCTCCCACCTCACTCGGGATAAAAGCCCAAGACCGCCCCGTGGCCCCCACGTCCCTGCCCAAATCGTCCGAGTCACCGCCGCTCTCATCTCCCTGCTCTCCTTTCCCTACTCTCCTCTCTCACGTTCAGCCACATCAGCTTCCTCGCTGTTCCTCAAACACACCAAGCATTTCCAATCTCTGGGGTGAGCCTCTTGCACCAAGGTGGCATTCTTGAGAGTGCAGAATCCTGTGGAGCCCTGGCACTCACCTTGATCACCATCTCAAAGGTAAAGACGCCTGTAAAAACGTAGTCAAAATATCGCAGCACCTGCAGGGGATAAAAGCAAGCGGGGCAGTGGATCACTGGCTTGCTCCAGCAGAGCCCCCGTGAACCTAGCCATGGCCCACTGGGGTATGTGGCCTCTAGCAAAGTCCCCAAGGGACAGAGTCTCCACCCACATGAGAAAATGCTGCAGCCATGTACAGTGGGGCAGGTCCTGCACTGCACAAGGGCCCCTCCCACCCTGTCTCGGTGCAGATTTGTATGTTGTGAATGAAAGTGTCCAGCAGATGGCAGCAAAGTCCTAACAAAATCATTGTTAAGGATAGTTTGCTCACCAATGGGAAGGGTGCCTTTTTTTACTTGCCCAAAGCCCTAGATGGACTAGAGGGTGGCCTCAGGGAAGTTCAGGAAAGACTCTTACCTCTTTTGGCAACAAGTCTGATTCCCCAGTGTCTCTGACTTTCTGGTCTCCTGGGTGAGCAACTGTTCCCGCACAGAGTTTCCTAAACATGATTAGCCTCCAGGACAGACACTGGGGACCGACCTCACTGCGGCATCCACTTCCTCCCAAGTACACAGCCATACCCTCATCAGAGTGGGTTGATTCTCCCTCTCCCCGCTACCCTACACAAGACCAAGTACTAGCGGTTTCTGAACGGGCAATGTCTTGCACTCTGGCCTCGTTCCTGGCCAAACCACAGCACATCCCTTGTGTGACCTTGGCGTGGGGATGGTGAGTGGCATGAGGATGCTGGCAAAGGGCCCAGCACGCGGTAACCCGAGGGGCTGGCCTCAGATCCGACTTGTAGGGAGGGCTGCTAATTACTGAGCAGGCCACCAGAGGGCGCCTGTGAGCACACAAGTCAGATCACTGCCCCCTTCTCTGCTCAAGAACCCTCTATGGCTCCCACCTTACTCAGGGTGAAAGTCTGTTTGGCCACCTCCCTTCCCTCACCTTGTCCCGCTCTCCTCTGGCTCACTCTGCTTCTGCCACCCTGGATAGTCTTAGCTCAGGGCCTTTGTACGGGTTTGTCGGCCTGGAATACGCTTCCCCATGTTCCACCTGATATTCTCTCTCTCCTCCTTTATGGCTTTGCTCAAATATCACATTCCCGACCGCCTGATTTAAATCTCATTTTCCTGCAGCTTGCAACCTTCCTTACCAAGTCTACCCCTTCCCCCACATCCCTCACCCCTGGCACTTTTCACTTCCTGGCAAACTATTTGTTATAGTTATTAATAACGTCACTGTCCATCTCCCCCACGTGCATGTCAGCCTCACGGGGGCAGGGATGTCTGCCTGTCCCTGTGCTATGTCCAGCTTATAGCACAGGGCCAGGCATACAGTAGATACTCAAGAAATGCTTGCTGACTGAATGCATGAGGCTGGGGCTACACTGGGTCCTGCAGGAGCTGGGCTCTGCGACCTGTGTGGTCACATTCTCATTCTCATCATGTGTGGGGCTTGGAGGGCCCTCCGAGACCGGAGTGGCCAGGGTAGCTGACTTCCTGGGATGGGTGGCAGGTGCAAGGGCTCGGTAGGTTCTGGGAAGGGTGAAGGGGTGGTGGTGGGAGAGCATTTGAGGTGTACCAGGCAGCTGAAACAACACGCATAAAGGTCTGGTGTTCTGCGAGCTCTGGGAATGCAGGGACTACCGTACACCCTGTCAATCCTTGATATTTAGCTCAGCACCTGGCACATGGTAGTTGCTTATTAAATAATTACTAAATAAAGCAATGAATGGAAAGAAAGGTAGGCCAGGTGGTCAGATGAATCAAATTCTGGAGAACTCAATGAATGGAGCGGGAGGAAATCAAAGGGCCAGTAAATTAGGGTCAACCATACCTAACGTGTAGATCCTTTTGACTTCTACAAATGGCAATTTTCTGTGACTCAGTGGAATCCAAAATTCTCAGTCTCATTTATCATAGGGAAATACAAATCAAAAGTCCTGATAAGACTCATTTAGGTTGGCTAAATGAAAGAACCAACAGCACAAGCGTCGGCAAGACTGTGGAGCAGTGAAAGCCTTGTACGTTGCTGGTGTGTGTCGCCGCCTCACTCAGTAAACATTCAGGCTGCAAATTGGGGCTGACCATATGCAAGTTCTATGATCCAGAAACTCAATTTCCAGTTTTATACCCCGGAGAGAGTCAAGCCCAGGGGCCCCGTGTCAGGAGTAGGGGGTATGGTGACAGCATTCTAAGCTGCAGACAATCCAAATTCATGTCAGCTAGAAGACGGATGAACAAATAGTGCCACAGAATGGAATATTACACAGCAGTGGAAAGGAATGACCCGAGAAAATAAGAACTCATCTCAAGGCTGAGCGACAGAACAGATGCACAGAATTATTCCATCTGCTCAGTGTTAGAAGCAGGAAGAAGTCAATTCTTCTGTTTAAACATGCACGTGTAGCTGGGAGAATGAGAGGAGCTAAGAAATGCTCTTTCCAGAAGTGAGGGTTCAGATACCTCTAGGGTAGGGCTTTCTAAATACTGTTGACAATAGGGGTCAGATTATTCTCTGTGGCGGGGCTGCCCTGGGCACTGCAGGGTGACCGCTGCCCCTGATCCCTACCCTCTTGATGCTAGTAGCAACACCCTTGCCTGCTCCAACTCACGACCCCTGAACATGTCTGCAGACCTTGATCCTGCTTGTGAACCCAACTTCACGGGGAGGGACGAATCGAAGAGGTGCCTGTGGTTGAGGTCTGTTTTGTTCTATTAATACTTCTTGCCTTGGGTGGTGCTTACATGGGTGTGTGCACTTTAAAATCCTTGATAAATGAATGGATTGTATGTGTTCTGTTCATTTTTCTGAGGCCTGTTCCAGATCAGCTAATGAACAGAACTAGGGGAGGGGTCCCAGGGTGTCAGCTGCCAATAAGGGGCCACCATGCACTTGAAGAGGGAGGGCTTAAAATTTTTTTTTTGGCTGTGCCATGAGGCATGTGGGATTTCAGTTCTCCAAAGATCAAATCCACACCCCCTGCAATGGAAGTGTGGAATCTTATCCCCTGGACCACCAGGGAAGCCCGGAAGAGGGAGGGCTTTGGGGAGAGATGCTTCAACTGGGAGATGGAGTGTGATGGGGCAGGGGTTGGGGAGCCAGAACTTTGCAACTGCTCCACGGGGGGCTGCTCCTAGCCCTGTCAGGGTTCTCTTCAGCCCCAGGAGCTCAGGGGTTCCCCTGGACCCCCTTTGCCCATCCTCTCCCTGCCAGAGATGAAGCCTGCTCCAGTCTCCTAGAGTCGACAGGGGGTCTGTTGACCTCTCTTGGGACACCCCCTCCACGAGCCTGGCTCCCTGGGTCCTGGGGGGTGGGGGAAGTGGGCATCAGGAGATAACAGAGTGCAGCTTCAGCCCTGCCCTGGTACCAGGTTCCTCTGGGAGCCTTGTTCTAATTACTTCCTTCCATCTCCCCTATCAGGTCCCCAAGGGGCTTGCCAGGCCAGTGAAGGCAGGGAAAGTGCAAAGTAAGCTGCAGACGGGCTTGATTTATGGGACTTGCCAGCCTCGCCAAGGCTCCTAACCTACTTAGCGAGGGCGGCGGGCCTGGCTCCCAGTGGAAAATGGTTCCTATGTGTGGGGGGTGATGGGCGTAGAGAGAGGAGCTGGGGAAGATGGTACAGCCGTCAGTCCTGCCTCTGTCACCTCCTGGCCTGCTGGTGCCTTGGTTTCTGCTCTCAACCACACTCATTTCTGCCCGGCAGGACTCAAGCAGGGATAGGCACACAGGAAGCGCTTGATATGGAGACCGTTGAGGGAAGCATTGGGAGATCTAGGGTGGGCAGAACTGGAATTCTGCTGTGTGACCCCAGACAGGTCACTTAACCTCTCTGAGCCTCAGTTTCTTCATCTGTCCGATGGGGATACTCCTAGCATCTGGGGTTGTGCCTGAAACTCGGCAAGTGCTCAGTGGACGGGGGCTGTTAGCAGACCCTGGGCCCCCAAAGGAGAGTTTTTCAGTGCTCTTAGCCTGCTAAAATCTCAAAGTTTAGGCTGTGCCTAACTATAAGTTTAGGTTGTGACTGAGTCAAAGGGCTTTCCTGGTGGCTCAGATGGTAAAGAACCGGCCTGCAATGCTGGAAACGTGGATTCGATCCCTGGTTCAGGAAGATCCCTGGAGAAAGGACTGGCACCCCACTCCAGTATTCTTGCCTGGAGAATCCCATAAACAGAGGAACCTGGCAGGCTACAGTCCATGGGGTTGCAGAGAGTTGGACACCTCTGAGAGACTAACACTTTCACTTTTTTTGAGTCAAAACAATCCTTTCTTTCAAAGCTCCAAGTCAGAATGAAAAAGTCTGTTTGGTGAGACCTGGCTACACAGGGGATACCGCTGGAGCACCCTCTGCCTTCGGACTCCCCCGCATCCCATGCAGAGCTTGTGCCCTTCCACAGCCTGCCAGCCTCACTCTCCTCACCAGAGATTCCAGCAGTTTCCAGCCCCAGCCACTCTTGGGCCATCTCTCCGCCACCAGACACACAGAACCACTGTCTCAAGGAACATCCTTCATCAAGCCCAGAATCAGGGCCTCCCCTCCCAACCAGTGGCCACGGGGGCTGTGCCCAGGGCTGACCCTAACATTCCTTCCACCCCAGCTATCAGCTTTTCACGAGGCAGGAGACAGTGACAGAGGAGCTGGGCTGGGGAGGAGCCTGCTGGGTGAGACTCACATTGTTTCGCGGTGCATTGGGCTGAACAGGATCCTCGGCCGCCAGGGCGATGCTGCTCATGGCAATGACCATGAGGATGCACATCTCAAAGTAGCGCAGGTTCAGGATGTAATGGCACAGGCGGCGAAGGCTGTTGAGGACAGGTAGACGCGCAGAGGCCCGCTCAGGCACAGGCTCCTGAGCCCTTGTGTTCTGTCGCCTCCTTACGTCACTTACCACTATCTGAGATCTCTAACTCCCGAGGTCCCACACCCAGCAGAGTGTCAGGCTCCTACCCCTGGGGGGAGCAGGGGAGCCCTCTGCAGGGGAAGATAATTCCCACCTCTGTTTATAAGTTCCTCTCACTTCCAAACCACCCTCCTGGATGGAACATCTTAACTCACAGACTGAGTTGAATACTGTCCTTGAATCTGTAAGAGATGAAAAAGCTTTCTATGCATAAAATGTCATATAGTCTAACCAAACTGGGAAATTCTGGGTTAAGTAGATTTCTTTTTTTTAATTAGTTGAGTGACCTTAGGCAAGTTATTGTACCTCAGTGTCCTCATCAGTGAAACGACCATAATAATCGTGTCTAACTAATAAGAATGTGAGGATCAAAAGAGTTAATATATGCCTGGTACATGGTAGGGGCTCCCAAAAGTTAGTTACTTAAATTATGAATTGCAGGCCTTATCAGTGCCTTTAATACACTAATGAGACAATAATGAGATAATTAACTTTAGATTAATAATGATAAAAAATATCATGAGATTGTATGAATAGGGATGTTGGAGTCACTCTGTCTGGGCTCTCCCACTTGCTTGCTGTTTGACTTTAGGCAGGTGATTTTATCTCTCTGGACCTCAGTTTCTTCATCTGTCAAATGGGGATAAGCAGAGTGCCAACCCCTATAGGGTTATTATGAGAAAGTTTTTTTTTTTTAATTTGTAAAGCATTCAGAACCATGTCTGGTGCTGAGTGCCATATAAGAATTTCTTTATTAAAATAGAGAATGGCAACCAAATAAAAAAGTAAACACACAGGCTGAGTCTCCGAGAGGCAGGTTAGAGAAAGCCGTTTCCCCTGCAGCTTATTTGACGTGATTCTTCTTGGTGTCAAGAAGCATTTTGAGGGACCAGAGTTTCAAGAAACACTGTTTAGAAAAATGCAATTCCAAAACAACCTTTGAGCCAGCAAGACATAGATGTGGTAAATTTCTCCCCTAAATAATCTGGCCTCCTCAAGGCCCTCCCAAGACAAAGGGCCATGGAACTCAAAGACCATCTACCCAGAATCCAAACCCTCATGGAGCGTAAGTTAGGAGCAGAGCTCAGGAACCAGGGCTGTCATGTACGGTTGTAAATGTTGTGCACTGTACAAAGCAGCCATTTCTACAGGACACCTCTCACAGCACAGACGGTGTAGATTTGGGTATTTATGATAATGATTTTCTAGCTGGTGGCAGGAGGGGGTTTTTTCCAACAAACCAGTCGGAATCAGTTTTCTGAAATAAGTACTTTATGATAAGTTTCTATCTTATACGACTTAAGAAAGGGACATCGTTTTTTAATTGCTCAAAAGTTCTCTATGGACTAATGGTCTTAGAGGTGACTCTCCCCCGTTACCCTTTGTCTGGGTCTGCCCTCTGCCTGCCTTTCACTGCCCCAGTGGCAGCCCTGGGCCCCTGCCCTGGCCTTGGGCCATACTCACGGGTTGGTCGTAGAGAGGATAAACATGGAGCTGTAGGGGGGCATGGGCTTGGGGCCGTCTTCCCCGGGGTCGTCTTCCTCCTCCTCTTTCTTCTCTTCCTCCTTTTTTGGCAGTGGGTCTGGGTTGGCGTTTTTGTTCACTGTTGGGACAAGAACCAACACAGGGCTCCCTCCACGGTTTCCCACCTCTGATCTCCTGCCTAATGCCCAAAGCAGGCAATAAGCAGCTGACACAAAGTGTCTACTATGTGCCAGGCACCCTATTATGCCATTGAATCCTCACTTGACCCTATGAGGTTGGTACTTTATGATCCCCACTTTACAGATGAGGAAACTAAGGCACAGAGAGGTGAAGAGACTTGCTTAAGGTCACACGGCTGGGAAGTGGCAAAGCTGTATTTTGAACCTGGGCAGCTTGGCCCCAGAGCTTGCTCTCATTCACTCTATAGCCTTGAGTCTGCTGTGACCTTTACTGGATATTAATACAGACCTGTCCTCAGGCCCTGATGACCTTTATACTGTCACTTGGAGGCAGGCAGGGTGAGTCCCCAAAGCCCCACTTTACAGATGGGAATACTGAGCCCCTCCCATAGTCAAAATGCAGGATTCCCCCCATTAACACTCCTCTCCTGACTGAGGCGAGCCGCCACCCTCCTGAGCACTGATCCTGCAGTCTAGTTGCACTATGGGTCTATGGATAGGCTGAACCTAACGGAGCCTCAGTTTTTTCATCTATGAAATGGGCACAGTGACAAGATTTACCTTATATGACTGTGGCAAGGATTTACAGGGTAAACTTATGGACAGCTCTTACATAGAATTGGGCTACTGCTATCATCTTAAAAATAATAAACCCAGGGGATAATTTCCAAATTTCCAGTTTGGATAATTTCCAAATTTCTCAGATCGTGGTATTACATGTGGGAGGTTTTGGGAAAAGGCAAAAACAGCCAATTCCTCAAGGTCCTAGACCTGTACTATCCAGCATTTGAAACATGGCTAGTCCAAACTGCGGTATGCAGTGTGAAACATGCTAGATTTTCAAGACTGAGTAGGAGAAAAAGAATGTAAACATATGTAACAATAATGTAAAAAACATTATTGACACTTGGAAATGTTAATACTTTGGATATAAATCAAGAGCATTTGGGGTTAAATACAATTTATTATTAAAGTTCAGTTCATCTGCTTCTTTTTATTTTTTCAAATTTTTGTCACACCCTGCGGCATGTGGGACCTCAGTTCCTTGACCAAGGACCGAACTTCTGCCACCTGTGTTGGAAGACAGACTCTTAACTATTGGACTGCCAGGGAAGTCCCTCTTTTTTATGTTTTAAATCACTTATGTCTTTCTTCCTTCTTCCCCCGCCCTGCTTCCTCTCTTTTCCTTCCTTTTCTTTTTTAACATGGCTACTAGGTTTAAAATTACACAGGTGAAAAAAAAAATTACACAGGTGGCCTGCATCACATTTCTTTTGGATGGCGCTGGCCTAGAGAATTATCTCACTCCCCCCAAATTTCCATCAGAGGAATCTGCTGACCCCTCAGATATGGGGGCTTCCTGGCTCCCCTGTAGAAATTTGGGATACAGGAAGATTTGCTAACCTGTTGTGTACTTGCCAGGCATCATTTCCATACTATCTCATTTAATTCTCCTAGCAGGCCCTGTGGAGGCAGGAACTATGTCTCTACCCATTTTCCAGAGGAAGCAATTGAGGCCAGAGAGGTGGAGTCATTGTCCGGAGTCCCTTGGCTGCGCCTCTGGGGAGGAAGCCCAGGAGGCCGGCTCCCCTGCCCAGGGATGTGTGAGACTGGGGTTCGTACCTTGGATGATGGTGTGGTTGAGTGGGGGTGGGCAGGCCGGGGGGATGTCCACCGTGGTGTGGTCGGGTTTCCTGGCAGTCTTAGCTGAGTTGGCCTGGGTGCTGCTGGGGTTGGTGACGATAAGGCTGTTCTCAGGGGTCTTGGGGGGGCCGGGGTTGGAGGGGTTCCCCGGGTTGTTGGCTGTCCGGCGGCTGGCGGCGTTCTGGAGGTTGGCGGCCACGGTGGTGGGGGCCGGCGTGGGGCCAGGGTCCGTGCTGTTCCCCATCTTGGCGGGGCTCTGGGGCAGGCCGGCGTGGCTGAGGCTGTCGTGGGGGCTGGCTGACTCCGCGGTGGCCAGTTTGTTGTTCTTCATGTTGTCGATATCCTCGGCCAGCGGGGGGTCCTGGCGGCCCAGGTCCTGCTGGATCGGCCGCGTGGTCGACAGGTTGGGGCCCGACACGGGGACCCCGGAGCCCTGGTTCTCTCTGCAGCAGGCAGGCCAACAAAAAAGAACCCGTGAGTGAGTTAGAACATAGAGAGACATGTCTGGATCCTGCCTAAGATTCCACCATGTAACACTGGCCGTCAAGGGGCTGTGTTCTGAAATGCTCCTGTGCCCGGTCCATTCTTGTTAGGGATCAAGATGCCATGGGCGGGGGGCTGAGGGGGGTACTTCCCTGGTGGTCCAGTGGTTAGGGCTCTGTGCTTCCAAAAAAAGACCTCATGGGGATGTAAGCGCCCCATTCCCTGCAGGTTTCAGTGTGGGGTTTCTCCTGCCAGGGCTGCTTCCTAGGAGATGAGGTTACTCCTTCACGGAGAAATCAGAGCGGAAAAGAACTTTCTGCCAGAGCCTCCATCTCTCCAATCCAAACCTTCCTGCTCCTGTCTGTGTGTCTCCCATTAGCTCCTTGGCAGGATAAGGACATACACTGCTTCCAGGGCTGGCTAAAGCAGA
The DNA here is from genome assembly GCF_001704415.2 of Capra hircus. Taxonomy (NCBI): domain Eukaryota; kingdom Metazoa; phylum Chordata; class Mammalia; order Artiodactyla; family Bovidae; genus Capra; species Capra hircus. Next base: position 97,697,915 of record NC_030814.1, on the reverse strand, counting down.
CCCCTAGATATCACCTCTCTAGTGGTGGAAATGCCTACAGATTTTTTTTTTTTTTGGCCCCATCACGTCACATATGGGATCTTAGTTCTCTGACCAGGGATCAAATCCGCAGCCCTTACAGTGGAAGTGCTGTCTTAACCACTGGACCACCAGGGAAGTCCCTCCCTCTGGCTCTTCTGAAAGGCAACCCCCAATTCTGTACCCTATGCCCTCCATGTCTCCTCCTAAGAGCTCACACTCACTGAGTACTTGCTGTGTGCCAGACATGACCCATGTCAGCTCATCTTCACAAAAAGCCATAGGGAGCGGGCAGTACTATTATCCCCATTTTAAGATGAGGAAACCAAGGTCCAGAGACAGGAAGGGCCCTGCCCCAGGCTACATAGTTAGTTGGTGGCAGACAGAGCCTGGACCCAGACCGCATGGCTCCAGCATCCATGCTAACCCCCACCTGACCCTGCAGCTCTCTTACTTAGCAGTCTGAGATCTCCCAGGGGGTTCAGCCCACAGTCGCTGGATGCAGGGGAATCTTTGACACTCTCTGTAACCACCAACAGAGTGGGCCAGCGTCTCTACTATTTCAACTCACTAACTTCTGGAGCAGTCTTATGAGGCCCAAATGGTTACTGTGTCCATTACAGAGATGAGGAAACTGAGGCCCAAAGAAGCTGAGTCAGGTATACTAGAAAATGGTTTTGTCAGGCTATCTCCACCACGCACTCACTCAAGAGACCACAAACGAGCAAAAGACAGCCCTCTGATTGTATCCATTCATGGAACACCTGGGAGATTAGATGCAATCACAGGAACCAAGGCCCAGTCTGGAACCCTGAATCTATCTAACACTTAAAAATTTTTTTTAAGTCGGCCTCTGTAAATCAACTATACTTCAATAAAAAATAAAGCAATTATCCTCCATTTAAAAATTCGTAAAAAAAAAAAAAAAAGCTGACCTCCCCTGGAGGTCCTTCTACTGGCTAAACCAGCGCTACCATCTTCCTTGTTTTAATTATAGATTTTAACTTGCAAAAGTCCATGGTGTTTTTAACCAAGCAGAAGAAAGATGAGGTAATTTACTTTTGGGTTTGTGTCTCTGAGGCCTCAGAGAAGGCAATGGCACCCCACTCCAGTACTCTTGCCTGGAAAATCCCATGGATGGAGGAGCCTGGTAGGCTGCAGTCCACGGGGTTGCTAAGAGTCAGACACGACTGAGCGTCTTCACTTTCACTTTTCACTTTCATGCACCGGAGAAGGAAATGGCAACCCACTCCAGTATTCTTGCCTGGAGAATCCCAGCGATGGGGGAGCCTGGTGGGCTGCCGTCTATGGGGTCACACAGAGTCGGACACGACTGAAGCGACTTAGCAGCAGCAGCAGCTCTGAGGCCTCACAGGGAAAAGGACAGACCCAGGCAAATTCCTCACTTGCAGGTGCTAGGCTGACACTTCAGAAGACCGACTGATTTGGCTTTGAGTCTCACCAAGGCCATTTTACTAGCTTGTGTGACCCTCTGTAGCTTGAGTAACCTCTCTGAGCCTCAGTTTCCCCATCTTTTCTATGCTTCAATTTTTGTCTGCGCTGGGCCTTTGCTGCTGTGGGCAGGCTTTCTCTGGCTGCAGCGAGTAGAGGCTGCTCTAGTTGTGGTGTGCAGGCTTCTCATTGCAGTGGTGGCTTTTCTTGTTGCGGAGCGCAGGCTATGGAGTGTCTGGGCTCAGTGGTCGTGGCACACGGGCTTAGTTGCTCCGCCACATGTGGGATCTTCCAGGACCACGGATCGAGCCCACGTCCCCTGCATTGGCAGGCGGATTATTAACCACTGGATCACCAGGGAAGTTCCCCGTACCCATCTTTTGGACAAAGGGTATTTGCAGATGTAATTAAGGATCTTGACAGCATCTGGGATAAGGGTGAACCCTAAATCTAATGGCAAGTGTCCTTAGAAGACAAGGGGAGAAACACACAGAGGAGAGGCCAGTGTGAAGTCAGACACTGGAGTGGCCCTCCTATCAGCCGAGGGATCGCAAACACCAGGGATTGCCAGCAGCCCTGGGAAACTGACACTGATCCCTGGACACTGAGCATCAGCTCTGAAGGTGTGGATTAAATGAAATAAATCTTAAACCAATATTTCCTCAACCTCTTCCACAGCCCACAAAGAGGTTGCTAATGCTAATCCCCTCCCAGTACCTTTTTAGAAGTTGAACATCAGTCGAAAAGCTGGTTGGGGATATTTTCTCATCATTTTATGTATTGTTTTAAGTCGAGCTCTACCCAAAAGCGGCCTCAGTGAAGTTATCATTTCAAAGAGGATCTGAATCCTTTGGTCACCACCTACAGAGACGGTACTAAATAACACAGCAGCTGAGACCACAGCGTGCCTTTTGTTAAAGGGACAGCCTCATGCACGGGACCGAGAGCCCCTTGTTCAGATGGAAGGGGGGTCTGAGGGTCTTTTGTTTCTCCTTTTGTTTCTTCTGTTGGCTCTGCTTGCTGTGGAGTTTTAACAAGCTCAAGGCCTGCAGAGGCCTAATATCAGTCTCCAGGATGTTTTATTTCCAAGTGTCTCCAAGGAGAACTCAAAAGGGGCAGAAACTTTGAAGTCAGGCCCCTTCCCCCTTCCCTCTTGGGGATCTGCCATCATCTGCCTGGAATAGGCAGCTGATTGCATAACGCCCGCATCCCGTTGCCAGCTAATCACTTCAGCATCTGGTTGCTAAGGATTACGGACAGCTTGCCCCGGGCATGCTCTAGTCCCTAGGTCCAGAGGATGGATGGGCCTGCTTCCTGGTGCTCCACTGTCCTTAAGACGTGCACCTATTAACTCATTCAGTCCCCACGACAGCCACTATCTGAGATGCTGCTATTAGGATTAGGCTCATTTTACAGATGAGGAAGATGAAGCCCAGAGAGGTAAAGGCGTGGTGTTACCCAGCTGGGAAAAGGCTGAGCTGGACTCTGGTCCTACAGCTCTTAAGCTACAGCACCATTCAGTGAAGACCATGGGGGCAATGGATGACTTGGGTTGCATGGGAGAGAGGTGCTGAGGAGATTGGCCAAAGCAAATTGAGGATACTACAAGAATCAGTATTAAATGATGGAGCCCCTCCTTTCACCCCATCCCATGAAGGATCAACTGTGAGGCTCAGAAGTCCAGTCCCCTCTCTTCTTGCTCCTTTTGGGAAGTAGGTTGTCATGGTGATGGGAGCAGGTGGAACTAGTATGCAAATAGCTGAGATATTAATTCTCGGGTGGTACAGGTCTTGGCAAAATGTCTTCTGGCTCAGCCAAATCAAGCAGGAGGCACTGCCTGGTTATCAGGGAGTGGCGGGTGCCCTGCAATCCACAGATTTTTGCAGCAATTCAGAGAAAGCTCCATTTTCATTTTGGTGGTCCTGGGGTGATACTGGGCTCAGCTGCCTGGTATGAGGAATCAAGGGCCAGCAACTGTTTAATAATACAAAATAGAATGTGCTCCACTCACTTTTCACTGGGGTAAGCCACTTAAAGTTTCAGAGGAGGGGGACATTTAAAGCTGAAGAGGAAGAGATGAAAGTAGAAATGTGGGAGTGGGGGGGGGAAGCCTGGGGCAACAGAAAGAACACAATTGTACTTACTGTCAATGCTCTAGAGAACTAAAAACACGGCATGTCTGGGGAAAGACCTAAGAAATGACAAGAGCAGAAATGCACGAGGCAGGACTGTTGGGATCACTGGCTTTGTCATAATGTAGAACTGAAATGCCTTTTTAGTATGCTACGTCCTTGAATAAAATTTTATCTTCGCCATTCTTATTTTTTTTGGTCATGCCGTGCGGCATGTAGGATAATATTAGCTGAGATCGTTGAGCCCTTATTCTCTACCACGCATTGTTCTAAATGCTATATGTGGATTTTTTTTTTTTTTGGCTGCACTGCATGGTGTGTGGACTCTTAGTTCCCTGATCAGGGATGGAGCCCATGTCCCCTGCAGTGGAAGCACGGAGTCTAAACCACTGGACCACCAGGGAAACCCCTTTTTTTTTTTTTTCCAAGATGAATGGCTCTTTTTTTTTTTCCTCTTTAAAAGTGCCTGAATTTTTATGAATTTTATTTCCAGTGAGCATTAAAATTTTTTTTATCAGCCAAATGAATAACGCCTCTCCTGGCCAGGGCCTTTGACACATCTATTAATAAAGGAGTGCGCAGAGCCCTCCTGGTGTGGTTTTAGGGGTAGAGGTGGGGAAGTACTTGGAGAGAAGGGGGAGTAAGGGCCACCTGTGGGACTCAGGAAAGCTGGGTCATCACACTTCTACTATCGGCTGGTTCCCCCCATTCAGGAACACCTTCCCTCTCTGGGCCTCAGTTTCCCCATCTGTGAAAAGAGGCAGTTTGAGTGGACAATCTAAAGGCTATGGATTTAAAGTTGGTTTTTATGTCAATTGATACAAGCATCTTAATAGTAATGACGATATAACAATAGAAAGAGCTAAAACTTATTGAATGCTTATTACTAGTACTACTAAGAAATTTGAGTATCGAATAATCATATTCATACTAATAAGAGCTAATATTTCCTGAACACTGATTATAAGCCAGGCACTATTTAAAGCATTTTACAAGTATTAACTCATTTGAAGTTTATATCTATGCTAGGAGGTAGGTACCATTTTTTAAAATATAATTCATTTATTCCACAAGGCATGTGGAATCTCAGTTCCCTGACCAGAGGTAGAACTCTCACCCCCTGCAGTGGAAGCAGAGAGTCTTAACCACTGGACCAGCAGGGAAGTCCCAGAAGGTACCGTGCTTATCCCCATTTTACAGATGAGGAAATGGAGGCCCAGAGAGGGGAAGTAACATGCCGAAAGTCACACAGCTGGCAAGCGATGGGGCAGCAGTGTGACCTCTTGGCTCCAGGACCCTTGCCCTTCACCACCAGGCTGTGTTCCCTTTCTGTTCTTGTCATTCTGCCTCCTTCAGTGATAGGAGGAGGTATAAATATGAGGGTGGTAACAACAGGAATATCAGTCATATTAACAGCACCAGTGACCCACTGGTTCTTGACTATGGTGTGCGTGTGCTCAGTTGCGTCTGACGCTTTGCGACCTCGTGGACTGTGGCCCGCCAGGCTCCTCTGTCCATGGAATTTTCCCAGCAAGAATACTGGCCAGGTTGCCACTTTCTTCTCCAGGTCTTAGTCATGGAATCCTATGCTAGACTTTGTTCCACCTAAATCCCCCTCAGTGGCCTCCTCTTTCCCAGGGAGGACTCAAGATTCTACTGACCTATTATTGTCCCTTCAGTTTCTTCCACTCTTCCCTTACCCTCCAAACTGCAAACTCGCCTCCTTTGTTCTATCTTGGGGATTTTGCATATGTCGTTTTTAGCCTAGAACACTATTCCCTTTCAGGGAACAATGGTTTTTCAGAGGGCTGCTGTGGAGCTATGTGGAGGACTAATGCCATAATAATTAGGGGGCACTGTGAGCATTTAGGAGATGAGAGGCAGGTATATAAACATCTTACCATGTGCAAGGCAGTCTCACTGGGGAAGAATTATTTTTTTCCTTCCCAACTTTCTAATGTCCCTCACACAGGTGAAAGATCTGCTTGTAATGATCGGCACCTTTCTTTCTCACTTGTTTATTTGGCTGCCAGATCTTAGTCGAGGCATGTGGGATCTTTACTTGTGGTATGCGAACTCTTAGTTGCAGCATGTGGGATCTAGTTCCCCCACAGGGAGTGAACCCAGGCCCCCTGCATTGGGAGCACAGAGTCTTAGCCACTGGACCCTGGACCACCAGGTCCCTGAGCCTTGAGTTTTAACCTAACTCTGTTTCACAGATCAGCATAAAGTTTTTTTTTTTTTTTTCTTTTGGCCACACCGTGCGGCCTGGGGGAATCTTAGTTCCCTGACCACGGGCCGGAACCTCTTCTCCCTGCAGTGGAAACTCGGGTTCTCAATCCCTGAACCGCCAGGGAGGTCCTGCTGCATGTTTTAAATACTCACTGCATCTTCCTGGAAGGCAAGTATTAGACAAATTGAAGGAAGAGTAGGCTAAGTCACACGGAACTTCACCATTTTGGAACATCTCAACACTGATGGTAACTCCCTCCTGTCACCTGAATTGCTGGCACCCTGAGGCAGCTGCCATTTGCATTCACGGTGATTCTGTGCCTAGGTGCCCGCATCAGAACTGCTTCACTCTGGGGGACCTCCCTGGCGGTCTAGTGGTTAAGAATCCACCTTCTAATGCAGGGGATGTGGGTTCCATCTCTGGTTGGGGAACTAAGATCCCACGTGCCACGGGGCAACTAAGCCGGTGCGTGGCAACGACTGAACGCGAGCACTCTGGAGCCCGTGTGCCACAAGAGAAAAGCTGGCTAACTGCAACGGAAGACTCCCCCTCCACCATCACCCCTGCCCTGGCCACAGCCAAATAAATAAAAGGTGGTGGTTTAGTCACTAAGGAAGTGTTAGTTGCTCAGTCGTGCCCGACTCTTTGCGACCCCATGGACTGCAGCCCACTAGGCTCCTCTGTCCATGAGATTTTCCAGGCAAGGATTCTGGAGTGAGTTGCCATTTCCTTCTCCAGGGGATCTTTCCAACCTAGGGATCAAACCCGGGCCTCCTGTACTGCAGGCAGATTCACTTACTGAGCTATAAAGTCGAGTCCAATTGTTTGGGAACCCATGGACTGTAGTCCGTCAGGGTTCTCTGTCCATGGGATTTCTCAGGCAAGAATACTGGAGTGGGTTGCCATTTCCTTCTCCAGGGGATCTTCCCTATCTAGGGATCAAACCTGGGTCTCCTGCATTACAGGCAGATTATTTACCAACCAAGCCACCAGGGAAGCCCAAATAAATAAATATTAAAAAAGAAAAAGAATTGCTTCATTCAGTTCTCTAGAGTCTCATTATTCAAAGTGTGGTCCCCCAACCAGCACTGACTCCTTAGAAATGCAGAATCTCAGGCTGCATCTGAGACCTACTTATTTAGAATCTGTATTTTCACGAGACCCCTGGGGATTCATGTACACATTTAATTTTGAGAAGTACCAGCTTAGTATATACCGAGTATAACAGAAGCATTTAAACATATTATTAAACACCAGTATGGTGCTGACGTATGTAAATTAAATCATTATGCTATACTCCTTACACTTGTACCATTAAAGTAAAAGTGTTAGTGAATTCTCCAGGCAAGAATACTGGAGTGGGTTGCCATTCCCTTCTCCAGGGGATCTTCCTGACCCAGGGATCAAACTTGGGTCTCCCACATTGCAGGCGGATTCTTTACCATCTGAGCCACCAGGGAAACCTAACAGTTAAACCACGCTGCCTGACAATTATATCTCAATAAAACTTGAGAAAAAGAATACGTAATGTCGAAAAAAGCAAACACAAACACTTAGAAAAACTTTTTCTTTTTAAAGAAGAAACCACCAAGATGATGTCCTAGTGGCAGGTGATAGAAAAGAAGAGGATGCTAATAAAAGATCATTGGATGTTTCAACATTTAAGTTTTTAGGTTCCTCAATGTACAATCACTGTAGGATCTTCTAGGCAGTGTTATGGAATATTGTTATAAAAAAGAGGGTGTCATTTCTGATTGGGTGAGGTTCTGGCTTGGGAGATGCCTCCAAAAGCCTTGAACTTCGCTCATCCTTCAATTCTGACCCAAGTGGCTTTTCAACAACCGTTCCCTACTGCCACCCCCGCCCCCGCCCAGCCCCGCCCCCGGCAGAATAACGTAAAGTGAAAAACGATTGACTCGGTAACAGCTACAAGGATCTAAATTTCCCAAGCACTTAGTGTCGGTTGCTTTCAGGCCCTTTGCATCTACTACATCGCTGAATTCCCGCAGTGACTCAATTAGATCCCACTGTCTCCATTCTACAGATTGAGAAAACTGAGGCCCAGAGACATGTTGTCCCTTGCCCAAGGCAACCCGCAAGCATATGGAAGAGCCATACCATTCTGGGGGAGAGTTTTTGTAGTTTCCCTGATACAAGGGCGTGACAGTGCAGCTTCTGGAGCCAGATGACCTGGGTTCAAGGCCACTTATTAGATGTGTGACTTTGGGCAAGTCAGCTCTGTCAGTTTCCCCATCTCTGAAATGGGCTATGGCAATGCCATCTATCTTTGCGGGTTGGCGAGAAGCTGAAACGAGCGGCTCGGGAGAGCACTAGGTAGCTGCCACTCCTCGGTTTTCGTCGCTTCCACTTACTTCCTCCGGCGGTGCCTGCGCTCCTTGTCCTCCCTGCGCATGTCCGCGTCGTACGCGGGGGGCGGGCCGTGCCGGTGCCGCCGCCTCCGCTCGCCGCCGCCGCCGCCGTCGGGGCCCTCGCTCTCGCCCTCGCCGCCCCGGGCCGGCCGGCTGCCCTCGCGGTGCCGGGCCCTGCGGTCGGCCTTGTCCTCCGGGCCCTCGTCGCCCGGCCTGCGGTGAGCCCGGTGCCGGCGGGGCTCTCCGTCGGCCCCGGTGCGCGGGGACCCGCTGCGGCTCTCGCGGCTGCCCGCCTGCCGGTGCGCGTGCCTCCGGGGCGGGTCGCCCGCCTTGCCCCGCTCCGCCTCGCCCTCCCAGAACCCCGGCTGCTCCAGACCGCCCTCCCGCGCGTGGTGGTCCGACTCGCGGCCGTAAGGCCCCTCCCGGCTCAGCTCGGCCTCCTGGCTACCCGCCCAGGGTCTCCGGGTGTCCAGGCCGACGGAGCTGCTGGGGTCCCGGGCCCGGTCGTGGTAGCGGGCCTGTTTCCTGAGGAAGTCCTCGGCTCGCTGCTGCCCGAGGCGCTGGTCCACCGTGGGCTCGGCCGCCCGGCTCTTGTTGGTGTTGTTGTTACGGTTCTCCTGGGGGTCGACCACCAGCGGCCGGTCCAGGTGGGTCTTCATGTCGGGCCGCAGGTGGCGAGCGTAGGAGGCCTTCCAGCGCTCGTCCGGGTCCATCTCGTTGTAGAGTGCCTCCCGACTGGCCAGAAGATTCTGCTTCCTCATCTCGCTTGTCCGCTGCTCCCACACCGACTTGGCGGGCTTCTGGTTCTTCTGTTGCTCCTTCCTGCAAGGAAATCGCGCCGGGGTTATGGAACTGCTGGGCGTCGTGGCCTGCAAGGACCACTCAGGCCAACAGGAGTGTGGGCCCAGGTGGACATCTCAGCTCAGTAGGTATTTCCACCTTGGTGGTTGTCTTGCTCCAAGTGGGCATTTTCACCCAGATACCTACCTCAGTGGGTATCTTGACCTAGGTAGGCATTTCTGCTCAGGTAGGTACCTTGGCCCAGACGGACATCTTGACCCAAGTGGGCATCTCTGCCCAGGTGGGTATAATGGCCCACTGGGCATCTCCACCTGTGTCAGTACCTTGGCCCAGAAAGGCACGTTGACCTGAGTAGTGGGGAGGTCTTTTGGCCCCGGTGGGATATCTTGGCTTGGCTGGGTATCTCCACCCAACTAGGTGTTTTAACCTGTGTGGAAAACTCAACCTGGCTGGTCATCTCAGCCTTACAGGAGTCTCAGCCCAGGTGGGCATCTTGGTCCAGTAAGGTATCCTGGCCTGGCTGGGCATTTCGTCTAATGGGGGTCTCAGTCAGGTGTATGTTCATTGACTGACCTCTCTATTCCTCTTCAAGTTGTAGTACATGGCCCCTGGGGGTGGTCCTGATGTTCAGAATACTCTTAATCTCTGAGACAGCCAATCATAACAAACACTGACCTGCAGCAGGTTCTGGAAGCCCTCGCGTAGGCACTTGGGAGTCTCGAGACAGTGTCTATCTATGCAATGGTGAAAAACACCAGTGGGATTGTTGCTGGGGGTGCCAACTGAAGCCCTCGAACATTCAGATTTTTCCAGGTATTCTGTGTGTATCTATATTTGTATACTGACCATCATCTCCTACGGGCTTCCATGTCTGAGCATGTATCTCCCTGTGTTCTCCTTTCACAGCCACCTCCTTGCATTCTGGGAAAGAAAGCCCCCTCTACATTGTCCAGTGACGCACTGCCCCACAGTGTTGCAAAGTCCCGGGACTACCCAGCAAAGGCATGATTCAGAATATCGGTGTATCAGTGTTCTTGCCTGGAGAATCCCAGGGACGGGGGAGCCTGGTGGGCTGCCATCTATGGGGTCGCACAGAGTCGGACACGACTGAAGTGACTTAGCAGCAGCAGCAGTGTTAATGAATCTTTCTTTAATCAAAACACCTTAACTCTCACCACCTTACCATCTCTGATTCACTAGCAATTCTGTTCACTCTTACCTTCACGATCTGTCTAAAATTCAGCTATACCCATCACCTGCTCTGGCACCACCCTGGTCCATTCCTTACTGTCTCTTTTGCAGGGAACAATGCAGTCCTTTCCGACCTGGTCTCTTGCCCTTGCTCCCCTGATAGTACCTAGAGGGCACCTGAGTCCCTATTCCTCCTCAAGAACTGTCCATGCGTCTCCCCTGGCTCAGAACAAAATGCTCCGTCTTCCCCATTGCCCCAAAGGCCCTGCAGGATCTGTTCATCACCTCTCTGCCTGTACCCCCTGCCACTGCCCCACCCCCACTCACTACTGTAGTTCCATGGGCTTCTTTCATGCACCCTAACCACACCGGCACGTTGCTGCCTCAGGGCCTTTGCACATGCTGGTCCCACTGCCTGAGATGAGCTCCTCCTTCACCTTCTTCAGGCTTTGTCACCTGAGACCGTCCCTGACAATGTCACTTAAATCATAACACTCACCACTCCTAGCCCTCCCTATACCCCTCAACCTCTTGTTAATGCTGTATTTCCAGCAACAGTGTCTGGAACATAGTAGGTGCTTATTAACTATTTCTTGACTGAAAGTGGGTGGGAGGGCAGAAGTACTTTTTCCTAAGGCTCAACCCAGTCAGGGACTGCTCCCTGCCCCCAAATCCTTGACTGGGAGGGTGCAGAGGCCGAGGAGCCCAGAGAGCATCTCAGTCGGCGGCACTTACACAGCTATGGACATGTTGGCTGCAGACAGAGGACTCACTTCTGCCACCTCTTTGGCTTTCTGGAGGGCGAGTTTCTGGTTGGCAGCCTCTTCTTCTTCTTGTTCATCCTAAAAGGCACATAGAATCCCTGTTCACAAACTATGAACTGGGCCTTGGGGCCTCATCTCTGACCCTACTGTTAACCAGGGGCATCATTTGAGATATTTACAAGCAGGTCTGGCTTGAGTATCAACCAATCAGAGCTGAGGCCCCCTAATCGGAATGTATACTCATTGGTTGAGTGTACTGCTATCCCCTTCATGTCCAGGCTTGATACCCAGCTCATTCTGAACCCTATTTTAACACACAGAAGAAAAGGAAAGGAAAAAGACTGCCTTCCCTTTCCACAACGGAGATTTTTGGAACTCTCTCAATGAGCTGGAAATTAATGCAGAGATTTCCCTCTCATTCTACTTCCTGGGTCATTTAAGCTCTCTGAACCAAGACTTTAAATAAAACACCAACAAGCCCCCACGTGCAGAAAAGTCTGGCACCCACAGCCCATCCCATGCACTGCCAACAGCCTCCAGAAGGGGAATCAGGAGAGGAACTTAGATTCTCAGCTGGTTAGGTTCAGAGAGGAGGAGAATGGGGGAAGATGTTTTATAAAATACATACAGAAAAAGACGTTTTGGGGCTTTAAATCCTTCTTCAGCCTTCATGCAGGGCCTCATTTGTAAAACAGAAAAGCCAACAAAGAAAAAGCAACGAGAAGGAAATGGCCAGAGACAAACCCGCCAGTAAGCAAGATCATGCGATGGCAGGGCACCTCTCCCACTGCGCTGGGATCTCTGGGGCAAGAAGCAACCTTACCACCTTGGAAATGGTCAGATCAGGACGCTCTGTGTCAGTGACAACACAGGGGTGGGGCTCGACTGGCCACCCCGCTCTCCCAAGTCCACCCCTCTTCCTGGCATCGCATCCAACCATTTTTCAGAGCCGAGTCCCTGGACTACTTGCCTCGGATACACTGCAAATGCACAAATGCAGATCCCCAGGCCTCCTGAAGAACCTGGCCTGGGTCCCAGCATCTGCGTTTTCAACAAGCTCCCAGGTGAGTCTGAAACACGCTCAAGTTTAAGCCGTGCTGCATATGGTTAGAAGCACAAATTCTGGATCCATCTGGATTCAAATAGCAGCTCCTCCACTTTCTGTTTACCTTGGATGAAGTCTCTCTTTGTACCTCACAATCTTCAGCTAAAATTTCAACTCCTAGACTTCCCTACTTCATATTTCTCCTTAGCACTTATCACTAGCTGACAAGTTTCCTTCTCATTTATCTCTTCTGCTAGAATACCAACGAAGGCAGAGATTTGTCTGTTTTATTCCTGGCTATTTCCCCGGCCCCTAGACCAGGCCCTGTTTACAGCAGTTGCTCAATAAATGCTTTTCAGTGAATAACAAAGTCTGTAAAATGGGGCTCAGAGAATTTGCCTATGAGATTTTCTGAGAGGACTAAATGAGATAAAAACCTGTCTAACAACAAGGTCCTATGATGTAGCACAGAGAACTATAGTTAATACCTTCTAATAAACTTTGTGACTTCCCTGGTGGCTCAGACGGTAAAGCGTCTGCCTACAATGTGGGAGACCCGGATTTGATCCCTGGGTCGGGAAGATCCCCTGGAGAAGGAAATGGCAACCCACTCCAGTATTCTTGCCCGGAAAATCCCATGGATGGAGGAGCCTGGTTGGCTACTGTCCATGGGGTCGCAAAGAGTCGGACATGACTGAGCGACTTCACTATCTATCACTATCTAATAAACTATAATAAAAATATGAAAAATAACATGTTTGTAACTGAATCACTTTGCTGTACGCCAGAAACTAATACATTATAAATCAAATATACCTCAATCAAAAAAATTAACCACATCAGGGGCTGAGTGGGGTCCCTGCCACATTTTAAATGCCCAAGAAATGCTTGTGGAATAAACAAAGGGAAGAATGAGGGTCTGGACGACATTTCACAGGAGATGAGCTTTCTCCCTCTTTTCCCACCCTCCTGGGGCACCCCCTCCTCCACGACAGCCCTTGAGAACGGGGTCTTGGAACCTAGATGAGCTCATGGCTGAAATCAGCCCCTGGAACAGTGACACCAGTCAGCCCCACGGTGGCCAGGACGGTGGCCGTATGCTAGGGGGTGGCAGAGATTTCCGTTTTTCCCCCAGTCAGGGCTGGGTCTGGGAAACTCTCTCTCCCTCCTGCCATGGCTGGCAGATGGACGGTTGGCAAAGTCTCAGTTCAGTTCAGCTCCCTGAATATGGCCTGTGTACCTTAAGGCATGGGGGATGGGGCGGTGAAGCTGAGGCAGGCCCCAGGCCTGGCCCTCCTGAATGATTCTGCATATGTTCTCTTAATGTGATAGGGCTGCAGGTGAAAGACTTAGGCTAGACCACGACCACCTCCTAACATGCCTTTGTTCCAGATATCTTCCCCTCAAACTACAAAAAGGTGCTCGGCTTCCCTTGTGCAGTGCAGTACCCATTCAACCGTTCCTAGCAGCCCTGCTCAAGGGCTATCCCAAGGGCATAAGCTGTGTTCCTGCAAGCAATGTTGCCTTCTCTGTGCCTAGCTGAGGTGGACCTGAATCCTAGGGAGTACAGGGCTGCCCTAAGGGTATCTGGCATAAGATTTTGCCCAAATAATCCAATACCACTGACCATGAATGAAAACGGCTTCTTCCTCACACGAACAGTTCATACCCCCACACCCCAAATTCCTTTCTAATTTCATTTCCTGTGCTCTGCTCTTTCAATTCCTAGGTATGTGGCAAGGTCCTGGCTTCTCTGGGCCTCAGTTTTCCCATCTGCAAAATGGGGATAACAGTTACTCCTCATCTCATGCTTTCTGGTGTCTGGCATACGGAGGGGCCATCACATTTCCTTTGGCTGTTGTTAATTTTTATTTTGATCATTACCTGCTCAGCTGGGGCTCAAATGAAAGTTGGCAGGGTGTGTGGGTAAAGAACTCAGGCTCTGGAACTTGCCAAGTCTGGGTCTGAATCCTAGCCTTCCCTTTCCCAGCTCTGTAAAATGAAGAGCTGTAGCTCTGGATCTCTGGTCATGCGAAGTGACTTACAAAGGCTCCTGTTATTGATCACTTCCTATATGCCCCAAATTACGCTGAGCTCCTGACATGTATAGCATGATGCTTTGAATAATAGCAGCTGTCATCATCCCATCTGGGGTCCGTGATTCTGCCTTTCCGAACCTCAGCTCCCTCTTCTGCCAAAGGGAAATGACAGTTACGCCGGGAACCACGAGCATCATATAATTCTTTACTGCTGCCACTCAGTGGTGAAGTCCGGCCAGTTCCCAAGCTCACGGGGACACACACTGAGCCTCAGAACCCTGTCTGGGTTACTCTCCATCTGTCCCCTCCTTCCGGGTTTAGGGTGCTGACAGTGCCTGCTAGCCTGGAGGCTGCCACATTCCTTGGAAGCCCCTCAACACTGCCCACTCCCTATAAACGGGCACCCTGCTGCCTTAACCACCCCCCACCTCTGCCCTCCTTTGCTGTAGAAGCCACTTGATGAGGCACAGTCTATTTTGGGAGTGGGGGAGGAGGCGCCTTTCTCCCTGGCGCAGTGAAGCCAGGACAAAGGCTCTGACCCCAGCTCCGATCCCCACCCTACCCTGCCCCCCGCCTGGCACAGTCCTGATCTGCCATGAGCAGGTGGCAACTTTGCACAGCAACACTCTCCCACCAACTCCACCTTGGTGAGCTCCTGGGCATTGGCCAGATTATCCACCGCGATGGCCAAGAACACGTTCAGGAGGGTGTCTGCAAACGCTGGAGTCAGGGAAAGCACTGCCACGTGAACCCTGATATCTGGGACTCCTGAACCCCTCCCTTGTGCTTCCTCTGCTCTCCCTGAGGCCCCGGACTCATCCGCCCCCCAGAGGATACAGTTCCCGAAGAGCGTCAGCACGATGAAGTAGATGGAGAACACCATGCCGCCTTGCACGCCCCCCTGAGACTTGATGCCGTCATACATGACCTCGTTCCAGTCTTCGCCCGTCAGGATCTGAAAGGGGAGGGAGAAACACACAGCCAACCCCCCCTCAACCTTGGGCCCCTCAGAGATGCAGCTGTGGAGCTGGAACCTGCCGTGTGGGCCCTTTCTTGGCCCTTGTCTCTGGGTGGGGACGGTCTTGGCTGTTTGCGAGAGGAAAGGGCTGTCCTTACGTGGAGGAGCTCTCAACTTGTTCTAGCAAAAAGTGACCCTGGAAGAGGAGTTTCAGATCTTTCTGGCTTTCTCTGATGTGATAGGGAAATTTTGCTATAGGCTGAGTTGTATATGTTGAGGCTCTAAACCCTCATGTGATGTTATTTGGAGATGGGAGGGAATTAGGATTAGCTGAAGACATGATTGTGGGGCCCTCATGAGGGGATTGTGCGCTCAGTTGTGTCCAGCTCTTTGTGACCCCGTGGACTGCAGCCTGCCAGGTTCCTCTGTCCGTGGGATTTTCCAGGCAAGAATACTGGAGTGGGTTGCCATGCCCTTCTCCAGGGGATCTTCCCGGCCCAGGGATCGAACCTGGGTCTCTCCTGCATTGCAGGCAGATTCTTTACCATCTCCTGTGCTGCCAGGCGGGTTCTTTACCACTAGTGCTACAATGAGGGGATTAGTGCCTTTACAAGAAAAGACAGCAGAGAACTTGGTCTCTCTCTGCCTCTCTGTCTCCCTCTCTCCCCCTGCTGTGTGTGAGAGAAGTGACAAGGCAGTCGTCTGCAAGCCAGAAGAGAGTCCTCACCTGGAATCAACCCTGGGTGCACCCTGATCTACCTCCGGCCTTCAGAACTGTGAGATGTAACTTTCTCTTGCTATATATCCACTGGTACTTCTGGACTGCTGTATCTGGGGGTGGGGATGGTGGTGGTACAGGTGATCAGAGGAAGCCTCAGGTAAAGAGATGCAAGTGCTGGCAAAAAGACATGATGCTGATGTGTATGGGAAGGGCTAAAGGGATTTGTATGCAGGATCTACACGGTTGTTAAAAAAAATATCCAGCTTCCCTCCTTTGCATTATTTCCATGAAAGTGAAAAAAAGTGAGTGTTAGTTGCTCAGTCAAGTCCAGTGCTCTGCGAGGTTCCTCTGTCCATGGAATTCTCCAGGCAAGAGTACTGGAGTGGGTTGCCATTCCCTTCTCCAGGGGATCTTCCTAACCCAGGGATCGAACCTGGGTCTCTCCTGCATTGCAGGCAGATTCTTTACCATCTGAGCCACCAGGGAAGCCCCATTATTTTCATGAGGATAAAGTAAATATGAAAGAACTCCAAAGAGGTTAATCCATTAGTGTAGGGTTTTGCAGTATTGGCACTCCTGGCATTCGGGAACCTCCTCTTGCCCTGTGCACTGCAGGTGTTAAGCAGCATCCTTGGGCTCTACCCATTAGATGCCAGTAACACCCCCACACCCCACTTGTGATAACCCAAAAATGTTTCCAGATACTTCTAGGTGTCCTTGGGGGATGAAATCCCTCTTGGGCAACAAGCCCTGTGCTATGGGTGGTGATGATTACTATCGATAATCATTGATGTAAAGGCTCAGAATTTCATGGATGGTTTCCCTTTCCAACCCCCTGTCTACAGGTCTCATTCAGAAGTTCCCCTTCCCCCAGGAGAAGAGAAGAGTGAAGTCACATTTTCCCATAAACTTTCTGTTCTCTAAAGAGACAGAACTCACATGGAACGGCTCTGGAAGTCCCAGCTTGGCCAGTTCTAAACCTTGGGGCATGTGCCTACATGGGTGCAGAAGTTGGTTTGGCGGGACCACCCACAGTCAATATGTTTGCTTTGGAATACAGAATCGGCGTCTTCCAGTCACGGGGAAGATGGTGTATTATCGATGTCTATTTTTTTTCTGATGCTTTGACATATGGGAGGGGTCTTGCTAACCCTGCGGGGAGTCAGGACTAGCTAATTCTTAGAGTTAGTAAACAATTTGCCTGTGGGTGTGGTTTAAAAAATGAAAACCAACCAATTCAGAGCCCACTCTCCAAACCATCTCCACTACTGGGCTCTTACACTTAGGCCAATATTCTACTGTTGGAATTAGCCCAGGGTCAGGTTCCATACAACTTAAGACAGCTCCAGGGCCTGCCGAAATTATTCAAACTAGCCAATGCTAAGCCTGCTTAACCTGCCTTACCCATTTCTTCCTGCGGAAGAGCCACAGTAAAGGCTCCTGCCCATATTTTCTACCCCGTTCTAATGAACCCTGGTGCTTCTCCATGGGGCCCTGCATTCATGGGACTGGGTGAAGGTTGTACCTGAAAAACTGTCATTATTGCTGCTGGAAAAGTGTCGAAGTTGGTAGGAGGAGTCCCTTCATCGAAATTAAACCTGTGGAGAGGGCACAAACATTTCACGTTGGTCCCACCCTAGGTGTGTGAAGGCTTGGCTCAGTATCTTGTTTCCAGGGCAACATCTCCAGCATCTCTGTTTCCCCTAGAAAGACATACTAAGTGGTACCCAGGGCCCCACCCATCTGGGTGGGTACACGGGGCATCATCCAGGCCATGAGGAAGGGAGACTGTGTGATGCAGGTGGGCCTGGGTCTCTGGATGCAGTGAGCAAGGTAAGGGTGGGAGGCCCTGGGCTGGACCCCAGGGAAGCAGAAGTCAAGAGAAGCTGCTGAGCACTTACTGACCGCCGAAGAGCTGCATTCCCAGAAGGGCAAAGACGACGATGAACAGGAAAAGGAGAAACAACAGGCTGATGATGGATTTCATGGAGTTGAGGAGAGAGACGACCAGGTTCCTGAGAGATGCCCAGTACCTGCCAAAAGAGGCCAGGGTTGGGGTATGGGGGTCAGGCTGGGGCCAGGGTAGCGGCAGCTGAGCCCATCTTCCTAACATGAGAAGGATGTGGCCCCACCCCAGCCCCCAGCCCTGCCTTGGGAGGCCAGGGAACCCAAAGACTTACTTTGTGACTTTGAAAATACGCAATAACCTGAGGGCTCGTAACACACTGATTCCAAAGGATGTGCCGGGTTTTATGACAGCCCAGATGACCTCAAAGATACTCCCGATGATGACCTACAACAGAGGATCCCGGTCTTGTGTCCATTCTCCTTGCAAATGTGCCCCGGGTCTGGACCTTGCAGGAACCCAGTCCAACTCCCCCCACCTCAAATGAAATCATAGTGAGGGTCTCACACGCCTCTTATCCCTTCTCTTGTCTCACTTATTAACATGAGTGCAAAGAATTCCTGAAACATATAATTACAAAGTGAATGCCCATGCAATCACCATCTCCGTCGAGAAATAGGGCATGTCAGCACCCTGAAAGCCTCTGGGGAACCCTAGACATAGCCACCACCCTGAATTTTATAATAACTATTTCCTTGCATTAAAAAATTGAGGTGAAATTCACACAACATAAAATTAACCAGAATGGTTCACTTAAAATAATGCATGATTCCGCAGCATTTAGCGTGTTCACAGTGTATAACCATCACCCTTCTCTACTCTTGAAACATTTCCATTGCCCCCAAAGGAAACCCTGGACCCATGAGCAGTCACTCTCCAGCCCCCTCCTCCCAGCCTCTGACAGCCACTAATCTACCTTCTGACTCTGGAGACTTGCCTGTTCTGGATATAAATGGAATTATGTAATACGTGACCTTTTATGTCTGGCTTCTTTGACTTATGTTTTCGAGGTCTTTGCCTTAATGTAGTCAAGGCTCCTCTGAAATCCATACAGCTTGGTCTCGTCTGTCTGAACTTTCACGAGCAGAATCATGCTGTGTGGACTAGTTTTGCCCCTGTCTGCCTCCTGCGCAATATCGTGCGGCTGATGGGTGTGGCTACTGTTGGCTGCCTCTCGCTGGTGCAGGGAATTGCATTATTTATATACAACTTATTTATCCACTCTACTGCGAAGGGAGCTTTGGGTCATCTGGTTTGGGACTAGCGAAGCCCCTGAAGGCATTGTTGTATGTGTCTCTTAGGTGTCCGCCTAAGTTTCTCTAGAGTGAATCCCCAGAAGTGGATTCGCCAGGTCATCCCTCACTTTCCAAAATGGGTCTGTAAATTTCCCCTCCCACTGGCAGTGGCTGGGGGGGGGAGGTTCTGGGAACTCTGTATCCTCATCAAAGTTGGGGATTATCCTCTGATTCCTTTTGCACGCAGCAGGATCTGTCATACCCAGGGATGACCCTACTTCTCTCTCTCCTGTGCCCCTAGGTATCAACCATTCTAAGCCTATCAGCCGAGGAATGAACTCCTTAGAAACCAGAGCACTTACCCCACAATCAAAACAGTTGAAGGAAGAGTGGAAGTAAGGCCGCGTCCCAAGCCCGTACATTTTTATAAACATTTCGGACATAAAGAGTCCTAAGAAAATGAATTCTGCATAGTCTAGAAAGGGAGGGGAGGAAACAGAGAGGAGATTAGATTTGTGGAGGGAACTTCCAGCTGGCTCTGACGTTCCTATTAAGTGAAACCTTGGCTGGTGGGTTCCTGGGTGGTTATATGCTTTTAAAAAAATTAATTAAGAAAATTTAAAATTGAAGTATAGTTGTTTCAGGTATGGGCTTCCCAGGTCGCTCAGTGGTAAAGAATCTGCCTACCAGTGTAGGAGATGCGAGTTTGATCCCTGGGTTGGGAAGATCCCCCGGAGAAGGAAATAGCAACCCACTCCAGTATTCTTGCCTGGAGAATCCGATGGACAGAGAAGCCTGGTGGAGTGTAGTCCATGGGGTTGCAAAGAGTTGGACATGACTGAGCAACTGTACATGCACGCTTATTCCAGGTAAATATAATTGAATCAGCAAAGTGATGCAGTTATACATACATATATATGTGTGTGTGTGAATAGATACTCTTTTCCATTATAGGTTATTACAAGGTATTGAATATAGTTTCTTATGCTATTCGATAGATCCTCATTATTTATTTTATACATGTACTATGTTTTTAAAATGAACAAGCAACTATACTCCAATAAAAATTAATGAAAAAGAAATGAATAAATGAACTAACTGGCTAATAATTGACTAACTCGATAACTAACAAAGTGCTATTACTAAGAAGTATGTAATAATACACAAGAATTATGACTCAACTGCTTTTATATGCTTGAGCTCCAAAGGAATAATAGAACTGTTAATAGAA
Organism: Capra hircus; assembly: GCF_001704415.2. NCBI lineage: Eukaryota > Metazoa > Chordata > Mammalia > Artiodactyla > Bovidae > Capra > Capra hircus. The sequence goes on along the minus strand of NC_030814.1, from coordinate 97,677,820 downwards.
ATCATAACAGTGTCCTATTTGTAATCCTTGTGTTAGGGACTTAGTTGGGAGTGCCACAGGCAACCAATCTAAGGCATGGCTTTTCTCCCAGCTAGGAAAACTCATTGGATGTCCCCTAGAAATCCTGTCTTGCTAATGTCTAAAAGTCTTGATGTCAGACAAAGCCTTTTGTTTTTTTGATGAGAATGCATAATGGTGAAAATTTTGCCTTGGGAAGAGTAAACTATGAGTATTTGTTCGCTCCAGCAAAGACATGGTTAATAGCAGTTCCTTTTCTGAGAGGGCTTTCTTGGTGGGGTAGGAAGATGAGTGGTCAGGAAGGGCATGAGCAGTCACCTTTCGAAGGGGAAGGAGAGGTAAGGAGAGAGTCTGAGAGGGAGAAAGCATACAGAAATCGAAGACAGAGGCCTCAAACTTCTAAGAATTCCATTCTGGTCACATAGCTAGCTCTGTTTGAAGGTGAAGAGTATTTGCTATATCACTCATATCACTCTTTTTTAAAATGGCATAAGACTTTTTTCTAGTTCTTTATGATTTTATTCTATCGGTTGCACCGCGCAGCTTGTGGGACTTTAGTTCCCTGACCAGGGACTGAACCTGGGCCCTCAGCAGTGAAACTGCTGCGTTCTCACCACTGGACCACCGGGGAATTCCGCAGTATATCATTCTTAAGTCGATTTCAATAAATTTACTTATTTACTGGGCTGTACTGGGTCTTAGTTGCAGCACGTGGGATCTGGATCCCTGACCATCTGCACTGGGCGTGCCGAGTCTCAGCCACTGGGCCAACGAGGAAGTCTCTATATCCTTCTTTTAAGAGGTGATTTGAACTGACTTGTCAAGGTCTTTCCCACTCATTCCCGATTATTGAGCTTTCCCTTAGTTTTAGGACCCCAGGGAGCTTTCAGTGTCTGAGGGAAACTCCAGGGTCTCCAGGGCCCTCAAGACTGAAATGTCAGTGAGGAAATCTGTCTGTAACATCTGAAGCATTCCAAAAGCCCCAAGAAGAAATTCGAGGAGGACGTAAGAGTTTCCAAGATGCTTGTTCCCCAGTTACCATGGAATCATGAGAGTTGGTGATGCACAAGACCTGAGAGAATTACTGATCTCTAAGCACTGGTGGATCTGGAAGAAGTTTTAGGGTCATCAAATCCAATTTCTCCCAAGTATAGAAGACAAATGTGAGACCCAGAGAAACGACTACACTTCATCGATTACAAGACACATATTTTTGTTCATGTTTTGACATCTCCGAAACTGGGGTGTAACTTAAAATCAGCATGCCCTAGTTTAGATGGCAGCATTGTTTCATTTCTTACTGGTACATAAAATAAGAATACAAGAGTGCCATATAATTGAAGAGGTCGCTCAGTGGTAAAGAGGCTGCCTGCCAAGCAGGAGACCTAAGTTCAATCCCTGGGTGTGGAAGATCTCCTGAAGAAGGAAATGGCAACCCAATCCATTGTTCTTTTTTTTTTTTTAATTATTTACTTATTTATTTGGCTGTGCTAGGTCTTAGTTATGTGTGGGGGCTTCTCTCTACTTGTGGAGCATGGGCTTATTTGCCCTATGGCAGGTAGGATCTTAGTTCCCTGATCAGGGATGGAACCCGTGTCCCTCGCATTGGAAGGCAGATTCTTAACCACTGGCCACCAGGGAAGCCCCCACTCCATTGTTCGTGCCTGGGAAATCCCATGGACTGAGGAACCTGGCAGGCTACAGTCCATGGGGTCGCAAAGAGTCAGACACATCTAGCAACTAAACGGCAGCAGCGATAATTGAAGATGTCTTCATTTGATGGATAATGGTAATAATTTGTCCAAGGTCACATGGAGAGTGGGGGGCAGGGCAGGCACTGAGAACCAGGTTACCTGATGATCGTGGCAGGGAGGGACCATCAGATATAGCTTGGGTTCACATCCTGGCTACATCATTAAGTAGCTGTGTGACTCTGGGCAAGTTACTTAACCTCTCTGTGTCACAGTTTTCTCAACTGGAAATTGATAATTAAAGGATGTTTATAGACAGAGAGGCCCCAGGCAGGAAGTCTCAACCCCCTGTTCCCGAACCAGGACAGACAGAGCAAGGTGATTAGTGGGGAGAATATGGGAGATTAAAAATAGGCTATCCGAGGAGGTTAAGACAAAAAGTAAATAGTTCTCATTTATAAGAGACTCCAGGGGGACCAAATGCAATTACTAAGGTTGGAACTAGGTCAGGGCTCTCAGAAGGAGAACTGGCCCCTGGGGAGTGTCCTGGGTGGGGGGGTGGTCAGCCAACCTGACTGGGAACAATAAGGGTTACAAGGAGACGATGACCTGGACCAGACACCCAGGCCTCGTGAGGCTGAGGACTTGATTTCTCCAGTGGTTGCGTGGGTCAATTCTGAACCAGGTCAGAAGGGCAGAGAATCTACAGACCTAATTCAGACAAGCCAAAAGATGCAGGAGGAGGGCAACCAGCAGGCAAAAAGGTTTTGAGGAGTCCTCACTTGGGGCCCATAGGCCAGAGCCAAGGCAACAAATTGCCTTCCTCACTTTCCAGCCACTACTCTTGTTGATTTCTCAGAGCTCTTTACTTTTTAAGCCCTGCTCATAGATCACCCCTCTTTTCCTGCTTCTCTCCCAACGTGGTCAACAATTTTGACACTATCTCATGTTAATTCCTGAAATTTGGGAATAGGCCCAGAAGGGCAAAGTCTTGGAAATCCTGGTTCTCACTGCAGGAGCAAGATGATCTCACAGTTGTTGGTGGCTATCGTCTAGGAATGAATCCGAGACATAAGGGCGTCAAAAAGAACAGGAGAGGAAAGGGGAAAGAATCAGAAGGTTTGAAAGAAAAGAGAAGCAGCAGAGAGAAATGAGAAGAAGGGATGAGTACAACATACAGGTTACTTGTTTTGTCTCTAATGCACCTTCATCTCTCAACCATAAATTTGATTCCCAGAAATGCACCTAGAAATTCTATGTATGTTTCTCTCTCTGGCTGTCTTGCAGTCTGACCCTCTCTGTCTTTATTTCAATGCACCTCCATGTGCCTTTCCTAGAAAGCGATCATGTGTCTGATGGCCCAAATTCCAGCTTCCAGCTCTCAGGCGCACCCCCCTCCTGCAAATTGGGTTCTGTCACTGAGGCAGCAGGAACTTCAGCCCGATCTCCAGTTATAAACAGGCCCAAGCGAAAGGGGAAAGTGGGAACACATACTGGCAAAGAAAGAGAACCAGAGAAAGGGCGTGAGGAAGGGATCAGGGAGCTGGTGGGGGCGGGGCCAGGCGGTACTCACAGAGGAAGTCGGAGAGCCACTCGGGCTGGTTGTAGTGAACAATAGCGACACACAGCGTGTTGAGGGCTACCAGACTGAGCACAGTCCAGTAGAAGGCCTGAGTTTTGACCATGCGGCGGATGTAGAAACGCATCCTCCTCTCCTTTTTGTGAAAAAAAGTTGAGTTCTCCAGCTTGGCACTTTTAATGCTGGCTCGGGCGAAGGGAGACCCTGCCAGGGAAAGGATGGAGAATGTCAGGGTGTTCCTGCAGAGGAAATTAACCGATGAGTGGCCCAGGCACGGATTTTGGCCAGGGAACCCGTTAGCTTCCCCAGCAGGCAAGCCCCCGGGAACCATTATGACTCATGGGCTTAGCTTTCCAGAGATGGAACTTATGAGAAGGTGATGTCCCTGAAAATAACAGTGCTAGAAATAACCAATGAGTGCTCAGGATGTGGTGGCTGGGGGGCTTCCTTGGTCGTTCAGGAGTAAAGAAACTATCTGCAAGGAAGGCAGATGTGGGTTCAATCCCTGGGTTGGGAAGGCATGGCAACCCACTCTGGTATTCTTGCCAGGAAAATGCCTTAGACAGAGGAGCCTGGTGGACTAGAGCCCACGGGCTTGCAAAGAGTCAGAAATGACTGAAGTGACTGAGCATGGCATGGCACGGCTCAGAATGGGGAGGCTGATGGCTGTCTATTGCTGGAGTCATCTTTCTGTACCTCCCTCTCCAGGCACTGTCTGATCACTCTAGGGGTCATGCTACAGGGTGGGGTAAGGCTGGAACCTCTGCTCAGGACTCCCAGTGCAGAGGCAGGCGGCAGAGCTGCACGCACCGTTCTTGGAAAGCCTCCAGGAGGAGGTATGGTTTACCATGGACACTTCACTTTAAAAATAATCACCAAAGAATGAGCCAGCTGTGCCCTCTGCTCACATGTATTTTTGCTCTTAAGCATTTACAAAGCACCTACTATGCCAGGCTCTGTCCCAGGTGTTCAGGATACATGTTAACAGAGTCCTGCACTCCTGGGAGGGATACTCCAGTGTGGGAGCCAGAGAACAAATGTAACATAATAAGTAGGACTTCTCTGGTGGTCCACTGGCTAAGAATCCGCCTGCCAGTGCAGGGGACTTGAGTTCAATACCTGGTCCGGGAGCATTCCACATGCTGCACAGCAACTAAGTCGTGTGCCACCACTAGCGAAGCCCGTGTACCCTAGAGCCCACCTGCTGCAATTGCTGAAGCCTGTGCTCTGCAACAAGAGACGTCACCACAATGAGAAGCCCCCGAACCAAATGAAGAGTAGCCCCTGCTCACCGTAACTAGAGAAAGCCCACGTGCAACTCAAACATAAATAAAAGTAATAAATTAATAGTGTGATGGAAGGTGCAAAGTGCTTTGGAAAAAAGAGAAAGCAGAGCCAAATAAGGGGACCTGGAGCCCTAGGAGGGACCACTGGGCAAGCTGCAGCATTAAACCAAGGGGTTAAGGTGAAGGGGTTGGGCTGAGTCACCTTAGTGTCTTAGGCAGAGGAAAGAAACAGCAAGTGGAAAGGCCCTGAGGTAGGAATATGCCTGCCTGAAGGATTTGGGGAACAGCATAAAGAGAACAGTATGGCTGGAGTGAAGTGGTTCAGGTGAGAAAAAGGAGGAGGTGAGGGCAGGGGGGTGGGTCTTGGCAGGTTCTGAAGGGCCCTGGGGGCCGCAGGGACAACTGGGGCTTTTGTTTTGAGTGAAGCGGGAGACATGGAGGCAAGAGGGGCGTGACTTGACTCAGGGGTTCACAGGCGTCCTCTGGCTGCTGTGGCGTGGAACAGACCGTAGAAGGCAAGGGAGGAGCAGAGCGGGGATGACTGCTCCAGTCCAGACAGATGATAACCAGGGCTGGACTCCATGGTGGCTGAGAAGGAGGCAGGCTGGGCCGATGTGGGGTGTATCATTATCTTCAGTTTTATCTATTGTTTATTTTTGGCTGCGCTGGGTCTTCATTGCGGCTCAGGCTTCCTCTAGCTGCAGCGAGTGGGGGATTACTCCTCGTTGTGGTGTGCAGGCTTGTCTTGCCGTGGAGCACAGGCTCAATAGTTGTGGCACACAGGCTTTGTTGCTCCAAGGCATGAGGGATCTTCCTGGACCAAGGATCGAACCCATGTTCCCTGCATTGGCAGGCGGATTCTTTAACCCACTGAGCCACCTGGGAAGCCCTGGGGTTATTATTATTTAAGGTTTATTTCAACATTTGTTGATGGACCAAGTGTGGGTGGAGGAGAGGGAGAAGCCAAGGTTTTTGGCCTGAGCCCCAGGAGGGAGAAAGCTGTCATCCACTGAGAATGTACAGGTTTGTGGGGGAGGCTCAGGGCTCAGTTTCACATAGATTGATTTTATGTTCTAAAACATCTCTTCTTGAAAACCTTCCATTGCACCCATTAGTGTATTATTCTTCACGGGCGCATTCATTCTTTCATTTATTCATTAGTGTGCTCATTCATTTCTGTTTTTTTAAAAATTATTTATTTTTAAAATTTGCCACACTATGCCACATGTGGAATCTTAGTTCCCCTACCAGGGATCGAACCCGTGGCCTCTGCAATGGAAGCGCAGAGTCTTAACCACTGTACCACCAGAGAGGCTCCCATCCATTCACTTCGTCTTTCATCATTTATTCACATATCCATCCATCCATCCATTCATTCATTTGCTCATTTACACATTAATCCATGAAGCACTGTTCATCACCCTCACACCAGCCAAACCCAGAAGACATCTCTCAGGATGCCACTTCCTATTAGCAAAATTCTAAACAGAGGTTGTGAGTTGGCACCCCAGGGGCCATACTGGTTCATCTGAGACTTGTGAAGGTTGAAATTATTGGTCTGCATTTAAAAACTGGGAGACTTTCCATACAAATATGGATTTCAGCTTCTCATGAATGAAAATAACGGCTGACGTTTATCGAACATTTAACAGGCACTGTGGGGGGTGCAGTTTACACAGTAAGCTCCTCATCACAACCTTAGGAAATAGGGACCATCACTAACCTCCATTTATACCCCAAGAAAACAGAGGCTGAGGGGAGCCCAGTAATTGACTAAGAAGCTTCAGGTCAGTTTAGAGCCTGTTGCACTCTGGCCTGCAGCCACCACACTGCACTCACTGCTGGAACCTGTGGCCATGAGCAAGCAACCACACGCCTGCCCAGCGGCAGCTGGACAGGCTTGGTGGCTGGACTCTCCCTTCATGTCCATCCCCTGTGTGATCCCATGGGCATTGGGAACCCCAAGGTGGCTCTTCACAGCCCTTCCCAGTTGAGACATTTCTGGTTCTTTGGGCTCCCAAAGATGTACACAGATCCACAGGCGTCCACAAGGTTTGGCAATCACATGGGGCAGGAGGTCCCTGACCTTCTCCTGGAGCCACGTGAAAGCTCAGCTCCATCACCAACCACAGAGTGACCTTGGGCAGGTGACCCTGGGCAAGTTACCATGTGTCCTGGGACTCCAGTGCCTCCCACCTCACTGGGCCATTGGGAAAAATCAATGAGTCAATGCACCCTAACAGGGATTTCCCTGGTGGTCCAGTGGCTAAGATGCAGGAGCTCCAAATGCAGGAGCCCGGGTTTGATCCCTGGTCAGGGAACTAGATACCACAAGCCACAACTGGGAGTTCACACGCCTCCACTAAGAGATCCTGCATGGGGCAACTAAGACCTGGTACTGCCAAACGAACAGATAGGTAAATAAATATTTTAAAACTAACCCTAAGGCGACGCTGCATGCACGCTCAGCCACTAAGTCCTATCCGACTCTTTGCGATCCCATGGACTGTAGCCTGCCAGGCTCCTCTGTCCATGGGATTTCCCAGGCAAGAATACTGGAGTAGGTTGCTATTTTCTTCTCCAGGGGATCTTTCTGACACAGGGATTGACCTCGCGTCTCCCGCTTGGCAGGAGGATTCTTTACCACTGAGCTACCTGGGAAGCCCCAACACGATGCTGGCACATGCTTATTGGACATAAAAGTCTTTTTCTACAACTGCAAGAGTGAAAATCAAGACTGTTCACATGCCAACTCATGGAGGAAGTCTCTCCTGATCACGGGGCCTGGAGACACATCCCATAATAGGCATCCACGCATCAAGAAAGGAGAGGAAGGTGACTATTAATTGAATGCCTGCTCTGTGCCAGGCCCTGTGCCAGCTCTGTGCTGTCTCCTCTATCCACTGCATCTTATACTCCCTCTGACCCATGCTCCCTTTGTCAATACCCCCCCTTTTTTTTTTGGCCGCACCTCGGGGCATGTAGAATCTTGGTTCCCTGACCAGGGATTGAACTTGTGCCCTGCAGTGGAAGCATAGAGTCTTAACCACTGGACCACCAGAAAAGTCCCCTTTTTCTGTACACTCTTGTCTCTACTTTTCTTCCATGGTCTGAAAATTTGCAGGCAATAATTTTAATAAACTATTTTATGAAACACCATATATCTCAGATATCAATTTCAATGTGGAATTAGTACAGAAGTCTATTAAAAATATATTTTACACTCTTTTTTTTTTGGTACCAAGTATTCCAAATCTTTACATTGTTTAGTCACTAAGTCGTGTCTAACTCTTTGAGATCTCATGGACTGCAGCACGCCAGGCTCCTCTGTCCTTAACTGTCTCTTGGAGTTTGCTCAGATTCATGTTGGTTGAGTTCAGTGATGCTATCTAACCATCTTATCCTCTGCCGCTCCCTTTTCTTTTTGCCTTCAATCTTTCCAAGCATCAGGGTCTTTTCCAATGAGTCAACTCTATGGATCAGGTGGCCAAAGTATTGGAGCTAAAGTATTTCAAATCTAATGTGTGAGTGTGGAATACATTTTGCTCAGATCAGCTGCATTCAAAGAGCCAAAAGTCAGAGGTGGCCAGTCTTAGTCCGGAATATTTCACAGTGGGGATAGCAGTAGGCCACCACTAAGGCTTAGTTACAGGATTTTTGGCAATTTATATGCCCTTCGAATTCTTGGTGAATTGGAATAGGTGCTTCCCAAGTTGTGGGTTGAACTGTCCATTGAAGAAGTGTGTCGATGGCTTCTCTGATAGCTCAGAGGGAAAGAATCCACCTGCCCGTGCGGGGGACACAGGTTCGGTCCTTGGTCTGGGAAGATCCTACAGGCTGCGGAGCAACGAAGTCCACGTGGCACAACTGTTGAGCCTGTGCTCTGGAGTCCACGTGCCATGACTACGGAAGCCCTCACACTCTAGAGCCTGTGGTTCACAATCAGAGAAGCCCCTGCAAAGAGAAGCCCTCGCAATGAGAAGGCCTCACACTGCAGCTGGAGAGAGGCCCCCATTTGCCACAACAAGAGACCAGCCCTCGCAGCAACGAAGACCCAGCACAGCTAAAAAACAAAAAAGAGAGCTCGAGTAATGGGTTGAAGTCTGAACCCCCCGTAGCCATGAATATGACATTTTTTGCAAATAGGGTCTTTGCAGATGCCATCAAATTAAGATGAAGTCAGACCTGATTGGAGTGGGCCTTAATCCAACGACTGGTAATCTTATAAGAGGAGAAGAGACAAGGGGACACGCAGGAAAGGACCACGTGATGACAGGATCAGAACCTGGAACGAGGTGAGCGAAAGCCAAAGGGAGCCCAGGACTGCCGACAACACCAGAAGCTAAAAGAAAAGCATGGGGGCAGATTGTCCCCGAAGTCCTCAGAGGCAGCACAGCCCTTGCCAACATCTTGATCTCCACTTGGACTTCTGGTCCCCAGAATTGTGAGAGAATACATTTCTGTTGTTTTAAGCCACCCAGCTTGTGATACTTTGTGACAGCTGCCCTAGCAAATGAACACAGCCCACACTGAACTTCTGTCCTTAAAATACCTACAGGGAATCTGATTTTCCTGAAGTACTGGTGTCGTGATGGCAGATTCCATTCATGGTTCAACTTTTCCTAGTGACGGCACTAGGTCCATATTTCACGTTTAGCTGATGAACTCTACATGAGATAATTTTTATTTTTCGGCTTCTCTTGGTTTTCATTGAGGCACACAGGCTTCTCCAGTTGCAAGCACTCGGGTTTTAGTTGCCTCGTGGCACTGGGATCTTAGTTCCCTGATCAGGGACTGAACCCGTGTCCCCTGCATTGGAATGTAGATTCTTAACCACTGGACCACCAGGGAAGTCCCTATATGAGACCGTTTTGTGATATGTTTACCAACTGATAGCATGGTAGAATCATCAATTATAAGAAATAGAGGAAAACAAAAGAATGGGAAAGACTAGAGATCTCATCAAGAAAATTAGAGATACCAAGGGAATATATCATGCAAAGATGGGTACAGGAAAGGATAGAAATGGTATGGACCTAACAAAAGCAGAAGATATTAAGAAGAGGTGGCAAGAATACACAGAACTATACAAAAAAGATCTTAAAGACAGCATTTACTGGGCAAAATAATACGAGGGCAAAATGCCACATGTTCCCGCCTGACTTTGAAACACGTTATTATTTTACAGAGAGAAATAAAGGAGAAGGTGTCTCCTTGCCAGAGCCCTGGAATTTCAGAGGTCTCTCTCAGGATTCTTTAGGAAGTCTCTGCCAGCATAGGAGCCCCTTCCTGTGGATTTCTGAGCTACCAGGCAAGGGAGCTGGCTTTAGGTGGGTTTGCCTGTAGCAAACCTTGTCCTGGGAGACCAAGCCACTGGCCTGTGTTTTAAACCTATTGACAAAGTTGAAAGTCAACCTGCTTTCTTTCTTTCTTTTTCAGAAATAAGTTTATTTATTTATTTATTTATTTTTTTGCCATGCTGGGTCTTTGTTGCTGCGGGGGCTTTTCTCGAGTTGCAGCGAGTGGGGTCGACTCTTCCTTGCAGTGCGTGAGCTTCTCATTGCAGTGACTTCCCTTGTTGTGGAGCATGGGCTCTGGGGCACCCAAGCTTCAGCAGTTGCAGCACGTGGGCTCAATAGCTGGGCTCCAGAGCACAGGCTCAACAGTTGTGGCATGCAGGCTTAGGTTCTGCATGGCGTGTGGGATCTTCCTGGGCCAGGGATTGAACCTGTGTCTCCTGCACTGCCAGGCAGATTCTTTACCACTGAGCCACCAGGGAAGCCCTCAGCTGCTTTCTTAACAGAGGTGCCGCGGGACAGCGTTGGTCCTTATTCAGTCTGACAGCTTTCTACTTTGGTTTCTTATCTTCCTTTTATCACATGTTCATCAAATGCCAGCCTTGAACATGGGTTCTCCAAGTTTTCTTAGGTCAGCCACAGAGAGACCCTCTGTGAATCCACCGTGGCTTTCAGGGTCATTCTCACTATCCCCTCGTTAGGAGCCGTACCATATCATCCCCTAAATTCATAGACTGAAGTTCCAACCCCCGCCTGCCCCTCAGGTGTCTCTGAATTGCAACTGTCTTTGGAGATAGGGCCTTTTAAGAAGTAATTAAATTAGGACTACCCTGATGGTCTAGTGGCAGCGAACAAGGGTTCGATCCCTGGTCTGGGAAGATTCCACATTCCATGGGGCAACTAAGCCCGTGAGCTGCAACTACTGAAGCCCGCATGCCTAGAGCCCGTGCTCTGCAACAAGGGGGACGTCACAGCAATGAGAAGCCTGCGCACCGCAGCTGGAGAGCGGCCCCCGCTCGCTGCAGCCAGAGGAAGCCCTGGCACAGCAATGAAGACCCAGCACAGCCCAAATAAGTAAGTTCGAAAAGACATAATTCAATTAAAATGAGATTGTCAGGGTGGGCCTTAATCCTCTATGACTGGCGTCCTTATAAGAAGAGAAGATTAGGTCACAACACACACGGAGGAGAGACTGAGGACACAGGAAGATGCCCACCTGCAAGCAGGAGACAGTCCCCCCCAGAAACCAGTCCTCAGAACACCCTGATCTTGGACTTCCGGCCTCCAGGACAAGGAGGAAGTTGAGCTTCTGTTTTTAAACAATTAAATCACCCAGTCTGTGCTATTTTATTATGGTCACCCCAGCGAACTGATAACACTCTCCCCATTCCATACAAAGCCGAGTTTTAAAAAACGCCTCTTTTCAACTAAGCCCACAAGCCGTAACGAGAGAGTCTGTGTGCTGTACCGAGAGATTCTGCATGATGCAACGAAGATCCTGTGTACTTTTCCACCAGACAAATTCCTCCCTGCCTTGTACAGCCTTTAGACGCTTTATAATTAGACTCTGTGGGCTTCCCAGGTGGCGCTAGTGGTAAAGAACCTGCCTGCCAATTCAGGAGATGTAAGAGACACAGGTTCGATCCCTGGGTTGGAAAGATCCCCTGTAGGAGGGCATAGAAACTCACTCCAATATTCTTGCCTGGAGAATCCCATGGACAGAGGAGCCTGGCGGGCTACAGTCCATAGGGTCACAAAGAGTCAGACAAGACTGAAATGACTTAGCACGCATGTACAATTAAGACTCTGTTTCTTTTAAGTAACTTTAAATTTATCTAATTATTTTTTTCTGATTTCAAAAGTAATGCCTGGGGACTTCCCTAGGGCTCCAGTGGTTAAGAACCTGCCTTGCAATGCAGGGGACGGGAGTTTCATCCCTGGTCGGGGAACTAAGATCCCACATGCCATAACCAAAGAGTCTGTGTGCTGTACCGGAAGATTCTGCATGATGCAACAAAGATCCTGTGTACTGCAACTAAGGCCCGATATAAATAAAAATTTTAAAAGTAATGCCTGTCACTAATTCACTCATTTCAGGAAAACGTCATGAAGAAAGTGAAAATCCTCTGCAATCCCTTCAGTTTCCACATCTTTAAGTACCTCTCACATTTCTTAATATTGTTTTAAAAACGAGGCCACATATTTCACACGGCGTTGTACAACTTGCTATTTTTTCACCAAAAAATATATTTCAGACATCTTTCCATGCCATAACAGCTCCATTCTTTTTCCTGGCAGCAGAGTATTCGATGGTATATAAATGCTATATAATTTCTTTAACCACCTCCCTACTCTGGGGCACATGGGTTGTTTCTAATTTTTACTTTTCTGACTACCAGAAAGAGTGCTGCTAAGAAGAGTCTGGTACATAGATCTTTGGCATAAATGAAGAAATCTTTTGAAGCAGAAATTCTAGGTCAAAGAATATAAACATCAACAATTAAATAATGCCCAACCATACATCAGAAAATACTGCAAACTACATTCCTGCCAACAGCATAAGGCTATGCCCATTTTTTCACGTCTTTGCCAACATTGGGTAGTAATACTTCATCTTTTCTAGAAGGACTGATGACAAATAGTATCTCCCTGTTAATTAAGAACAGGGGAGATGGTTGGATGGCATCACCGACTCAATGGACATGAGTCTGAGCAAACTCCCAGAGATAGTGAAGGACAGGGAAGCCTGGCACGCTGCAGTCCGTGGGGTCGCAAAGTTGGACACAACTTAGTGGCTGAACAACTCAGTCTCATCCATTGAGGAGAGCTTGACTTGGGTACCCCATGTTTTCAGTGCCTGGCATTTAATAAATGTGGTACAGACAAAAATGTCTGCCTATCAAAATTCAACGTAACCGATTAGAAAATTGGGCAACTTAAACGGGAGAGTTGTGGGACAGATGTAACCAATCAAACGCACAGGGCAATGACGGAGCACCCTGATTCTTGAATTTTCTGGAAGGACAGAAGCAGACGTATCCACAAGTGGAAGCAGGATTTGTTCATCATTACGAGGAAAAAGAGTGTTATGGCTAGAAATTAAAAATGCAAATGAAAACAAGCTTTAAGGTATCATTACAAATTGATTTATCCAGAAAGGAAATTAAACACGTAATAGGCAATGGCCAGGGTGGGAGAGTCCATAAGCGTCTGCATACTTGGCAGGTTTATAAATGGGTTCAATGTTTTTGAAACTCAGAACAGCTCTGTGAATAATGAGTTGAAAAGCTGTTAGTATCTTTGATCCTATAATTATCCCCAAAGAAATTCTCCCAAAGGGTGGGAGGAGTCACTGTACGTAAACGCTCCCAGCAGTGCTCCTCGTAAAGGTAAAAATTGGAAACAAATACCATCTAATAAGGCTAAGGCTGAGCAGGCCACAGTGCGGCCACCCTCTGGGGCGTGGGATGGCATGGAAATCATGTTGAAACTCAGCAGTAAGCTTATAAACTAGGGGTGAGTGAAGCAACCTGAGTATGAAGAAGTTGGTTCCTAGGGATTAGAAACACAAATACATTTTAATTTTAATTTTTGGCCGTGCTGTTCAGTTTGTGGGATCTTAGTTCCCCAGCCAGGGCTCAAACCTGTATCCTCTGCAATAGAAGTCCGGAGTCCTAACCACTGGGCTGACAGGGAATTCCCTAAAACACGTGTTTATTTTGAATTCCCTCCCCCGGCCTTGCCTCTATACTCCATCCACACGATACCCATTCAGCCTTAATGTCTGCTCCTCTCAGAGTCTCCTGTTACTTCCTCTGCCTGGAAGCTCTCTCATCCACTCTTCATACTTAGACTTAAAAAAAAAAATCACTTATTTATTTAGGTCGTGCTGGGTCTTTGTTGCTGCACCAGCTTTCTCTAGTTGCAGTGAGTGGGGACTACTCTCGAGTTGCTGGCTTTTCACTGTGGTGGCTTCTCGTTGCGGAGCATGGGTTCTAAGGCTCACAGACTTCAAAAGTTGTGGTGCACAGGCTTAGTTGCTCCTCGGCATGTGGGATCGTCCCAGACCAGGGATCGAACTCATGTCTCCTGTATTGGCAGGTGGTTTCTTTACCACTGGGCCACAAGGGAGGCCCCATAAACTAGAATTTTTAATTTTTGGCCCCACCATGTGACTTGTCGGATCTTAGTTCCCCAACCAGGGACTGAACCTGCATCTTTGGCAGTGAAAGTGCAGAGTCCTGACCACTGGACCACCAGGGAATCCCCTTCATAACTGGAATTTTTAGGAAGCTATTTCAGGCACTACCCTGGTGGCTCTGCTGCTGCTGCTGCTAAGTCGCTTCAGTCATGTCCGACTCTGTGCAACCCCATAGACAGCAGCCCACCAGGCTCCACCGTCCCTCAGATTCTCCAGGCAAGAACACTGCAGTGGGTTGCCATTTCCTTCTCCAATGCATGAAAGTGAAAAGTGAAAGTGAAGTCGCTCAGTCGTTTCCGACTCTTCGCGACTCCATGGATTGCAGCCTACCAGGCTCCTCTGTCCATGGGATTTTCCAGGCAAGAGTACTGGAGTGGGTTGCCATTGCCTTCTCCCCTGGTGGCTCAGTGGATAAAAATCTGCCTGTCAATGCAGGGACACAGGTTCGACCCAGGATCCAGAGCAATTAAGCCAGACAACCACAACTACTAATCCTGTGCCCTAGAGTCTGCATGCCGGAACTACAGAGGCCGTGTGCTACAAGGCTGAGCACCCTAGAGCCTGTGCTGCACAAGAGAAGCTGCCACAAGGAGAAGCCCACACACCGCAATGCAGATTAGACCCCTACCTGCTGCAACTAGAGAAAGCCTGAGTGCAGCAATGAAGACTCAGTTTCAAAAAATAATAGAACCTCCTTAGAGAAGGTCAAAGCAACAGGCTCACCCAAGAGGGGCAAAAAAGAAAGACAAACGTTCCCTCCTCAAACTCTGTCCTTGGCGATAACCAACAACAGCCTGGGCACAGCCTTCTGCCTGGTTCACTCTGCAACCACTGCTGTGGCAAACTCCTATCTTCCCTTCGGTTCTCAGAACAATGTCACCTCCTCCAAGAAGCCCTCTCTGACCACACTCCACTCTGTCAGAGCAGGCTGAGTGAGGAGCATCTCCTCTGCAGTGTCGTTATCATCACAAGCTTATGTCTGTAATTACCTGCCTAATATCTAGTTTCTGCACTGGACTGCAAGCTTCACAAGGGTAGGGATTTGATCTCGGTCCCGTTCACAATTGGGCATTCAGTAACAGTAGCCCCCCGAGTGAGCACTAATGAATAATAACATTACTCATGAATAATATTAGCCAACATCAGGGGGACCTTCTTTTCTGTCACATGGTATTCTAAATGCTATATGTGTTTTTTTTCTGGCTGACCAAAAGGCATGTGGGATCTTAGTTCCTGACGAGGGATCGAACCTGTGCCCCTGCAGTGGATGCACAGACTCCCAACTACTGGACCACCAGGGAAGTGTGGTCCAGTGGTTTAGCTTTACTTGACATAGCTCCGGTGGTTATTTAGTTTTACTTCTACGTGCATTATTTAATTTTACTTCTCCCTGCAACAATACGAGAAGACAGGCAC
Organism: Capra hircus; assembly: GCF_001704415.2. Lineage (NCBI taxonomy): Eukaryota > Metazoa > Chordata > Mammalia > Artiodactyla > Bovidae > Capra > Capra hircus. The sequence continues at coordinate 97,662,332 of NC_030814.1, read as the reverse complement.
TGTTGTTATTCCCATAATCATGTCATCTGCCCCAGGAAATACAGTTGAGAATGGGCAGAATTGAGACCCGATCCAGGCAGCTCCAAGCCCCCATCTCCATCTCACAGGTAATAGTAATAAATGACGGCCAGGCAGCAGCTGGGGGACTTACCCACGGAGGCGATGTCGGCCAGCTGATCCTCAGCCTCCTCGGGGTTGAGCAGGTCTGTCTTGCTCTTCTTTATAGTGGCTCTCCGCAGAGCTCCAACAATGGAAACACGGCAAGAGAAAAAGACGTTACCCTTTTTGCTATAACAATGACATTGACCGCGTGTGTCCCTGGGTGCCAGGCGCTCTATTAGGGACTTTCTCCATGTTGTTGGATTTCACCCACGTGGCAGTCTGGTTTCATGGGAAGTAACAGTATGCCCATTTCACAGATGTGGGGACAGAAGCTTAGGGAGGTTACATGACTTTGCCCATGAGGTAAAGATGAGAACCAAGTTCCTGCTTAATCTGTCTGGGCTCTTGGTCAACATTTTCCTTCTAGGAGTCCTGGGATTGGACATGTAGACTCCTATGAAAATGGCCCACCTTTAGCACACTTGCCAGGCTGGCTGGGACTGTGGAAGCCTTTCCTTAATATTTAGGTTCTACACCCCAAGAGCTCTCCAGGGGACAGTGAGTTCAGGCACACACTTCCAATAAAGTGATTTAGACACCCCCATTCCCTGGTAGCTCAGCTGATAAAGAATCCACCTGCAAGGCAGGAGACCCTGGTTTGATTCCTGGGTCAGGAGGATCCACTGGAGAAGAGATAGGCTACCCATTCCATTATTCTTGGGCTTCCCTTGTGGCTCAGATGGCAAAGAATCTGCCTGCAATGCAGGAGACCTGGGTTTGACCCCTGGGTTGGGAAGATACCCTGGAGAAGTGAACAGCTACCCACTTCAGTATTCTGGCCTGGAGAATTCCATGAACAAAGGAGCCTGGCACGATACAATCCATGGGGTTGCAAAGAGTCAGACACGACTGAGTGACTTTCACTTTCATTTATGGGTAATGTCTTTCCTCTCAAAGAGTAAAATCCCTGTTACTCTTAGAATGGAGCCCCTTCTCCTTTCCTTCCTTCTCACTCCTGGTTTCTTCAATCCACAATCATTGCTCTGTCTAGTCAAATTTCTAATGTAAGACAACTGTCTGGATTCTTGGTGAAATAATTTTATTTTTGGCCATGGTGCATGGCTTGTGGGATCTTAGTTCCTCAACCAGGGATTGAACCTGGGCCACTGTAGTGAAAGCGTTGAGTTCTAACCACTGGACCAACCACCAGGGTACTTCCATTGCTGAAATTACTTAAAAAAAAAAATTGGCTGCATCTTGTGGCATGTGAGAGCATAGTCCCCTGACCCAGTATTGAACTTCTGGCCCTTGCATTGGAGGCAGGGAGTCTCAACCACTGGACTGCCAGGGAAGTCCCTGAAATGACTATTATTTATTTTACTTAGTGAACATAGATGGGGCTGACCCCAAGCCAGACACCGTCCTATGCATTCTATCTGCCATACTTAATGTAATAGTCATAAACAATCAACTCAGGTAGGTATGTTAATTATCATGCCCATTTGCCAGATGAGGAAAATGGAGGCACAAAGCAGAAGCTGGGCACGTGGTCAAAGCAGACAGGGCAGGCAGGAAACAGGAACCCTGTGTCAAAAGTCCTGAAATCCCTTGAGGAAACAGAGTCTCACCATTCTCCATATCTTCCTGAGCCCGACCCAGTCTTGTGTTAATTCTTGGCAACACTTGGGCCCTGAACATCCATCCCCTGGAGGCCCCTTAGAAAGAAGCAACCCGTTCCCCAGCTCTGACTCCTCCTGTGTTCCCTGGGACCCATCCCAACCCCCAGGCCAGGTTCAGAGCAGTTACCATCAAAGGGATGCCTCTGCTCCCCATCAGTTTCATCTTCGGCGAGGATCACCTCTTCTGAAGAGCAAGAGCACATAGTTAATTTACACTCCAGCATCTGGAAGACTCTCTGGGGGATGGGTTCCCTTGGATGGGAAAGGAGAAGAGTCCTGCCAGGCACTCCAGTCTCCCCTTGCTGAGTGACAACTCTATCAGCCAGAGATGTGCTTGCTAACTTTGTTTTGACTCCCAGCCCCACTTAAGCAACAGTTGTAATGCCAACATCATCCCTACCTGCTTCAAAATAAAAACCAACCTCCTAACCACAACTTAGAAGATCTTGCCTAATCTGACCCCTGTCACCTCCCTATCCTCCTTTCCTCCTGCTCTCCCCCTCACTCTGCCCCAGCCCCACGGGCTTCCCTGCTGTGACTCCACTCTGCTCCTACCCCAGGGCCTTTGCACTTGCTGTTCCCTCTGGGGGGAAGGCCCTTCCCCTAGACATCCACATGGCTTCCTTATTCACTTCCTCCAGGTCTCTGCTCAGAGGTCACCTCCTCAGAGAGACTCTCTCTGATCACCCTGCTGTCTCTCTTTCCTGCCTCCTACCCTGTTTTATTTTTCCTCTCAGCATTTAGCAACACCCAATATTATGTGTATTTGGTTATCTTCTGTCTCTCTCATTAGACTATCAGAGCCCTGCAGGCAGAGATCAAATCTCAGTGTCTAGAACACTGTCTGGCATACAGCAGGTGCCCCATAATTGTCTGAATTACCAAATAAATGAACATGTACAATACCTACTATATGTTAGGTACTGCTCTCTCTCTCTCTCTCTTTTTTTTTTTGGCTGGGCCACTTGGCATGCAGGATCTTCCTTGACCAGGGATTGAACCTATGCTCCCTGCAGTGGGAGTGTGGAGTCTTACCCACTGGACAGCCAGGGACGTTCAAGCACTTAGCTTAGATTACAGCTTTATGAGGTAGGTACCATCATGATCTGTGTTTAACAGGCTAGGAGATTGAGGCACAGGGCATTGCTAGGCAGTGGCAGAGTAGGGATCTAAACCAATGTCTGGTTTTAGAGCTCTCGAGTATAATGTTATGTCATGTCCTGGCTTCATCTCTCTGGATTCCTGTTGCCAAACATCGGGACTACCAGTTCAGATCCTCTATCCCCTCCCCTCATCCATCTCCAAACTGCATGCGTGACTCCCGGTGAACTCCATAACATGGGATTTCAGTTCTTGGGCCTCGGGATGAAAGGGCCTCACCTGCTTTTGAGATCCACTCCATGTACCCATTGAGCTCTCGTTCAATCTGCTGCTGCCGCCTCAGCTTCAGAAAAGCCCGCCGGTTCTCCACCCGCTCCCTTTCTTTGGCAAACTCCCTGAAGAAGCGCAGAAGAGTCAGGTCTGGCTGTTTCAGAAATTTTAGGGAGTGTGCGCATGTGTGTGTGTGGGGATTCAGAATCCCTGGAGGGCAGTGCATTTAAACAAGAGGAATCAGGTCTTCTGGGAGAAGATCAGAATACTTAGGAGTGGGCATTTCTGCCAGCTTCCCACGTTTCCCACCAACTATACCCAGTTAGAGAAAAAAACCCCCACAAAACCATGAACCATGTCATGCCAACCACTGCTGGCTGTAAACCATTCTCATTCTCTGTACTCTTGGCTAAAGAATAGTTCCATCCCTTTTTAAAGTTAGGCCAGAGACACATAAGCTGAAGATTTCTGCAGCAATCTCACTTCCATGATATAGCACCCTTCGGGTTTCCCTTTTTCCTCTTCCTGTTTGGAGTGTGAGATGCCTATCTTGTGAGTGTGAAGTAGCCATTTTGACACCATAAAGAATTCATGAGATTTAAAGTCTTTAATAAGGATGTCAGCATGGAAAGCTAGAAGAAGCTGGGGTCTATCACGATACCATGGAGCCAGGAAACCAATCCCCAGGCTTATAGTGAGAAAAATTAAACTCATTTATGATGAAGCCAGAAAAACAATCTTGGGGGTAGAGTACAATGTGTGTTATGAAAATGCATGTTTGACTGTATGCTGCAATTTTATATTTGGAAAATTAGGGAAGGGGAAAACCCAACCTGTTATTTTTTTTTAATGTAAATAATAGAAATTAAAGCTCTATAGAATTTTCTTGTGTTTTGTGTTGTGGGTCTGAAAAATTTGAGAAAACCTTCCAAAAAAGCACTGAGCTACATTTTGGAAGTAGCTCAGTGCCAGGGGTGAAGCTTAGTGAGTGAAGTCTGGGTTGGACTTCAGTTCCCATGAATCTCTTCACTGGGTGTCCCCAAAAGTGCACAACCTGAGCATCTGTACATGGATTGCTGATAATGGACCAATAACCCAAAGCAAGAGAAGAGACCTATTCTGTGCCTGGAGAATGAAAACAAAGTTTTGATGGCCTCTTCCTGGGGAAAAGATGGCGTGGGGGAATGGGATGGGAGGAGTAGCAGAGACTTACCCGGACAGCACACCCAGTACGAGGTTCAGCATAAAAAAGGAGCCGATGATGATGAGGGGGATGAAGTACAACCAGTTCCAAGTGTTCCCTGAGGCATCGTTGCTCTATGAGGGGTGAGGAAGGAAAGCAGGTGAGTACCGAGTGGGACTTAAGTATGACCTGAAAGGTGGAGGGGTAGCCCTGGTTCTCGGGGGGCTTTGTCCTCAAATGCCCTTGGCCTGTGGAGTCCTAGAGTCCTGGTAGCCCAGAGAGGGGAAGAGAGCACAAGATCAACCAGTGGGGGAAACTACAGAGGTACCTTTGGAAGGACAAAGCTCCCTCCAACTCACAGGTTTTCAGGGGACCAGAAACCAGCATGAAACTCAGGAGGACTCCCACACCAAACTCCAGGAGCAGGAGGGGAAAACCCCACTGAAGTGTAGAGATAAACCCTTAGTTCCCTCCCTCTCTCCCAAACAGTCACACTGTCTCCCTTGAGAGGAGGTGCATGGTGGCAGGGTCTGACGGTTAGGTTAAATCACCAAGCTAGACAGCAGGACCATGAACCTTTCCCTCAAGTGCCTCCCTCTTCTATTGCCTGCCCCATCAATGTCAACCACAGAAAAACTGCCAGGAAAGCCTATCGAGGTCAATTTTCAAGGGGGAGGACTGTCCACAAATAGATTCTTCTCTGGGAGAACAGGACACTATGCCAAGGAGGAAGTTAGGAGGGGAAGAAAATCAAGACTAGAGAAAGAAAGAGACATAAAATCCAGCACTTAGAGAGCACTTTGTTTGTGCCAGACACCCTTCTAAGCAGTACTGATGCTGGTTTATTTACTCATTAAATCCTCATGATGTCCTTATGTTATTGTCATGAATTGTGGAAAATGAGGCCCATGAAGTCAAAACTGAAGCCTGAGCTTACAGAGCTAGACAGTGGTGGACACGGGATTGGAACCAGGTGGCTGGACCCCAGAGCCTATGGACTTAACCTCTGTCCTGGGTGTGGGGGGGGAAGCCTTCTGGTGCTTCATCAGCTCTGAGACATCTGCAGAATGGGGGGGCCCCCAAATGCGGCTTTAAAAGCTCACCTTTAAAAGCACATTCGGTGCTACTGCAGCCCTGCAGAAAGGCTAAAATGAGAATGGCTGACAATGCCAGGTGCTGGTGAGTCTGTGAAGGAACTAGAACTCTCACATGCTGTCAGTGGAGGGTAACACGGTGTAGGAGTTTCCTGTGGCTGCTGTAACAGAGAACCACCGAACGAGTGGCTTCAAACAATGGACATTTACTGGCGTATAGTTTGAGGCCAGAAACCCAAGATCAGGGCATCAGCATGGTCGGTTCCTTCTGGAGGCTCTGAGGGAGGACATGTCCCATGCCTTTCCCCTGGTATCTGGGGGTTTGCTGACAACCTTTGGTGGCCCCCTGGCTTGCAGCTGCATCACCCTGATTTCTATCTTCATCAGTACATGACTTTCTCTCTCTGTGCATGTCTGCCTCTGTGTCCAAACTTCCCCTTTCCTAGGACACTAGCCATACTGGATTAGGGCCCATCCTAATGGCCTCATCTTAACCAACTGTTCCTGCAATGATTCCATTCCCAAAGAAAGTCATATTCTGAGGTACTACGGGGTAGAGCTTCAACATGTGAATTTGGGAAGGGGCACAGTCCATCACACATAGTACTACTTTGAAATGGGATGGGACTTTCTACTAAAATTAATCATGCACCTTCACTATGACCTGATCATGGCACCCCTGGGATATTATCCAGCAGAAACGTGAACTTGTCTATGCCAAAGATATACGTAAGAATGTTCACAGCGGTGATCTTCATAACAGCCCCAAACTGGAAACAATCTGAATCCTTGTCAACAAGAGAGAAAATGAATAAATGGAATATTGTGCAATGAAAGACCGCCATTTATCACATGAAACCTTCCAGACTTGGCATCCAGCAAAAGCCAGACAGAAAAAAGCATACATTAGGTCAGCCGAAAAGCTCATTCGGGTTTCTCCACCTGATGTTACAGAAAACCCAATAGAACTTTTTGGCCAGCCCGATATATAAGATTCTACTCATGTAAAATACAGAAACAGGCAAACAAGCTAATGATATCTGAGGTCTAGATGGAGTAGCCTTTGGAGAGAGTAGTGACTGAGGAGAGAGCAAGAGGAGAAGCTCTTGAGGCTGAGAAGGCTCTGGTTCCTGATTCTGGGTGCTGGTTATACCCATGTGTCCAGTTTGTGAAAATTTATCAGGCTCCTTGCTTATGATTTGTGAAGTGCTCTGTATATTGATTTCACTTGAACCTCCCCCAAAGATTTTTTGTTTTTTTTCAAAGAAAGTAAATTTTTCCTTAAAAAAGCAAGGAGATTCTGACACATGCTACAGGGTGGATGAATCCTGAGGACACTATACTAAGTGAAGTAAGCCAGACATGAAAGGATAAAAACTATACGATTGTACTCATATGAAGTTCCCACATTTGTCAAATTCAGAGACAGAAAGCAGAATGGTGGGCAGGGTCTGGGGGAGGGGGACAGAGGGTTAGTGTTTAACGAGGACAGCGTGTCAGCTCTGCAAGGTGAGAAAGTTCTGGAGATGGACAGTGGTAACAATTTATATCAAAATGAATGCACTTAATGCCAATGAAGTGGGCACCTAAATGGATTAGACAGTCAATCTTAGGTTATACTTATTTCATCACAATAATTAAGAAAGAAAACAAACCAAAAAAGCCAACTTTTATCATCAGGGACACAGGCTCTGGGGACAATAAAGGTGCCAGTCCCGGCTCATCCTTGTGTTCTAAGACAGTTCTAATGCTTTGCTTGTGGAAGGTTCTGGAAGAAAGAAAAGGGTCAGCAGAAAGGACTGGACAGAAGGCAGAACTGGCTTTGTGTTTCCCCCTCCAGCACTGCTGCGGCTGAGGCGTTTTGTTCCCATTTCTTGGGGCTAAATATAGCCCAGGAGAGAAAGCCTGCGCTGGCCAACAGATGAAAAAAGTCTGGGCTGCCTCAGGAGGCAGGTTTGGCATGGAGACAGAGTGGTTGGGAGTGGGGGGAGGAGGGCAGGCCTGAATGGGGGAGAAGTGGCTGAGGTCCCTTGGTACCAAGGCAGGCCCTCCATCCCGGGATCTGCCTACACCCCAGCTTCCTGATGCACTTAAAGCACCTGGCCCCGTGATGCTGCCTGGCATAAAAGACACTCACGATGCCAGGGCCTCAGCCTACCAGAGCCCACTTGATCCTCTCACAAAATGTGGTATGTGATCCTTCCCATCTTCCTGGGTGAGGAAACTGAGGCAAACGGAGGTCAAGTCTCATGTCCGAGATCCCTGTTGTGGGCTGCCGTATATCCTGTCAAAAGGTATGTTGAAATCCTAACCCCCAGGACCTGTCAATGGGACCCTACTTGGAAACAGGGTCTCTACAGCTGCCATCAGGTTAAGATGAAGTCATGGTCGTGGGCCCTAGTCCAGGAGGACTGGTGTCCTCTTAAGAAGAGGAAAGCAGGGATTTCCTTGGTGGTCCAGTGGTTAAGAACCCCCCTGCCAGTGCAGGGGACACAGGCTTGATCCCTGGTCTGGGAAGATTCCCCATGCCACAAGGGAACTAAACCTGTGCACTGCCAACTACTGAGGCCCGCGCGCCTGGAGTCCATGCTTCATAAGAGAGGCCACTGCTGCGAGAAGCCCGCACATCGCAACTACAGAAAGCCCGTGCACAGCAGTGAAGGCCCAGTGCAGACAAAAATAAAGAAACAAAATAAAAATAATATTCAGAAAAGAAGAGGAGAACACCAGGTGAAGACAGGGACACACAGCCATGTCTCAGTGAAGGCAGAGACTGGAGGGACGCAGCTGTGCGTCAAAGAAGGCTAAGGCTTGATAGTCACCACAAGAGGTTTGGAAGAGGCAAAAAAGAATTCTACCCAGCATCTTAGAGGTAGTGTAGCTCTGCTGGCATTGGAGAGGCAGGTGGGACAACCTCCCTCACTCTAGTAGAGCTTGTTTGAGCTGACAAAACACCCCTTGATTCCCAGTCTCCACACCCAGTGGATGGGGGAAACTGAGGCTGTGGAAGATGCTTTGATTTGCCTGGCTCACACACAGTGTGGATGGCATGGCTGTGACTAGACCCATCATTCTGGCTTGCATCCGACTGATTTTTTTTTTTTCTATCTCACTCATTCACTGCACTTACATAGTATTTTCTGTTTATAAAAATTGGCCCAAGAGAGTCTTAAAGAAGAGGGAAAATACTGATTCATCTCAGCACTGTCGGTACCTAGCGTGGCGCCTGGTGCTTAGCAAGCACTCGATAAATACTCATCAAACAAATTAATGGCCGAGTCCCAGTAAAATCCTTAAGTGCCTTCTGGTTTATGGCTTATTTTCCTCTAATTTTTTTGCGCATGGTTCATTCAGAAGAAGAGCAGAAGATGCAAAAATAAGCCCCCCCCGCAAACAACCAAACAATTCTCAGCCTGAAAGAACACCCCACTCCCCAGCATAAAGGATAAGGATGGGGTGGTCTAGACAACAAACGTATGGGTACCAAGGGGGAAAAGAGGGTGTGATGGATTGGGAGACTGGGGTGATACATACACACTGTGCCTATTGCTGTGTTTCAGTCACATCCGACTCTTTGCAACCTCATGGACTGTAGTCTGCCAGGCTTCTCCATCCATGGGATTTTCTAGGCAGGAATACTAGAGTGGGGTGCCATTTCCTACTCCAGGGGAGCTTCCTGACCCAGGGGCTGAAACCACGTCCCTTGTGTCTCCGGCACTGGCAGGAGGATTCTTTACCCACTGAGCCACCTGGGAAGCCCACTGCTATGTATGAAATGGATAACTAACGAGAACCTACTGTGTAGCACAGGAAACTCTGTTCAGTGCTCTGTGGAGACCTAAAGGGGAAGGAAACCCAAAGCAGACGGAGTCTATGTATACGTAGAGCCGATTCACTTTCCTATATAGTAGAAATGAACACAACATTGTAAAGCAACTATATGCCAGTAAAGAATAAAGAAGCCATATTTCACACGAAAAGATGCTGGTGGCTCAGACGGTAAAGAATATGACTGCAGTGGAGGCGACTGGGTTTGATTCCTGGGTCGGGAAGATCCACTGGAGAAGGAAACGGTTACCCACTCCAGTATTCCTGCCTGGAGAATTCCATGGACAGAGGAGCCTGGCAGGCTGCAGTCCATGGGATCACAATGAGTCGGTGACTAATTATGAGACAAATGGGAATCAACCCTAAATGTCCATCAACAGAGAAATGGACAAAGATGTGGGACAAAAGAATGGAGTGGATTTGACCGTGAAAGACCCAGAGCCCCAAGGTGCCATGAGGGAGGTTGTATTTCTGTCCCAGTTTCTGAAAAACTGTTAGCTGCTCAGTCATGTCTGACTGACTCTTTGTGACCCCACGGACTGTAGTCTACTGGGCTCCTCTGTCCATGGGATTCTTCAGGCAAGAATACGGGAATGGGTAGCCGTTCCCTTCTCCAGGGGATCTTCCCGACCCAAGGATCAAACCCAGGTCTCCTGCACTGCGGGCGGATTCTTTACTGTCTTGAGCCACCAGAGAAACCCCAGTTTACGCCTGCTATTAAATCATGCAATGCCTGCTAATTATTTTTTGAGCCCTCCTTTCCTCCATTTACTCTCAAAACAGTCCTTGTGTGGGTGGTAAATTACGCGGTCTTTCTGTTTCTGAGGTCTCCCGTAACCTTCCCTGGCCTCTTCAGCTCCCTTGCTCATCCTCACCCCTCACTTCCAGCCACATGGGCCACCTAGCTGCTCTTCACAAATGCCAGAACCACTGCTACCTCAGGGCCGTTGCACTGGCTTTCTTGTCCCCCTGGGTCTCTCTTTCCTCATATACCTGTATGGACCCTCCTCACTTCTTTCAGGTCTTATTAGAAGAACTTCAACCTCTCACCTTGAGGGTCCACAACACGTCTACTGCTTTATTTGTCTCAGAGTCGGCAAACCACTGCCCACGGGCTAGTCACCTGTTTTTGTAAAGGTTTTTTGGCACACAGTCATGCCCATTCATTACGTATCTTCTCTGTGGCTGCTTTTGTGCTATGAAAGCAGATTGAGTAGTTGTGACAGAGGCTACATGACCCACAAAGCCTAAACTATTTAAGATTCTGCCATATACACAAACATTTCTTAATTATCTTGTTGACAGCTTGCTTCTCCCACCAAAATGTCAACTCCCCGCCAAAAAGGGATTTTTGTCTCTTCCTCTAGCTGCACAGAAAGTTGCCTGTATGCAGTATACATCCAATGAGTGTTTATTGTGTGAATGTGTAATCTAAAGTGTCTCCTCCCCACCTCCCCGCCGAGATCTAATGCCAAGATGAACATCTATGAATTAACAAGGGCTGAGGTCAAGGATTAGTTTCTACCATTCGTGACTGGCATTTTAACTGTCGACTAAGCACAGCTTGGTCGCTTTCCTAATTGACACCGAGAGAGTAACAGAGAGTAAGAGCAACAAAGAAAAGCACGGAGAGGTGGGATGGAGAGAGAGAAATAGATGAGCAAAGGAAAGGGGGAGGGAGAAAGATATAGAGACAGAAACCAAGAATGAAGAGAGACAAAGAGAGAGGGAAAAAGAAAGAGAAAGGGAGTTTTCAGAGAGAGGGAGGGACTGTAACGGCTTCCCAGGTGGCTCAGTGGTAAAGAATATGCCTGCAGTGCAGGAGATGAGGGTTTGATTCCTGGGTCAGGAAGATTCCCTGGAGAAGGAAATGGCAACCCACTCTAATATTTTTGCCTGGGGAATCCCATGGACAGAGGAGCCTGGCGGGCTATAGTCCATGGAGTTCAGAAGAGTCAGACACGACTTACTGACTCAACAGCAACACCAGGGGAGTGTAATAGTGAATGCCCAGTGCTGGGTTTGAATCCTGATTACACCACTCTGACTGGGGGATCTTGACAGGTCCCTGCATCACTGTGGGCCTCAGTTTCCTCATCTGGAAGATGGACCTAAAAACATCTCCCCACATGAGTTTTTAAAAAATATTCAGGTATACTATCATGTAAGAATTGAATCGCCAGTCTATGTCCGACGCAGGATACAGCATGCTTGGGGCTGGTGCACGGTGATGACCCAGAGAGATGTTATGGGGAGGGAGGTGGGAGGGGGGTTCATGTTTGGGAACGCATGTACACCAGTGGTGGATTCATGTCAATGTATGGCAAAACCAATACAGTATTGTAAAGTAAAATAAAGTAAAAATAAAAATTAAAAAAAGTTAATAAATAAAAATATTCATTTATTTATTTGACTACACTTGGTCTTAGATGCAGCAGGTGGGATCTAGTTCCCTGACCAGGGATCAAACCCAGGCCTCTTGCATTGGCAGCATGGAGTCTTAGCTACTGGACCACCAGGGAAGTCCCATGAAGCTGTTTTATGGAACAGTTGATGATAAAAGGAAGATGTAGGGGTGGATGCAGCAGGCTCTCAGCAAATGGCAAAATGTTAACTTAAGATGTACTGGTTCTGCCAGGACCCCAGTCTTTTTAGCTCCCTGCCCTGGTAGCAACCAAGAGAGGGCAGGTCCCATCACCCACACTGCACTCCCACGCTACTTTGGCCCAGATGATGAGGAGCATGTTGGGGATGTCCTCTGCGTAGGGTGGGGTGATTTCTTTTTTTTGAGTCATGCAGGTGCATATGGTGAGGGGGTCCCTGTGAAATGAGACTGCCTGTCGCTCAAGCAACACACAATGCTCTAGCAAACGGCCCCAGTGCTGCCCTTCTGGGCTTCCCCTATCCCACCCCCTTGAGCTCAGAGAGCCAGTCCTCCAGCCTGTTTGCTGTAGGAGGTGGCAAATGGCAGATTCCAAGGCAGCCAGTGCTGAGTCAGAGCTGGATCCCAACCTTACCTCCATGTGTGTGGCTCTGGGCCTGTTTCCTCATCTGTAAAATGGGGATATTTAAGGCTCTACCACCATGGACTCACAGGTGGTGCACAGAGAAACACCTAGAATAATGTGGTAGAGATGAAACGTCTGATAATCCACTATTATTCCAGTATGTTGCTCAGATCCAGATTGGGCCCCAGGAAGGTCCAGCAATGAGGCTTGTCCAGTGGGCACTGGAGCCATGTGGGTCCTTCAGAGGCTCCGGGACAAGGGAGCTGGCTATGTTGACTGAGGTTCATTCTCCAGCAATTAAAAATGACTTGGACTACACTTTTGGCACAGAATTTCAACATATACCTGCCTTTGCAGTTTTTGGGCTTGGATAAGCACCTGCCCTACACAAAATCCTAATGGAGATAGGGTCCACCATCCCCAGAGATGCCCCAGCGGCCCATCTCCAAGGGTCCCTGGTTCTCTAGAGCAGGGCTTCTCAGCAGCAACACTCTTGACGTTTTGGACTTGGTAACTTGTGGTGGGGGCTGAGCCAGACACAGAATGCAAGAACTTGCATTACTTGCCAAACTATCACCTCCCTGGAGGGTTTTCCTAGCCACAGTAACCACAGAAGTCTCTGTGAGATTCTCTCAGTCTCAACTGGGGTGGGAATCCTTTGGGGTCTGAGAACAGAAACTAAGGAGTCTGAATTTGCATTGAAAAAGTTAACCCTTCACTTTCCCAAATAAAAGAATCTGCCTGCAATGCAGGAGACTTGGGTTTGATTCCAGGATTGGGAAGATCCCCTGGAGAAGGGAATGGAATTCTTCTGTAAAGATTTGTCTCTTCTTTACTTATTCTGTTAATTTAATAATAAAGTAATATGATGATTACTTATTACTGTATGTCAATCAAGAAGTCATTTATTTTCGTGTATACTCTCTCTGGACAGGTAATATAAATAAGAACACCCAGAATACAGTGGGCACCCAGAAAATGCTCTCTCTTGCCCTTCCTTCCCATCTCCTGGTCTATAAGTAACCAAAACATCTCTTTTCCCTCCTAAACACTTGACAAATTTAAATATATTCCCTGATTATAAAAGTTAATTGTGAAACTATTATATATACAATTGATAAGCAACAAAGATTTATGGTATAGAGCAGGGAATTATATGCAATGTTTTATAATAGGCTAAAATGGAATACAATCTGCAAAAAATAACAGACTCACTATGCTGTACATCTGAAACTAATGCAATATTGTAAATCAACTATCCTTCAATAAAAAAGAGGATAAAAAGCAATCATGTTCACACTGCTATATTTAAAACGGATAACTAACAAGGATCTACTGTATAGCACATGGAACTCTGCTCAATGTTATGTAGCAGCCTGGATAGGAAGGGAGTCTGGGGGAGAAAAGATACACATATATGTATGGCTGAGTCCCTTTTGTCAACCTGAAACTATTACAACACTGTTAACTGGCTATACTCCAGTATAAAATAAAAAGTTTTAAAAAGAGGGGGTTCATGTTTGGGAACGCATGTAAGAATTAAAGATTTTAAAATTTAAAAAAAAATTAAAAATAAAATAAAACATTTTAAATCTTAAAAAAAATAAAAATAAAAAGTCAGTTGTGCTCATTGGAGACAAGTTTGTCAATGTAGAGAAGTATCAAGAAAGAGATTCCCAAGTCCCACTACCTAGATGCCATCTTGGTACAGTGGACGTCAGTCTCTTTTTTCCTTATATTTTCAAGATTATACACTTGAGATTATAAGCTTCTATGGACTGAACTATGTCACCATTCCTAATCCCTGATGTAGTGGCATTTTTTAGATGGAGTCTTTGCGAGGTGATTAGGGTTATAGGAGGTCATGAGAGTGGGACCCCTATGATGGGATTAGTGTCCTTGTGAAAAGAGATCCCAGAGAGCTTGTTCTCTCTCTCCCCCCTCACCATGAGAGGGCACAGAGAGAAGGCAGCCATCTGTAAGCAGGAAGAGAGTCCTCACCAGAGCTGGACCATGCTGGCACCCTGATCTCGGACTTCTAGTCTGCAGAACTATGGGAGCCCTCGCCAGAGCTGGCCATGCTGGCACCCTGATCTCGGACTTCTAGTCTGCAGAACTATGGGAAAGCACACTTTTTCTGTCTAAGCTGCCCTGTCTATGGTATTTTGCAATGTCAGCCTGAGCCCGTCTGTCAGCGCACGAGACCTAACAGACATTGGTTCGATCCCTGGGTCAGGAAGATCCCCTGAAGGAGGGCATGGCAACCCATTCCAGTATTCTTGCCTGGAGAATCCCACGGACAGAGGAGCCTGGTGGGTTACAATCCATGGGGTCACAAAGAGCTGGACACAACTGAAGTGACTTAGCACAGCATGCACACCCTGGTTCTTCTTAAAAGAATCAGTTCCCCTTACTTGTCATTATATACGGTGAACATTTCCCTGAATCCTTAAATATTCTCCCAACAGATGATTTTTAATGACGACATGATACTCCATCATATGGAGGGACCATACGGTATTTAACCAGTTGCTTCCAGTTTTGTTCTATTTTTACAGATAATGCTGGGGGGCACATCCTGATATGAATCTTCGACAGTGTTTCTGATTACTTAAGGTTAGGCTTTTTCTAAAAGCACTTTAACTGGGAAATCAAGTGGGGAAGAAATGAGATAAATTGAAAAATAGAAAAACCTGGACGGGGCCCCAACATACCACGAGGTGAGCTGCTGTTCCCTCAGCCAAGAACGCTCTTCTCTAAAGCATCTGCCTGGCTCTCTTCTCTGTGGAAATGTCCCCTCCTCTGAGCAGCCCTCCCTGACTGCCTGGCCTAAACTGGCCCCTGCACCCCATCGCTTGTCCTCTCATGGTGCTGTGGTCGTCACGGGACAACGGGTCAAGTCACTATGTCCCACATTATACACTTGCTTAAGGTCTATCTTCCACATTCTGAGCAGTTTATTATTTATCAGCGTTTACTGGTCACGTCTGTCTCCCCGACGAGGGTGGAGACTTTTGTCTCTCTTTTTCACTGTGCTATCCCTGATCACCTGATCATTTCCTGGCAAGTACTGGACATT
The DNA here is from genome assembly GCF_001704415.2 of Capra hircus. NCBI lineage: Eukaryota > Metazoa > Chordata > Mammalia > Artiodactyla > Bovidae > Capra > Capra hircus. The sequence goes on along the minus strand of NC_030814.1, from coordinate 97,646,988 downwards.
CAGTAAGTAATTATGGGATTCCTCTAGTGCTCTGTGGTTGAGAATCCCCCTGCCAACGCAGAGGACATGGGTGCAATCCCTGGCCCAGGAAGAGTCCACATGCCACGGGACAGCTAAGCCCGCGTGCCGCAGCTACTCAGCCTGCGCGCCCTCGAGCCTGAGCTCAGCAACAAGAGAAGCCGCCGCAATAAGAAACCCAGGCCCCACAGCTAGAGAGTAGCCCCCACTCGCCACAACTAGAGAAAACGCGCGTGCAGCAACAAAGACCCAGTTTGGCTGAAAATAAATAATTAAACTTAAAAAATACTAATTAGAGTAAGTAATTATGGAATAAACAAATGGATTCCAATGTTGAGAAAAGAAAAGAGATGTTCAGCCTCCACGCCTGTGGATTCTAAAATGCTTGAAGCAGGTGCTTCCGCACTCTCCCATGGATCTCACCTGACAGAGGCTGGTAAGGCCATGCCTACGGGCTTGGGTCCAGCACAATATAAAGGACAAGGAGTTCAGACACTGCGCCTGCCTGGGGCTGGATGGAGCTAGGGGCGTCCTAGGGCAGGCCTGGCAGATGGCAGAGCACATGGGCAGGGCTCAAACGAGTCTGGAAAAGCAACAGCTTTGTCTTCGCTGAGCAGAAACTCAAAGATGCCACCTTAGCTTCTGCCCTTAGCAATGAGTGATCCTAGTGGTTGTATTTTGGGTTGAGGAGTTGTCTTTTGTTTTCTTTTCTTTTTTAAATAAATTTACTTTCAATTGGAGTATAATTGCTTTACAATGTTCATTAGTTTCTGATTTCATGACAACATCAATCAGCTATAAGTATACATATATCCCCTCCCTCTTAAGCCTTCCTCCCACGGGGCGTGGATTGTCTTAATTTAGGAAGTCCCAGACAAGGGTTCTAGAGAAGGCAAGGGCACCCCACTCCAGTACTCTTGCCTGGAAAATCCCATGGATGGAGGAGCCTGGTAGGCTGCAGCCCATGGGGTCGTTAAGAGTTGGACACGACTAAGTGGCTTCACTTTCACTTTTCAGGACAGGGGAGGCTGGTGGGCTACCGTCTATGGGGTTGCCCACGGTCAGACACGACTGCAGCGACTTAGCAGAAGCAGCAGCAAAGGGTTCAAGTGCAAGTAGTTTATTTGGGAGATTTATGAGCTGAACTATGCAATTCCCCCTCACCACCCTCCCCGCAGCCAAGATAAGTTGAAGAGCTAACCTCTACGACCTCAGGATGTGACCTTATTTAGAAATAAGGTCGAACTTCCCTGGTGGTCCAGTGGTTAAGAATTCACCTTCCAATGCAGGGCACACAGGCTTGATCCCTGGTCCTGAAAGATTCCATATGTCAGGGGGCAACTAGCCCATGCGCCACAATTACTGAAGCCCTCATGCCCTAGAGCCTGTGCTCCAGAACTAGAGAAGCCACTGCAATGAGAATCCCCAGCACAGCAACTAGGGAAAGTCTGCTCGCGGCAGCGAAGACCCAGTGCAGCCAGCCAAAAGATCACATAAGAAAAAAAAAATTTTTTTTTAAAGAAAAATAGGGTCATTACAGATGTAAGTAGTTAAGATGACATTATACTGGAGTAGGGTGGGCCCTAATCCAACACGATAAGTGTCCTTATAAGAAGATGGCCGTGTGCAGATGGGATATTCAAGAGGAGGACAGAGAATCAATAAGCCAAAGAATGCCAAGGATTGTTGGCAGCCACCGGAAGATGAGAGAGGCAAGGAAGAATTCTCCCTGAGAGCCTTTGGAGGGTGCCTGGCCTGGCTGACACCTTCTGGCCTCCATACTTGTAAGGTAATAAATGTCTGTTGTTTTAAGCCAACCAGTGTGGTACTTTATTACTGCTCTTGGCTCACATCAGGCTCAAATTTCTGATCGGGTTTCTACCAAAGTATGAAAGTGGGATATAACTGCATGGCAAGTTCTAGAAGGCTACTCTGCAGCAGTTACCAGTGGGGTGAGAGCAGGTAACAAAGCGGGACCCAGTGGCTCACCTCACTTCCTCAGTTGCTGCCAGAGTTTTCACAATGAAAAATTCATACATTTCTAAGAGAAGTGCCTGTTGGGGTGGAAAATCTGGCTTACAGAGAGCTTACTTAGGGCCATGGTTCTGAATGTTTCACATATATTTACCTTTCCTCAGGGCTTGTGCCCTGTGAGGTAGGACTGTGCTTTTCATTTTGTACATGTGGAAACGGAGACACAGAAAGTGTAAGCGACTTGCCCAGGGTTGCACAGCATGGGAGTGGTGGGGTCGGGAGGGGAACCCAGGCAGCCTGATGCCTGACTCTGTTCTTTCAACTGTTTCCCCTGAGCTTGCGTCTCTCAAGGTGGTTCAGCTCGAAGCTTCCAGGGTAAGTATCTCCTGAGACAGTGGCGCTTCCTACTACAGAACCCTCTGGAAATTTGTGGTCCTGCTCACACTTCCTCACCCACCACTGAGCACATGCCCATTGTCTTCCTCTGAACCTCTTTCTGGATGTCCAACCCCGTGACACAACCGACCCAAGAAAGCTCCTGACGATCTCAACGTTGCTGTCTGTTCCTAGAGACGCTATGCTCAGGCCAGGTCATTAGGCAAACTAGGCCACCGTGGCTTTCCCCCACATTCTTCAGATTTCTCTAATGGACACATGGCCATAATGGCAGAAATCTATGTGGTCTATAATATGAATGACACTCCCAAGACGTGGTGACTTGTGCAGTGTGTGACGTACGTAACTGTCCAGGGGTGGGGGACAGGGAACAGGGTAGAATGGGAGGCAGGGGAGCATGCACATCCTTTCAGACCTGTCCTTAACATTTTCAAGACTGGGGACAAGAGAACCAACTGAGGCCCACATAATATGTGTGAATATTTAAAAACTACTAAATAAAACATGCTCTATGCTTCTCCTACACAAACATACCTTCATAAGCACTGGGAAGGTCAGTCTAGAATTTAGAATCTGGATGTCTGCACTGGGTTACGGGGTGGGGACAGGCTTCCCTGCCCCTTGACCAGGGCCTGCCACCTGGGGGCAGGGGAGGGAGGGCTCCACACACACATGGCTGGACGTGCCAATCTGCATGCCCATATTCCAGCCCACATTTGTGCCAACAGCTACCCCAAGGACATTCTCAGACCTCAGGGGATACAATGCGCAAGGTAGTCAGAGAAGAGACTCATGGAAGAATCCAAGTCTATGGAATCTGGGCTTGGGCAGGGAATTCTAGGATCTCAGGTGACCCAAAATATGATCCAGCAAGTGGAGGGGTGGTGGCACTGGTTCCCATCAGCACCACAGGGAGGGGCACGGCTGGAGGAGGGTCAGCACGCGCTCCAGCACAGAAACCCTTTGGATAGGTGTTCAAGACACGTCTCTTTCTTTCCTCTACGTTGGTTTTTAACTTCATGCCACCTTTACCTATTCAAAAATCTAAAATTATATTTAAAAACTTGGGCAATTAAAAATTATTCAGCATCTGTGTGTACTCTAGATTCTCACCTCGCAAAGGTGCTTCCCTATTAAGAGTTCTGAGGACAAGACGCCCATATCGTCAAAGGACGGAGCCTTAGGCTGGCTCTCCTGGGGCCATATTGAGCTGTCCTTTGGCTGCCTCCCTGGTTCAGGGTCCCTCCACTTCAGCCTCAGGAGCTGGCTGGGCCTGGCTCTCCACCACGCCTCATCACTTACGTTGTAGAGGAGGTCAGTCCACCCTTCCATGGTGATGCACTGGAAAACAGTCAGCACTGCAAACAGGATGTTGTCGAACTGAGTGATCCCATTGTTGGGCCCTTCCCAGTAGGGCTGACATTTGGTCCCATTGGGGCAGGTGCGGGCAGGTTCCTCTGTCCCACACGGTGCTGGAGACTCACCCTGAATGTCATCTATGAAACAGAAGAAGAGCAAAGTCAGGGGAAAGGGCCAGCAAAAACAGCTCTGAGAAACAGGAGCCAGTGAACATTCAGTGCTGCTGAATCTGCAGAAAAATGGCTCTTAGGATGGACTTAGCAGTCTTTTTCCAAAAAGTCCAATGCTTGGCTTGGTTGATCTATTCATTGTTTTCTATTTCATAAATTTCTTCTCTAAGTTGTGTTCCCTTTTTTGTTCTTTTCCTAAACTTTTGAGATAGATTAATGTTATTTAAGGCTATAAATTGCCCTTTAAGTGCAGCTTTAACTGCACCTCACAAATTCTGTCATGCATTATTGTTCAAGTAAAATATTCAGCAGTTTCCATTATTATTTCTTCTTTGATTTGTGGATAACCAAGAAGCATCAAAAATTTGTCAGAAATACACAAAAATAGAGTAATGTAATGAATTCCCATGTAACTATCACCAATTTCAACATTTATCGACTCAGGGCTAATTTTGTTTCATCCACATCCCCTCCCCACACTAAAATATTTTTAAAGCAAATCTCAGACATCCTAGCATTTAATCAACAAATAAGAAGCATGTCTGTTAATTTCCAAACACTTTTAGTGTTGTCTTTTTGATACCAATTTCTAGCCTAATTGCACTGTGGTCAGAGGATATGTTTTGTATTATTCTGTCCTTTGAAATCTGTTAAGATGGACTTTAAGGTCCCAACAACAGTCAACTTTGGTAGATCTGCTGTGTGCATTTTGAAGCGGTTGGGGCAGTGTTCTCTAGACTTCCATTAGCACAAATTTGTCAATTGTGTTGCATTATTCTTCTGTAGCCTGATTTTTTTTTTTCTTGAGAAGTACTGGGGCCCAGATGTTCTGGGGGCGAGGGAGGCCAGTACACATAGTACTCCACCTTAGGCACAGGAGCTAAGTTTTCTCCCCAAAGAGCAAGAGGCAGATTGTGAAAATGCCACAAGGAAAGAGACACATGTCAATGGACACCCCTTTTGCTGGAAACCAAAGACAGCTTCCTGGCAAACTCAGACTGAGTGATCAAGGTTGAGTCTGAATTCTAAGGTTTTGAAGGGGAGGGGGAGGAGATGCCTTCACGAGAACATGGACTCAGGGGAGTACAGAACATCCTGGGTGTGTACAGAACATCCCATTGGACCAGAGCCACAGATATGAGAGGATCCTATTCAGCGAGCGACACTTTTGAAGGTTTTTAGAGAGCGACATTGTCCGATAAGAAATCAAACAGCTGAGTGTGTAAACTCAAGCTCCCCACGAAACAAAACTATATCTCAATGCACATGCCACATATAGGGTTTGCAGACCATTCTTAACCTCCACTTAGCAAGAAACAGGGAGAAATAAGCCAACATAGAATGCATGAATCTTACTGGCCTTTGCTGCTGCTGCTGCTGCTAAGTCGCTTCAGTTGTGTCCAACTCTGTGCGACCCCATAGACGGCAGCCCACCAGGCTCCCCCGTCCCTGGGATTCTCCAGGCAAGAACACTGGAGTGGGTTGCCATTTCCTTCTCCAATGCATGAAAGTGAAAAGTGAAAGGGAAGTCGCTCAGTTGTATCTGACTCTTCGCGACCCCCTGGACTGCAGCCTACCAGGCTGCTCCATCCATGGGATTTTCCAGGCAACAGTACTGGAGTGGGGTGCCACTGCCTTCTCCGACTGGCCTTTGAGACTCCTGTTAAATAGAAACTCTAGGCCATGCAAAATGACATTTGCCATATCAGAAGGGACACCTACACCTCAAGAAGCATTGACATCCAATCACTAGTTCAAGTTGTGGGAAATACTTTTCCCCTTCATGTCAGACTTGGGGCTGATTTAATGAATACAGATTAGAAGGCAAAATCTTTTAAATATAAGACTCGGGGCAAAAGGGAAAATTCCATGGTCTCCTATCATGAATGAGAACCACGGTTTGTTGGGAAGGTTGCCTCTGTCCAAAACCTTCTCCATTTTCACCTTCTGTCCAAGTCTGGCTCAATTCCCATCCACCAATACCCTCCCCTCTCTTGGATCAGTCCAGTCTACTGGCCCCTTTTTCCCCCCTCAGGGCTACAGTAGCTCCCAAATGTTCACATTTGGTGAGGAGATAAAAGCAGGCATTAACTTGCACTTGCTATAGACTAGTTCCAGATGAGGAATCTTGTCTCCTCAAAGTATTTTGGAAGCTCTTGGAAAACAGGAAGCTCTCCCACCTTTCCTTTGCATTTCTCTGGGTGTTTAGCGCAGTGCGGGGCACACAGGAAGTTTGTTCCTGATTATAAGGAGAACCTGTCTGCAGGAGAAATCTGACCGCCTTTAGCAGCTATGCCCAGTGGTGTTCCTGATTGTGACCTGCCAGCCCCCTCATCACGAAACACTCTGGGGGCTGCTTCTAGAAAAGCAACCATCCAGAGAGTCTGAGGAATTTGGTTATAAATATATTTTAAAATTAACCTGCTGCCTGGGTGTCTGTATATATCTGTCTCTTACTCACACGTTCTTATATTTTTAATTGTGAGCTTTTCAGTCATCTTCCCTAAATCAAGGCCTCCTACCCTCCAGTTGCCCCACCCACATCTGTCCCCTTACAACCCTGATTTAGACTCAAGCCAGTTCTCTGTCCCCTTGGCTGGAGAGAGAGAGAGAGAACCAACAAAAATAAAAAACCCAGGATCCAGGAGTCCTGGTTTCTCTGCTCTCGGCTGATGTTTCCAAGGGGCCCTGCCCTGCGTCTCTCCCTCCAGCATTTCCACCCAGGTGTCGAGGCCAGGAGCAGAAATAGCTTTGCCTCAATTAACACTTTCTTCATTGGGGAAAGAAATAATTAGGACATCCCATATTGAGCAAACTTCACAAGCCCAGGAGAGAAGGAGATGGGAGGAGCAAGAAAAAAGGAAGCAAAAAAAAAAAAAAAAAGAGCATCTTGAATAAACCTTCTTTATTGGGTTTTCCTGCCCTCTGGGAGGTCTGGGGAGAGGGTTCGGTTACCTGAGGGTCACCAGGAAGAGAAGGCGGATGGGAAGCCACTCCAGGAAAGAATTATCTTCCCAATAAAGCAGGCCTGAAACCTCCTTCCCTTCTCACACAGGCTCCCCTGCCTCCATTCACAGTTCCCTTGACCCACAACTAACGCCGTCATTCAGCCCGTCCACAGTGAGGAGGCCCATGGTTCAAGTATTGAAATACAGGCTTCCCTCTTATCTGATTTCATTTGGTTCTTTGGCTTCAGAGAGCAAGTAGCCAGGTTTGCATACCAGAGGACTTAGTCAAAGATGAATGTGGAAGCTATTAGGTCCCTGAGTATAGGGACAGCTAGGGACACCCAGGCTGTTTCGCTGCTGTTTCAGAGACTAAGTCTGTGGCTTCTGGTCTTCCTGGTTTTTTTCCTGAGTCATCCTCCTCCATCCTTTCTTCTTGTTATTGTTTAGTCTCTAAGTTGTGTCCGACTCTTTTGTGATCCCATGAACTGTGGCCTGCCAGCCTCTTCTGTCCGTGGGATTTCCCAGGCAAGAACACTGGAGTGGGTTGCCATTTGCTTCTCCAGAGGATCTTACAGGAGCAGGGATTAAAAACATGTCTCCTGTATTGGAGACATTGGAGTCTTCTTTAACACTTGAGCCACTAGGGAAGCCGCTGAGCTAAGGGGTTGACTGCGGCACAGTGTGGGGAGGGGAGGAGCCAAGATCCTGTTTGTGCTTGATGCTGATTGGCTGGTGCCAGGACTCCCAGTGGGAAGTCGTTAAGGCATCTTCTTGGTGAGACTAGGAGGAGTCACCTTTGACTTTCCCGTCCTTCAGGGTAAGGAGGTTTCAGGCTTCTCTGGTGGCTCAGTGGTAAAAAATCCACCTGCCAATGCAGGAGACACAGGTTCGATTCCTGGGTCAGGAAGACCCTCTGGAGAAGGAAATGGCAACCTACTCCAGTATTCTTGCCTGGGAAATCCCATGGACTGAGGGGCCTGGTAGGCTACAGTCCACGTTATCGCCAAGAGTTGGACATGACTTAGTAACTAAACAACAACAAGGAGGTTCAGAACTCAGCACGTGCTAGGGCCTGGGGTCGCTGCAGGGGAGCTAGGCAGAGGCTGCAGGCAGTGCATTTGTGTTCTGCTGTCTTTTGCCCCTACAGGTTCCCACTGAAAATATCTTTGATGCCTTCTCCTGCCTAGCATTTGGGGCAGCCAGCTGTGCCAGGGCATTAATGCCCATCCTGGGCTCAATCCCCGCCAATGTTGGACAGAATTTGGTGGATAAATACCCAGCTCCCATGCGCGTCGTGTGGGATGGGTCTAAGGCATGTGACCTACTCTGTTTCCTCTAGGTGCCCAATGGAGCTGAGGTCTAGTGACCTTGCCCAAGACGGTAACCTACTTGATAACGTCCCTAGATGTTACTAGACCCTCCCCGTCTCACTTTCTCACTCACCTGAAGGTGTTTCCTGGGATCACTTCCCCAATAAACCACTTACCCTGGGACAGCTTCTCAGGTAACCCAGTGTAACATCCCAGCAACAACCAAGATCTCTGGGGCTGTTTCAACCCCTGCCTTCCTTGGCTTTGAGATGTTCTCCCAACTTCCAGGAGAAAAGCAGCAAAGTCCTGCAGATCTTATCCAGGAGCTTGTCCCCAAAGGAGAAAAGAAAGGGGAGGAAGGCTGGAAAAAAAAATTTTTGATGCTGCTCGGACCTACCTGTGCCCTCTTCAAAGCAGGTGGTATGAAATTTTCCCATATAAAATTCTAACCCTATGATTGCAAAAATAAGGATTGCAAAAAATAGGAGGAGGCCGATCTGCAGCAGGGGTATCATTGCCTTCATGATCGACTTCAGGACGACTTGTAAACCTGGGGATACACAGAGAGAGACAGAGGCCCCAGAGGCCTGTGAGAAGGTACCCTGAAACGCCACCCCCAAGATGCCTCCTGAGGAAACTCAGAGCACGTGGGATGCGGGAGACAGGGCAACGGCGAGCAAAGATGGATGGAAGACATAGAGGCTGCTCACTTTAATAACAGGAACAATCCTTCCTTATATTTTAAGCACTTTTTTTTTTTTTGGTTTTCTTTTGGCTTCACCATTTGGTTTGCAGGATCTTAGCTCCCTGGCCAGGGACTGAACCCGGTAACATGGCAGTGAAATCACTGAGTTCCAACCACTGGAAATTCCCCACCTTCTATTTTAAAAATATTTGTTAAAGTACTGAGCATAGGCTGTCCTGTTTGATGACTTTTGAGGCAAGTAAGAGGTGGAAATTCATAGCTTTCTGAGCCCCATCCCTGGGTGTTGCACAATTTTCATTCAGATCAGGGTGCCTTTTTCTAATCTTTTTCCACCAAGAGGGGGCATCTTTTTCCTAATTCATACAATGCTGTATGCACTAGTTGCAGCTCTGCCTGGGAAAGCAGTCAACATCCTAGTGCCAACCCTGAGAAACCAGATATTATTTCATTGGCTTTTAACAACAACCCCATGAGGCAGGCACACATGCAAAATTATCCCCATTTTACAGAGGTGGGAAGCAAAGCTCAGAGGATGTCATGCTAAAAATGAGGATTCAGCCTCAAGGTGTGAGAAATAATGGGGCCAGGATTTGAACCCAGGTTGGAATTGATGTCAAATGCCATGTCTGTAACCAACCTTTAGGAAAGTCTATGTTAAAATGCTCCCAAGTGGCTCAACAGTAAAGAATCTGCCTGCCAAGGCAGGAGACACAGGTTTGATCCCTGGTCACAAAAGAGTTGGACATGACTAAACAACAACAAGTAACGTGGTTAAAATGAGGATTTCTTGTTTTATGTCCTTGGATACTCTTCAGTGTCTCCCAGTTTATAGCCTATGAGAACGTGAACAGAATTCGTATCCTACTGTTGGGTGAAAACTATATAAATCTTAATTATGTTGAATTGGTTTATAGTACTTTTCGGGTCTACTATATCTTTCTACTTTTCTATATATTCATTCTATTAATCTTTGAGAGTTTAATATTGAAACTCCAACTAAAAATCTTAATTTATCAGGCTCTTCATCTGTAAATGGGGATGAGACTTAGCACCTCCCTCTCAGGATTAAATGAGAGGGTTCATACCTAGCAAAGCCCTTGGCATATCATAGATGGTCATTAAACAGAGATTCTTGTTAGCATTAGCTTGGGGATAGAACTTGATTTAACATGACGTAGGCACCTCTGGTCTCTTGAAGAGAAGACTCTTGGGAGTCCCTTGCACAGCAAGAAAATCAAGCCAGTCAATCTTAAAGGAAATCAACCCTGACTATTCATTGGAATGACTGATGCTGAAGCTCCAATACTTTGGCCACCTGATGCAAAGAGCCAACACATTGGAAAAGATAATACACAAAACGCTCTTTCTGCCATGCCTGGTATGCAGTAGGCACTGAATAAATGGTAACCATCATTGCCACCAATATTATTCAGGCTGTGGGGGCAGACTGGCTAACTCCTAATTCTTCCATTCTCAGCCACATGATTTTGCTCAAATTATTCAGCTGCCCTGAGCCTCAGTTTTCTCATCTGTAAAATGGAGACTTTGGTCCTATCAACTTCACAGGGTTGTGATTATAGAATGGGGTCCTGGGTGGTGCTTGGCATGGCTCCTGATAGAGAAGTGCTCAGTAAATGGGTGCTGTGGTGATGGGTGAAGCTCCTGGCTGGCTTTTAGGAGTTCACCCAGACCTGCAGCCAGATTCCTGGGGGTGGGGTGGGGGGTCCCTGAAGGGGCTTCCCCAAAGATGAGGCTGCCCTGACCCAGGCTAGGGAAGAATCTGAGGGCGCCTATGAGACCTTCTTGCAGAAGGCAAATGGAGGGCTCCCAGGACCCCTGAGCAGACCCCTTGCCAGGGTCAGAAACTCACGCACTTGGGATTCCAGACACCAGCTTGAGTGGCCGCAGCACTCGAACTGCCCTCAGCGTCCTTAGGTCAAACTCCGTCCCAACTGTTGCCAAGATGCTGGAAGAAAAGCCAGAACAGAAAGCAGACGGTGGGTTTCAGGGTCAGAGAGGTGGGTAGAGGGTTCAATGTTGTGGTTTCTTTAAAAAAATTTTTTTAATTAGAGGATAGTTGCTTTACAATGTTGTGTTAGTTTCTGCTGTGGAACAATGTGAATCAGCCATAATTATACATACAATCAATTATACATATATCATTGATTGATCAAATCAATCAATCCTAAAGGAAATCAGTCCTGAATATTCACTGGAAGGACTGATGCTGAAGCTGAAGCTCCAATACTTTGGCCATCTGATGCAAAGAGCTGACTCATTGGAAAAGACCCTGATGCTGGGAAAGATGGAAGGCAGGAGCAAAAGAGGACAACAGAGAATGAGATGGTTGGATGGCATCACCAACTTGATGAACATGAGCTTGAGCAAGCTTCGGGAGTTGGTGACGGACAGGGAAGCCTGGCGTGCTGCAGTCCATTGCGTTGCAAAGAGTCGGACACGACTGAGCGACTGAACTGACTGACTGATACATATATACATATATATGCATATATCCCCTCCCTCTTGAGCCTCTCTCCCTGCTCCCATTCCACTCTTCTAGGTCGTCACAGAGCACCAGGTTGGTTTCTTGGCAGGGTGACCACAGGCTGGGTCTCAGTTTTGTCATATGTAAAACAGTGTTAATAGTGCCTGCTTCACAGGATAAAAGATGATTTACAAAGACCCCAAATAGGTCTTAATACTCAATAAACACTCCCCTTGTCTGGCTCAGCTGGTAAAGAATCCGCCTGCAATGTGGGAGACCTGGGTTTGATCCCTGGGTTGGGAAGATCCCCGGGTGAAGGGAAAGGTTACCCGTTCCAGTATTCCGGCCTGGAGAATTCCATGGACTGCACAGCCCATGAGGTTACAAAGAGTCAGACATGACTGAGTGACTTTCACTTCCTTTCACTCAATACATGTTGGGCTAAGAAGAAGAGAAATTCTTCTCATGGCACATGGTTGGAGTGATACTCGGTGTATTTCACAACCTAAGATCAGGATGGATAGTGGGGAAACTTGGAGGCACTAGGGGAGTGAGAGACCCTTTGGGCTCAGGCCACTTTACCAACTGGCAAGAAAGTAGCTTAGTACTGAGACCTCAGCCTGCATGGGTTCAAATTCCAGCTCCACCATTTCCCAGCTGGGTGACTGTGGGTAAGTCACTTTTCCACTTCATGCCTCAGTTCTCGCTTTTGTATAACAAGGATAACAACAGTACTGAACCCTCAAAGGGATGTGAGGATGAAATGAATTAATACATGTGAAGTGGTAGGCATTGTGCCTGGCACACAGGAAGTGTGTTAAGCTATTGGGAAATAAATGAAACAAACAAACGAACAGACCTCAAACAATGGGTGTGGCCCTGCTGGGGTGGACTAGCTGGCATCAGCCCCAGAGAGGGCTACAGACCCAAAGCCTCAGGGCAAAAAGTCACTCTTGTAAATGCAGGTAAGAGTCAGGGAATAGGTGAGATGAGCCTTCTGTAGGAAGCCCCCTTCCCTCACCCCTTACATAAAGACCCCATCCTAAGACCTCACTTGTATAAGTGTTTCTGGGGAGACAAGGGAGACAAGGGGTTCCACAGCCCTTCCTCAGCCCAAGGAACCCCCTAGACCTGTTTCCTAAATAAGATACGTAGTAGGGATGGCCATGGAACCACAGCACAGAAAAGGTTGTCACTGGAACCTCAGATGATGAGCACGGAATGCTGAAAACAGAGGATTCTGTGGTTAAGAACGGGCTTCCCAGGTGGCCCAGTGGGAAAGAATCTGCCTGCCAATGCAGGAGACACAGGTTGGATCCCTGGGTCAGGAAGCTCCCCTGGAGTAGGAAATAGTAACATGCTCCAGTATGCTTGCCTGAAAAATTTCATGGACAGAGGAGCCTGGCAGGCTACAATCCATGGGGTTGTGAACAGTCAGAGGCTACTGAGCATGCACTGTGATGAACAGGATGGAGACCACAGAAGTAATTTGGGGGGTGTCTTCATTCTTGTCCAGGAGTCTGAGTCTTACAACTTTGGCCTGCGAATAACCAGTATCTACATCTGTCTTTATTTTTCGGCTGCACATGAAGAATGTAGGATCTTAGTTCCCTGACCAGGGACTGACCCATGCTCCCTGCAGTGGAAGTGTGGAGTCTCAACCATTGGACACCAGGGAAGTCCCTCTTTGTCTTTTTTTTTTTTTTTTTTTTTTAATTTTCACTGTATATTGGAGTATAGATGATTTACAACTTCGTGTCTGTTTCAGGTGTACGGCAAAGTGATTCAGTTATACATATACATACAACCATTCTTTTTCAAATTCTTTTCCTATGTAGATTACTTAACAGAATATTGAGGAGAGTTCTCTGTGCTATACGGTAGGTCCTTGTTGATGATTTGTTTTATATACAAATATACAATGTATTACTTTACATATAGTAATAGTACATCTCTTTGTCTTTGAGACAATCAGTATCCGCATCTATTAACAACCTGTATTGGCACCTGTATTAATAAACTGTATTGGCCTGCTTTTGTCTCAGGACTTTCTTTGAAGCTAAGACAGACCCAGGCAGTGAATTCCCCCGTGAGAGCAGCCCTCCTCCACAGATCGCTGGGAAGAGGTGGATGAATTCCCCAGCTCCCTGGCCCCCTCCTTCCAGATTGCTCTGAGGTGTGAGTTCCATACAGGCTCCCAGAGAGGTTGAGCCCAGCTGCCCATCCAGGGTAACCTGCTCAACTCCTCCTTCTTCCCTGTCTCCTCACCCTTGTCCCCCACCCACATTTCCTGGAGTCACTTCCCAGATGAACTACTTGGACCTGAATCCTTATCTCAGGATCAATGTGGGGGCACTCCAAACTAAGACAGGGGTATTCCCAGCTCTTTCCCAACTATTCCTAGGACAGAAAGTTAAAGTACTAGTCGCTTAGTCGTGTCGGACTCTTTGTGACCCCATGGACTGTAGCCTATCAGGCTCCTCTGTCCGTGGGATTCTCCAGGCAAAAATACTAGAGTGGGGAGCCACCCGCCATTCCTTTCTTCAGGGGATCTTCCTGACGCAGGGATTGATCTCAGGTCTCCTGCACGGGTGGCTCTTTACCACCAGAGACGCCATGGCTAGGACAGAGATGTGTCTATTAGACTGGGCTAACCTCCTCTTCCACCATCATCAAATGTACATCTAAACACATTGTACGTCCTGGGCAAAGCAATACTTGAGACCCTTCCTGCTTCATAGGGCTGATGCAGGAGAGAAACAGTTTAATCAAAAAATGCACACAGAGATTGAATCCATTGGGGATGTGATGCATTCTTAGAGAGAGCAGGCAGAAACAACAGCTCTGATGGTACACAGCAGGTAGTGTTAACTCCTCTGGGACCCAGGGAGGTTCCCACTTCAAGCTGAGGATTCATGGATGAGCAGGTGGAATCTGATCAGTGGGGTAAGTACTTTCTAGGCTGAGGAAATGGCTGAGACAGACAGCCTGGGGTGGGAAGGCAAATTCAAGGAAGGAAACGGCGCATGGTGGGGATTTGGGTGATGCCATGAAGCTGAAGTGTAGGTGGGGGCCTTGCCAAGCAACTCCAAGGAAATTTTCATTCATTTAATTATATATTTTTTTCTCTTCCTCTCCCAATTTTCATTTGGATTTCTCAAACTCCATCCTGTAGATCACGAGTCTATTTTACTTTCTTCTCTCTCAGCAGGTAAAAGCCATTGTTAAGGGTGTGTGTGTGTGTGTGTGTGTGTCTGCGCGCACGTGCGCGTGAGTAAGTGCTCAGTCATTCAGTTGTGTCCTACTCTTTGCGATCCCATGGACTGTATGTAGCTCGCCAGGTTCCTCTGTCCATGGGATTTTTCAGGCAAGAATACTAGAGTGGGTTGCTATTTCCTCCTCCAGGGGATCTTCCCCACCCACGGATCAAATCCACGTCTCCTGAACTGGCAGGCGGATTCTTCACCACGGAGCCACCTGGACAAGCATTCTCTGAGTTTTCATTCACTCACTTCAAAAACATTAACTGAGCATCTACAATGTGCCAGGTCTTGGGGACACGAGTCATAGGAATCCCTATCTGTGTGTGGGAGGCTGAGAATAAACCCAGTAAATGTGCCAGATGTCAGGGTGATGAGTGCAAGGGAGAACAGCAGGGCAGGGAAGAGGG
This sequence comes from Capra hircus, assembly GCF_001704415.2. Classification (NCBI taxonomy): domain Eukaryota; kingdom Metazoa; phylum Chordata; class Mammalia; order Artiodactyla; family Bovidae; genus Capra; species Capra hircus. Next base: position 97,631,952 of record NC_030814.1, on the reverse strand, counting down.
CATGCTGGCAAAGTGGGGCAGGATGAGGGAAGCGACGACACCCATTTCAATTAGTAAAGGCCAACTGCTCTTTCCCACCTGGCTGGGTAGTAGTTCAGTGTTAAGGATGTTCAGACCAGCATCGCCCAGTAAAACTTCAAGAAGACCGTATGTTGGACATAGTGAACAGACTGGTGGTTGCCAAGGAGGGCGTGTTGGGGGAAGGATGGAGTGGGAGGTTGGGGTTAGCAGATGTAAGCTGTTATATATAGAATGAATAAACACTCTCTGTATAGCACAGAGAACTCTTCAATATCCTATGATAAACCATAATGAAAAAGCATATAAAAAAGAGAATTATATATATGTATAACTGAATCACTTTGCTGTACAGAAATTAACACAACATTGTAAATCAATTATATACTTCAATAAGAAAAGAAAAAAGGAAAAAAAAAGGAAGAGCCACGTGTGAAATTTAAAATTTGCCAATAGCTACATTAAAGTCCAAAGAAACAGATGAAATTAATTTTAATAATATAGTTTATTCAACCAGGTATATCTGAAGTATTGGGCTTCCCAGATGGCTCAGTGGTAAAGATTTGCCTGCCAAGCAGAAGACATGGGTTCAATCCTGGGGTCAGGAAGGTCCCCTGGAAAAGGAAATGGCAATCCAATCCAGTATTCTTACCTGGGAAATCCCACGGACAGAGGAGCCTGGTGGGCTATAGTCCATGGGGTCACAAAGAATCGGACACGACTTAGTGACTAAACAACATCTGAAGTATTACGATTTAAATAGGCAGTCACTATGAAAGATTACTCATGAGACATTTTATATAGTCTTTCCTTTAGACTACGTCTTTGAAATCTGGTTAGCATACTCTACACTTAAGGTACATCTCAACTCAGGTGTAGGATGGCCACGCATGGCCAGCACTGAGTGTACCAGAGAAAGAGTCAGCGGGGAAGTGCAATCTGTGTGAAGTCTATCTATGCAATCTCTAAGTGAAGTGAGTCACAGGAATATACCAGAGGAAAACTCTAGGCAGAAAGCCAGTGCAAAGGTCCTGAGGCAGGACCATGCCTGGTACATTTGAGGAATGGCAAGGAGGCCACACAGCTGAGTGAACCAGGGTGTCAGTGGGAGGAGATGAGGGCAGGGAGCTGACGGAGCAGTGTGCAGGAGTTGGTGGGCCATGGTGAGGACTTGGACTTTTGTTCTGAGTAAAGCAGGAGCCAAGGAGGGTTCTGAGCATTGCAGGGATATGATCTGACTTACATATTACAATAAGATCCCTCTGGGGGTCAAGACCAGAAACTGGGAGGCTGGAAGGGGGCGGAGATGACCACAGAGGTCCAGGTGAGAGATGATGGGTTTAGATCTCATTGTGCTGGACCCAAGGATAACACTGAGATGAACTCAGCCTTGCCCTTAGATGACCATGCAAGTAAGTCGATGACAGATTCAAGTACAAGTCCTTCTGGCCCCAGGGCTGTCGGAGGCAGGAAGGAGGAGGAAATGAATACAGACAGGAGGGCGGGGGACAGTGTCACTGTGGAGCCCAAGTCTGAAAATGCAGCAAAGCACAAGATCTTACAAAACCTTAGACCTGGAGTTAAACCCTGACCCTGCATCTTCTTATACCTAGCCTTTGCTCTAACTTCTCTGAGCCTCTGAAATGCAGCTAATCTGACCTCCCTCCTGCCCAGTGCAATCCTAGTGGGCACCTAAGACGGACTATCTCCTGTGCGCCTCCCTGGAAGGATGACAGGGAATTAGGAGCAGAACGGGAGGAGGGAGAGGCTTCGCAGACTGAGAATGCCCTACAGAGGCAGAAAACGTCCCTTAGGAAACATGATGGGAGGCGGGTGGGAAATCGGGGTGGGCTGGACCATTGGAGGCTGTGAACTGGAGGCGGAGGAGGTGGGTCCTGCTGTGTGGACAGTGGGAGTCATGTGAGGTTTCGGAGCAGGGAAGGGATGTGATTAGGGTTGGCGTTAGGAAGACAAGCCTGACAGCTGAAAGGACAGATTGGTGGTGATGGAGGCAAGAGTTAGGAGGCAGCCGCAGGAGCAGACCAGCGTAATGAGGACTAGAGCTAGGGCAAAAGGCAGTGGGAGTACAAAGGAGGCCCCAGTTTATATATAGCTGCCATCGACTGCTGTGCACCAGGAAACCTGCCTGGGCTCACCAAGTGCTCCCTGCATCCAAGCCATCATTAGGAGGAGTCCCATTTTACAGACAAAGAAACTGAGGCCCAGAGAAGTTACTAAGGCATGGAGGTCCACGCTGCCAAGTGAGAATGTGAACCCAGGACCCCAGGACTCCAGAACCCCAGTTTTCCACCTCACATGGCTTGTTGGATGGGGCAGGGCCAGTGGTGGGAAAGACAAGAAAGGGAAGGATGGCTTTCTGGTTATAAATGGACCACCAAGTGATGATCATTCATTTATTCACAAGGCTTTGTGGAGCACCAGCCACTCAGGGAGGACCTCAGGATGCCACCATGAACAACGTGACAATGGATCACTTTGGCACAATGGGACGATACACAGTGTGTCGTGCTATGGAAAACAGTACGGCGGCCACCAGTGCTCCCAATGGAAGGATGGAGTGTGTGGTGGCAAAGAGGAATTAAGACTGGGCTACCTGCAGGATGGAATTGTCAACTGAGATGGGGAAGTGGAGGAAGGGTGAGGTTTGAAGGAAGATCAAGAGCTGAGCTGTGAGATTGGGACTAACATATACACACTGCTGCTGCCGCTGCTGCTCAGACGCTTCAGTCGTGTCTGACTCTGTGCGACCCCATAGACGGCAGCCCACCAGGGTCCCCCATCCCTGGGATTCTCCAGGCAAGAACACTGGAGTGGATTGCCATTTCCTTCTCTAAGGCATGAAAGTGAAAAGTGAACGTGAAGTCACTCAGTCATGTCCAACTCTTCAAGACCCCATGGACTACAGCCTACCAGGCTCCTCCATCCATGGGATTTTCCAGGCAAGAGTGCTGGAGTGGGGTGCCATTGCCTTCTCCAATATACACACTACTCTGTATAAAATAGATAACTACTGAGAAAGTTCTGTATAGCACAGAGAACTCTACTCAAAGTTCCGCGGTGACAAAGTGGGGAGATATATAGAGAGAGCAGATTCATTTTGCTGTACAGCAGAAATTAACACAACATTGTAAAGAAACTAAATTCTAATAAAAAAGTGGGGCAAGAGCTCGATTGTGGACACACTGAGTTTGGGAAGCCAGTTTTCTGTAACTCCCTCATTAAAACTTTCCAGCGGCTACCATCAAGCTTAGAAGAAAACCCAGGCCATACCGTGACCACAAGACCTTGCCTGACTTGATTTCCCCCGACTACCCTTTCTACACTCCAGGCACTTTGGCTTTCTGTTCTTCCAACAGGAAAATTTCCTTTCTACCATGGAATCATATGACGGCCATCTCTTTTCCTGCTAACACTTGCCTTCAACCCTCTTCCTCCTTTGCCTAGTTGGCCCTCTGCAAATCTTTCAGGCTGCAGTTTAAATTTTTCTTCTCAGAGAAGATTTCCATGTCCCCCTCTAGATAAAGAGAACTCTCTGAGATTATACTGCTTATTAAATTGCATTTATTATTTTGGGATTCCCAGGTAAAGAATCCACCTGCCAAGCAGGAGATGCAGTTTTGATCCCTGGGTCGGGAAGATCCCCTGGAGAAGGAAATGGCAACCCACTCCAGTATTCTTGCCTGGGAAATCCCATGAACAGAGGAGCCTTGTGGGCTATAGTCTATGGGGTCGCAAAAGAATTGGACACGACTTAGCACCTAAACAACAACATATAAATGTTTGCTATCATCATCATTTAAAGTTTTATTACTTGCCCCTAAGTCATACCAGAACTGACTGATGAAGGAACCAACATTCATTAAGTTTATTCTCTTTGCCAGGTTATATGCTTGTGGCTTTAAATACTGAGGTCTCATTTTATGCCTCAGTATCTTTACCAGGTGATTGTTCTACACTCAGCTAATTGACAGGGGAACTGAGACTCTGAGGGGTTAACTACTTGCCCACAATCATACAGCTAACATGTGGTACCTGTAACCCGAGTCTGGCTTTGCCGCCTCCACTGTGCTGCCCCTGGTTAATTCCCCCACCCCACTTACCCTCTCCCAGGATCTCAGCCAAGTTTATGTCTCTGTTAACCCAAGTATAGGAAGGATCTAGATTTTTCTCTAGCTGCCTGGAAGTCAGAATGTCAATAAATATTTGCAGAGGAGCAACTACTTTGTGCCGGGTGGGTGAGGAGGGGAACACGTGCAAAGGCCCTGGGGCTAGAGAGAACGTACGGTAAAGAGCGGGGTTACCAGATGAGGGGGAGGGGCAGAGGACAGAATATGAGATGATATTAGTGTGGCTAGAAAACAGGGGAGAGGATGGAGGCCTCATTGACCTCACCCACCGGACCTTATTTAGAGGAAGCACCTGCCCACACTATTCACAAGGGCCAAGACATAGAAGCAACCTTATTAAATGCCCACTGACAGATGTATGGATAAAGGAGCTGTGGTCCATATACACAATGGATTCAATGGATTATTCAGTTCAGTTCAGCCGCTCAGTCGTGTCCGACTCTTTGCAACCCCATGAATTGCAGCACGCCAGGCCTTCCTATCCATTACCAACTCCCGGAGTTCACTCAGATTCATGTCATGAAAAAGAATGAAATAATTCCATTTACAGAAACATGGATGAACCTAGAGATGATCACACTAAGTGAATTAAGCCAGAAAGATAAATATCATATATTGCTTATATGTGGAATCTAGAAAAATGACACAAATGAACTTATTTTCAAAACAAAAATCAACCCGCCAACATAGAAAACAAACATGGTTACCAAAGGGGTAAGGAGGGGAGGGATAAATTAGGAATTTGAGATTAACATATACACACTGCTATACATAGGACAGATAACCACCAAGGGCCTCCTGTGTAGCACAAGGAACTATACTCAGTATTTTATGTGTGTCTTAGTGTTAGTCGCTCAGTCATGCCCGACTCTTTGCGACCCCATGAACTGCAGCCTACCAGGCTCCGCTGTCCGTGAGATTTTCCAGGCCAAGGATACTGGAGTGGGTTGCTGTTCACCTCTAAATGAAAAGAATCTGATAAAGAATATACGTATGTACATATATATGTATGACTGAATCACCTTGCTGTATCCTTGAAACTAACACAACACTGTGAATCAACTATAATTCTATAAAATTTTTAAAAACTTGACATACAGAACAAACATATGGATATCAAAGAGGGAGGTAAGGGTGGAATGGAGTGGGAAATTGGGGTTGACATGTATACACTGCTATATAACATAGATAACTAATGTGCATGTGTGCTAAGTCATTTCAGTCGTGTCTGACTCTGTGCAACCCTATGGACTGCAGCCCACCAGGCTCCTCTGTCCATGGGATTCTCCAGGCAAGAATACTGGGGTGGGTTGCCACGCCCTCCTCCAGGGGATTCTCCTGACGCAGGATTGAACCCACCTCTCTTATGCCTCCTGCGTTGGCAGGTGAGTTCTTTACTGCTAGCGCCACCTGGGAAGCCCAACTAATGAGAACCTATTGTACAGCACAGAACTCTACTCAGTGCTATGTGGTGACATAAATGAAAAGGAAATCCAGGGAAGAGGGGATATATGTATATGTATAGCTGATTCAAGGCTATGGTTTTTCCAGTGGTCATGTATGGATGTGAGAGTTGGACTATAAAGAAGGCTGAGTGCAGAAGAATTGATGCTTTTGAACTGTGGTGTTGGAGAAGACTCTTGAGAGTCCCTTGGACTGCAAGGAGATCCAACCAGTCCATCCTAAAGGAGATCAGTCCTAGGTGTTCATTGGAAGGACTGATATTGAAGCTGAAACTCCAATATTTTGGCCACCTGACGCGAAAGTCTTTTCATTCGAAAAGACCCTGATGCTGGGAAAGATTGAGGGCAGGAGGAGAAGGGGATGACAGAGAATGAGATGGTTAGATGGCATCACTGACTCAATGGACATGAGTTTGGGTAAACTCCGGGAGCTGGTGATGGATAGGGAGGCCTGGCGTGCTGCAGTTCATGGGGTCGCAAAGAGTTGGACACGACTGAGTGACTGAACTGAACTGAACTGAATAGCTAATTCACTCTGCTGGACAGCAGAAACTATCATAACATTGCAAAGCAACTATACTCCAATAAAAAAGAAAAACCCATGCAGATAAAAGAAAATATTAAAATAAACAGACTTGCTTTATACAAACATAAATTAAAGAAGCATCTGCCCCATAGATCCAGTCCAATCCCTGAGGTAAGTATTCGGAGCATAACTATTTCCCCTGCAGTCTATATTCTTGCTATTGGTAGATTTTGCAAATCTTCTTCAAGTTTATTCTTATATCACCTGGCTTTTAGCTTCTCTTGGAAAAACTATTTCTAAAATTCCTTTTCTAAACCCTCAAATGCAGAGTCAAGATTTGGTCTGTGCAATGCACCTTTCTTGTTCACTGTTCATTTATTCATCCTTTCATCCCCACGTTTTACTTTCATTCCCCCGCCCCCCCCCCGCCCCCGAGAAAACGGATACGTTTAATTTGGTCTTATTGGAGTGCATTCTTGTAAAACATGCGCTTTATTTTGAACGCATGTATTTTAAGTTTACATCAACGGCAACTGTCAGGACTATTCTCTTTTTTCTATTTTCACCCAGAACAGCAGACGTGCAGTTTGGGGTTCTCGCTGGGCCCGGGAGCTGCCGAAGTGCACCCGTCACATCCCACCTGCCCGTCCCCCAGGCACAGACACCAGGTGGCCTTCAGCTCATCCTCCACAGATGGTGCTGGAGCGAAAAACCTCATACCCACTCCTTATAAAACAAATAAAAGTCTCACGGAGACTTTCGTGCCTGAGAGCATAACTGCCCCTGGGTCTGGACTTAACTGGACCAATCACCACTGAGCATCCTCCGCAGTGGCCGCTCAGGCCACGCCCCCATGAGGGGGAGGAGCTTCCTCTGTCGCCACAACCGGCTGACCCTTCCCTTAACCACCTTTCTAATTTTTTCCACTCTAAGAGGCATACAGAGACACTCACTGTTTTAATTTTCATCTTTCTGATTACAAGTGGTTTTGAATACCATGTCATCTACTGATTAGCTTTCCAGACTTTTATTCCCTAAACGGTCTGATCACATTTTTTGCCTGCTTTCCTCTTGGGGTTGCTGTGCTATTTCTGTTTTTCATTATTATTATTATTTGTATTTTTACTGAGGTTGAGTTGATTTACAATGTTGTGTTAATTTCTGCTGTAGAGCAAAGTGATTCAGTTAAACATAAATATATACATTCTTTTTTGTATTCTTTTCCATTTTGTTTTTTTTTTTAACAGGATATTAAATATAGTTCCCTGTGCTATACAGTAGGACCTTGTCCTTTATCCATTCTATGTATAATAGTTTGCATCTTCTGGTCCCAAACTCCCAATCCAACCCTCCCCTGCCCACCCCTCCTTAGCAGGCTTAGCAGGGTTGCTGTGTTATTGTCGTTGACAATTCCCGCCATGGGCTTCCCAGGTGGCTCAGAGGTAAAGAATCTGCCTGCCAATGCAGGAGACCAGGTTGGATTCCTGGGTTGGGAAGATCCCCTGGAAAACAAATGGCAATCCACGCCAGTATTCTTGCCCGGGAAATCCCATGAACAGAGAAGCCTGATGGGCTACAGCCCATGGGGTCACAAAAGAGTCAGTTGTAACTTAGCAACTAAACAACATTTCCCTCCTATAGTCTTATTGACAACTGGCCAGTATGGTAGCCACTAGCTGCATGTGGCTATTGAGCTCTTAAAATGTGGCCATTATGACTAAGGGACTGAGTTTTAAATTGTATTTACTTTCAATTCATTCCATTAAAAATAGTCACCTGTCATAGAGAACAGATTTGTGACTGCCACGGGGTCGCTAAGAGTCAGACACGACTGAGCGACTTCACTTTGACTTTTCACTTTCATGCACTGGAGAAGGAAATGGCAACCCTCTCCAGCATTCTTGCCTAGAGAATCCCAGGGATGGGGGAGCCTGGGGGGCTGCCATCTAAGGGGTCGCACAGAGTCGGACACGACTGAAGCGCCTTAGCAGCAGCAGCAGCAGCAGCTGGGGAAGTGGGGATAGGGAGGGATGGATAAGAAGCTTGGGACTAGCAAGCACGAACTATTGCATATAGACTGGATAAACGAGGTCTTACTGTATAGCACAGGGAACTATATTCACTATCCTGTAATAAACCATAATGGAAAAGAAAAAAAATTTTAAATAGTTGCATGTGCCTAGGAACTATCATACCGAAGAGCTGTTAGCTATTAATTGCTGCTCACTTTTTCCCTATCATCCTATGCACTATTTAGAAACACTACTTTAGTTCTTACCGCATGTCAGGTTTTTTTATTTCCTTGAGGGAGTAAGAGACTCAATTTTATTTTACTTTTAAATTCATAAAACAAGCATTACATTTTATCAGATGTTTTGGGGAGAAAGCAGTATAAAATATATCACTGAGATAACCTTTATTCTGTAATCATTTATATGGACTATTTTCTTAAGTCTTAATTGAACTTGTTACAATACTGCTTCTGTTTTATGGCTGCAAGGGATGTGGGATCTTAGTTCCCTGACCAGGGGTCAAACCCATACCCCCTGTGTTGGAAGACTTAATCTCAACCACTGGACCATCAGGGAGGTCCCTATTCTGTAATCATTTAAAAGTCTACAAAAATACTTTATTTAAATATGGCTCTGACAGAATCATCTTAAAACAACCTAATATTAAAAAACTGAGCATACACATTTAGGGTCAAAATAACCTTAATTACAATTTATTTGAAACAACCCAATCAAAAAGTGGGCAGAAGACCTAAACAGACATTTCTCCAAAGAAGAGACATAGATGGCTAATAAACATATGAAAAGATGCTCAATATCGCTCATTATTAGAGAAAAGCAAATCAAAACTATAACGAGGTATCATCTCACACCGGTCAGAATGGCCATCATCAAAAAGTCTACAAACAATAAATGCTGGAGAGGGTGTGGAGAAAAGGGAGCCCTCTTACATCATTGATGGGAATGCAAACTAATACAACCACTATGGAGAATAGTGTGGAGATTCCTTAAAAAACAAGGAATAAAACTACCATATGACCCAGCAATCCCACTACTGGGCATATACCCTGAGGAAATCAGAATTGAAAACGACACATGTATCCCAGGGTTCATTGCAGCAGTATTTACAAGAACCAGGACATGGAAGCAACCTAGATGTCCACTGGCAGATGAACAGATAAGGAAGTTGTGGTACATACATACAATGGAATATTACGCAGCTATAAAAAGGAACACATTTGAGTCAGTTCTAATGAGGTGGATGAACCTAGAGCCTGTTATACAGAGTGGAGTAAGTCAGACAGAGAAAGACAAATATCATATATTAATGCATATATATGGAAGCTAGAAAGACGGTACTGATGATCCTATGTGCAGGGCAGTGAAGGGGACACAGACACAAAGAACAGACTTTTGGACACAATGGGGGAAGGAGAGGGCGGGCTGATTTGAGAGAGGAGCATTGAAACATTTACATCACCATATGTAAAACAGATCGCCAGTGGGAGTTCGATGTGTATGATTCAGGGAGCCCAAAGCCAGTGCTGTGTGACAACCTGGAGGGATGGGGTGGGGAGGGAGGTGGGTTCAGCAGGGAGGGGACACATGTCTGCCTATGGCCAATTCATGCTGATGTATGCTAAAAACCATCACAACATTGTCAAGTGTTAGTCACTCCGTTGTGTCTGACTCTTTGTGACCCCAAGGACTAGCTCGCCAGACTCATCTGTTCATGGAATTCTCCAGGCAGAAATACTGGAGCGGCTAGCCAGTCTCTTCCCCAGGGAATCTTCCCAACCCAGGGACTGAACCTGGGTCTCCTGCATCACAGGCAGGTATTTTACTATCTGATTTATTTATTTACTTTCCTACCAGGGAAGCCACCATAAAGTCACTATCTTTCAATTAAAATAAATAAATTAATTAGTTAAAAATGTGTCTGATAAACAACAAGGATTTACTGTATAGAACGGGGAACTATATTCAAGATCTTGTAATAAACTGTAGTGGAAAATAATTGAAAAAAAGAATATAGATATATACCATATATGTATAACCAAATCACTATGTTGTACACTCAAAACCAACACAGCATTATAAATGAACTCCACCTCAACAAAAAATTTCTTTGCATTTACTTGTGACCTAAAGTAACACGTACCACTGTCACTTAATCTTAAATGTTTAAGTATCCAAGAAAGAAGAAAACAGCACTGTCATTTCTCATTAACTCACTCAGGATTTAAGAACCCAGCAACATGGTTTACACCATGAGTCAAGAAATCCTTTTGGCATTAAATTAAATTATTACAAAAAGACAGCATACGGTTACTATATTTCAACTACACTTAAGTTCAGGTGTTATTTTAAATGATTGTAAGGGACTTCCCTGGTGATCCAGTGGTTAAGAATCTGCCTTCCAATGCAGGGGACACAGATTCGATCCCTGGCCAGGGAACCAAGATCTCACATGTTGTGGGGCAACTGAGTCTGTGCTCCACAACAAGAGAAGCCCCTGCACCACAATGGAGACCCGGTACAACCAAAATAAAAATAAAATAAAATTTACATAAAGAAATAAGATTATAAATATTAATTTATTTCAGACTCCTAACACCCTGTTAGTTGATGCTATTCTTTCCATTTTATTGATGAGAAAACTGAGGCACAGAGAGGTGAAGTAACTTGCTCAAGGATTCGTAGGACATGGTACAGCCAGGATCCGGATCTGGGAATCAAACTGCCCCCATCTCAGTTTTCACATAATCAACTTTTTGTTGTTGTTGGTGGTGGTGGTTTGTTTTCGCCTTAGAGTTTTGGCTTTTAAATTTAAGAAGTCCTCCCCCCTCTCCTGGGGTTGCACAGATATCCTCCTGCCTTTCCTCCTTTCATGTGAAGTTCTTACCACTCATCCAAGGTCCTCTCAAGTGCCTTGACCTTTGCATGGAACAGTTCTTTCTCTTATTTGTCTTCTAAAGTAGAAGACGGCACAAAGGACACGTTGCTATTTCGGGTGATTCCTGAAGCTCTGTTGAAGTGCAGTGTTTTCTTAAATAAAAAGGAGAAGGCGCAGGTGGAAAAAAAAATCCCAGAAGGTGCAAGGTAAGTGATTTCTAGAAAAGACAAGACCCCTGAGAGAGCTGCATTTGTGGGGGACAAGACAGGGATGGCCATTGAGTGAAGGTCGGCTTGAGGGGCATTGCTGCGTTACCTTACTGATTGCAAGGCTGAAGGAAGCAATGGAAGGGAAATCTCTGCTTGAGAGACTGGGATGAGAAGAGGTGGGAAGCAAGTGTGGTGACCACCTGAGCGGGGTGGAGACAGAGTATTCTTCTAGGTAGAGGAGATTTGTCCACGTTTGCAAGAGAAGGGCATTGTGTCCCTGGAGAAGGAGAGCCTGAAGGTCCGAACGAGACATCTGGTGGAGTAAAGCTCTTGAAGAAATGGATAACCATGTGTTTAATTGAATTCCCAGACATTCAGTGGGCATCTCCTACGGGAGAGGCACTCAAGGGAGCAAAACAACAGCAAAAGCTAAACTCTCGCCCGCAGCTCATGGGAGTTGCAACTGGTTCCACCACTTGGGAAAATTGTTAGGTGGTTTCTGGCCAAAGCTAAACAGATTCTGCCCCACGACCCAGAAATTTCACCCAGGAATACCTCCCAGAGAAATGGGAACTGTGGTCACCAAATGACAAGCAGGAATGTCAACAGCACTTTTCTCTGTCATAGCCCCAAAGTGGAAAGTGTCCAAATGCCCATCACCAGTGCAACAGACAAACACAGCCATGAGGATGAAAGACTCACAGCCGTATTACAAGTCCCAACATGGATGGATCTCACACACACAAGGTCAAGAGAAAGAAGCCAATGAGAGCAAGATGTATAACCCTATGTATTTACAACACAAGAATAAGCAAGACTAGGGAATTCCCTGGTGGGCCAGTAGTTAGGACGCTGCGCTTCCACTGCAGGGAGCATGGGTTTTATCCCTGGTCAGAGAGCTAAGATCCCGCAAGCCATGTGGCACAGCTAAACCCCAAACGCCCAAGACAACCAACCAACCAACCAAACAAAAAGAATAAGCAAGACTAATCTATTCTGTTCCATGTCAGGAAGGGGTTTCTGGCAACTGCAGGTGAACAACAGCGTTTCAGAAACCACTTGATGGGTGAATTCTGTCTCCTGTTGAGACCTTGACTGATATAAGGCGGGAATGGCTGGCCTGAGAAGCCCGGCGTTTCTAAGACCAAGTCTCTGGAGAAACAGGATTCAAGTCTACGTTCCTTTACCCCAGGGGGCAGAAATACTCAGCCGCTTTTTCCAAATAAGACTTCAGACTGGGGGAAAGACATTCTGCGAGGTTTCTGCCTCACCATGTTTAAGGCAAGGACAATCCCTTACAGGAAGTCCAAGAAACAGAGGAGATTATTTGTATAAATTTTGCATTAGAATACAAAGGTAAATACTTTTAGTGAAAATGTGCAACTTTTTAATGTTTTGACATAGTTTTCTGTTTGTCTTTATCTCAGGCACCAAGATTATAAAATATCTAACTAATATATTTTTGTTGTTTTAGGGCTCAGGGGTTAATTCACCCTGAGTACATGACTAAAATAATAAAATTACTAGTTCAGGGAATTCAGCTTGGTGCTCTGTGATGACTGGGAGGGCTGGGATGGGGGGTGCGTGGGAGGGAGGCTCAGGAGGGAGGGGATATAGATACACTTGTAGCTGATTCATGTTGTTGTAGAGCAGAAATTAACACAACATTATAAAGCAATTATACTAAAAATAAATAAAAATAAACTGAAAAAATGTAAAGAATAAAAAGATTACTGAAAAAAGAAACAGAGGAATTTGGGTGGAAAAAGATAAGGGTGTTTCTTAAAGCTGTCCTAAGGTAGGACTTGTAAAGAGGTGACATGGATGGAGACGTGGAGCTTGATTGTTGCGAAAACCCATAGCAGACTGCTTTTTATTTATTTTTTTCTTCCTGGGCACTTAGATTACATTTCCTGTCTGCAGGTACGTGTGGCCAGGTGGAAGGTGAGCAGAAGTGAGGTTGCCTGGCCCAGAAATGTTTCCCAGGTGCTTTCCTCTATATGCGTTTCCCTTCTCTGGCTTCATGCCAAGGAGCCTGCAAGACCTTGGAAGCCTTGGGTTGAAGACAAGGAGCCACAATACAGAAGGAGTCTGGGCTTTTGCCTCTGTACTTGGAACAGAGATGCCCATACATCTAGACTATTCACTTTGGATATTGTCTGTGCAAGAACTAAACTTTGATTGTGTTTGAGCCCTTATACTTTGGGGTTTTTTTGTTACAGCAATAAGGAGTATCTAAGACACCTCCTAGTACATATTTTTTTAGCTGTGCCAGGTGGCTTGTGGGATCTTAGTTCCCCAATCAGGGATCAAACCCAGGCCCATGGGAGTGAGATCGTGGAGTTGTAACCACTGTCCCACCAGGGAATTTCCATACACTTCCTAATATCTTAATACACAGTGACTGATACACTGGGCTGCTAGGACTTCCCTGGCAGTCCAGTGGCTAAGACTTGGAGCTTCCACAGCAGGGGACATGGGTTCGAGTCCTGGTCTGAGGAACTAAGATCCCACATGCCTCATGGCAAAAAAAAAGGTGCATGAAGTTATGCAGACTCCTATCTGTCTCTTGTTCACTGATGGACCTCCAGTGCTCAATGCCAAAACCTCAATGCCCACTGCTCAATGCCCAGTATACGCGAGGCCTCAGTAAGTATCTATTCAATGTGCCACAAGCTTCAGTGTTTTCTTCCAGCTGAGTGAAAGGCAGAAAGGTGTAGCAGATGTGAGCTCTGGCTCTCAGGTGGGAAGGGGCTGGGTTTATATCCTGCCCCATTATTTACTAATCTGTCTACACTGGGCAAATTTCCAAGCCTCAGTTTCCTCACAGGGAGGGGGGGCATGGAGAATTACATAAGAGCTTTTTGTGGACAGTGGGAGGATTAAATGTGACCATTCATGAAAAGTGCTGAGCACACTGCCTAATGCATAGTAAGCCCTCAGGAAGTAGCGGTCACGAGGATCTGAACTTCTCTCATTCTCCGGGCAAACCAAAAGCTCAGACACTGCCCTGGCAATTGACTCTGACAAATTTCAGGCCCCAAGGTATTGGGAGTAGGGGGAGGGGAGAATCAGGGCTTGAGCCTGGGATTATAGCCAAAGACCAACTCAAGAAATGCTATTACATTCCCATGATCCTTTTGACATCCCAAGAGGGCTCAACACGCCGTTTCTCAGTTCTGACCTCAGACTAACTCTGCAGGAATTAGCCATGCTGCTTTGGGGCTCAGACCAGCTGCCTGCGAATCAGGGAGGTCCAGTGGGGACCCAGAATTTGGAATGCCTAGTGGAGTTCTCATGACTAAGAGACGGAACGAGCTGTAGTTTAATTAAGGGCATCCCACATTTTTTTGGTTGGGGGGGGGATTCTTATTAATATATCCAGCCTGGAGGTATGGGTGATTGGACACATGCCTTAGAACTGATCGGGTTTTTCTGCTTCATTAATTAAAATGTGATTCACAGCTGAGTCACTGAAGAAAGAAAACGGTCAATGAACAATTCTGACTTCCTCCCTCCTTCCTTGCTCAGAGAGATGAGTCAGCAGAAGTCTGGATCCAAAATTGAGAAAGAAAAAAAAAGCAGAAAAGAAGCAGGGCTTGGAGAGCAAGCAGCAAAACACCAAACCTGAGTGATTTTATTCTTTGTCTTAGAAGAATGTCCCCGAATTCCCATCTCAAGGCCAATCAGCCAAACCCTCTAGTGATTGTGCCTCTGTTTCTCATTTTTACACAGACCCACAGGCACCCCAAGTTCTATGCAAGCCCTGACAATCTCCTTTCTTGCTTTCTTCAGGCAACGGCAAGCTCCTCACCACGCCAAGACAGAAAACAGCCCAGAACAGGGCAGAGATGGGCAGGGAGAGAAGCCAAGAGAGATCTCTTTTGTGTCCTTCAGCTCCTTCAGGTCGAAGGAACTGGTGTTGGCTTAGGTGTCGTCCAAGCCCAGCAAAGTATCCAGGCTGCAAAGCACATGAAGCGCTTGAGTGCTTTCCAGAAATGAGCTAATAAATCCCCAGGGATGGGTCATTGACAATGAACATGGCTATCCTAATAGAAATGTGTGGAATTTTGAGAAAACTGAAAAAATGGCAGAGTGAGAGGCCCTCAGTAACAGTGATGATGATAAAATGATGATGAAGAAGATGAGGAAGAGGATGAAAATAATGGTCTATAATATTTATTGGGCTTCTAGGTGGTGCAGTGGTAAAGAATCCACCTGCCAAGCAGGAGATGCCTGCTTGGTCCCTGGGTTGGGAAGATCCCCTGGAATAGGAAATGGCAACCTACTCCAGTATTCTGGCCTGGAAAATCCCATGGACAGAGGAGCTTGGCAGGCTGCAGTCCATGGGGTCACAGAGAGTCAGACATGGCTGAGTGACTGACCGCAGCACAAAATTCATTGAACACTTACAGGGAGCCAGGAGCTGTTTTAAGTACATGGATTTTTTTCAATCAATTACCTACACAATTCTAGGAAGTAGGACTATTATTATCTCCACTGAAGAGATGAAAGAAACAAATGAGGCTCAGACAGGTTCAGGAATCTGCTCTTAGTCACACAGCACACAAGAGGCAGGGCAAGTTTGAACCTAGATGGTGTTCTGGTAACATAGTCTCCTCCTCCTCACTGTTATAACGATGCTCTATATATTTTACAACCCCCTGAGGTTGGCTGTTATGGGCCTCACTTCACAGATGAGGATACTGAGGCACAGAGAGGCTGGCTGACTTGCTCAGGGTCACACAGTCATCAGGTGACAGAGTCTAGATTAATCCATGTTGCCTTTCTGTTTCAATGCCCACATCAGCAC
The DNA here is from genome assembly GCF_001704415.2 of Capra hircus. Lineage (NCBI taxonomy): Eukaryota > Metazoa > Chordata > Mammalia > Artiodactyla > Bovidae > Capra > Capra hircus. The sequence goes on along the minus strand of NC_030814.1, from coordinate 97,615,867 downwards.
CACTGGATGGATGTTCTATCCTCAAGCCAGGCTTACGAGTCCCACATCAGTGGGATAGCTACAGTTCAGGATTTGAGCAGGACAAGAAGCTGATACACTTGATACCTACTCCCTGACCTCAGAGTGGAGTTGCTCAGCTTCACTGGAAGCTCCCGTGTCTAGTCTGCTCTTAGATACTGTGCTGGGTGGAAGGGAGGGCAAGCATCCTCATACTGAGATGGGCGGGGGAGTCCTTCACGTCCACTTGTATCCTGGCCACACACACACTCCAGACAGAGTGATCTTTCTAAATAAAAATCTGATCATATCCACCCCCTTGTCTAGATTCTTACATGGCTCCCTCGTACCTTCAGGATAAATGTCCAAATCCTCAAAACATGGCCTGATCCTCTACAGAGTCCACTGTTGCCAGTTTCCTCCCCGAGTACAAAAGCACGAGTATGCACAGACAGACACACACATGCACATCTGCACGCTCACAGACAACGTGCACACACGGTCACACACAAACGCCTGTGTGTGAGCTTTTCTGTGCATACATGTATGCACACACACATATGCACGCACAGAGCTCCTGTTACACTCTTCCCTTTCTGCGTAAATCTTCCATCCAGACCGTCTGGTTTGAATCCCAGCTCTGCCACTTGGGCATATTACTTAATGTACCTCATCTTCCTCATCAGTAAACTATTTTGCTCATCCACGTTTTTCTAGAATCTAGGAGCATCTGGCCCGTAATACGACTTAATAACTGCTATGGACTGAATGTTTCATGCTCACGCTCAGTCACTAAGTTGTGTCCAACTCTTTCCGACCCCATGGACTATAGCCTGCCAGTCTCCTCTTTCCATGGGATTTCCCATGCAAGAATACTGGAGTGGGTTGCTATTTCCTTCTCCAGGGGATCTTCCTGACCCAGGGATTGAACCGCCTACACTGGCAGGTGGATTCTTTACCACTGAGCCACCTGGGAAGCCCTGGACTGAATATTTGTCCCTTCAAAATTTGTATGTTAAATCCTAATGCCCAATGTGATGGTTTTTAGAGATGGGGGCCTTTGGGAACTGATTAGGTCATGAAGGTGGGGCCCTCACGAATAGGATTAGTGCCCTTATGAGAGACCTCAGACAGCTCATTTGCCCTGTGTGAGGATATAGCAAAAAGACATTTGTCTACATAACAGGAAATCAGATCTCACCAGATACTGAATCTTGCCTCACCTTGATCTTGGATTTCCTAGTCTCTGGAACTATGAGAAATAAACCTTTATTGTTTCTAAGCCACCCAGTCTATGCATTTTGTTATAGCCTGAATGGGCTAAGGGAATGGCCATTTTCCATTAGGTTTTGTGAAATATAATACACATACGTGGTATGTGATTCAGAAAACATACAGCATTTACTGTGGAAAGTAAGTTTTCTCTGGATATCCATTTCCAAGTCTCTCAAGGTCCCTCTATAGAGGCAAATACAATTATTAGTTTCTTATGGAATCTTCCAGAAATAGTCTGTGCATTTATGAGCAAATGGTATCTGGATATGTACCACAAGGAAACTTGCTCTTCTCACTTGACAATATAACTTGGATATGGAAATTCCTGTTTCCTCATTTGTAAAATGGGAACAGGCCAGGAGCTACCTTACAAGCTTATTATAGGATTCATGAGTTAATAGTCACTTTACAATACTTAGAATGGTGCCTTTTATACGGCAGGTGCTTTGTAAGTACTAAGCTCCTAATAGTACCCAAACATCTGTTTCTTCCTTTCTTAATGCCTTCATAGAGTCCCGTAAGATGGATGTATCATAAAGTACGTAATAGTTTCCTATTGAGTTACTGGGGGCTTCCTAGGTGGCTCAGTGGTAAAGACACCTCCTGCCAATGCAGGAGACACAAGAGACGCAGGTTTGATCCCTGAGTTGGGAAGATCCCCTGGGGACGCAAATGGCAACCCACTCCAGTATTCCTGCCTGGAGAATACCATAGACAGAGTAGTCTGGTGGGCTATAGTCAGGGGGTCACGAAGAGTCAGACATAGCACCTGAGCACACACACTGAGTTACTGGACACTTGAGTTACTTCTAGCTCTTTGCTATAACAATGCTTAATAAATATGGTTGAACAAGGAGAAGAACCAGTGAATAAAGAGATAAATGAAGAAATGCACTTTGAGTAGGACAGAAAGCACTTGGGTGAGTTTCAGAGCTTCAAAGCTCTTCAAAGATACCCTCCCAGGCAATGAATCCGGGGCTTTTACAAATTGCTTCCAAGTGGTACGAAGGGTATATGTCCAGCACCACCAGGATGATTAGACAATACCACTGTACATGGGGTATTATGTCAGTTTCCAGATAAGAGAACTGGTATACCCAGTGAGAGAATCCTTGTAGGTATGAGCTGAGTTGATTCAGTTTCTCAACTGCTCTTGCCCCAAAGAATGTTGTTGCTGTTGTTTAGTCACTAAGCCACGTCTGACTCTTGTGATCCCATAGACTGTGGCCCACCAGGCTCCTCTGTCCACGGCAAGAATAGGAGAGTGTGTTGCTGCTTCCTTCTCCAGGGGATCTTCCCGACTCAGGGATTAAACCTGCGTCTCCTGTACTGGCAGCCAGATTCTTTACCACTGAGGCATGAGGGAAGCCCCCAAAGAATGTAGTTAATGTCTTTCCCATCAAGTCATGACTTTTGAGGATAGTGCTATTTCCTAAAGGGAAGATAGTAGTTCGTCATAGGGGGACCAACTTGGCCCAGGAGAGGAAGTTATGTGGTGAAGGAACAGCCTCCACCTGGGGTGTCCTTGAGGGACTTGAAGGTCTTGAGACCTGATAAGCCTGGGTTGAGCTGCAGGATGAAGGGTGAAGAAGAGGAGGGAGTGGGGAGGAATGAGGTAGATCGTGAGCTTTATTAAAATGTATTTTTATAACTCTGAGTTGAAAATAGGCACGCCGACTTCACGCTGACTGTTCCATCTCGATGACATATCCCTGCTAGTGGGGGCCTTTCCATTCAGCACATCTCCGTGGCAACAGACCACTTCTCATTCATGCTATCTCCAGGGTTACCTTGCTTGGCTCATTCATGATTGCTGCCATGGAGACAGGCCCATTGATACAATCTTGATTCTTTGGAACTTTGCTTTCCTGAAAGAGAGCTTTGGCCTTGGGGGAATGGATGGGACCGTGGCAAGAAGTAGAGTCAAGAGGGCTCTGGGATGTGTTGGGAGAAGGCTAAAAGACTTAAAATCTAGCAAGATTAAGATGAGGTAGCGAGAGACAGGGGAGAGGAATTGACGAGGCTTTCCGAGGCTGACACCTGAAATTGCTGGTCCTAAACAGTCTCGTATGTATGTCTGGTGTCTTCTACTGGACCCAAAGCAGAAATACAGTAGGCACTTAGTCGTGCCTTTGTGGGCAGCTATACCCCAACTCCCAGCACAGTGCATGATACAGAGTCAACATCCTACAAATAATTACTGAATATACTTGCATTTGTTGCTCACAAGCCTGTCCTTGAAACTAAAAACATTAGACAAGAAATTCCACAAGCACCCACCACCACATCTACTCCCAAGCTCTCAGCCCATATAGTACCGTCCCTTATATTTCTATAGACTGCTTGTATACGCTTCTATCTGAAACAAAACCTTCCACTTGTACAAATGTCACCCTCTCCTGGAAGCTGAGAGATGTCCGTCCTGCCAACTCTCTCCTGTTTCTATGACATCATCACGTTCTGCCTCCTCCTGGGTTATTCTCATCATCATAAACTCTGATGTTAGCTCTCTGAGAGACGAAATCTTTCAATTCCAATTTCCCCACCAGCTAACACCTTTTCTTTCCCCCCTCCACCCTTCACAGCAAAACTGTTTAAAAGAACTGATAAGGACAAGGTCCTACTGTATAGCACAAGGAGCTATATTTAATATCTTGCAATAAACCACATGTATAAGTAAGTGCTAGTCACTCACTGTCTGCGATCCCATGGACTGTAGCCCGCCAGGCTCCTCTGTCCAAGGAAGTCTCTAGTAAGAATACTGGAGTGGGTAGCCATTCCCTTCCCCACCCAGGGATCGAACCTGGGTCTCCCACATTGGGAGCAGATTATTTACCATCTGAGCCACAGGGAGGAACCCTGGGCAATAAACCATAATGGGAAAGAATATGAAAAAGAATTATATATGTGTAACTGAATCACTTTGCTGTACACCGGAAATTAACACAACATGCTAAATCAACTATACTTCAAAAAAGAGAACTTAGTAATCCTTCCAACAGCCTTTTGCTTCCTCTCCCCAAGCAACTGAGGCCAGGACCATCAAAGACCTCCATGCTGCTAAATCTAACAGTTAATTCTAATTTTTTTTTGATAAAAAATTAAAAAACACATTTATTATTACTTATTTATTTATTCAACTGTGCCAGGTCTTTAGTTGCAGCATATGGGATCTGGTTCCCTGACTAGGGATTGAACCTGGACCCCCTACATTGGGAGTGTGGAGTCTTAGCCACTGGACCACCCGGGGAAGTCCTCGTTCTTCTTTTGAGTAACCCACTGGCATCAGCTGACACCACCCACCATTCCCTCCTACTGTATGAAATGTCTATCCACTCAGCCTCGGGGACCCACACTCCCCTCACTGGCTCCATCTCAGTCTCCTTTGCTAGGTCCTCTTCATCTTCCCCACCTCTTTAATGATGGACAGCCAACCCCAGGCTCAGTCCTTGGTGCTCTTTTCCATCCACTCCCTTATCCAGTTTCATGTCTATAAATAAGCTGTGCAGGCTGATGACTCCCACATTTGTACTTCCAGTCCTGTCTTTTCTTCTTAACTTCAGGCTCCACATACTCAGTGGCCAATACAACATCTCTACTTGGGCAGGTAAAACTTAGCAAGTCTGAAGCTGAGCTCCTGACCCACCCCCCAATGCCATCTCCTTCCCATCTTGGTCAATGGTAAATTCATCCTTCTAGTCACCTCCCAAATAATGTCCCTGCTTCCACAAACCCTCCAGCCTACTCTCTTTTAATTGAAGTATAGTTGACTTACAATGTTGTGTTAGTTTTAGGTGTATAAAAAGTGATTCAGTTATACATACGTATTTATCTATTCTTCTTCAGATTCTTTTCCCTTATAAGTTATTACAAAATATTGAGTGTAAGTTCCCCCTTCAGTCACTTCAGTCCTGTCTCACTTTTTGTGACCCTAACACTCCTCTGTCCATGGAATTCTCCAGGCAAGGATATTGGACTGGGTTGTCATGCTCTCTTCCAAGGAATCTGCCCGACCCAAGGATTGAACTCGCATCTCTTATGCCTCCTGCATTGGTAGGCAGGTTCTTTCCACTAGCGCCACCTGGGAAACCCAAACATACATAAATATATCTATTCTTTTTTAGATAGATATGCATATGTTTCAGATAGAAATATATATATTTCCCTTGTAAGTTACTACAAAATATTAGGTATATGTTCTGCCTTCAGTCTATTCTTGATACTTAAGCAGGCAGAATAATCCTTCTATTTCCTCAGTCAGGCTTTCCATGACTATGCTGTTTATTTTTCTGGCCATGCCACATGGCTTGTGGGATCTTAGTTTCCCAACCAGGGATCAAACCTGGGTCCTCGGTAGTGAATGCATGGAGTCCTAACCACTGGCCAGTTAGGGAATTCCTATGACCATCCTTTTAAAAATTGCACCTCGACCCCAGCTTCCCTGGTGACTCAGTTGGTAAAAGAATCTGCCTACAATTCGGGAGACCCAGGTTTGATCCCTGGGTCAGGAAGAGCCCCTGAAGAAAGAAATGGCTTTCCACTACAGTACTCTTGCCTGGAGAATTCCATGGAAAGAGGAGCCTGGTGGGCTACAGTCCACGGGGTCGCAAAGAGTCAGAGGCAACTAAGTGACTTTCACTTCCCTGACCCCTGCATTCCCTTTGCTCTTTGCTGGTTCTATTTTTTTCTATTGCACTTATCACAAAAATGGACTGTAGCCCACCAGGCTCCTCTGTTCATGGGATTCTCCAGGCAAGAATACTAGAGTGGGTTGCCATTTCCTTCTCCAGGGGATCTTCCTGACCCAGGGATCGGACCGGGTCTCCTGAATTGCAGGCAGATTCTTTACCACTGAGCCACCAGGGACCCTTATTTACTATATATTTTATTTATTAAGTTGATTGTTTGTGGTCTGCCTCCCCTCTTCTAGACAATTGCCTTCATGAGTTTTAGAAATTTATCTGTATCCTGTTCCTGTCCCCTAGAAAACTGCCTTGCACCTAGTACGTGCTCAATAAATGTTTGCTGACTGACTGAATGAAGAGGACAGTGCGAAGGAAGGCTAGTGAGCTGGACAAGGGCCAGAGAAGGTGGCCACAACAAACAGTTTGTCTTGTGTCCTAAGGTTAGTGAGTTCAAACTGGGTTCCTCAGACGTGTCTCAGGAGTTAACTCATGGGCAAAGGGGAGGTGGGGTTGAGGCCACCACGTGGGACTTTCTGGAAAGCCTTTTTTCTGGTTCAAAGCTTCATTTTGATGGCTTTACACACTGGGATTCAAATAAGATTCCAGAAGTCTAGTTAATAGTAATGTACTAATGTCTATTTCTTAGTTTTAAAAATAACTTTGAGAAGAGTTGCTTTATAAGGTTGTGTTACTCCTGCTGTACAGCAAAGTGAATCAGCGTTATGCACACACGTATCTCCTCATTTTTGAGTTTCATCCTCATTTAGGTCACCAAAGAGCACCGAGTGGTGTTCCCTGTGCCGTACTTAGGTTTTTTACATTTCTCACTCATCTGTTTTGGTCTGTGCTGGGTCTTTGTTGCTGCTCACGCTTTTCTCGAGTTGCAGTGGGCAGGGGCTACCCTCCAGCTGTGGTACGTGGGCTTCTCGTTGCGGTGGCCTCTCTTGTTACGGAGCACAGGCTCCAAGCACTTGGACCTCAGTAGCTGTGTCTCCCGGGCTCTAGAGCACAGGCTCAGCAGTTATGGTTCACGAGCTTAGTTACTCCGTGGCATGTGGAATCTTCCTGATCAACACGGGGTTGATCAAGGATCAAATCCATGTCTCCTGAACTTCCAGGTGCATTCTTTGCCACCAAGCCACCAGGGAAGCCCTGTACTTAGTTTTGCCTGGAGTACTGTGGGTAACATGAGGGGAAAATGGGAGAGGGGTATGTGGGAACTCTCTACATTACCTTTGCCACCTTGTTCTAAGTCTAAAATTATTCTCAAATCAACAAGTTTATTTCAAGATAAGGCTGATTTGGCAGAAAGGGTTCCTTTGCTTTCAAACGGTTTGAAGACAACTGTTTAGATGTTTAAAGTGGGATATGATACAATTTGACTTAAATATTAGATTAAATATTAGAAGTTCATTTAGTTAGAACTTTGGAAAGTGGGTTAGGAGTGGATGCTGGAGGTAAAAGCCCAATGTGATGATGACCATAGGATCAGGTGGTCCAGATGAAGGATGATAAACCCTGAACTAAGGAAAGACAGGGGATAGAGAAAAATATTTGGGCTGGCCAAAAAGTTCGTTCTTACAGGTGAAACTGAAGTGAACTTTTTAGGCAACCCCACAGAAGCATGGCTCTAAGAAACATTCAGGAGGTGGGCTCAACAGATGTAATGACTATTGGTATAAAAGGAGGGAGGGATAGAAAGAAGGCAGGGATGGCTTCCAGGTTCCTGGTTTGGGTGAGTGGGGCAGACATAGTGTCATTGAGTGGGAGGGGAGGAGAAAAGGCTTGAGTTTTTGGTGATTTGGGGTTGCTTAGATATTAAGCTTCAGAGCTCCTAGAGAAAACTTGGGGATGAGCAGCTCAGCACAGACTGGGTTTTTTCCAATGTCCATGCTCTTGTCTGACCAGGCACATGGCTAGATTACATTTCCTGGCACCCTTTGCATTGAAACAGGGTCAGGAGACTACTGGCCAATGGGATGGGAGAGGAAACGACATAAGCCACTCCCGGGCCAGGTACCTAAAACTACCTGCAAGATCCCCCACGCTCATTCTCTTCTTCTGTCCAGTGTCAAATTGTAGATGGCCCAGTGGAGGACTTGAGGGTGGCAGAACCACAAGAAGCATGGACCCTGGGTCCCTGCATGACTGTGTGAAACAGAACCCAGCTGTCCCCTTTTAATCAGACTGTGGCATGAGCAAGGAATAATCCTTCAAGCCACTGAAATTTGGGAGTGGTTTGTTACAGCAATTAGCCTATCCTCATACAGCATCCTCAGCACATAGGTGACAGTTTGACACTATGTGTCAAGTCATTTTTCTCAGTCTCAGAGAAAGTCACAGATAGAAATATGACACCATCCTCTTCCTTTCCAACAATAGATAACACTATTATACATATCATTTCATTTAATCTTCCACAGAACTTTATGAGGAAGCTGTTTGTATTTATTTCCATTCTACAGATGAGGAAACTGAAACCCACAGGGGCTTGAAATGTGCCCAAAGACACACAGGTAGTAAATGGCAGAGCTGGGATTTGGAGCCAGGAAGTATATGGGTGCTTTTTTAAAAAAACTTTTTATTTTGTATTGGGGTATATCTCGCACAGAGTCGGACACGACTGAAGTGACTTAGCAGCAGCAGCAGCAGCCGCAGGGGTACATCTGGGTTAACAATGATGTTTAGTTTCAGGTGAACAGTGAAGGGACTCAGGCAGATGTATGCATGTATCAGAATATGGGCTTTTAACTTCTGTTCTATGTATGTATGTTATCACTTGCTTTGGAAGCATGATGAAGGGAGCAGAGTTTAGCTTGGGGGAGTGGAGATGACTATGAAATAAAGAAGCGGGAAGGGAGATTTAGGGGGCTGGCTCAGTATGAGCAAAGGCTTGGAAGTATGAGAAGGCTTGCATGCATAGAGGTTCCAGTGGAGCTGGGATAACGCAAGAAGCGAGCACTGGGAGAGCAGGTGAGGGTGGTTCTGCACGTCATGTGAAGGATTTTGAACAGTTGACAGCAATGGAAGGTTTAAAATTCCTGGCTTGGGAATCATGCATGGCATGAGAAGGGTACCCTCTTAGTGGACCAAAGACCCTCATGACCCCATAAATGGGGACTGGGAAGGAGTAATCAGAAAAGAAGAAATGCAAGCCAAGAAGCACTGAGTTGAAAGGAGACAGTGCCAACATGCCTTAGCATGTACAGACAGATGAGCTCTGGGATGCTTGAACAGGACAGCTTGGTTACACACTGGGGACTTCTCGCATTCCCGAAGTGATTTGGGGGGAAAGTGGGAATAGAGTCTGCTGAGGTGAGGAGAAAGAAAGTGGGTCACATTCTCAGGAATTTTGAGAGAGTCAGGGCACTGGCTAGAGAAGGAAGCAGGAACAATCCAGCCCTTGCAGGACTGGGGGCCTTGAAAATTCTATCTTTCTTTGAGACGGAGAGAGGGTGTGTACATGTGTGCATGCGTGCATGTGTGTGACGGGACAGAGGTAGCTGGTGCAGACAGGGAAAAGTGCATAGGGAAAGGACTAGACACCATCCTTGATGGCCCTTGTGAGCTCACTACAAACCCTCAGCAACATACCAGCCTTCATCATACTGCAAGGAGAAGATGAGAGGTGCCCATATGTCAGAAATGGACAGACAAGATTCTTCTCTCTAGATCCAGAGTTGGGTGAGCGATAAAACTCTGGGAACCAGATGCGGCCCCAAAAGTGACCGAAGCCAACCTCCTGATTGTGCCAATGAGGAAAAAGTTTCAGGGGGGTGCTGAGAGTGCTGCCTGAGGTCATCTAGCAAGTGAGCGACAGGCCTGCAACTAGAAGATGAGCCTCTTATCAGCCTGGCTCATGTCTTTCTTTTTTGCTCTAAGAAATTGTTGTATTTCAGTGTGATGAGATACTTAGCATGAGATACAGCCTCTTATCACATTTGTAAGTGTACAGTTCTTGTTGATTATAGCTAGGATCTTGTATAGCCATCATGAGAGCCTATTCTCCTCGAAAAGGAAGAAGGCGCACAATAGGCAATAACATGGATGAAACGAGGACATTCTAAGTGAGATATGCTAGATTAAAAAAGGAATATACTATATGATTCCACTTACATGAGGTCCCTAGAGTAGTCAAATTCACAGAGACATAAAGTAGCATGGTGAGTGCCAGGGGCTCCGGAAGGTGACATGGAGTCCTTGTGTAATAGAGACAGAGTTTCAATTTGCGAAGATCAAAAAGTTCTGGAAATGGATGGTGGTGATGGCTGCATAGTAATATGAATGCATTTAGTGCCACTGAATTGTACATTTAAAAGTGGTTAAAACATTAAATTTTGTGTCATGCTTATTTTACTTCAACTTGGAAAATAGCAAAAGAAAATTTTAATCCGCGTATGGCTAGCAGAGACTGAATTGAACAGATACAACCCTAATGTTTCCAAGGTAGGCTTTGATGCCAACCTCCAAGCTCACAGTCTTTCAAAAGAGACCACCATCCCCTCCTCCAGGAGGCAATCAGGTGCTCCAGGAGGGAACAGTCATGTGTCCAGGTCAGAAAGCAACTGCCAAGAACTTGCTGGACTGGCAGGCAGCCAGCTGCCAATCTGTCAGCTTGCATCCGGAGGGCTGGAGGAGAAGTGTTGCATTAACTGTGCGGCTCTCTGCCGCCGCACACGCTTGGTGTCCAGGTCCCGGGGGGTTTCCACTCCACCGGGCAGGAACAGGGAGAAAAAGCTGTCACGCCTGGGTTTCTGCATGCCCAGCAGCTGCGGCGACAGCAGGAGAGAGTGGCCAGGAGCTGAGAGTGGGAGTGTCTGGCTCCCCGAATGGAATAGTCCACCTGAGCGCGTGGTAGAGGGGAGAAGGCAGGTTTCAATCAGCCAGCAGCACTGTCTCTGATCCTGTTGAGCTCTGCATGCAGATGCCTGGCTTTCTTGAGGTGAACTGGTGTGGGTTTCTCCGATAAATTCAGCCCAAGAAGTTAAACAAGGTCCAGACCATCTTCGATCAAGGCACAGAGCCCCATCACCAGGTCAGTCATGGGCTCTCCTGGCCGCCTGTTCTTTTTCTTCCTGGCACTTAGCACAGCGGAAGCTCAAAAGGTATTTGGGGTAACACTTATTACGTGGCTTAAGCACACATCTATAGTCAGATCACACAGGTTTGAATCTTGGCTTTGCCACTTACTGTGTGTTTTGGGGGGAGTTACTTAACCCCTCTGTGCCTCGATTTCTCTGTGGTTTCTTCCACATAGAGAGTGAAATCAGTTGATGTATGTAAAATCTGTAGAACAGACTGGCATGTCACCAGTGGAATGAAGCCTCTGGGCTGCGGGCAGGATGCCCCAGATATTAAATGCAAGATGACCCTTGGAGGTCTAAGGTTGAATTCTAAAGTGCACTGTAGGTGTGCTGGGCTTAATGGTGATGTCCCACCCCCCATCCCCTGCCACCAAAGGTAGGTCCATGTCCTAATCCTTGGAACCTGTGAATTAACCTTATTTGGAAAAAGGGTCGTTTCGGGTGTAGTTAAATTATGGATTTGAGTTGTTGTGTAGTCGCTAAGTTGTGTCGTGTCCGACTTGCGATCCAAAGGACTGTAGCCCACCAGGCTCCTCTGTCCATAGGATTATCCAGGCAAGAATACTGGAATGGGCTGCCACTTCCTTCTCCAGGGGATCTTCCCAACCTAGGGACTGAATCTGCATCTCCTGTGGCAGGTGGATTCTTTACCACTGAGCCAACTGGGAAGCCCTGATGATTTAAGAGGAAGGGCTTAAATAAGAGGAAGGGCTCATCAGAACACTATCTGGGTGGACCCTAAATGCAGTCATATGCATCCTTAAAGAGGGAGGAGGAGGGAGTTTTGAGAGAGAAGAGGAGGATGTGTGACCCACAGACAGAGACTGGACTGATGTGGTCACAAGCCAAGCAACACTTATAGCTACCAGATGCTGGAAGAGACAAGGAGTGGATTCTCCCCTAGAGCCTTCAGAGGAAGCACAGCACTGCCAAAGCCTTGGTTTCTCACAGCCTCCAGAACTGTGAGAAAATACATGTTTGTTGTTTTAGGCCACTGAGTTTGCGGTACTTTGTAATACAGCCCTAAAGTAAAGTGAAGTCGCTCAGTCGTGTCCGACTCTTTGCGACCCTGTCCATGGGATTTTCCAGGCGAGAGTACTTGAGTGGGTTGCCATTTCCTTCTCCAAGGGATCTTCCTGACCCAGGGATTGAACCTAGGTCTCCTGCATTGTAGGCAGACGCGTTACTGTCTGAGCCACCAGGGAAAAATACAGCCCAAGGAAACCAATATAAGCAGAGAAAATGAGGCGATATGCCCTCAATTCTATCCATTTACTTTGAAGTGTCTTCCTATCAGATAGATCCTGTTTGACAATTTGATTCAATAAATAGGGCATTAACCATCAGATGCCCACCAAAATCCATCCTCCCCCTTGCTATCTTCTACAGTAATGGAATTTTAGCTGGGCCCTTGGCTTCCCAGCAAAACTACATTTCCCACCATCCTTAGCAACTAGGTGTGATCACATGACTGTTTCCACCAATGGCGTGTGAGCACAAGTACCATCCTACTTCCTGGTCTAAGATTTAAGAGACCAGGATATCCTCTCTATTCCCTTTTCTGCCTTCATAAGGCCAGTTGGTTTTGATTGTGCAAACGATGCCAACCCCCTTGGCAGCAAGAAGGCGTCCAGGAACCTGGATCCCTGAATGACTTTTGGAACAGAGCTCCTCTGCCAACATGCAGAGCTCATCTTGAAGCCATTATGGGAGGGGGAAATACAATTCTTTATTGTTTTCAGGCCCTGATTTTTTTTTAGGTCTCTTATTATAGCAACATAGCTTTACCACATAATATAACAAATATTGATTATACACTTAAGATGTTCCAGACATTGGAGATATGACAATGAACTTAACAGGAAGGGTTCTGCTCTCACGGACCTCACGGTCTAGACAGACAGGGGAAAGTAGACCATGAAAATCTCAATGTTGATATAACCACAAGGGCACTCTCAGAGCACAAGGAAGTTTCTTAATCCAGACTTGAGTTTCAGCAAAAGACTTTTGGAGGAAATGGTGCCTATTCTGAGATCTGAAGGCCAAGAGAGAAAGAACATTTCAAGAAAAAGGATAACCACTACTGAGGCTGCCTGGTGAGAGAAAGCACAGGTTGCTAGAGGACCTTAAAGAAGGTCAGGGACTTTCCTGGTGGCCCAGTGGTTAAGAATCTGCCTGCTAGTGCAGGGTACTCAAGTTTGATCCCTAGTCTGGGAAGATTCCACATGCCTTGGGGCAGCAAGCCCAAGTACCACACTATAGAGGCTACCCACTAGAGCCTGAGAGCCACAACTACTGAAGCCCGTGTGCCTAGAGCCCATGCTCCACAACGAGAGAAGCCTCCACAATGGGAAGCCTGAGCACCGCAATGAAGAGTAGCCCCCGCTTGCTGCAATGAGAGAAAGCCTGCACACAGCGACGAAGACCCAGTGCAGCCAAAAAGAAAAAGAAATGTAGTTAGAGAGGAGAGATGACCCAGGTGAGATGGGCAAAGGCCGGAGGACACTAGATCTCAAATGCCCTGCTAAGAACAATGGATCACCTTGGAAGGACTTTACGAGGAGAACGACTTGGTTAGATCTCTATTTTGTCAAGTAAAGGGTTAACTCAGCAGGGTTGGGGATGTCTGAACCACGCATATTCCAAAGAAATGACTGCCTCTTGATTGGATCCTGGGAAATAATCTCTGGACCCCCGGAATATCTTGTTGGTAAGAGTGTCATTTTATACCTGTGGTCTTGGTATAAATATAAATTTATTTATGAATCGTAACAATGTGATTTATGGTGAATGCTTATTAGTGTTCACCTGGATCCCCGGCTATGCCATGTATGGTCTCTGGAACTGCTGGCAACTAAGCAGTTAAAGTCAGTCACATGGGTGCTCCATGTCTATGTGACTGAATCCCAGCAGAACCTCTAGACACCAAGGACAGCACCATGCACTGTCCCTGGCTGGCAACACCTCACGCCTGTTGTCACACACTGATGATGGAAGAACCGAGCCCTGTTTCATGATCCCACTGGGAGGGGACAACTGGAAGCTTGTGTCTGGTCTCTCCTAGCTTCTGCCCTAAGCGCCTTTTGCTTTGCAGATTTTCAGCTATAATAGACTTTCCTTTCCCTGTAATACACTAACCATGAGTATCACAGCTTTTCTGGGTCCTGTGAGCCCTTCTAACAAGTCATCAAACCTGAAGGTGGTCTTGGGGACCCATCACACATGGTCTTATCATCTTAAGGGTGCTTCAGAGCAATGAGATCCTTGTTCTAGTTGCATCTCACGGGAAAGCAATGCCAGTTGACACATCTGAGAAGTTCTGCCCGTTTGCCTGGCACAGAGCTTTCGTGAATTCTAGAAATAGACCAAACTGGTCCCTGTCTACAAGTAGCTCAGAAGATAGAGGGCAAGGTACAAAGGATGTGGAGTTCTTTCATGGCAGAATATGTGATGGAAGGTGAGTGGGTTTGTTTCTTTTTTAACTCCTGGCCAGGAATGGGGACAAGGAGCAGCTCTCAGCTCATGGATTAAACTGATGGGTGTGTGTGTGTGTTGTACATCTCGGAGTGAGGAGGAGGTAAAACAGAGCAGCCAGTGCTGCAGGAGCCAGGATTGAACCCCAGAGAAAATTTTCTTTCAGAAACTTCAACTGGAACAATGCAGCATTTTGGGTACTCAAAGCTACTCGAAGAAATAAATGAGGCTCTTGTCCATCGTTGGCTAAAATCTGAAATATCATCCAAGGGGATCTGTACCGCACTTTCTGACTCTTCTACCCCACAGCCCCTCTCCCCGCCATCCAGGGAATGCCCCTAACCAAGACCTTACTATTCTTCATTCCTTTTCACACTATCCTCAGTAACAATACAAACTGCCAACACACATTAAGCACTGCACAAGATGCCCTGCCATTTTATATAATCCACACGACAGACCTCTGTTTCGGTAACACAGGAGCCTGGGTAATCGGACTGACCCTCCTGCCAAAAACAACCATGAATTCTGCATGAAATCCTAAGGCCCTCCTGTTGAAGCACTCAAGTCTGGACAATTTAGTAGGTAATTATTTAGTAGGTAATTATCAGTCCCACATTTAGTGAAATCAGAGACCTCCGCGAGGTACGCAGAGCATCAAAGCCACACTTGCTCTGAGGGCATCTGCTTAACTCAGAGAACTGCTGATTGAATTTTCATGGCTTCCTGGTGAACAGGAGTAGAAGGCAAAGCCCAGGACCCACTTAAGACAGAGCCTTTTGGAGGGCTTTCCAGGTGGCACTCTGGTAAAGAATCCATCTATCAATGCAGGAGACACAGGAGACTCAGGTTCGATCCTTGGGTCAGGAAGATCCTCTGGAGGAAGGCATGGCAAACCACTCCAGTATTCTTGCCTGAGAAATCCCATGGACAAAGGAACCTGGTGGCCTACAACTTGTGGTCTACAGTCCATGAGGCCACAAAGAGTTGGACAAACTGAGTGACTGAACACACACAAAAGGAGCACCCCAAAATTAGGACAGGACCCCAAAGTGCTGCCGTTTCAGGGTAAGAAATCTGGAGTAAATTTATTCCATCCTCCGATTCCAAAAGCATTTTAGGAAAGTTACTTTCACACTTAGCGCAGAAGGAGAATAAAAGTTAAAGTTCTTTAGAAAGTAACAACCATAAGCTGGCCTTTGCAAACACCAGCATCCTAAATTCTCAACACATGGGAGGTCCAAAAGTTTAAGGTGACCGTAGAATGGGAGTGCCCTAGGCATTCCGGATGAAATAAGTGCATAATGTCCAGGAAAGATACACCTTCATCTCAGGCCTCAGAGAAATCCCTCCAACAACGTCCCAAAGAAAATGAGCATGTCACAATCAAGAATAAGAAAAAAAAAAATTGGAGACTTCCCTGGTAGTGCAGCGGATAAGAATCTGCCTGTCAATGCAGGGGACATGGGTTCGATCTCTGGTCTGGGAAGTCTGCACATGCCACAAAGGAACTAAGCTCATGTGCCACAGCTACTGAAGCCCGCACGCCTAGAGCTTGTGCTTCAGCAACAAGGAAGCCAATGCAGAGAAGGCCCCGCAGCACAACAAAACAAAAAGTAGCCCCCTGCTCACCCCAACTGGAGAAAGCCCACACAAAATAAGAAAGCCCAGTGCAGCCACAAATAAACAAAATTATGAAAAGAAAAGAATAATAACACACTCAAGGAAGCAAGAGACAGCAGGAAAAGAGCCAAAAATAATTTAAATACTTAAGTTATCAGTCACTGATGATAAGCTAATTCTTTGCATATTATGTTTAAGGAAATATAAGATGTGAGCTTGAAAGTACCTATGGAGCGATTCTCAAGGGGCAATGAGAATTACCCTTCACGGGACATTTGGTAATATCTGAAGACACTTTTGGTTGTCACTACTGGGCTGGGGGCATCACTAGCATTTATTGGCGGGTAGATAAAAGGATGTTGCTAAACACCTACAGCAACAGTCCCCAACCTTTTTGGCACCAGGGACTAGTTTCGAGGAAGGTAATTTTTGCACGGATTGGGGCAGGGAGATGGTCTCAGGATGACTCAAGTGCATTACATTTATTGTGCACTGTATGCTGGAAGTTGGGGACCCTGGGCAGTGCACACGGTGGCCCCTCAGAGTAAAGTACCATCTAGTCCAAAATATCAGTAGTGCCTAGGTTGAGAAATCCTGCCACAGGGAAACAAGTTTACTATTAATTCAAAAGATGAAGTAGGTTGAAAAGGACCAGATGCAACTCACAGAAATGAACATTTTAATACATGGACTAAAAGCAAAGGGCATGGTTAAAAGCAGACTAGATCCAGCTAGAGAGGGAATTGGTGAACCGGCGAGAAGCGGGTCCAGTTTTTTTGCTCACTGGACAAATGGGTAAACTGAGACACACAAAGGAACCAGCATCTCCCTTGCAGGGAGAAAGCAAGCTGAAAAGTAGCTTCTCCCTAACTTGAGATCCACACTCTTAACTTCTCTGCTGTTTTATTTAAACCCAAGAGAATGGTTTCCTCTCCCTGCTTGTGTCTCTGAATTTCTTTCCTATTTGCTATTTTCTCTGGTAAAATATTTTGAGGCAAATAGAATTTGTCTAAAATGCCTGACAGAAAAAAAGACACATTGTGTTGCATTAGTATGCGGGCAACAATGCCTAAGGAAAAAAGCACAGCAATTTCCATCTCTAAAGCATTTACCTTCCATTAAATAATTACGTCCCACAGTTTATGGTGAAGGGACTCCGGGTGTTTATCTTTGTACAGAGGCGGAGAAAATGGAATAAACGCACCTAGAAAAGCCTTCCCCCAGGAGCCATAGAAGCCTCAGATGCAGGGTCTGAAGCACACCTAACTTACAAATCCAGAGTTCTCAGCTGTGAGATCTCAAGCAAATTATTCAACCTCTCTGTGCTTCGGTCTCCCTCTCTGTAAAATGGGAATCCCTGAGAACCAGCCACACTGGATTGCTGAGAGGATCTAACGAGATGTGTGTGAAGCGCACAGCACACAGCAATAGCTCAATGTGACTGAAGATTAACTCTATCAGAAGGGCAGGAAAATACAGTGGTAAAGAACATGACGCTGCAAACACTCTCCTGGGTGTGGGTCACGAGCTGTGTGACCTTGGGCAAGTTACTTAACCTCTCTGGGCCCCACCTTCCTCACATATAAAATGTGGAGAATAACAGCTCTTACTTTACAGAAACTTCGTGAAGATTAAGTGAGTTATTTTTATTTTTATTAATTTTTTTTAATAACTGGAGGATAGCTGCTTTACAAAGTTGTGTTGGTTTCTGCCACACTACGCAAATCAGCCACAAATATACACATGTCCCCTCTCCCTTGAACCTCCCTCCCACCCCCCACCCCACCCCACCCCTCTATGTTGTCACAGAGGAAATGAGCTAATATTTGAAAAGGGCTCAAAACAGTCCTTGGTTCATACTAAGTGCTAGTTGCTATTCTTACCACAATTAAATAGAATTATTAGGTTGATTAGTGAGTGCAGTGTGGCTAGACTGAAGTTCCCTAGGGCAGGAACAATATCTGTCTTACTGACCACTGCATGCTCAGGGCCTGGCACATTGTAGGAACTCAGCGATTTTTGAATTAATAGAGGATTTTTCCTTTACCTGCTAATATCATTCCCATGACTACCATTTACAGAGAATTTTGCCTGGAGCAGGCTCCCTGCTGGGCATTTTACATCCTCACAACAACGCTGGGAAACAGGTGGCACCATCACATTTTACAGAAGAGAACGGAGGGTCAGAGAGATTCCCACAGCCAGTGAGTGGAAGAGCCAGAATTTCCACCACCTCCATCCTAACTAAGTGCTCTGCTGCTGCTGCTAAGTCGCTTCAGTCGTGTCTGACTCCGTGCGACCCCATGGATGGCAGCCCACCAGGCTCCACCGTCCCTGGGATTCTCCAGGCAAGAACACTGGAGAGGGTTGCCATTTCCTTCTCCAATGCGTGAAAGTGAAAAGTGAAAGTGAAGTCACTCAGTTGTGTCCCACTCTTCGTGACCCCATGGACTGCAGTCCAGCAGGCTCCTCCATCCATGGGATTTTCCAGGCAAGAGTACTGGAGTGGGCTGCCATTGCCTTCTCCATCCTAAGTGCTCAGTCACCTCGAACTTTCCCTTCAATCTGATCATCCTTAGGGATTTCATAGCTAATTAGTATGCTCTGAGAGCCTGCTGGCTCCTACGGTTTTGTCTCTCGCTTGACCCTGTATCTCCCCGCCTCCTCTTGGTCCATTCCCTGCTTTTTATGAAGTTACATAGTCCAGTGCCTCAGTTTCCCTGATCACAAATCCAAGATAATAATGGTGTCTTCCTCACAGAAGGACCATCATGGGACTTCCTTGGTTGTCCAGTGGCTAAGACTCTGTGCTCCCAATGCAGGGGGCCTTGGTTTGATCCCTGGTCAGGGAACTAGATCCCACATGTCACAACTAAGACCCAGTGCAACCAAATAAATACATAAATATTAAAAAAAATGACCATGAGGATAATGTGAGTGAAAAGTGCCTCATACAGCAGGTCTCCATAAATGCAAACGCCTCTATTCCATGTGTCCACTAACACCTCCCATCGCCACGATCCTGGGGTTCACACCTTGGGACTTCCTCACTAGCCCCGTGTGCTGGGTCTTGGTCCCCTGTCAACTTAAGTTTCCCCAAGCTAACTTATTCAGCAGCTCCTCCCTGAGGAGGCCCCTGACACCGCGTGTGTGTGCCGTGCATGCGCGCGTGTGCACACAAGCCTTCTCTTCTCGCAGCCTCTTCAGCCACTAAAATTAGCTCCATCTCCAGCCCGTGTCCCCAGCGCGTCTGTCCTGGTTTCTCTCTGGGCTCCCAGCCACTTTCGATATTGTGTCTCAGATGCCACACGCTGCCTTCCTGATGCCACCGCCATTTCCTAAAGCAGGGCGGGTATTTTGAGATACTGGAGCGGGTGAGGTGGGAGAGATTTCACAGGTCTTCCTCCTGGTCTGTTTAAAAAAAAAAAGCTAACACAAGAGCTGTCGCTTCCCCTCCCCCAACACTGTACCCCTCAACCCATTTCTAGTTTCAATATGTCGGAGGAAAGCTTTAGCTAATGAGACCTCTAGGGCCCCAGGGAGTAAAAAATCTTGTGTGCGTGTTTTTTTTTTTTTTTAATGGAAGAACAATGATCCAGCAATTTTACTTCTGGGTATATACCCAAAAGAACTGAAAGCAGGGACTTAAATAGATCCTTGCACAACCATTGTGCATTGCAGCATTCTTTGCAATAGCCAAGAGGGGGAAGCAACCCAAGTGTCCATTAATGGACGACAGGATAAGTAAAACGTGGTTCATCCACACAATGGGATATTATTCTGCCTTAAGAAGGAAAGCCTTTCTGACACACGCTACAACATGGATGAACCTCGAGGACATTACCCTTAGTGAAATAAGCCAGTCAAAAAAGAGGACAAAGACTGTGTTATTCCACTCATATGAGGTCCCTAGAGGCATCAAATTCACAAGATAGAAAGTAGAATGGGGGTTGCCAGGGGCTGGGGGGAGGGGAATGGGGAGTTGGCGTTAATGGGGACAGAGTTTCAGTTTGGGAAAATGACAAAGTTCTGGGGATGGATGGTGGTGGTGGCTGCATGACAATGTGCGTGTTCTTAATGCCACTGAACTTTAATGTACACTTAAAAATGGTTAAAATGAGATTATACTAAGTGAAGTAAGCCAGACAGAGAAAGACAAATATCAAATGATACTGCATATATGAGGAGTCTCAAACAGGAAGAGACTCATAGACATGGAAAAC
This sequence comes from Capra hircus, assembly GCF_001704415.2. Lineage (NCBI taxonomy): Eukaryota > Metazoa > Chordata > Mammalia > Artiodactyla > Bovidae > Capra > Capra hircus. Next base: position 97,595,506 of record NC_030814.1, on the reverse strand, counting down.
AAACTTATGGTTACTAAAAGGGAAAAGGGGTTGGAAGGAGGATAAATTAGGAGGTCAGTATTAACATATATATAACACTACGTATAAAATCGGTAACCAGTGAGGACCCACTATACAGCGCAGCACTATACAACTCTACTCAATACTGTCATAACCTATAAAAAGAACCTGCGAAGACTACAGATGTTGTTTAGTCACCATGTCATGTCCGAGTCTTTTGAGACCCCCTGGACTGTAGCCCACCGGGCTCCACTGTCTGTGAGATTTTCAAGCCAAGGCTTCCCTTGTGGCTCAGCTGGTAAAGAATATTGTAGTACATTGCCATTTCCTACTCCAAGGTGTCGTCCCGACCCAGGGATCGACCCCGAGTCTCTTGCCTCTCCTGCACTGGCAGATGGATTCTTTACCACCACCTAGGAAGCCTAAACACACACACACACACACACACACACACACACACACGTTCTGAATCCCCACGCTGTACACCTGAAGATACTGTAAATTACCTATATGTCAATAAATGTTTTAAAATGGTTACAATGGTAAATTTTGTTATGTACTTTACTGTAATTAAAATTTTTAAAGAAAAAGAACAGTGAGGCAAGCTGGTCAGGAGGAGACAGAACAGGGTGTGCAGGCGGAGGAAGGAGAGTGCCTTGGAGTATCCGGCAGGATTGGGCACCCTGCCACCCAATCAGAGCAGTGAAATGGAGACGGCGGAGAGGGGGTATCAAAAGAGGGGTGGGGTGGTTACAGTGTCATAGGACATGGAAGCAAAGACCCGGAGGATATGAGGAGTCATGTGGAGACCAGAGAGAAGCAACAGCTCATGCAAAGGCCCTGAGGCTAGATGATGACTGGTGTGTTTAAGGAACAAGGAAGAGGCCGACGTGGCTGGATCTGCGTGCGTGAGTGAGCACAGTAGGGGGAGGTGAAGCTGGGCAAAGGATGCGGCGAGAGGACGCAGAGCCTTGTGGGTTATGAGGATGACCTGGGCTTTTTCTCTGAGCAAGGTGGCAGCCATAGAGGCTCCTGAGCAGAGGGACATGGACCGACTCAGGCGCCCTCTGGCTTCTACGGTGGGTGGGAGAGGGACAGATCATGGGGGAAAGGGTGGTCGGGCACGTGAAGAGACCAGGATACGGCGGCACAACCAGGGTGGGGCTGTGAAGATGCTGAGAAGCAGGCGGATTTCTGGGTAGATGCTGAAGCAGAAGCCAACATGATTTGCTAATGGGCTTCCGCCCAAATGGTAAAGGGTCCGCCTGCCAATGCAGGAGACTCAGGTTCAATCCCTGGGTCAGGAAGATGCCCTGGAGAAGGGAATGCCCACTCCAGTATTCTTGCCTGGAGAATCCCATGGACTGTGGAGCCCGGTGGGCTACAGTCCACGGGGTCACAGAGAGTTGGACGTGACTGAACACGTGTGCCGCAGGGGATTGGGAAAAACGAGACAAGAGAAAGACCCCGAGGTTTGGGGCCCCAGCACTTGGAATGATGAAGCTGTCTTAAGCGAGATGGAGAGGATGGCTGGTTTGGGCAACAATGACCAGAATTCTTCTGTCAGAGTCATACTCAGTTCAGTACATCCTACATCAGCTGAAGATGGACTCCTAGAGACGTGGAAACTAGCTTGTACCCACAGCCTTGGATCAGGGCCTGAGTTGGGCTGAGATCGACCTTGGTCTGATTGAGAGGTGCAGGTAAGATCATTAACCTCATCCCTGGGGTCTCAGGCACAAATAGGGATACTAATGGCCCCAATTTCAGAATCAGCACGAGGCACCTATGAGTGGATCTATGCAAAGGGTTTGGACAAGCCCCTGGCAGACAGAAAACACACTGTGCGTGCTAAGTTGCTTCAGCTGTGTCCAGCTCTTTGAGACCCTGTGGAGCACAGCCCGCAAGGCTCCTCTGTTCATGGGATTCTCCAGGCAAGAATACTAGAGCTGGTTGCCGTTTCCTTCTTCAGGTTATGTTCCTGACCCAGAGACGGAATCTTGAGTCTTCTGTGTCTCCTGCACTGCAGGCAGATTCTTTCCCTGCTGAGCCATCATGGGAAGACAATGGGATATTACTCAGTCATAAAAGAAACGAATTTGAGTCAGTTGTAGTGAAGCAGATGAACCTAGGTTCTTTTATACAGAATGAAGCAAATCAGAAAGAGAAAAACAAATAACATATATTAACATATATAATGGCAACCCCCTGCAGTATTCTTGCCTGCAGACTTCCATGGACAGACGGGCCTGGTGGGCTACAGTCCCTGGGTCCCAGAGAGTCGGACACAACTGAGTGACTAACTGATCAATGAAATGGAGAAAAATGGTCCTGACGAGCCTATTTGCTGGACAGGAATAAAGATACAGACACAGAGAATGACTTGTGGACACAGTGGGGGATGGAGAGGGTGGGACAAATTGAGAGGAGCACTGACATATATTCCCTGCCCGGTGTAAAACAGACAGCTGGAGGGCAGCAGCTCTGTAGCACAGGCAGCCCGGCGCAGCGTCCCGTGATGACCTAGAGGGGTGGGTGAGCGGTGGTGGCAGGGAGGCTCACGAGGCAAGGGATATAGACACATTTGCAGCTGATTCATGTGGTACAGTAGAAACCAACAGGACATTGCAAAGCAAGTATTCTCCAATTAAAAATGAATTTTTTTTAAAGGTGTGGTTCTCTCTAACACCAGCTATAAATTCATTCATTCATTCACTCAATCACTTACTCATTCAGTAGGTGTTCACCGAGCCTCAGTCTCAGGTTCTCTACTAGGTTCTAGTACAGGTTCTGTGCTGCATTCTAGGTTCTAGGTACTAGGTTTGTCCTCCAGGGGAAGAAGATAGGTGATTACTGGTGAGGGTTTTCACACAGAGACCATCAGATGCCCATAAAGAAGAGATCTGAACTGGCCTCACGGTGGACGTTAGGTGGGGAGGCCAGGAAGGTTTTCTAAAGGAAGAGACATTTTTTTTTTTTTTTTTTTGCTACACAGGTCCTTCGTTGCGGTGTGTGGTCTTTCTCCAGTCATGGTACACGGGGGCTTCTCTAGCTGTAGCAAGTGGGCTCCAGAGCGCAGGAGCTCAGTAGCTGTAGAGCGTAGGTTTAGCTGCCTAGTGATATGTGGGATCTTAGTTCCCTGACCAGGGACTAAATCTGTGTCCCTGGCATTGGAAGGTAGATTCTTAACCACTGGACCACCAGGGGAAGTCCCAGGAAGAGACAGTTTATATCACTAAATGTGCACTTCCCTGAGCCCTGTGAGTGCTCCCCAGCATCTCAGCCCCTTTCTAAGTCTCCTGGACCTCCCCGTGATGCAGCAGACAAAAGGTCCACACTTGGCACAAAAAGGGAGCCTCCCTTCTAACTGGTCAGGGCTCAGCCACTCTGGATGTTACACACTTTATTTATTGGAATATAACTGCTTTACAATGGTGTGTTAGCTTCTGCTGTACAGTGAAGTGAATCAGCTCTATGTATCCACATGGCCCCTTCCTCGTGAACCTCCCACCCCCCGCCTCCCCCAACCCCACCCCTCTACGTCATCACAGAGCACCAAGCTGAGCTCCCTGGGCTATACAGCAGCTTCCCACTAGCCATCTATTTCAGACATGGTAGTGTATATATATGTCAATCCCAATCTCCCAATTTGTCCCACCCTCCCCTTTGGAATATCATGTTTGAGTAAGAATTAATCAGACACAGAGAAGACAACATATTCCAGACACAGGCAATAGCATGTGCAAAGGTCCTGGGGTGACTGGGCAGGTACAGCTGATGGAGGAGGCTGGCATTCCTTTCCTTATTTTCTCCCTCTGACATGCAACAGTGGACAGAAAGAAGCCTAACTCTGCAATGGGGTGGATCTGCATTCAAAATCCTGGCTCTAGGACCTCCGATCTGTGTTACTTTGGACATGTGACTTTACCTCTCTTGAATCTAGTTTTCCTCACCTGCGATAATACTTATGGAGTTGGAGGGAGGCTTGAAGGTGATAAGGTATGTAAAAGGCTTGGCACACAGCTGATGCTCAATTAATGCCAGTTTCCTTTCTCTGAGTTTGATCTCCCCCACTGGCCTGGCTTCTCATAAAGCTAGAATCGCAAGAGGAAAGAGAGGTGGGGTAGTTATAAAAAAGAAGACAGAAACCAAAAGAAAGCATTGGGATGGACAAAAAGGTCTCCAAGTAGATGCTCACCAGCCTGACCTCTGTCCCTCTGAGCGGACAGAATCAGAATAAGCTTTCCATCCAGCTATAATCAGCAGTGAGTGACATTTAAAAGGAAAAATGAAATCAAAAGCCCCCGCTGACATAGGGAGCTGGGCTGCATGACTGTGAACTATGCCAGGTCAACGTGGCAGGCAAGAAATCTTTTATCTTGCTTTAACCACCCATGAGGGCTCAGAACTCAGATACCAAGTTGAGATTTGATAAAAGCAGAAGGAATCTGAAGAGGCTTGTAATCTTCCCCACCTTTAATTCCCAGGTGATTGTATGACAGGCCCTGGACTCTGAGCACAGTCTTTGCTGGCACATTCTCTCCTTTACATTGCAAAGGAGACTGACATGGTAATAATAGTACATCATCCTCATTTCTCGCTAAGAGTCAGGAACGAAATGAAAGGGGACAGAAGACCTCAGGGGACAGGAATTGGGGCCACAATGGTCCTAGTAAGTAAATTCTTGGATACATACCCTTTGTGATATTATGTATTACTTCTTCCCTCAACTTCCCCCCACCCCCCACCCCTTGAATCTGGACTAGACTCACTGTTTGTTTTAGCCAACAGTGGCCACATCGAGGGTGTCCATTCCTTAGACTAGCCCTCCAGAGACCCCATGTGCTTCCTCTTTCTCCTAGAACCCTGCTTCTTCCGTGTGAACAAGCTCAAGCTACCTATGGGAGGACCAGACCATGTGGAGCAGAGCACAGTGGTCCCAGCCAAGGTCCCCCTACAGCCAGCCAACACCTAAACAGGACAGCCACCCAGCTGCCCCACAGTGGACCACAGAGGCTTGAGTGAGCTCAACTGAGACCAGGTAAAGCACACAGCTGAGTCTCACCTAAACTGCCAGCCTGCTTCTTCCCTTGTCTTGAATGTGGACATGATGTTAGGAGCTCTGGCAACCATTCTGCAACCACGAGGCAAAGGCCAGGCATATTAGAGATGCCAACCAATGCCAACCAGTACCCAATCCAGACATTTTGTAAGGTAAGAATGAATATTGTTTGCTTTGTTTAAGCCTCCACAAGTTTTAATTTTCTGTTCCATGTCACTGAATGCACTCCTAATACAGCCTTCAAACGTGGCCCTGTTTCTAGGCCACATAAGATGCCACAATAGGAACAGAGGACCCACACTTCTTCCTTTTTCAGGCATGAAGACACAGGTTGCTGTGCCATCTCTGGTGCAGAGGCTACCCTGCTGATGCAATTCTCACCTCCCAGTGACAGAAGCCCAGTTTGTTCATTTCTCCCTTCCGGGGACAAATTCTTCTCATTGTTGCCAGCCAAAGTTAGCTAAAAAAAACACTGCTAACTCATCCCCAATCCTGGGTCCTGGATCCCACCTGAATCCTGTTGGACTCTTCTGCTTTGAATTTCCATGCCTTTAATCCACGCTGGCCTCTGTTCTCTGCACTGAAATCCTGTGACCCAGGCCAGGAAGGAGAGGGAGTGCTCTGTCTCAGGAATATGGATGGAGCCAAAACTCCCCAAAGAACAAGGGTCAGGCTTTCAGCCACCCCTTATTTCTCCCTTCCCTACAGAGCAGCACCTTGTTTCTCACTTCCTATTTGGGGCCAACCGGGTGAGCCTTACGGATGAACTGATTCTCCAACCATTTCACCAGGAGACGTAAGCAGTTGAGCGACAATTCACAGCAGGACGAAGAGAGTGTGGCCAGCAAGGCAGAAACCGGGGCTGCCATGCCTGTGTCCCACACTTCACTGTGAACAGCTAGGACTTCCTGGCCACAGGAGCATGCTCAACCCAAAAGCGGAGTAAGCCAGGAGAACCAGAGAGCTCACACCCTAGAAGGCCTCCCAAGGTCCAGTTCCCTCACTTCTTTGGTGGGCTGACTCTGTGGGGCATGTTCCACTTGGCCTCTCAATGTTGTCCAGAGAGATTAAACAAGAGCTAGTTGCCCACATGTGCAAGCTAAGTTGCTTCAGTCATGTCCGACTCTGTGTGACCTTATGGACTGCAGCCTGCTAGACTCCTCTGTCCATGGGATTCTCCAGGCAAGAATACTGGAGTGGATCGCCCTGCCCTCCTCCAGGGGATCTTTCTGACCCAGGGATCAAACCCACATCTCCTGTATCTCCTACATGGCAGGTGGACTCTTTACCGCTGAGCCACCAGGGAAGCCCAGTTGCCCATATTAACTTGTTTGCTAATCCAACCTTTTTTTGGTTTATTTTTATTTTCTTTACTTTTTTTATTTTTAGCATTAAAAAATGTGTGTCATTTTAAAAGTTTTATTGTATTTGTTACAATACTGCTTCTGTTTTATGTCTTGGTTTTTTGGCCACAAGGCCTGTGGGATCTTGGCTCACCAACCCGGAGCTGAACCTGCACCCTTTGCACTGGAAGGCAAAGTCTTAACCACTGGACCACCGAGGAAGTCCTCTATCTTAAAAAATTTTTATTGGAGTATAGTTGACTTAATCATGTTGTCTTAGTTTCAGGTGTACAGCAAGTGAATCAGATGTGTGTGTCTGCTTAGCCGCTCAGTCATGACCAACTCTTTGCCACCCCATGGACTATAGCCACTCAAGCTCCTCTGTCCATGGGATTCTCCAGGCAAGAATACTGGAGTGAGTTGCCATTCCCTTCTCCAGGGGATCTTCCCGACCCAGGGATCAAACCTGCATTACAGGTGGATTCTTTAGCCACCAGAGAAGTCCAATGATACATATATGTATGTTCTTTTTCAGATTCTTTCCCTATATAGGTTATTACAGAATACTGAATAGAGTTCCCTGTGCTATACAGTAGGTCATTATTAGTTATTTATTATATATACAGTAGTATGTACACATCAATCCCAGTTTCCTAATTTATCACTTCCCTCGACATATCCCCTTTGGTAACCACAAGTTTGATTCTGAGATCTGTGAATCTGTTCCACTGGCTGCCTCACCTTCATTATCTGAGCCCTCTCCTCTCCTTCGTTTCCTGGCATCTACAGACAACCACTGGCCCTCAAATCCTCGTCTCAAGGTTGGTTTGGGTTCTGGGTTGCAAAACCTAGAAACTGACCAGATGTCTGAGGCATAAAAGGGATTTTTAGGAAGCTCAGATGGTAACTATCAAGAGGCCAGAGGAGGGGACTTGGACAATCAGCAGGAATAATACTGCCAGACTAACCCTCACTGTAGCAGGCTGCCATGAAGGAATCCAGAACCATCCTTCATGACTGAGTCAGTGGTTTAGTTGCTAAGTCATGTCCAACTCATTTTGCGACCCCATAGACTATAAGACTGTAACACGCCAGGCTCCTTTGTCCATGGGATTCTCCAGGCGAGAAAACTGGAGTGGGTTGCCATTTCCTTCTCCAGGGGTCTTCCCAACTCAGGGATCAAACCTGCATCTCCTACACTGCAGGCAGAGTCTTTACCACTGAGCCACTGGGTAAGCACTTGCTCCATTTTCACATTCCTGAGTGAGGAAGCTTGGGACTGGCTGAGGTTAACTAACATGCCTTGACTGCCAAGGGGCGGAGAGAGGAAGACATCCCCCCGCTTCAACCTTCAACTTGTGAGTATGAGGCCCCGTGGTTCAGTAGGATGACACACAAAGGGGGGTCTCTGCAGATTGAAGAAGGGGTTGGAATTTGGGTCCCCAACTAATAAGAGCAAATGTTCTCTATAGTTAACTTGCTAGTCTATGGAACTGGGCCTGGAGCAGTAGTAATAACTATTATCATCATTATAATTATAGTTATTAGTCTTATAATAGCTAATATTGAGCACTTACTCTCTGCCAGTTTCTAAGTGTTTTACAACTATTATCTCATTGAATCCTACCTGATAGGTAGGTACAATCATTATTCCCATTTTACAGATGAGGAAGCTGAGGTCCAAAGAAGCATCATATCCCTTCCTTTTTCTTTAGACCATCCACTGGTAAATACCATACATACACTCAATGCACACTGTGTCAGACATTAACACATTAAACCTTTAGAAACAACTCTACATGGGAAGGGAGTATCATTACTCCTGGTTTTCATTTGAAGAAGCTAACATTCAGAGACATACAGTCACTTGCCCAAGGCCACACAGCTTGGAAAAAATGGGGCTGGGTTTTAAATCTGTTCCAATTCCAAAGCCCGCGGTCTTAATCACTATGGTATAATATAACCAGAATTTTATTTATGAAGAGATATATAATAATATGGGCTTCCCAGGTGGGGCTAGTGGTAAAGAACCCGCCTGTCAATGCCAGAGACTAAAGAGACGTGGATTCAGCCCCTGGGTTGGGAAGATCCCCTAAAGGAGGAAGCGGCAACCCACTCCAGTATTCTTGCCTGGAGAATTCCATGGACAGAGGAGCCTGGCAGGCTACTCCCATGGGGGTCGCAAAGAGTCGGATATGACTGAAGCGACTTAACACAGCACACAATACATATTTGATGCTCATTTTCTTCATCTTTCTAAACATGCCCATGATCTTACACTTCTGATACAAAATTTTAAGGAGAGGAAAAAGGCCCAGGAAATTGAGCTATTCTCCAATGAGACCACCTAACTCATCGTATCTTGGGCAGAGACGGTAGGAATGACCAAATGTTTTCCTTCTTCCTGTCTTTGACAAACTTCCTGAATGAGTTAGACTTATTGCTTACTTTTCTTTCAATCAGACATCTGCTGCCAAAATTTCATGCACCTCCAAATTCCCTATAAACAACCCTCTTTTTCTCTCATATTTAGGCATATATGTGTATGCTCGGTCCCTCAGGCATGTCTGACTCTGCGACCCTATGGAATGAGGCCTGTCAGGCACCCCAGTCCATGGGATTTCCCAGGCAAAAATACTGGAGTGGGTTGTCAATTCCTTCTCCAGGGGATCTTCCTGACCCAAGGATTGAACCCATGTCTCCTGCATTGGCAGGCAGATTCTTTACTGCTGAGCTGTAGAGGAAGCTCATTTTCAGACATACTTCATTTTATTGTGCTTTGGAGACATTACATTTTTTATAAATTGGAGGCTTGTAGGAACCCTGCTTTGAGCAAATCTATTGCCATTTCTTCCAAAAGCATTTGCTCACGTCATGCCTCTGTGTCACATTTTGCTAATTCTTACAGTATTTTAAACTTTTCATTATTAATAATAACACATACAATATTATTAATATAATATATTTGGCATGGGGATTTGTGATCAGGGCTCTTTGATGTTACTACTTGGATGGTCAGCATTTTTTAGCAATAAAATATTTTAAATTAAGGTATGTACATTTTTAAGATAGAATGCCATTGCACTGACATATATTTAGTACCATGTGTAAAATAGCTAGCTAGTGGGAAGTTGCTGTGTAGCACAGGGAACTCAGCTCCGTGCTCTGTGATGACCTAGAGGGGTGGGATGGGGAGAGTGGGAGGGAGGCTCAAGGAGGAGGGGATATATGTATCCTCACAGCTGATTCACTTTGTTGTACAGCAGAAACTAACACAACATTGTAAAGCAATTATATTCCAATAAAGATGTTAAAAATTTAAAAAGCTCTGATACATTCAACAACATAAAAAAAAAAAAGATAGAATGTTACCGCCCTCTTAATAGACTACCAGTATAGTGCGAACATAATTTTCATATGTACTGGGAAACCAAAAAATTCACGTGACTCACTTTACCGCACTATTTACTTTATTGTGGTGGCCTGGAACCGAACTCACGATATCTCCGAGGTATGTCAGTAGAAAGCCCCAAAGCCCTAGGGATTTTCTTGTCTCTTCTGCTGCAATCAACACAGCTGGTCTGTCTTCCTCTCTACCCGTCTACCACGTCTGCTTCCTTCTCTGCTCCTCTTTCGCCCTCTGTTCCCTAGCTGTGGGTGCCTCTCTGACCCTGTGTTCCCGTCTGTGACACCATCGTGCCTACAGGGCTCAGTCACTTTCAGCTTCAGCCAACCTTTTCTGTGGATGACTCTCAAATCTGGACAGGCAGTCAAGCCTTAAACATATCCCCATCTGTCTGCAAAGCAGTATTTCTGCTTTGATGTCTTGCAGGGACCTCAACATGACTGAAAGAAGTTCTTCTCACTAGAAGCTCCCTGTACCCTTGCAATGGCAGCACCATCATACCAGTCAACAGTCAGCTGAGGACTCCCCTGCTGGTCTAGCAGTAAAGAATCTGCCTGCCAATTCAGGGGACACGGGTTCCACCCCTGGTCCGGGAAGATCCCACATGCCACGAAGCAACTAAGCCAGTGCACCTCACCTACCGGGCCTGCACGCTAGAGTCCTCGAGCCGTAACTACTGAGCCCATGCACCACAACTGCTGAAGCCTGTGTGCCCCAGAGCCCAAGCTCCACAGCGAGCAGCCACCACAATCAGAAGCCCACACACTGCAACTAGAGGAAAGCCCGAGTGAAGGAATGAAGACCTAGCAGAGCCCAAAATAAATACATAAAAACTCAACAGTCACAACACTGTAAATCAGCTATATTTCAACTGAAGAAATTTTAAAAATAGTTGATAGTCATGTTCTGGAATGTTCTTTTTCCTGGTGAAACAGACCTTAAGTCCATCTTTTCCTTTCTATTGCCACTATTCTAAGTGAGTCCCAAATCATCCCAGACTTAGAGTCATCTCAAGGGACTTAGTCCATCACAATCAGGAACCTCCTCCTCTTCTGCCCTTTCCCCCTTCTCTACCTCCTCCCCCTTCTCCCTCTTCCTCTTGACTGTATTTTATTGAGACAGCCACTTTGCAACCTTGAGGAAAGACAGCCTGAAGTAAAACTACAACACACTGAGGAAGGCAGAAGAACATCACTGGGCTATTCACTAGTCCGGGTCCACTGACTTGTGGATTTCTAAGTCAGGTGACAAAAGCCTCTAATGAGAAAGTTGCCTCTACTGTTAACGTTCAGAAAAAAAGCATTCCAAACCGATGTACTAGGATCTATGAATGGTTTCGGCTGACTCTTTGGAAAAAGTTCACTAAATGGAATGACTGGGAGAAATGACCTCACTACTCAGTTACTATATTCTTCCTTTTTCTTTTTATATATGTGCTAATTACATATCAATGACTTTGTGAAAGTCAGATTTGCATAAGATGTGATTCTGCTACCCATTCTGCAGTTTCTTCTTTGAAAACATCCAGGCTACTTCCTACCAGTACAAACTCCTCAGTTCAGTTTATGAAGACCTCCCAGTCTGATCCCTTCTGTCCGTTAAATCTTATTAATATCCTATAATCTCTAGAATACCAACATGAAGTGAAAGAAACACCACCAGCCACATTTTCAGGCCCAGAGCAAGACTTGAGAATCTTGGGTTTCCTTCCTGCCTCTGTCCCTGATGCCAGAGTTTCATGTCCTGAAATCCGGTGGGTGGTCTCCACATGTGCCCATGAGCAGTGAAAACAAAACAACCCACAGCCTATGTCCCTCCAGTATCACCTAAAACACACTTGACTTCTGAAATCAAAGCTTCATAAGGCTGAAGGCACTCTTGGGAGCAAAGTATTCGATACTCGTTAGTCATGATGACCCCAAAAGAGATTTACACATAGGTGAATCACACACTTAGAAAATGTACTCCAGGACTTCCCTGGTGGTACAGTGGATAAGAATCCACCCACCAATGCAGGGGACACAGATTCAATCCCTGGTGTAGGAAGATCCCTCAGGCTGCGGCGCAACTAAGCCTCAGCATCACAGCTGCTAAACCTGTGCTCTGGGTCCCAAGAGCTGCAACCACTGAAGCCTGCGTGCAATCATCAATATGGAATCAGCACATATATAAAAAGAAAAGGAAGAACATAACAACTGAATAGCGAGGTCAGTTCTTCCTATTGTTCCATTTAGTGTTCTTCTTCTGCAACAAGAGAAGCCACTACAATGAGACGCCCGCACACCACAACGAAAGAGTAGCCCCCACTCACTAGAAAGCCCTCGCACAGCAAAAAAGACCCAGCCCAGCCCAAATAAATAAGTAAATTTTTTAAAAAAGAAAATGTACTCCAGCTGCCTGGTTCTGTGTAAAAACCACACACAGTAAGCCTGAGAACACACCCTTGATCAGGCTCTTCCCCTTCTGCACAAATCTGTTCATACTTATACCACTTTATTGATGCAAGATAGCTAACGAAGCTGATTTCAACGGAGTTTTAGCCCATTCAGAGCTATGACACAAAAGATATGCCATAACTCCTGGAGTAGGACCACAACCAGGTGTAGGTATATTCCAGCCCCCAGTACATGCAACGGTTAATGAAGCTGACACTCCCACTGACCTCTAAAACTGCACCACGTTATCTAGACCAGCCAACATGCATGGGCACTCAGGTAGGGACTTTGTGACCTCTGGATCAGTTTATTTTTCAGCGAAACTTCCCTTAACAGTGGTAGGTCATAAGAACCATTGATTGGTTCATTCATTCAGAAACATTTATTGAGCACTTATTGTGTGCCAGGCACTACTCCAGGCACTGGGGAATACAACCTTGAGCAGAAGAAATGAAATCCCTGCCTCACGGTGTTTGACCTAGTGAAGAAGATGGGCAAAAAATAAATAGGTAAAGTATTCAACTTGTCAGAAAGCGCCAAGTGTGTGGAAAAAAATCAATAAATGAGAGGACAGAAAGTGTTGGGAATTTTAAAATTATAAGTAAAGGGTCAGAGAACCCTGGAGTAAAGTCTTGAAGATAAGAGAATGGATAGAGCAGATATTTGGGCAAAGAGCATACCAGGCAGAAGAACTGGAAGTGCAAAAGCCCTGAGTTTTCAAACTTGCCTGAAGTGTTCAAGGAACAGTAAGAACAGGAGCCTGGTGAACTGAAGCCAAGTGAGTGAGAAGGAGAACAGGGAGTGATGAGGTTGCGAGCTGATGCAGGTAGGTCCTTGTGGGCCAGGCTGAGGACTGTGGCTTCTCCACTGAGTGAACCACAGGAGGGATGGTTCACTCAGTGGAGAAGCCAGAGTAGAAAAGTGAGCAGAAAAGTGATTTGATCTAATTTAGGTGTTAAAAGGATCCTTCTGGCTGCTTGTGTTGATAACAGACTGTGGGGAAGAGGGCAGAAGCAGAGAGCCCTGGGCAGACACTGCTCTAACAACCCAGGCAAGAGATGATGACGGCCCAGCCCAGGGTGGAGACAGCAGAGGCAGAAAAAGTACTGAATGCGTGTTAAAGTTGGAACCTATAGAATTGGGGCTTCCCTGGCGGCTCAGACGGTAAAGAATCTGCCGTGGATAGAGGAGACTCGGGTTCGATCCCTGCATCAGGAAGATGCCCCTACAGAAGGGAAAGGCAACCCATTCCACTATTCTTACCACGGACAGAGGAGCATGGTGGGCTCCAGTCCGTGGGGTCTCAAAGAGTCAGACATTACTGCCATCTCCATGCCAGAAGGCATCAAGATTGTTGGTTAGAGCTCCTGGAAGGACAGAGCTGCTGTTCACTGTCAGGGGAAGAGATGGAGGGACAATACTGGATGATCAGGAGCTTGGTTTTGGATGGTGAACTCCTCCTCCAAAGTGGGATTTTGAGAGAGGTCCGGGTTGGAGATGTAAGTTTGGGAAACAGCAACATAGAAGGAGTATGTATTTATTTATTTTAAAACACTTTAAGATTTTTATTTATTTGGGTGTGCCAGATCTTAGTTGCAGCATGTGGGATCTAGTTCCCAGACTAGGGATCAAACCCAGGCCCCTGACATTGGGAGCACAGAGTCTCAGCCACTGGACCACCAGGGACATCCCTAGAAGGAGTATTTAAACTCTTAAAGTTGGGTGAGATAGCCAAAGGGCTGAATGTAACCAGAGAAGTCATGAAAATGGGTTCTTTGTTTTCCTTAAATGACCCCCCTCCCTCGATTTCTTCTCCCCCTTCCCAAGTTCTCAGCTTCATCCTTCTACTACACAACCCCACTGAAGGTGACGGCCTTTTGTCTCTGGATCAGGCCCAGGTTTTTGGAGAGAGGAGAGGCTGTCCAGCTCCTACAACCTCTGTCATAACACGGCATCAGCAGGTCCTATAGTTCCTTCCGGCATAAATCAAAGCACAGTGTCTTTTCAGCTGGCAGCCTCCACCTTGGCCCCAGGCACCCACTTGCTTCCTGTTCCACTGAGATTTCCTTTGCCCGCAGGACAGCTGTCTCCCTGCCTTGGTGAGAAGAGAGCAGTCATCAGCCCTGAAAACCATAGAAGCAGTGACCAGATGCCTCTTCAGAGGCCGGCTGGCATTTGTCACAGCAATTCAAGAGGACAAGACCTCTATCAGCCCCCAAACCTGCAGAGAGATGGATGGCAAGGTCTTCTCCAGCCACACAGGGAAAATGGCCAAGAAGCTCAGTACAGAACAACGTCACCTGGCCATCTGGCCTTCTCTCAATCCTGCCCCACCCCAGGTGGGGGCAGAGCGAGAAAAGAGGACACTTTTAGACAAGCAAGTGTGCTGGGCGCTGTCCCGGGTGCTGAAATCTCTAACCCATTGGGCGTCTGGCTATTACTCCTTGTATTGTTTTGGGATTCCCTGAAAGGAGATCCAAGACAAGGACTTTTGGGAGGCCACAGAATTACAAGAGAGTGAAGCAAAAAGTTGGTAAAGTGTGTACCAATGAATAGGTTTCATTGTGAGCACCTGGAATTCAATCCTGCTAAGATTCTTTAAGAAGCTGTAGAACAAACCTCTGAGTTTTCTCACTGAACAATGGGAAAGCGAGGGTATTTAGACATCAGCATCCTTGCTCATTGGCTGAGGGCTGCTCCTGGCTGGTGCTCAATGTCTGTCATACGGGCTGAACAAACTCCTATGATTCTGGAGAAGACTCTGCATCAGAGATGCAGAAAGATGAGTGTACTGGAGGTGCAAAGAGCTGAGCTGCATAGGAACTGCCCACTACAGCTGCAAGTAAACCCAGAGGTGAGATGAACTAATGAAGAGTGGGACATGTGCAGCAACCACACTCCACCAAAAGAATCTGTTTCAACTTTCCCTTCAGTTCACCAACTCCCATTTATGAAGCACTCAAACAGCTTCAGGGGCACAGGTCACAGTATCTGCCACTTACTTTGCCTCCTCTATTCCCAGGTGACTCAGGGTTAAAGAATCTGCCTGCTAAGCAGGAGGTGCAGGTTCCATTCCTGAGCTGGGAAGGTCCCTTGGAGGAGGAAATGATAACTCTTCCCAGTATTTTTGCCTGGGGAAATCCCATGGACAGAGGAACCTGGCAGCCTACAGTCCATGGAGTCACAGAAGAGTTGGACACAACTTAGTGACTAAACAACAATTCCCTGCCACAGCTCTAAGAGGTAGACACTCTCATGACTCATATTTTCCAGGTGAGAAAACCAAGGTTCAGAGAGGTCAGCTCACATTCTCAAGTTCATCAGTGGCAGACAGTCAGTCCCATGATTTTGAGGCCCAGGTCTTAGCTATGTAGACTATGCCAATTTCCCATTTTTGGAAACCTACATTGCCCAGTTCTTTCTTGCCACCATGGAGCCCAAGATGAGGGTGAAAATGAAGGACTGCCTGGCGACTTCCCTGAAAAACTTGACTTTAGGGAAAATGGACTCAAGAAAAATGGATTCTGGATTCGTATCTGCCTGAGTTCAAATCCTGGATGCACTATTTTGAGGTAGGTGAATTTGGGCAAGTTATTGAAGTCCTTTGAGCCTCAGTTTCTTCATCTGTGAAGTGGGAATAACAATGGTACTTAACTGAGCATATATTTATATATATACAGTATATCATGTTATAACTGCCTTGTAAGTTCTAGAGTGTCGATATTATCATTGTTCTTAATAACAAGTATTATGTTCATAAGGATCCTGGGCTGAATATAGCTCTTTGTCTAAACTTAATTTGACTCAGGGATATCCTAGACTTAGGGATGTGTCCTAGCAGGGCAGCTGAGATCCTAATCTGCCATTTACTAACTGTGGGACCCTTTGTAAGTAGCTTGATCTCTCTGAGCCTCAAATTCCCCTCTAAAGAAAGGTCTTGTGGAACTGAAAAGTGATAACACACATGAAATTGTTAATATAGTGCTGGCACACAGTAAGTGCTCAATAAATGATGAGAACAAAAATCATGGCAGCCAGCATCATTATCATCACTGTCACTCCAAGATGGACAAACAAGCTCCTGCTGCTAGGAAGTGAAGCGATTCTTGATGGAACACGGTTCAGCAAATATCATGACAACCAAATGCTCTGAACACTAAGAAGATCGATGCTCTCTCAACGACAAAACTCTCTTGAGTGATAAAAAGCATTTGTGTCACAGTGGGGAATCTTTCTGGTACCAGGGGTGACTGACTGATCCTCTGCTGGGGGGTGGGGTGGGGATTAATACAAAGACACATTAAAATAAAATGCTGCCGGCATTTATAGGAGCCGTTAGTTGGTCCTGTGAGTCAGAATGCTAGTTGTGGTTTGTTGTTGTTGTTTGGAATGTTTTCATTTGCAGGCAATGCAGGAGAGGCCGAGGAACAATTACATCTGCTGTTCAATTAGTCAAAAAAGCAAGAGAATGTGAGAGGTGTGTGACTCTGGCCAAGTTACTTTGACCCTTCTGGTCCTCAGTTTCTTTAACTATTTAAGGAAAAAAATGGGAAACTGGAATTACTCTCTGAGGCTCCCTATTTCTCTAGAAAGGGATCACAGGCTGGGTATTTGGAGAGACGAGGGAAAGAAAAGGCAAAGCTCTGATGGTGGAATCCAAGAGGTGGCATTAGCTACCTATACTACCCCCACTGACCTCCAAACTGGGACACCAAGATTCCTTGACATGAACATTATCTTCTGATTTTGGAAGACTTCTGATCACCCTCCATCTCAACATGACTTTGGGCAAATTACTTCTTCCCTCTGTGTCTTTACTTCCTGTGAGTAAAATAAAGGGGTTGGACCTGCCACAGTCCACTGAGTCCTAACATTCAATGATGCTATGAAAACAAAGTCAACGTCCTTTCCTGCTGGTCTCCAAGTACTTGAGTCTTTTCCTCACCTCTGTCCTTAACACAAAACTGCTCAAAGCCTGGGGTGGTTCATAGGACCTTTCAAAAAAGGAACCTTTGTTTTCTTATAGTCACAAAATATGAGAGCAGGTAAAGACCTACTCAACTGCCCCTTGTCTGCCTTAGCTAATGTCAGGGTATCTGCACTGGGTATCTGGCTATCAGGGTATCTAGACTCCTGGACTGTTCTACTATTTCTATCAATGCAGGGGTCCCCATCTCCTTAAATAGCTTGGTAAACTTCCCAGAGGGCTTCTCAGGTGGCTCAGTGGTAAAGAATCCATCCGCCAATGTAGGAGACATAGGTTCAATCCATGGGTCATGAAGATCTCTTGGAGAAGCAAACGGCAACCTACTCCAGTATTCTTGCCTGGGATACCCAACGGACAGAGGAGCCTGGTGGGGCTCAGTCCATGGGGTCACAAATGAGTTGGACATGACTTAGCGACTAAACAGCAAAAACAGATTTTTCCAGAACACTCTGATTATCAGAAATGTTACCACCTGCCAGCGTGGCAAACATTTATTTTACTGACCACCTGCTATATGTCAGGTACAGGGCTAAGCCCAGGAATAAAGAAAACAATCATCTTTGCTCCTACCCTGGAAGCATTTGCAGTCTCTTTTCTTAACATGCACAAGTGTATTATCTGACTTCTTTGACGTATACATATATTTCAACATTACAGCAAGAACTCTGTTATCTCAGAAACATAGCCAAGCTTCTCAAATCTTCCTCTTATATATTTTCAGTTTAATGATCAAATTCCAAATATACGTGGAGGATGCTATAAATAGGGTTGATCAATTACAAAGTTAAAATGTCTCTGAGGCTTTGAGCTACACAGAGCACACAAAAATCCATGGGTAAGATCTTTTTCACCAAATGTCACACCAAAAGATGGCCAAAACGTTGGTAATCCCTGAAAAGTGAATGGTATTTTAATGCTGCAGATTGCTTTGAAATATGAGAACACAATGTTTTAATCAGAAAGCGCACATTCAAGTCATCTTTGTTTCAATGTCAAATTAATACACTTGAGTCCCCTTCCCCCAAGAACACAAAATTAAGAGTTTATTGCATTTCCCATTGCTGACATTGCACAGAAGTCTAGGTGTGCAGGGACACTAGAGTCTTCTCTCTCTGTTCCTCACTTATAACCCAAGAGGAGATCCAACAGCCCCTTGGAATTTGAAGTAATAAAATTTGAGCTATGTGCCCGATCTGAAGGAGACAGAACCACCAGACAGTAAGAAAGAAGGGTTGATTACTGGAGAAGTTAAGACAAAAGCAAGAGAAAGGAAAAGAGAAGACAAAGAAGGAAAGGAGAAGGGGTTAAGAAATGAATAGAATCCACAGCAGGGGCTCCTGGTAGCGTTCAAATCAGGACCCCACTGAGACTCTGCTGAAAACTACAGACCAGGAAAACACACACACACACACACACACACACACACACACACACAATTTTGGCATGAAATTTCAGATGGCTCATGGATCCCATTAATTCCAACTACGAGCTTGCATCCTTAGGACCAATCTGCCCCAGAGGAAGACTTTCTCCTCTAGAGGCTCATCAAGTATCAGGGAACTGAGAATAAAAGATCACCCTGCTGTAACTGCATAGTGGACAGAGACATGCAGGCAGCACACTGACTATCCCATGGCTGCCTTTCAACTTGTATGTGTCTGTGTGTCTTAGTCGCTCAGTCGTGTGTGACTCTTGGCGACCCCGTGGACTGTAGCCTGCCAGGCTCCTCTGTCCATGGGATTCTCCACACAAGAATACTGGAGCAGGGTGCCATTCCCTTCTCCAGAGGATTTTCCCGACTCAGGGATCAAACCTGGGACTTCTGCATTGCAGGCAGTTTCCTGACTATGTGAACCACCAAGGAAGAACTTACTAATCACTTATTGAGACTTACTATATGCTCAACAGTATATGAGCTTCCCTAGGTGTTTCAAGAACCATGTTACAGAAAACAGGGGTTTTGAAGGCTTCTTCCTGCCATCAAGGTCAAGCCAGCCTCTAGCAGCAGAAGTCAGCCCCCAGGGAGCATAAGTTGGTACAACCACTTTGCAGAGCAATTTGGCAGGATCTAGTGAAGCTGGGAATGCATAGAGCATACAACTCAGCAATTCCACTCCTGGGCATATGCCCTAGAGAAATGCACTCACAAGAATGAGGGGACAGCTTTGTCCAAAATAGCACAAAGCTGGAAACAACCCAAATGTATAAATACATGGTAGAATGTTCACAGCACGGAGTACCATGAAGCAGTGAAAACGGATGGATGGGACCATTCTTGTCAAGCAGATTAAGCTCATACTTCTTACATACTTATCTAATTAAGCTGTAACATAAGTATCATATACTTCTTATATTCTTATATAAATGTGTAAATATATAAACGGAAACGATAAGCACAAAATTCAGGAAAGTGCTTCTGGATGGAGAGAAAAGAATGGGGCCAGGAAAGGGAATGCAGGGCCTTAGACAGTATTAAAAAGATTGCATTTTTTAAGAAAAAAGTTATTATTGGAGTATAGTTGATTTACAACGCTGTGTTGGTTTCAGGTATAGAGCAAAGTGAATTGGCTTTGCATATACACACATCCACTCTTTTTAGATTCTTTTCCCACATAGGTCATTACAGAGTATTGCCTGTAGAGTTCTCTATGCTGTACATAAAGGGTGTGCTTTTTTTGGTCACCAATGTTTACTTTTATTGGTTGTATATTCTACTGCAACTTCCTGTGCTTTCAGGAACAGCTGAAATATACTGTTTTCTTAGTCAAAAAGAACCTTCGGTGAAATATGGATAAGACCTTTTTACTGGATATTCCTAAAGTTTCTGATTGGAAAAAAAAAAAGGAAAAGATGAAAGAAAATCAAATGATGTATTGTTGAATCTGTGTAAAGGTTAATCAATCTACTTGAACAAGTAGTCTTTGAATGGAATATCAAATTCTTAATCACGTAAAGGTTTCATTTTGATGGCAGTTTGCCCCATCACCTCCCTGTGCTCACCTCCTCCACTTCCCCCTCACTCACTCTGCTCCAGGCATGCTGGCCTCATCACTGTTCATCAAACCCACCAGATGCAGCTCAACCTCTGGCCCTTGGCACTGCTGCTCTCTCTGCCTGGCACGCTCCTCCTTCGGCTCATGGCTTATTCACTCACTTCCTCCAGGTTTTCATTCAAATACCACCTCCCCGATGCTAGTCTTCCCTGACTTCTAGCCCTCCTGCCCATAATACATCCCATCCCTTCTCTGCTTTATTTTTTCTCTAAAAATATCTCATCAACATCTAACACACTAGATATTGTATTCATTCATGCATCTTGCCTTTCTTCACCACTAGAATGTTAGCCCTACAAGAGGAGGGATTTTTGTCTGTTTTGACCACTGCTGTGTTCCAGAGCATATAGTAGTTGCCCAATAAATATTCATTGGATGACTACTGTTCATTCAATATTGTTCATGCAAATATTCATCCAACGAATATTTGTTATATGATTTGCTATATGGTTCTCCACTTCTTTTAGAATTATTCTATTACACCTTTTTAGAAATGATTATTTCTATCACATCTTTTTTCATAATACATTTTTAAACAACAACAAAGTCAACCATTGAGCTGTTGCACACACAAGTTTCCTAGTAAGCAAAGAGAAAAGTGCTCGATGCCATGATATGTCCAAGGAACCTTCCAAGGTCATGAGGCAAAGGACAGTGGGCACAGCAAAGAGAGCCCCCGTCAGAAAGCACTAGGGCTGGCCCTCATAACAGACCACTCAAACCTGAAAGCCTCTACCAAAAGAGCCCAACTCACACAGCTCCTTCTGTGAGAAGCAACGTTGCTTTAAACGACAGATACATTTAAAACCTGAATTATGAGAGGCCAGCCAACACAGCATGGACACTAAGACCCACGACGTCTGCCAAGAGAGAAAGGACCTGGAGCAGTGACAGAGCCCAGAGGAGAAATAGAATCCCAGGGAAGAAAACTTGGAGAAGAAAGTGGCAACCCACTCCATTACTCTTGCCTGGGAAGTCCCATGGACAGAGGAGCCTGGCGGGCTACAGTCCATGGGGTCACAAAGAGCTCAGTCCATGGGATCACAAAGACACGACTTGGCGACTAAACAACAGAGAGAGAACTGTGATTCCCACACAGAAATGATCCCATCAGTTCAGCTCAGTTCAGTCGCTCAGTCGTGTCCGACTCTTTTCGACCCCATGAACCGCAGCACACCAGGCCTCCCTGTCCATCACCAACTCCTGGAGTTCACCCAAACCCATGTCCATTGTGTTGGTGATGCCATCCAACCATCTCATCCTCTGTCATTCCCTTCTCCTCCTGCCCTCAATCTTTCCCAGCATCAGGGTCTTTGCAAATGAGTCAGCTCTTCACATCAGGTGACCAAAGTATTGCAGTTTCAGCTTCAGCATCAGTCCTTCCAATGAACACCCGGGACTGATCTCCTTTAGGATGGACTGATTGGATCTCCTTGCAGTCCAAGGGACTCTCAAGAGTCCTCTCCAACACCACAGTTCAAAATGCATCAATTCTTCGGCATTCAGCTTTCTTTATAGTTCACTTCTCACATCCATACATGACCACTGGAAAAAACGACCTTTGTTGACAAAGTAATGTCTCTGCTTTTTAATATGCTGTCTAGGTTGGACATAACTTTCCTTCCAAGGGGTAAGCGTCCTTTACTTTCATGGCTGCAATCACCATCTGCAGTGATTTTGGAGCCCCCCCCCCCCAAAATGATCCCATAGAGGATTATAATCCCATAGAGGAAAACTGGGCTCTCATATAGGAGAACTATGAGGAATGTCTCCCAGTGAATACGGCTCTTGGGAGAGAAGGAAAAGACTTAGCTCGGAGGGGAGGAGTGAATAAGCAAAGGAGTCCGAAATCATCACAAAATGGTAAAGCCTATACTGGGACTGGATAAAGGGCTTTGGGGTCAGTAATGGAGACTGGCTGACTAGCCACCAAATCCATTTCCATTTCCTTCTAAGCATGGTGTGCTGTTTCCCAGCTTCCCTGGGCCATGTATGGGCATGTGCCTGAATTCGAGCAGAGGTCTGTATGAGTGAAAGAGGTTATGAGCCAGGTTCTAGCCAAGACTCCACAACCGCCTCCCTGCCCCAAGCATCACCATCTACGTTCATGTCTCTCCTATGATTTCCTGTAGACACGTAGACCCAATCTGTGAGTCAACAATAGGGAGCCACAATGTATATTGAGGGCCTGGGTCCCTCAATCACTGTGCAGAGGAAAGAAGCCTGCCAACGAGAAACAACTGTTTTGATCTTTCAACAAGCAAGAAATAAAGCTTCTGTTGTGTTTAAGTCATTACCTAGTTTTGGATTTTGTTGTTGCCGTTGTAGCAGCTAGAGTTACCTTATACAAGGTGGACGGTGTATACACTTTCACCTTTTACCTTTTACCTCTGGCTCATTGTATCAGATCTGAAACCTCCTCAGAGGCATTGATTGCACCTTACTTCAACTGGTTTTCTCCATAATCCCACCACAATCTCTCGCACCCTGAAGTCCTCAAAAAGCATTTACCAATTTAAAATAAAGGCAGGGTATTCCCCCAAGCAAAGCAAAAGGACCACGTGTGCACAACAGTTACAAACTTGAATTCTGGAATGATATCATCTCAGGTTCAGATCCCAGCTCCATCACTTACTAGCTGGGCGATTGCAAGCAAGTTCCTTCTATGCTTCAGATTCTTCAGCGCTCACACGGGAATATTAATGTTTCCTAATTCATTGGATTGTTGTGAGGATTAAATGAGAGAATGCACGTAAAGCACTTTGGAAGCAGTCAGTTCTAATAAGCTATTATTCTAATTGTAACAGAAAGCATCTGCTGTGATCTCCAGCCGAGATGAGGAGGTGAGGGGGGTTGGGTAAGAGGGCAGAAGCACGCTGAAGAACACGGGGGCTCAGCATTTCTGAGCCCAGCCTGGATGACACCAATCCTTACATTTCCAGAGTTCTCATCCTTCAAGATACTTCTAAGAAACACTGTACAGGCCACTTACCCTGTTAGCACCACCACAAAGTCCATCACATTCCAGCCATTCCTCAAGTAAGAGCCTTTATGGAAGGCAAATCCAAGGGCGATGATTTTAATTCCAGCCTCGAAACAAAAAATTCCAATGAAGTATGGTTCTGTGTCATCCTGGAAGAGGGAGAAGGTAAGATTAGTGTCTTTGGCTGGGCAGAGGGCAGCATGAACAGGGAACCACCCACCCAGAATCTCTACCCACTTCCCCTCACCTCTCCAGACTTTCCAGCCCTTACCGTGCCTCACGGCATCCTGCCTGGAGTAACCTTGTCCAAAGGCTACTGCGAGAAAAACAGAAGCATGGAAAAGACGACTCCTTTCCATTTGGCCAACTTTACACACTACTTAGGCCGCCATGTGTGACTATTTAAATTGAAATGAAGGGATTTCCTGGTGGTCCAGTGGTTGGGAATCTGCCTGCCAATGCAGGGGACATGAGTTCGATCCTTGATTGGGGAAGATCCCCTATGTCGTGGGGCAACTAAGCCTGAGGGCCGCAACTACGGTGCCTATGCACCTAGAGCCTTGCTCTGCAACAAGAGAAGCCTCTGTAATGAAAAGCCTGTGCACCGCAATGAAGAGTAGCCCCCACTCACTGCCACTAGAGAAAGCCCACGCAGAGCAACAAAGACCCAGCACAGCCAAGAATAGTAAACATACAATAAAAAATAAATTTAAGGGAAATAAAATGAAAGACTCAGCTCTGCTGCCACACTAGTCCCATTTCTGGTGGCTAACGTATTGGACAGTGCAGATGTTGGATATTTCCACCACTGCAGAAAGTTCCACAAGAAAGCGTCGGTTTAGAATATCTACTTATCACATACATCATCGAGGACCCTGGGGTTGGTCGCTGTGCACTGGTCTCTCCTCCAAGCCCCCAAATCTGACACTTGTGATGATTCTAAGCTGGTATGCACCAGTACAGCAGTTCAGGTTGAGAAAATATTGGAATGAATACTTCTGCACTGGCTGGTAAATGGCTAATGTTCCAGCTCCCAGCTCCCTGCCAGACCTCCGGCCATGTCTGGCTTCCAGCTGACACTCTATAGTATTAATACTTGGAATTAAGCTACAAGCTTTGTTCCATCAGAGCCCCTCCATTGCTGTCTCCCTCATTTGTTAATGACAATGCTTCTCAAGCTTCAGTCATTTTCATTCTCCTTCCACGAGCTTTCCCATACCAGCTCACCATCGCTACTACTATTTGCTCACTATTCTTTCAACAAACGCTTTTTACTTAGCCTGATCTTAAGCAAAAACAAACAAAAAAGTTTTAAGTCATTGTTTTTCTGGACTAGTTCTATTTTTAGGAAACACATTATAATACACATGTGTGCTGGGTTGTGTCTGACTCTGTGACCCCATGGACTGTAGCCCACCAGGCTCCTCTGTCCATGAGATTTCCCAGGCAAGAATGCTGGTGTGGGTTGCCATTTCCTACTCCAGGGGATCTTCCCGACCCAGGGATTAAACCCACGTCTCCTGCATCGGCAGGCAGGCTCTTCTGCAGCACCACCTTGGAAGCCCAGTACATAGTTATTAACATGTAAGAGCCTTGAGATCATCAAT
Organism: Capra hircus; assembly: GCF_001704415.2. NCBI lineage: Eukaryota > Metazoa > Chordata > Mammalia > Artiodactyla > Bovidae > Capra > Capra hircus. Next base: position 97,570,630 of record NC_030814.1, on the reverse strand, counting down.
ATTATGTGGATTAGGAAGGAGTGACTTCTAACATCTCTCTCTCTCCCTACACTTGAGTTTTGAAAACTGGCTTTGAAATGGTGATGGGAAGGAAAAAGTTCTCCTTCTTGGGGTTGTCAGAATGCCAGGAGGCAAACCAGGGGGCTGGGGGATGGCTTGGGGCATCAAGAGTGAACTTAGTGCTACTTTACAGCTCTGCAGAGTTCCACCAGATCAAACTGGATTTTGACTGGATTTTGACTCCAGAGCTGATATTCATGTATAGTAAAGCTGGAGAAAAGAGAAACCAGCTAAATGATACCCTAAGCAAGCAACCGCACAAAAGTCAGAATGTGGGACCTTCCTTAGGGCAACTGGACTGGTTTCTGCAGAGTCAATGGCAAGAGAGAAGATAACTGCCTTAGATTAGAAGCCTTAACATCAAATCTAGACCATGTGCGGATCTTGGTTCAAACAAAACAACCTGTAAGATGCCATTTCTGAAGGAATTGTGGATATTTGATTACTGGCTGGGTTTCTGATCATTCCCAGGAACCACTGGCGTGTTGGATGTCAACATGTCACTGGGGTGATGTAAGAAAGCGCCTTTTTTGGCCACTCTATGTGCCTTGTGGGATCTTAGTTCTTCAGCCAGGGTTTGAACCCAGGCCATGGCATTGAAAGCACCAAGTCCTAACCACTGGACCACCAGGTAAGTCCCAGAAAGTGCCCAAATTTTGAGCAATCCAGACTTAAGTATATGGCAATGAATTGATGTATTGCTTGGGATTTGCCTTAACATACTTTGGCCAAGAAAAACAAACCAAGGAAATAAAAAACGAAAGGAAACGTGAAGTGAGTCAAAATCTTGATATTTGTTGTCTCTGGATGATGAGTTCATGAGGGGTTCATGGTACTGTTCTCCATGTATTTATGTATGGTCAATATTTTTCACAAGAATTTTGGTTTGTTTTTATTTTTTAAAAATTTATTTATGTATTTAAATTCTTTTGGCTGTGCCACCAGACTTGCAGGATCTTAGCTCCCCATCCAGGGATTGAACCTGGGCCCTAAGAGTGAAAGCATCAAGTCTTGCCACCCAATTGCCAGAGAATTCCCCAAAATTTTGTTCTGAATGTGACTTCTCATGGACAACGTGACCCCTCCATCCCTCTCCAGATTCACAAGAGGTCTGCTGGGGGGGGGGGCGGGAGTGGAGGACGGGCAGCGAGGACTTCTCTCTCCCCAGATTATTGGTATTCATGAAATTTAGGTTCCCCAGGGCTTCCACAGTGGCTGAGTGGTAAAGAATCCTCCTGCAATGCAGAAGACACGGGTTTGATCCCTAGGTTGGGAAGACCCCTTGGAGCAGGAAATGGTAACCCACTCCAATATTCTGGCCTGAGAAATCCCATGGACAGAGGAGCCTAGTGGGTTCCAGTTCATGGGGTCGCAAAAGAGTCGGACAGGACTCAGCAACTAAACAACAACAGGCAGGGGGCCCAGGATCTGGTGCTTGGAAACAAGGCTAAGAGCCCAGTCTGCTCTCAGATCCCACAACCACATCAGCGTGCCAGCAAAGCAGAGACCCCGGTAGAGAGACGTCACTTACCAGTCGTTCAGACATAGGAGTCTTGTCATCGTCAGGTAGGTGCTGCTCCAGGGCGAGGACGATGCAGTTTGCTATGATGGTGGCTAAAATCATATATTCAAAGGGAGTATCACAGAGTTAAGGAAAATCTTTCCAGCTTTGTTTAGATTCAAAGCACAATTGAGCGGAAGATACAGGGGTTTCCCACATGTCCCCTGCCCCACATAGGCACAGACTGCCCCGTTATGAACGTCCCCCACCAGAGTGGTTCATTTGTCACCCATGATGAACCTACACACATCACTATCATCCAAAGTCCTTAGCTTACTTTACGGTTCACACTTGGTGTCGTACATTCTGTGAGTGTGACATGGATCTACCAACACAGCTTCATACAGAGGAGTTTCACTGCCATGAAAACCCAGCAGATGATTCCGTAAGGAAAATGCAGATGCTCTTCCTCCATCTCACCTCCAACCTTCACTGGACAAATATCAATTTAGCACCTATTGTGTGCCAGGTCCTGGGCACAGGGTCACAGCTGAGAGTAAAACTGACAGAAATTTCTGCCCTTGTGGAGGAGAGGCATACAGTACTGTATGGCGAATGCTGCAGAGAGAAAACGCAGGAAAGGAGGTTGGTGGTTGCAGTTTAAAATACAGTGATCAGATCTGATAACAAAATGCCCATCTTAGATGTCCATCCACAGAAGGATAGATAAAGAAGATGGGGTACATAATGCAATGGGCTATTCCTGAGCCATGAAAAAGAATGGAATAATGCTGTTTGTAGCAACATGGATGCAATTAGGGATTATCATATAAAGTAAGTCAGATAAATACAAATAAATGCCATATGATATCACTTATACATGGATTCCAAAATATGATACAAGTGAACTTATTCACAAGACAGAAACAGCCTCACAGACTCAGAAAACAAACTTACAGTTACCAAAAGGGAAAGTGGGGTTGGGGAGGGATAAATTAGGAGTTTGGGATTAACATATAACTATTATATATAATATATATATAACATTAACATATTAACTTATATATAAAATAGATAATCAGCAAGGACCTACTCTATAGCACAGAGAATCTGTTCAACATTCTGTAATCACCTGTACGGGGAAAGAATCTGAAAAGGAATGCATATATATATGTGTGTGTGTGTGTGTGTGTACATAACTGATTCACTTTGCTTACACCTGAAACTAACACAACATTGTAAATCAACTACATTCCAATTTAAAATAAAAATTAAATAAAAAATAAAATACAGTGATGGGGTTTGATATCAAAAGCATGATCAACAAAAGTAAAAACAGACAAATCGGACTTTGCCAAAATTTAGAACATTTGTGCTTCAAAGGACATTGTCAAGAAAATGAAAAAAACCCAACAGAATGCAAGAAAATATTTGCAAATCATATATCTGATAAGGGTCTAGTATCAGAATAGATAAAGAAACACTTACAACTTGACAAGAAGAAGACAACCCAATTAAATAACGGGCGGAGTTTGAAAAGACATTTCTCCAAAGAAGATTAGGAAAATGCAAATCAAACCACAATGAGATACCACTTCACATCCAGTAGGATAATAAGAATGAAAAAACCAGAAAACAGTGAGTGTTGGTGGGCTTCCCTGGGGGCTGAGTGGTAAAGAATCAGCCTGCCAATGCAGGGGACACGGGTTTGATCCCTGGTCCAGGAAGATCCCACACAGTTCAGGACAAGCCAGCCTGGATGCCACAGCTGCTGAGCCAGTGAGCTGCAACTAGTGAAGCCCACGTCCTCAGAGCCCGTGCTTGGCGACAAGAGAGGAGCCCCCACTCTCTGCAACTGGAGAAAGCCCACACGCAGCAATAAAGGCCAGCGCAGCTATAAATAAATAAATCTTAAAAAAAAGAACTGGGTTGATTTATTTGAAAAATAAAGTGTTGGTGAGATTGTGAGAAACTGGAACCACTGTACTTTGCTAGTGAGAATGTAAAACAGTGCAGCCACTGAGGAAAATAGTTTGATGACTCCTCAAAAAGTTAAGACATAGAATTACCATAAAAATCTAGCAATTCCACTCTTAGGTATACACCAAAAGAACTGGACAACCAGTACTCAGATACATGGTCACAGTAGCAATATTCACAATGAGCCAAAAGGTGGAAACAACCCAAACGTCCATCAGGGAATGAATAAACAATATATGATATATCCATAGAATGGAATATTATTCTGCCATAAAAATGAAGCACCAACTCACACTACCGTGTGGAGGGGCCTCAAAAACATCATGCTAAGTCAAAGAAACCAGATACAAAAGACCATGCATCGTATGAATTCCATTGATATGAAATGTCCAAAACAAGCAAGTCCACAGTCAGAAAGCAGACTGGTGGTTGCCAAGGACTGAGGGGGCTGGGGGAGGGGGCGATGGTGAGTGGTTCCTTAATGTTTTGGAACTAGATAAAGGTGATAGCTGAACACCATTCCGAATGTACTGAATACCAAGGAATTAAAAATGGCTAGTACTGTTATGTGAATTTCACTTCAATAAAAAACAACATGGTAGTCAAGCCTCCAAGAATCAGCCCTTTCAAGATCCAAAGGAGAGAAGGTGTAGGTCATATGGCTATTTCTAGATGCATATTCCCTCTCTCTTTGGGCACAAGCACCTCCCTGAAACCTGGAACACTGCTCCAGCCACCAGACAGTCCCACTGGAGGGTCTGCCCTTGGGGAGGGTCTGTCCTGTTCACTTCATATCAGGACCTGCTCTGCTGATCAGCAGGTGGTCCACAATATCCCTGCTTCCCCGGCCAGATCTGCAGAAGCATCCTCAGGCCAACAGCCTTAATAAACAAAATAGGCAATTTCTTTTCTTTTTAATTTAATTTTTAAAATTTTATATTGGAAGAGAACAAAAGAGGAAGAGAAAAGACCTAGGAAAACAAATTCAAAACAATTAACAAAATGGCAATAAGAACATACATATCAATAATTACTTTAAATAAAAAAGTCAGTAAAGAATCTGCCTACAGTGCAGGAGACCCGGGTTCAATCCCCGGGTTGGGAAGATCCCCTGGAGAAGGAAATGGCGACCCACTCCAGTATCCTTGCCTGGAAAATCTCACGGACAGGGGAGCCTGGTGGGCTACAGTCCATGGGGTGTCAAAGAGTCAGGCACGACTGAGCGACTAACACACTAACACCACAAAACTGGAAATTTCTGAGAAGGAGGCTTAGGTGTGGAGAAATGGATACTAGAGGGAGAAAGTAACCAAAGGGTATTGGTTACTCTGGAGCGGGGTCTCCCAACTTCCACACTACTGACATGATGAGGGGCTGATTGTGGAGCTAGAGAAGACTCTTGAGGGTCCCTTGGACAGCAAGGAGATCAAATCAGTCAATCCTAAAGGAAATCAATCCTGAATATTCACTGCAAAGACTGACGCTGAAGCTCCAATACTTTGGCCATCTGATGCAAAGAGCCAACTCACTGGAGAAGACCTTGATGCTGGGAAAGACGGAAGGCAAAAGGAGAAGGGGATGGCAGAGGAGAGATGGTTGGATGGTATCACCAACTCAATGGACATGACTTAGAGCAAACCCCGGGAGACAGTGACGGATAGGGAAGCCTGGCATGAGGCAGTCTATGGGGTCACAAGGAGTCAGGCATGACTTAGCAACTGAACAACAACAATAACAATTCTCTGTGGGTGGGGTTTCAGGGAAGCTGTCCTGCATTATTGTAGGGTGTTGACCAGCATCCCTGGCCTCTACCCTAGATGCCAATAGCAGCCTCCTCTCCAGTTAAGAGAATCAAAACTTATGACAACCAAAATTCATCTCCAGATATTGTCCAGTGTCCCCTGGGAACACTGAAATTCACTGTTGTGCCGAAGGATCAAATAGCATTTCTTGAACTTGGCCGTGTTGATGAACTACCGCCCTCCTCCCAGCTTTCTCTCTTGGAAAGTTAACTAGCCTCAGTATCCTGTTTGGCCCTAGAGTTACATTTAGCATCATGGAAGCTTCATAAAAACCAAGGGATCTTACAGGCTGGAGTTGGAATATATACCCACTTTCCAGGTGTGAAAATGAAGTCTGAAATAGGCAACCTGGGAGTAAGAGTCTAACAAAGGAAAAGCAGGTCTTCTTTGTCACCAGCTTCAGCCTTTGCCTCCAGCTGAAAGCGGTCGAGCCATGCTCCACGCACACTTTGAAAAGCAAATCCAAGACTCAGGGCAATTTGGGGAGTCAACAAAAGCCATTCCTGCTGACGGTCATCTCTGATTGGCTTCCTGCCTCCGAGCTGACGGTCATTAGGAGCACAGAGAACAAAGCTGGGCTGTGTTGCACAAATACTCCATTCTGCCTCACCCTGCAGCCCAGAAAATAAGAGACAATATTTGTACACAAAGAAGCAATGCCAAGCCCTTCCCCTCGCCGAGGCTTCTGAAGGCATGATTTGAATCTGATGATTTCGCTTTCCTTCTCTGCCAACTAGCTCCTTGCTTGCCTCTGCACCAAGCTGCTGCCTCACTCTTGGGGCCCCCTGGCCTCCTGCCCCTAAATGGCTAGGATGTGACTTCCTTTGTATCTGATTCGAGCTGAGGTTCCAGGAAGAGTCCCACAAGACCAGCAGCAAGCTGCACTTTCACGGGCTGCATTATCAGGCTTTCAATTGCCCGTGGTCACCTGGGTTTCAGACCCAGAGCTCTCCAGTATGACAATGAAGTCTTAGTCAGCATGCAAACCAACAGAAAGAGGCTGCCCATGCCCATCTTATTTCTTATTCTTATTTTTTTGGTCAGATATGGATACACTGGCTTCCCTGGTGGCTTAGCAGTAAAGAATCTGCCTGCAATGCAGGAGACATGGGTTCGATCCCTAGGTTGAGAAGATCCCCTGGAGGAGGGCATGGCAACTCATTCCAGTATTCTTGCCTGGAGAAGGCCATGAACAGAGAAGCCTGGTGAGCTACAGTCCATGGGGTAGCAAAGAGTCAGACATAACTGAAGCCACTTAGCAGGCACGCATGCATAGATACACTGCTATCAAATGTCACCTCCCTCTCTCTCTCCATGCACCCTGCCAGTGTCCAAAGACACACCCCAAATGGGAACCTGCAACACTGACCCTACACCCTTATTACTTAAGATGTGGTCCACACCCTTGCTACTTAACATGTGGTCGACGAACCAAACAGCAGAGGCCAACACCCAGTAAAAAAGCAGAGCGTCAGGCCCCATGCTGACCTGCTGAGTCAGAACACACATTTCAGCAAGATCTCCAGGGGCCCTGTGTGCACACTGAAGTTTGGAAAGTGCTGCCTTAGATCTATTTCAGGGGGAAGGAGGAGCCCAGGTTACTGTGGCTTTGAGTCATCCAGAAAGAAGTGGGGCTCGCCTTTCTGCTCCAAGCCTTCTCCTCCATGTTCTGACCCCAGAGGAGGAGAATTCACGAGGCCTGGACCAGTCTTCTGCCTCCACTTAAGGTGAAACCCAAGACCTTCATGGAACAAGAGTGATGTTGGAATGAGATGAAGAAGCAGCACAAAAAATTCTGGTTTACTGCACGCAGAAAGAGTCACAGCCCTCCCATGGCTACCACCTCACTCAGAAGAAAAGTCAAAGTCCCCCCAGCAGTCCTGCACGACCTGCTGCCATCTCCTCCGTTCTCCCCCTGGTTCACTTACCTACAGCCATACTGGCCTCTCCATCTTTCTCAAACACACAAGGCACCTTTTACTGCCAGGGCCTTTGCACCTGCTATTCTCTCTCCTAGAATGCTCTTTCCCCAGAGACCCACAAGATTCCCTCCCTCTCTTCTAGGTCTTTTCTCTTTTCTCATCCTCAGTGAGGCCTTTTACCCCATTTCCCTACTTAATTTTTTCCTTGGCCCTTGCCTCCAAACACCTGCTATATTTTTTTCCTTTACCTGGTTTCTCTTTTCTTTTGCCTAATAGACTCTAAGCCCTATACAAGCAAAAAACTTTCTTTTGTTTGATGCTTTGTTCTCAGCACCTAAGAGAGCATCTGTTCCAGAGTAGGTGCTCAGTAAACACCTATGGAAGAAAGGAAGGGTGGGTGGGTCCTGCTGTCAACATCTCTCCCCTCACTTCATCATCTGCCAAGTCTCCGTAGGCACGTTAAGGACACAGATCAACTCGAAATGTGCAGTGATGTGGCTGGTGCATAGACACCAAGATGGGGTACTGAGTTCTTGGCACAGGAGATTCTTTCCCCAGGTAGAGGTCAAAGATTGTCCAGGCAGGGGGAGATGAGGCTTTTTCAGCCCAACCCTGAGTTGTGCCTGATCCTCCCTATTTAGAAAGCCTGGGTTCTAACTCACAGCTGCGGTGAGCAATGCCTCTGTGAGCTGAGCTGAGCCTTCCTGCTCCCAGATTGGTTCAGGGAGAAAACACCTGTGTCAGCGGGATCCAGACTAATCAGCCAGCCGAAGAGGCCAAGAGAAGAGGGAGGGAGATGAGGAGGAGAGACGCACCCCTGGTGGGAGGAAAAGCTGGCTCCTGAAATGGCTCATGGAAGTCAGACTAGCAAACAGCCCTGCAGGCGAATACAGATACACAGAACTTCCCCCACAATTAGATCAGGGCCCCCAGTGGCCCCAGAGAGGGGCTGTGTGTACACAGGACATGACCTAGTGATTTCTTTACGGGGAACAAGGGCCGTGTCTGTGAATAGGAGCTGTTCTTGGGAGCCAGAGCACCAAGGAAAATCAATTTGTAAAGCTGGCATAGCTGATGATCCCAGCCCCTTAGCAAGACCTTGCAGAATGTCCAAATGATCCACCCTTCTCTTTGTGGTACCTTGCCCCATTCCCATCTCATTTCCAGGCTTCCGCAGTTAGTGTGAAAAATCAAATCAGGTTTGTTAAGCCATCAAAGTCTTGTCTCTACTACGGGGGCTGCCTGATGGGGGTGTTCTGAGGAAACGGATACTTCAATGAGTCAATCAGGCAGTTGAGATTGTGGGGAGAAGCCAAGCAAGTCTTATTTTCATGTTAGTTCCATGCTTTTCACCATTACCAGGAAAAGAGTAGGGGGTACCAAGGCCTTGGGTATAGCACATATTTCTTGCTCCACTAAACAGATGCCACGGTTTAATTCAGAAATATGATTAACTATTATGAGGCCATTAACAGATACAACAATCATAATTACAGCTGTAATTTATTGAGCACTTTGTTGGGCAGACACCAAGTTAACCACTATATACTCATTGTTTCAGTTAATTCCTTGCAAAAATTCTACAAGGTAGGTTCTACTGCAAGCTCCACTTTCCAGATAAGAAAATTATGACTCAGAGAGGCTAAACAAATTGCTCAAGGTCATATATATGCTAGGGTTCACTTCAAAGTCATGCTGGTGGGGGGTCCCCACAGACCACTCAACAGCTTACGCCTACTTGCTAGAAGGTGGATGTTTTGGCCTTTACTTAAAAACTGGAGTCGGGGTACACCTGGGATTTTAACCATGATGAGGCCAACTGGATCAGTCTTCACCTGAGTTCCACAATCTAATATAGTAATTATCAACCAATGGATCATATCAATCAATATCAACTTCCAACAATCCAAAGGGTCTTTCTCGAAATCGCAGACATCTCGAACTCTCTCCACCAGCGGATCGGCTTGAGACCGATGGATGTGAAGCACTAACAAGGGCAGTTCTAGCGATGCCCAGAATGTTTTCAGCACCATGGCCAGCGGCACGAGGCGGGCTTTTAATTACATGGCAAATAAAGTCTCGGAGACAACTGCAAAGACCTACTTTTAACATACACAGTACAGGCACACACACACAAAAGATTCTTTATGTCAGCAGGAAAATCTAAGAGAAAATTTAAATCCCAACACTAAACGTTTTGGGGCTTCCCTGGCGGTCCAGTGGTTAAGAATCCTTTTGTCAATGCAGGGGGACACAGGTTCGATCCCTGGTCCAGGAAGACCTCGCATGCTGCAGGGCAACTAAGCTAGGATGCCACAAATAGTGAGCCTGCACTCTAGAGCTGGTGTCTGGCAAGTACAGAGCCTTGTGCGCCTAGAGCTATTGCTCCACAATAAGGGAAGCCATTGCAATGAGAAGCCTGCACACAGCAGCTAGACAGTAGCCCCCACTTGCTGCAACTAGAGAAAGTCTGTGTGCAGCAACGAAGACCCAGAACAGCCAAATAATAAATGAATAAAAATTTAAATAGATTTATGTGCTATTTATTTTTTAATGTACACAATGATTTCCAATTCTTTGGTTCTGAAAAGAGAAGTCTACCCAGGGCAGTTAAATTATGCTTCTGCTCAGAAAACTGGATATATCTGCATGGGAAATTACAGAGCAGGGCGTTGAAAGGATTTCAGGGTCGGACATGGTTTTGGCCTGGGGCAAAGGAGTTTCCTTCTCCAAGCATCAGTTTCCACACACACACATATATATATATACACACATAATGTGAAATGTAGCACCTACCTCCTAGGGCTGATTGAGAATGTAATGAGTGGATACATACAATAATACATGCAGAACAGGGCCTGGTATATAGCATTGGGTTGGCCAAAAAGTTCACTCAGGTTTTTCTGTAAGACGTTACGGAAAACCTGAATGAATTTTTGGCCAACCCAGTATGTATTCAGTAAATCTGAGTATTTTGTTCTTGTTTACTCTGGTTCTTGTGATGATTAGAAAACTTTCTATGCTTATGAAAACATAATATGAGGTTCATCTCATTGTAATCATGCAATCAATGTTTATTGTTTTTATTTCAAATGCCGCTACTACTATTATCAACTTTTTCAATTTCTTTTTTAGTCATGTAGTCTCATTCCCCTCCCTTCACTGAAGAGTATAAACACCTACTCTCATCATGGCTGATCAGGTTGTGTCTCAAATCTGATGTATTTTCAGGAACAAAACACAGTGAGTCCACTCCCTGAATATCAAGCTTAAAATAAATGCTGCAAAAACATCCATCAGATGTTTCATACAAATGGGATCCTATAATACACAACCTTTTGTGTCTGGCTTCTTTCACATAGCATAATGTTCTTGGGTTTATCCACACTCTGGCATGTATCCATAATTTGCTTCTTCTTATGGCTGAAAAATATTCCATTGTATGGATATATCACAATTTGTTTATCCATTTACCCACTCTGGGGTTGTTTCAATCTTCTGTTTATCTAGAATGGGGGGAGGAAGAGGGGGCATGCATAATGGCTACAGTGTTTCCTTTTGGGCTGATGAAGATATTTGAGAACTAGATCAAAGTGGTGTTGGAGAAGTACTAAATGCCACTGAACTGTCATTTTACTTTTTATGCCTTTTTTAAAAAAATTTAAATTTATTTATTTTAATTGGAGGCTAATTACTTTACAATATTGTATTGGTTTTGCCATACATCAGCATGAATCCGCCACGACTGTACACGTGTTCCCAATCCTGAACCCCCCTCCCACCTCCCTCCCTTTATGTTTTTTAATTAATTTTTATTGGAGTATAGTTGCTTGACAATGTTGTTAGTCTCTACTCTACAGCAGAGTGAATCTGCCACGTACATACATCCCTCCTTACTGGGCTTCCTTCCCATTCAGGCCACCACCGTGCATTAAGCAGAGTTCCCTGTGCGTATACAGTCAAGTCCTCATTAGTTATCTATTTTATACACAGTATCAATAGTGTATATGTGTCAATCCCAACCTCTCAATTCCTCCCCTTCTCAGTTCCCTCCCCTCCTTCTCCCTTGGTATCCATATATTTGTTCTCTACATCTGTGTCTCTATTTTTGCTTTGCAAATAAGATCATCAATACCATTTTTCTAGACTCCACATATGTGTCCTAATATACAATATTCAGTTTTCTGATTTACTTCACTCTGTATGATACTCCCTAGGTCCTTCCACATCTCTACAAATGACCCCATTTCCCTCCTATTTATGGCTGAGTAATATTCCATTGTATAAATGCACCAAATTTTCTTTATCCATTCATCTGTTGATGGACATTTAGGTTGTGAAATACAGTTGATTTGCTGAATTGTACACTTTAGTTATGATATGTGAATCTTAATTTTTAAAAAAACCTCTGTTCTTTATCTTTCTCCTTTTCCCCCACCCCTTGATTTTCAGAGTTCCCCTCAAATGCTTTTTACTCACTGACTTTTGCAGCTAACTTTTTGCTCAGACAGCCTTCAAGATCCCTTTTAGAAAACAAATGGTTTTAATTATAATAGGAATATGTGTTTATTGTGTTTTTAGTCCTTAAAATTGATAATACGTCACTTGAAAAGTGAAAAGTCCTTACACCACCCCACTTCCCAGAGACAATCAGTGCTGGCAGTTTGGTGTTTCTCTTTCAGACTTTCCTCCACACACACCCTTCACACTGGCTGCTCTCTCTCACCTCCTTCAGGCTGTACTAAAACACCTCCTACACTGTTGGTGGGAATGCAAATTGGTGCAGCCACTATGGGAAAACAGTATGGAGGTTCCTTAAAAAACTAAAACTAGAGCTACCATATGATCCAGCGATCCCACTCCTGGGCACATATCTGGAAAACATGAAAACTCTAATTTGAAAAGATATATGCACCCCAGTATTCATAGCAGCACTATTTAAAACAGCCGAGACATGGAAGCAACCTAAATGTCCATCAACAGAGGAATGCATAAGCAAGATGTAATATTCCATATGGAGTATTACTCGGCCATAAAAAAGGAAATAATGCCATTTGCAGCAACACCGGTGGCCCTACAGATACCATACTCACTGAAGCAAGGCAGACAGAAAGACAAGTGCATGAAGTGGTTCATATGTGGAATCTAAAAAGAGAAAATGATACAAATGCACTTACTTACAAAAGAGAAACAGACTCACAGATACAGAAGACAAATTTATGGTTACCAAAGGTGAAAGGGGGTGGGGGAATGAACAAATTAGGAGTATGGGATTAACAAATACACACCACAATATATAAAACAGACAGACAACAAGAATTTAGTGAACAGCTTGGAGAACTACATTCTATGCCTTACAGTAATTATAATGAAAAAGAATCTGAAAAAGATTGTGTGTGTGTGTGTATATATATATATATGCCTGAATCACTTTGCTGTAGACCTGAAGCTAACACCTCTGGCCAATTCATGTTGCGGTATGGCAAAAACCAAAACAATATTGTGAGGTAATTATTCTCCCATTAAAATAAATACATTACTTTAAAAATTACTGTAAACCAACTAGAGTTCAGGTAAAAAAAAGACAGTCTTCACAGTAAGGCCTTCCCTGGCTTCCAGGTCTAAAATCTCAACACCGTCAACCCTTCTGCCTCTCTGCTCGGGTTGTTTTTCACTTGTTAGTTTGCTACAATTTTCCACATAAACGAATTACATCTTATTTTTTTTTTTTTATCTTACTTACAGAGTTCTCCCTCACTGGAACATGAGCCCTAACTAAAGGGAGGTGGGGGGGAGCCCCAAGGATTTGTCTAACTTGTTCTTGATTGTATTTTCAGCAAGGAGGACAACACTGACACATAGTAGGTGCTCAGCACATACCATTAAACGCGTGAAAACAAGTGTATCAAACTGCATTCTGTGACACAGAATGCCCCATGGTTTGCTGTGCCCCTCACCACACTGGACGCATTTTGTACACTGAATGTCCCTCTTATAAAAGGCTGTGCAGTATTACCACGAACGGATGCATCATCAGTTATTTAATATTCCCCTAAATGATTCCAGTTTGTCGCTATTACAAGCAAAGCTGTGATGAATAATCTGACCATACAACCTTGAGCATTTGTCAGGATTTTTTGTTCCTGCCAGCTAGATTGCTGGGTTAGAGGGGGGAGGCGCACACTTGTTGCAGACACTGCCAAATCAACCCTGGAGCTTCGCAAAGTTCTATTTCACACTGTTTTTAGCAAGTGAGGTGAGTGTGTGCATTCACTCTGAAATTAAATCCCTGATTTAAATGTAAAAGTTGCTCTGTAACAAAAAGTTCAGATGTGGAAGAATTAACACGACTCATGGAAAACAACACAACACACACACACACACATCACAATGAAGTTCCCTTGATGAAAAACAAAAAGGAAAAAAAATATTAAGGCACGTCTGGAGCAGGAGGTGTTGGTTATTTTTAAATAATAATAACTTTGGAGCCTCTTGGAATCTGAGGCTCCAAAGAAGGCTCCAAAGGACTGAGGACTTCTCTTTGTTTTTCTCTCTCTCTTTTGTCAGGACAGAAAAGTTCCCTGGGGACACCCGAGTGATGTGAGAATTCTGCCTCCTGGTCCAATTTACAACCGCGTTCCCCAGTATGTTCAGGCTACTGAGGGGAGATTGTTCTCCTGTCTCGCTGTACTGTCACACCTGTGCAGTGGTCAGCGAGATCCTCCATTTCCTTGGCATCTTCTCTATACATTCCATGTACCCTTTGGCTTAAATCCAAACCTGGAAATATCCTGAGAACAATTAACTCCAAGCACAGAGGGCCAGTGGCAGCTTCAAATGAGTTCCCCCAAACAAAAGGAAAATCCAAATCAGGGAGACATCTGCAATGACCCTAAGAAGAGCCACAAGAGCATCAAAGAAGGACCCTCCCAACCCAGGTGAGGTGAGAAAGGTATGCAAGAAGCCAGTTGAGGTGAAGAAGGCTCCCTCAAAACCAGGTGCAGCCAATGAGAAGGCCCTGAGAAGGGCAGCAAGGCCAAGAAATCCCCTCTCCCAAACCAAACAAGGCCACAAAGGTCCCTCCTGGGCTCAGCAGGAAGCCCAAGGTCAAAGCCTTCGCACCCAGGATGCTGGGGTCCACAGGAAAACAAAAGCTGGGAGCAAATCCAGCTGTTGGTTAGTTGCTAAGTCATGTCCAACTCTTACGCGACATCTCTGTCCCTGTGATTTCCCAGGCAGGAGTACTGAAATGGGTTGCCATTTCTCCAGAGGATCTTCCTGACCCGCGTATCAAACCTGTGTCTCCTGCACTGGCAGGTGGATGTTTCACTGATGAGCCACCAGGGAAGTCCCAAGACTCTGGGAGAGCCTATAACCATGATCTTCAATTTCCACGTGGAGAGACCATTGTCCAAGCTGATCCCTTCCATCCCTGATCACTGGAGGACATCTTTACCTCCTCCTCAATAACCAACGTCAACTCCAAGCCACTTGAGCCATGCACACCCAGAAGCAACAAAATGCCAAAATGCCCCCCCCATCATCTTTCTCTTTAACCACTCCTCCTCCTGGCTAAACAACTCTCTAAATGCAAACCAACATCCATCCTATGAAGTCCTGCACCCCGCTGACTCCACCATTTCCCAGCACTCTCTCCTACCTCATCACCTTCCTTGTTAGTCTCATGTAGGATGGTTATATATCACTTCCAGAAAAAGTACACCTCTGGATGAACCCAACCAGCTGCATTTCTGATTCTAAACCTTGTATGGCCATTCAAGATTTATAGCCTCCTGGGAGCTTGCCCAGTGATCCGGTGGCTAAGACTCTGAGCTCCCAGTGCAGGGGGCCTGGGTTTGACCCCTGGTCAAGGAACTTGATCCCACATGCTGAAACTAAGAGTTCAAAGGCCAACTAAAGGTCCTGTACACTGCACAGAAAGATGATCCCATGTGCCACAACTAAGTCCCTCTTCAAACTCTCCTAGTGAGGGTCGCCAAATTCCTCTAGATTGCCAAATCCCAGGGCCACTTGTCTCTGCTCAGCTGACTTGGTCATGCCCTCCTTTTATGTCTTCCTATTAACTTCTTGTCACTTCTGTTTCCCCTTCTCACGTCCCCTTTTCTACTAAATCTCTAAATGTTGGTTCTCCCTGGGGCTCAGTCCTAGGTTTTCTCCCATTTTTTTACCCAGATCCACTTTCTAGGGGGTCTCATGCATTTTGATGTCTTCTGCCGTCTCCTTCTGCCCTTTCCTCCCACCTATCTACTCATTGCTTTGTTCTGTGTCCTGGGAAAAGCAGGACTTCCTCTGGTAAACGGCATTATCCAGCCTTCCTCATCTCCTGCCTTCTGGGTGGGTTTGGCCAATGGGAAGCAAGAGATTGGAGGAAAAGATGGGGAGTTAGACTATTTCTTCATCCTCCATTTCCTCCCTGATCCATAGTGGGGTTCTGGCAATGGTTGTGTCCTGTTGTACCTTCCCAGGGACATCTCAAACTTCATGGGTACATCTATATTCCTTTTCTATGGCTCCTGTAATAAATCACCCCAAACTGAGTGGCTTAAAACCCACCCATAAAAACCCATAAAAGAAATTTATTCCCTAGCAGTTATCCAGGCTAGGAATCCACAATTCAAGCATCAGCAAGACGAAGTTCCCTCCAAAGGTTCTGGGGGAGGATCCTTTCTTGTTTCTTCTAGCTTCTGGTGCCTCTAGGTGTTTCTTAGCTTTCAGGAGAATCACTCCAATCTCTGCCTCTGTCTTCATATGACCTTCTCCTGGATCTTCTCCCCTCCTCATCTCTTCTAAGAACACTTGTCACAGAATTCACTCACCACTACATCCTCAGCACCCCTCCCAGTGCTGAGCATAGAGCAAGACCCCAATAAATGTTGGTCAAATGAGTAAATGAATCCTCATCTATTTCATTTCTCTCTACATCTCAGCAGCGGCCCTTCTGCATCTTCCACCTTCTCTTCCAACTCTCCCAGCTGATGCATTGGCAACCCAAGTTAAACAGATTTTCTGGAAAGCCCCAAGTCCCAGGTGAAACCTCCTTCATTTGCTCCCCTATGCACGTCTTCAAATATTTGGGTCTTCCCAGCCTTTTTCTCTGCTGGCCCTGCCATCCATGAAGATTCTCCTTGAGGCTTTATCATTAAAAAAATAAACCAATATATTCCCTGCCTCCAAAAGAAGCTTTTACTTTTGCAAACTCTATTGATTTAATCCTAGAGGCTGCTGGCAGCGGTCCCAGGAGCTTCATCAATATGACAACACCCAGTGCAGTCGAAACAGCAAGAGGGCTTGGCCAAGAGCTTCTGCTCGGGTCTTCAGTGATCCTGACGGATTCTCTTGCAATGATGAAGAGGGATTTACAGTAGCAGACAGGGGATTTGCAGTTGCTCCAGCATCCTGCTTAGGTGAGCAGAAGGAAGTGTCTTCAAACTCGAGGTACCTCAGTGCTATTTGCTAATTTGCTACTACAGCTGATTCCCAGGGGGTGCTAAGCAAGCAAGAAATCAAAGATAGTGGAGGAACACTGCGGGTTCTAGAACCCGAGGATAAACTCCCTGGTGGGGTGAGCAGGAGTAGAGCAGGCAAAGGGGAGGTGGGGAAAAGGAAGCTGAAGATGGTAAGAGTTAAAACCTGAATGAGTTAAAACAGAGATTCCTTCACCCCTCCACTGTTACAATGTGGTTAGGGAAGGAGAGAGAAAGAAGTCATAAGAAAAAGGAGGTTGAGGGTGACTGAATCAATGCCCAGGGGGTTAGAAACCATTCATCTCCCCCAAAGGCAAAGTCAACTCTTTGTCAATGTTTTTTATTCCAGATTGAAAAACAGGGACTTCCCTGGTGGTCCAGTGGTTAAAAATCTGCCTTGCAATGCACGGGATGTGGGTTCGATCCCTGATCGGGGAGCTAAGGCCTCACATGCTGCAGAGCAACTAAGCCCAATGCCACAACTAGAGAGTCTGTGCACCTTCGTGCCGCGATTAAGACCCAACACAGCCAAATAATAAATGAATATTTTTCAAAAGACTGAAAAACAGAGACAGGAAGTGGAGCCTTCCCCACAGGAAGCAAGCAGAAGGGAAACCATCTTTGTTAGCTGGGAATTTAAATGTGAGTCTACATACCCCTCATGAGAATATTGCGCTTAGACACTAGCCCCAGTGAACAGATGATGAAGATACATCCTGAATATTCTACATCATCCTACAGTAACAAAAACTCCAAATCTCAGTGACTGAAAATATCACAGGTCTGTTTTCTGGCTCATGCTGTGTGTCCACTGCAGCTGGGCTGAGGACTCTGTTCTACACCATTCTCTCTCCAGCATCTAGTCTCAGGAAGGGTCCCTCTCCATGTGTGTCTGATGGTGGAGGCAGGAAAAAGGAAACGCGGTGAATCATATACTGCCTCTTAAAGCTTCTACCCGGAAGAGACACATGTGATTTCCTCTCATATTCTATGGGTTAAAGCAAGTTACATGGCCATGCCTGTCTTGACGGAGGTAGGGGAAAAGACATCCCATTGTGTAACCAGAGAAGAACCAGAAAATCTTAGCTAAGCAAGGTGAATAAATTCCACTTAGGAAGATTAAATGACTTGCTCAAAATCGAAACAACTTCAAAGGTGGCAGAAGTGGGATCAGAATTCAGGACCCTATGGGGCCTGTTCTTTAAGCTCTACTATCCTGCACATGACAAGAACTGACAATAAAATCTAGATAACAGGGAGGATAAATATCAATGGAGGTAGGGGGAGAAGGGACAAGGGAGGATAATGCACCAAGTGAAGGAGAGACGGTGGGAGGCAGAAAGCTAAGAACAGAGCCCAAGCAAAGAGGTCTCCTGTTCAGAAACCAAAACACATCACCAACATAAGGAAAGGGATGAAGAGTCTCACGACTTCCGTGGTGGCTCAGCAGGGAAGAATCCACCTGCGATGCAGGGGACTTGGGTTCAATCCTTGGGTCACGAAGATTCCCTGGAGAAGGAAATGGCAACTCACTCCAGTATTCTTGTCTGGGAAATCCCATGAACAGAGGAGCCTAGCAGGCTACAGTCCATGGGACTGCAAAAGAGTCAGACGTGACTTTGTGACTAAACAACAACAAAGAGTCTCACGCATCTTTCAGAGATGTCAACAGCAACAGAGAATGGAGTAGGGATCTGTGTGAAACCACGAAAGGACGTGGGGGCACAACCATGATGAGAGCGAGTTTGCTTCTTGCTCTCGCACTGAAAGCCACCATCTTGGCTGGAGAGCCAACAACCACTCATTGGTATAACAGCAGCCTCAGGAAGCCGAGGCCAGGGCTTGCCAGAACTCCCATCAGTGGCACTGTCCCTTCCCTGGACATTTTCCTGCACGGTGCTGGGAAATCAGGGCCGGAGTTGGATGGTGTTTCAGAACGAATGGTGCTGGCTTGGGTTTTCTCAGTACTCTTCCCCCACCCCTACCCAAGCCAGACTGGAAGTGCGAGAGATCTTGGCTCTACTGTGCACTCAGCCAGCAAGCAAGAATTCTAATGAGATAGGGAGGCCAGTTTAGCATTAGAGCAAAGCAGTAGGAAAGCATTCTCCACTGCCATTTCAGCTGAGAGCACCTAGTATGTGCTGCTGCTGCTGCTAGGTCGCTTCAGTCGTGTCCGACTCTGTGCGACCCCATAGACGGCAGCCCACCAGGCTCCCCCATCCCTGGGATTCTCCAGGCAAGAACACTGGAGTAGGTTGCCATTTCCTTCTCCAATGCAGGGAAGTGAAAAGTGAAAGTGAAGCCACTCAGCCACCTATGTGTTTGCTGCACATTAATTCATTCAGCCCTCACCAATCATCCATCCAGAAATCCTACGGGTCAACCTTCAAATTATATCTGGAACTGGTGGTTGCCAGGAACTGGGGAGGAGGGGAAGGAGAATAGGAAGTGACTAGCAACAAGCAGTGGAGAAGGAAGTGGCAACCCACTCCAGTATACTTGCCTGGGAAATCCCAGGGACAGAGGAGACTGGTGGGCTATAGTCTATGGGGTCTCAAAGAGTCAGACACAAGTTAGCTAGACTGAGGACACACAGCAACAGGTACAAGGTTTCCTACTGGGGTGATGAGGTGCTGTGAAACTAAAAGAGGTGATGGCTGTACAACATTGTGAATGTACCAAAGGCCACTACATCGTACACCTCAAGATGGTAAATATTAGGTTACGTGTGTGTGCATGCTCAGCCTCGTCAGCTGTGTCCGACTCTCTGTGACCCAACAATGGCTGTGGCCTGCCAGGCTCCTTGGCCCGTGGGACTCTCCAGGCCAGAATACTGGAGTGGGTCGCCATGTCCTCCTCCAGGGATTGAACCTGTTTCCTGTATCTCCTGCATTGAAGTGGATTCTTCACCCACTGAGCCACCTGGGAACCTGTTATATGTATTTTACCACAATAAAAAAACTAAAAGCTGTTGCCAGAATCCACCCACTCATTATTTCCGCAGCTAGTCGCGCCCCCTATCAGCCTGAACCGGTACTGTCGCTTCCTCCCTAATCTCCAGTTTCTACCCTCCCCCCCGCCACAATTTGATTTCCCCTCCCCAACAGCGTTCAGAGGAGCTTGTGCACCTCTGGGTCAGATCACGTCTCTCCTCCGCTCAGAACCCTCCACGGCTCCCACCCTTTTTTTTTTCTTTTGCTCAGCTGCTAAGTCACATCCGACTCTTTGTGATCGTATGGACTGCAGCACATCAGGCTTCCCTGTCCTTCGCCGCCTCCCAGAGTTTCCTCAAACTCATGTCCATTGAGTCGGTGATATCACCCAACCATCTCATCCTCTGCCACCCTCTTCTCCTTTGCCTTCAACCTCTCCCAGCATCAGGGTCTTTTCTAATGAGTCAGCTCTCCACATCAGGTGACCAAAGTACTGGAGCTTCAGCTTCAGCATCAGTCCTTCCAATGAATATTCAGGACTGATTTCCTTTAGAATTGACTGGTTTTATCTCCTGGCAGTCCAAGAGACTCTCAAGAGTCTTCTCCAGCACCACAGTTCAAAAGCATCAATTCTTTGATGCTCAGCCTTCTTTATGGTCCAACTCTCACATCCATACATGACTACTGGAAAACTATAGCTTCAACTGTACGGATCTTTGTCGGCAAAGTGATTTCTCTGCTTTTTAATACACTGCCTAGGTCTGTCACAGCTTCTCCTCCAAGGAGCAAGTGTCTTTTAATTTCATAGCTGCAGTCACTGTCCACAGTGATTCTGGAGCTCAAGAAAATAAAATCTGTCACTGTTTCCATTGCTTCTCCATCTCTGATAAGCACTCTGAGGAATGCTGAGGAGAGACCTAATTTAGACTTGAAGGCGGTGGTGCCTGGGCCAGGAAAAGGTCTCCAAGGATGTACCATTTAATGGGAGATTTATAAGCATTTATGAGCATTCTCCAAGTGAAGAGTTGGGGAAGGTTAGAGACTTTCACAACGACTCTGTTCATAAAATAAATCAAGAATAAAACCAATGTCCATCAATAGGCTAAGCAGACTGAGATACTTCCGTAGCATGGAATACTATTCAGCAATAAAGATGAAGGAAGCTGCAGTGCTCACTCATCCAACACACGTTTATTAGCCACCTACTATGCGTGTTCTAGAAGGTTCCAGTTCACATTGGTGGACAAAACCAATAAAACCGCCTGCCATTGTGGAGGCCACAGTAAAGCGGGGGGCCGTATAACTAGTGTGTGCCAAAGGAAGAAATAAAGCAGGGGACTGAGTGGGAAGTGCTGGGTGGGCAATGTAAAGATTGGGTGGGGACTTCCCTGGCAGTCTAGTGGTTAAGAATTGAACCCCAGGGAATGCAGGTTCATTCCCTTGTCCGGGAAGATCCCACATGCCTCAGAGCAACTAAGCCCCTGTATCACAGCTACTGACCCAAGCATCGCAATGGAAGATCCCACATGGGACGCAGCTAAGACCTGACACGGCCAAATAAATAATTTTTTTTGTTTTAAATTGGGTGGGTGCTGAGAAGGTGGCCTTCTGGTAAAGACCTGGAGGCGATAACAGAGAAGCCATGAGGTTGCCAGGGGGAAGGGAAGGAGGATCCGGGCAGAGGGAAGAGCCAGTGCAAAGATCCAGCGGTAGGAGCATAGCTGGTGTGTCTGAGGAAGCTACTGAGGTGCTGAGTAAGAGGTCTGAGGAACAGGAGAGAGGCCAGCATGGCAGGAGTGAGGGCTTTGGGGAAAGGAGCCTAGAGATCCTCCTGGGCTCCTCTGAGGCACAGAAGCGCAGTGACGGTTTAGGGAACAGTGACTTCTACATCTCAGGAACGGGGGAGGGAAGAGCAGCCTGAGCTGAGTTCCCACCACCCTCAGCCTGCGTGTCTCTGTCACACAAACGAGCCTGGTGTCAGGAGAGCAAATACATTCCAGTGGCCTGACGCGCTTTCCTAAAAGATCAGCACAAAGGAGAGAAAGGTTGGCCTGGTGAAAAAGGAAGGGAAAAGAAGGATCTAAACAGAGGAACAAGAAAAGAAACTGCTGATACATATTAATACTTACTATATCGGGTCTTGGCAAAGTATGGCCCTTTGTGGTGGGCGTGCCTGCGTGATAAGTCACTTCGGTCATGTCCGACTCTCTGTGACCCCATGGAATGTGGCCCACCAGGCTCCCCTGTCCATAGGATTCTCCAGGCAACGATACTGCAGCGGGTTGCCATGCCTTCTCCAGTGGATCTTCCCAACCCAGGGATCGAATCCATGTCTCTTACGTCTCCTGCACTGGAAGGTGGGTTCTTCATACTACCTGTGCCACCTGGAAGCTGATGTTCGTGGTGTGCTTTTATAAATAAAGTTTTATTGAAAAACAGCCACACCCATTTCTTCACATATCGTCCATGGGTGTCTTTGCTAGACCAGCAGAGCTGAGTGGCCCTGACAGAGATTTACAGCCCACGAGGCTTCAGATCTTTACTACCTGGCCCTTTGCTGACAAAGTCAGGTGGTCCCTGTAACCATGACAATAAGGCAGAACTACATATTAAAACATGACATACTTACAGCATATGTTTCTATATTAATATATAACTCTATAACATAAAAGGAGGTAATTACGATTAGAACTCTCATCTACCGTAAGTACTCATCAGGTGCTGGGCACTGGATGAAGCTTTTCTTGCTGATGTCATTGCGTTAAATCTGTTCAACAGCTCACTAAATTAGGACGTTATCATTAATGCTGCTGTTGATAAAGAACGCAGACTGGAACCAGGAAGCCTGGGTTCAAACCCCACCGCTGCTGCTCCTGACAAGCTCAGACAAGCCACTGAACCTCTCCCCATCCTGGTTTTCTCTTTTGTTACATGGGCTGATGACAGTGGTGCCCACCCCTTAAGGCATCTAGAGGACAAACTTAACTGATGCAAGTGAGGTGCTTATGTTCCTGTTCCTCTGACCGTCTTTGTTGACAGATGAGAAAACTGGAGCTGAGGGAAGGGAAGTCACTTGCCCACTGGTTCAGGGGTCCCGCTGAGATACGAACCTGTGCTGCCGTTATGGTCAGAAGCAGGGATCCAGCGAAGCTGGGAGGAGGGTGACGAAAATCAGCAGCCATGGAGCTCAGGAGAGGCAGACGCCACACATCACCCTGGGACACCTGGGTCTGACCACCTCTCTCCTCACTGTTGTCCTGGATCTTGGAGTTGTTGGGGGGGTGGGAAGGGACCTGGCTGGTTGGCTGCCAGAGGCAATGAGGGGCTGCTCTTCCGCTCACCGCGAGGTGGGAAGAAACCAGTTGAGCTTGAATGGAGGAAGTCAAGACGGTGCTGCCTTATCAACACGGAGTCTCGAGGGATTCAAAGAAATGGGCAAGGCTGGGAGGGAACAGGCCATTGTTTCAGCCACTGGGCTGACCCCGGAGGAGGCTGGAGATGGGGGATCCACTGATAATACAGCTGGACTAAAATGGGGCAGGAAGGGCACAAGCCATTGTTAGCACCTCCGGGCTACAATTTCACCTGTGTACCTACTTCTGGCTGCCAAAGAGAAGGAGGAGCAGATGGGGGGTGTTGGGGAGCTGCTTCCTGCTTCCTGCCTGTAATCCACCTCCCTGGCTCAGCCTGAGGCACCTCCCTTAGCTTTCACCTCCAGCTAGATGATCACTTTCCTTGGACAGGAAGCTGCCCTCTCTGACTCCATCCACGTACCTTCCCTCCCCCACCACAGCCTGAGACGATGCCAAGAGTCTTGCCAGGGGCACAGATTGCCTGCTGACAGCCCAACTATCATGTGTCTTAAGCAGAGGGCCCCGCACTCAAACCTGGCATAGAACTGAACACCTTTCAAGGACACCCAAAGATTTCCACTAAAAGAGAAAGAACTCTCAGAGCAAGGAAAGAGTGAAGGCGGTATTAGCATGTAGAGAAAAACAATAATCACCACCATCACCACTAATAATAGTAGAAAAGTAGATTTTTTTTTTGCCACCTGGGCTTATGTAATAGACAATGTAATATGCTCACCAAGCCTCCACCTCCTAGACGCATAGATGGACTAAACGTCCAGTTGTTCAGTTGCTAAGTCGTGTCTGACTTTTCTGTGACTTTGTGGACTGTAGCCCTCCTGGCTTCTCTGTCCATGGGATTTCCCAGGCAAGAATATTGGAGTGGGTATTCTTATACCCTATTAATTACCCTGAAGCACTCTAGTAGGAAATGGTTTGCAAAAGAGTATTTCGTGATCTTATATAAATGGGGTTGGGCCAGAAGTCAAAGTACTGAATTCCAATCCCCAAACCAACATTTTTTGGTGAGATTTCAAGCATGCCCTAATGCAAAATAAAACAGATAAAAACTCTTCCCTCTCTTGCTTACTTATCTCGTTAGCGTTAGCTGGGGTGACATAGGATGCAAGGGCTAATCAGTGTTTTGAAGAAAGAACTATCCACTCATTGTTCATAAATAACATATTGCTATTAATAGGTGGCCATTGTTGAATTAATTCCAGAAAACCCTGGGGTCCAGGGGCTGTCCAGTGACTCTCTTGGCTAGAATTCCAAAGACCATCTGCGGCAGATATATCCTCCAGAGCACATACCTTTGGCAGGAACACAGCTTTTCTCACCCAGAAAACTCAACCAGAAAAGGAACAGAGATAGAGCAGAGAAGGAAAAATCATTGCTGTTGCTGTTTAATCCCTCAATAGTGTCCAACTCTCTTACGACCCCACAGATTGTAGCCAGCCAGGCTCCTCTGTCTATGAGACTTCCCTGGTAAGAATACTAGAGTGGGTCACCATTTCCTTCTCCAGAGGATCGTCCCAACCCAGGGATCAAACTGCGTCTCCTGCATTGCAGGTGGATTCTTTACCACTGAGCCACCTAGGAAGCCCCCAGGAAAAATCATGTTAGCCCAAAATATATTTTTTTTAATTTTGCCATATCAAGATTTTTTTGAATCTCTTTTATATATATAATATATATTTTAAAAGTTACATATAAAAAGTTAATATATATAATATATATATAAATTTTAATTTTTTAACACCAAAAACATTTTGTATTGGGGTATAGCCAATTAACAATGTTGTGATAGTTTAAGGTGAACAGTCAAAGGACTCAGCCATACATATACATGGATCCATTCTCCCCTAAACCCCCTCCCATCCAGGCTGGCACATACCTTTGAGTAGAGTTCCATATGTTATACAATAGGTTTTTGTTGGTTACCCATTTGAAATATTACCTCAAAACATCTTTTAATCTGACCAATGATGGCCATCTCCACCGGCATCATCCCAGCGTATGACACACTGTCTCTTCCTTCAAGGACTACAGTAATTTCCTCGCTGGTCTCATGGCTTTCTTTCTTGCCCCCACAGAATTTATCCTCCACACAGCAGTTAGTGGGGCTGTTCACAGATATAATCTAATTGCATTGCTGCTCCAGTGGCTGGACGGTGCCTTTAGGATAAACATCAAACTTTTAAGCATCTACCACAAAGCCTTCTCACATGCTGCTCCCTCTAGTCAGAACATATTTCCCACCATTCCTGCCATCTCTGTATCAAAGCTCCACTAAAGACTCGCTTTATCACCACTTCCTTGGGTACGAGCTGTTCTATCTGTTCCTCTCAGAGCAAGATCTGTCCCTCCTAAGACCTCATAGCGTTTCTAATTGTAAATTAAGCGGCCACAGCTATTTACCTGTCATCCTTGCAGTACTGTAAGCTCCACGCATCTGCCATGCTCATCACTGTAACCCAGTGCCGTGGACATGGTTGGCACTTAATAAAGACGTGTGGCTTGACTTTCTGAGCATGAAAATACTCAAGATCAAAAGGGGTAAAAGTTAACAGTGAGGGAGGTTGCCTTGCAAAACACTAAGGCAAGGACAGACTTTTTGGGAAATGGTATGGGGACAACTCGTATGGAATAAAAAGGAAATCGGACCCCTACCTCACACTGTACACAAAAATCAATACCACGCTGATCAAAGCCATACAGTGAGCAAAACTGTAAAAGGTTTAGCAATAATATGGTGTCAGGGTAGAAACAATTGTATTAAATAAGATACAACACCCACACATCATAAAGGAGAGGAGTTCCAAATTCAACTACATTGAAATTAAGAACTGCTATTGATCAAAAGATGTCATAAAAAAAGGATGAAAAGACAAGCCAAGAGAAGATACTGCATAGCATATAATGATGAAGGACTAGTTTTCAGAATACATAAGGATCACCTACATATCAATCACAGAAACCAAGCAACCCAACAAAAAAGATAATGAACAGGGCATGAGGAGGCATGTCACAAAAGAAACTTGAACAGCCCATAAATGCATTAAAATACATTCACCCATTTTGTTATCGGGTAGCACAAACTCGGTTCACAAACAAGAAATTGACACACATCTGCCAGAAAAGCTACAGTTAAAAAAATGACACCAAGTGTTGGTGAGGATGTGAAGCAACCTGAAAGCTCAGCTCCTGCTGGCAGGAGTGTAAATTAGCACAAACGCGTTGTAAGAATGGTTTAGAGGTATTTAGTCAAATTAAAGACATACTCCTCTTAATATACAGCAATTTTGCAGAGGCATGTACCTTTGAGAGACTCCTGCACGCATGCAGCAAAACCCGTAACAACTGGCAACACTGCTTATCCTTAGCAACAAAAAGAGAACAAACTAACACGTTCATCATTGGCGAACAAACAGACCAGGAAAGAGCCACAGAGATCACAGGAAGAATGGATCTTTCCAGTGTAACCAGGAGTCAAAACATAAAACAAGTCATATCACAGAATTTTAAATGTATAAAGTTCAAAGCCATAAAGCGTTTAACTATATCACATACCTCGATGGTAAAACCATGAAGAAAAGCGAGCTAAAGGGCCTCATAAAATCCTCAATTGTGGTTCATCCAGGAGGGAGGGAGGGGTTGTGATGGAAGATGGGCATATGGGAAAATCTGAGGAGATGGTGGTGTCCTGGCTTTTGATCTGGGTAAAAAAACCCATGGCTGATTCATGTCAATGGATGGCAAAACCCACCATAATACTGTAAAATAATTAGCCTCCGGTTAAAATAAATAAATTAATTTAAAAATGGTTTGAATTGAAATATAGCTGGGCTTCCCTAGTGGCACAGTGGATAAGAATACAGCTGCCAATGCCGGGGACATGGGTTTGATCCCTAGTCTGAGAAGATTCCACATGCCTTAGAGCAAATAATCCCACGCACCGCGGCTTCTGAGCCTATGTTCCAGAGCCCGCGAGCCACCACTGCTCACGCCTGTGTGCTCTGGAGCCCATGAGCCACAACTACTGCAGCCTGAGCACCCCAGAGCTGCACAGCACGACTCCTGAGACGGAGCGGCAGGGCCTGTGCTCTGAAACAAGAGAAGCCACTGCCCTCCAGCGACAAGCAGCCCCCACTCGCCGCAACTAGAGAACGCCCATGCACAGCAACAAAACCCCAATGCAACAACACCAGCAACAACTAATCAGTTGATTAGAAAAAGAAATAAAGTTGATTTACAATGTTGTGTTAGTTTCGGGCGTACAGCAAAGTGATTCCATTATACCTATAAATATGTATCCATTCTTTTTCAGATTCTTTTCCACTACAGGTTATCATACAATATGAAACAGTTCCCTTCACTATATACTTCGGACCTTGTTGTTTCTCTCTTTTATATATAGTAGTGTGTATCTGTTAATCCCAAACTCCTAATTTATCCCTCCCTCCTTTGGTAATCATAAATTTGCTTTCTGTGTCTGTAAGCCTGTTTCTGTTTTGTAAATAAGTTCATTTATATCACGACACGAGTTTTAAAGGAAATCTGTCCTGATTATTCATTGGAAAGACAGATGCTGAAGCTGAAACTCCAATCCTTTGGCCACCTGATGCAAAGAACTGACTCAGAAAAGACCCTGATGCTGGGAAAGATTGAGGGCAGGAGGAGATGGGGACGACAGAGGATGAGATGGTTGGATGGCATCACCAACTCGACGGACATGGGTTTGAGTAAACTTGAGGAGTTGGTGATGGACAGGGAAGCCTGGTGTACTGCAGTTCATGGGGTCGCAAAGTGTAGGACACAACTGAGCGACTGAACGGAACTGAACTGGTAGTTTTTAAAGTGCTAATCTATGTTCCAACATTCTCCTCTAAGCTTGTTTTCTCCCCGTCCCTTCCTCTCACACACACACACAGAGTCAGCCAAAGACTAAGGAAAAACAAGACACATATGCCGGTTTATGAAGAGAAAGAGAAAAGGGACAAACAATGAGACAGAAAATTAAAAGATAACGGAGACACAGGAAATGAAAAGGGACGAGGGACTGGCAAGAGGCGTCAGTAAGGAAATGAAAAGAGGGGAGACAGAGGGAAATACGGGGGGAGAGGGTTGTCAAGGAAAATGAGGAGGGGAAAAGATACATGAAGCGACACTGTCTCTCTTCTTTCTGTTCTTTTTTCTTTGTACGAGTTTTCCCTCTTTTTATTTCTCTCCCTCCCTCTATCTTTCTCCCTCTCCATCTCCCTCTGGGTCTCTTTCTCCCACCCCCATCATGGTCTTCCTTGCTTTCCTCCAGATCTTTTTCTTTCCCCTTCCATGTCTCTCTTTCCATTTTTTTCTTCCTTTTCCTTCTCCACCTTCTCTAGAAACACACAAACACACATCACATACAACCTCTCTTCGTTATTCAGTCGCTAAGCCATGTCTGACTCTTTGCGACTCCATGGGCTGCAACAGTGCCAGGCTTTCCCGTCCTTCACCGTCTCCCAGAGTTTGCTCAAACTCATGTCCACTGACCAACCATCTCATCCTCTGCCGCCCTCTTCCTTTGCTTTCAGTCTTTCCCAGCATCAAGGTCTTTTCCAATGAGTCAGCTGTTCACATCAGGTGGCCAAAGTATTGGAGCTTCAGCTTCGGCATCAGCCCTTCCAATGAATATTCAGGATTGATTACCTTTATGATTGACTGGTTTAATTTCCTTGCAGTCCAAGGGACTCTTCAAGAGTCTTCTCTAGCACCACAGTTTGAAGGCATCAAGTCTTCAGCGCTCAGCCTTCTTTATGATCCCTCACATCTGTACATGACTACTGGAAAAACCATTGCTTTGAATACATGGACCTTTGTCCGCAAAGTAATATCTTTGCTTTTTAAGACGCTGTCTCCTTAACACATATTTATTAACACATAATTTATATTTAACACATGATCTCTCTTTAACACATATTTATCACGTAGTTACTCTGTGCCAGACACAGTGCTAGGGAGGCAATAGCTAGGGGAACACAGGATAGCAGGGTCCATCGTGGTGGCCTAGATGTCTGCCACCAGGGCGCTTGTGGCCAGGCTCAGGCATGGATGGACCTGTGGGCAGCCTGCAACTCTCTCCTCCTCATTAATTTCACTATCAAACACTCCCAGCATCACAAGTTGTAGGTCTTATTTATTAAATATTTAACTAGGAGGAACCCAGCTGAGATGAAACCTCTCATTTGTGGCAGCCCCAGGAGAGAAGAACATGGGGCCTGCTGCTGGGATTAAGCGTGGCTGACGGGTGAGACCCAGGGTGCCGGAGGGGGCCACATGCGGGGACATCCCTCATCCCAGAGCCAGAAAGACCCAGAGATAAAGAGAGCTGGGCCTTTTCCCAGTCTCACACAGGATGCCGAGGGGTGATGGAGCCAGGGACAGGACACTTATAAAAGTCTACAGCCAGAAGAGGTAAATTCATAAAGAAAGAATGCAGACTAGCAGCCGGGGAAGGAAGTGGGGATGGGGACTGACTGCTTAATAGGTATGGGGTTTCCTTTTAGGGTGATGAAAATGTCCTGGAACGAGACTGGTGTACAACATTGTGAGTGCACCAAATGCCTCTGAAATGTACATTTTAAAATGGTTGATGATCTAAATGGAAAAATTATTTGAAAAAGAACAGTCATAAGCATATGTATTAATAAAACTGAAACACCTTGTCATACACCTGAAACTAACAGTTAATCAACTATATAATATACAAAATACAGATTAAAAAATAAAATGGTTGATGGTTAATTCTATGTGAATTTTACTACCATCTTTAAAAAATGGAAAAATTACCCATTATAAAGAGTTCTGTTTCCTCTACTCCAACTCTTAGCTCTAAGGCTGATGAACTAATATCTTAAAAAGTAACACATTTATGTATGACGTGCTTGCTACCCACATCCCTGGCCGCCTGCTTAGCACTAGGAACCATCATACCATTTATGCTCACAGTCCTGGGAGGAAGATGCCAACAGGTCCTTGGTTTTACAGAGAGGTGAATCCGCAGCTCAGAGAGGGTAAGTGGCTTGCCCTAGGTCACACAGCGCCAACTCCAGCCCACCTACTGTCTGAGTGTTCTTAACTACCCAGTGCTCTCTGCCAATCCCAGGTGAACTTAAGAATCACCTGGGGAGTTTTTTAAATCCCCATGCCTAGGGATAGTCCTGGACCAATCTCATCACCATCTGTGGGGTGAGGCTCATGGCATCAGCATCTTTAAAACTTTCAGGTAGACTGCAACTAGAGCCAACCTCACCTAGGGGATTTTGCTGAGATACAGTCTGGGATTGAGCAGGTCTGGGCTGAGGGATAGAGATTCTGCATTTCCAACAAGCTCCCCCCAGGAGATGCTGCTACTGCTGGAAGGTTCTGCAACAGCACATCCACAGAATTTGCCATGATGACGGAATGCTCTCATCTGTAAGGTCTGATACAATGGTTACTAGCCACACATGGTAACTAAGCACGTGACATTTGGCTGGTGCAACTAAGGGAGTGACTTGTTTACTCTGTTTAATTGTAATGAATTTTTAAGTGGAAATAGCTCTGTGGGGCTAGTGGCTACCTTACTGGGCAGTGTAAGTCTAGACAAATTCCAAGGAAAGAAAGATGCAAGACATCCAACAGGTTAGAAAAAAATGATATCCTCGAACTTGAATAAATAACGTAGAGTCTTGAAAATAACCCAGAGCTCATTCCCTTTGCCTGTGTCATTTTTCCTTTTAATTTTTGGCTGCACCACACAGCATGCAGGCTCTCAGTTCCC
Source organism: Capra hircus (assembly GCF_001704415.2). Classification (NCBI taxonomy): domain Eukaryota; kingdom Metazoa; phylum Chordata; class Mammalia; order Artiodactyla; family Bovidae; genus Capra; species Capra hircus. Next base: position 97,539,793 of record NC_030814.1, on the reverse strand, counting down.
TGATCAGGAATCGAACCTGCACACCCTGCAGCAGAAGCTGGGAGTCTTAACCACTGGATGGCCAGGGAAGTCCCTGACTGCATCTTTAAGTGACCCAAGACCTGGCACAAAGGATGAGAAGACATCTTCAAGAGCCAGAAAGTTGATTCTTCTCCATTCTTTTTATTTTTTCAAAGCATCTCTCACCTGCTCAGAAACCCCCGCCTGTTCCCTTCATCAGCCCTACCTTGGGTCTCCCCAGCCTACCCCTTTCACCATCTAGACAGAGTCCTCTAGGAAAGAGACCTCCAGCCTCACCACACCTGCTCCGCATCTTTCCTGCTCCCTAGAACGACCCAAATCAAGCCCACACCTCTCCTCAGGTCTCTCCCTAGCTCAGCTGTCAGTACCAACACCCTCTGTCTTCACCACCCTCTTTTCTCCCCTGCTTTACTTCTGCACTGTAGCACTTAACCACACTTAAACTGGAGCCTTCATACGGTCCTTGGTCTGTCCCCCAGCTAGAATGTTAGCCGCATCAGGGCAGAGGTTTGGGTCTGTCTGTCTGTGTCTTTGTTCTAGTGCTTGTACTAAGGAGAAAACAAAGAGCTTCAGCCACCTGTCAAGCATTTACACTGTGCCAAGCATGATATTTTTCATTCATCATATTGATTTCATCCGTACAACATCCCTGGGCAGAAAATACTATTCTGCCTATTGTACGGATGATGAAACTGAGGATTGCTGCAGTATCTTCCCAAAGGCAACACCAGCTATCAGAGAGGGCCCCAGTCCTGGCTGACCTCAATGTCTCTTAACTATTCCCTTATACTACCTCTTCCTATAGGCATGCCAACCTCTCTGAAGCACACGTCTCCCCAGGCATAACCTGAGCATCTGCCCCATCCGGGCCTTTGTTCCTGCCATGCCATTAGCTGTCCCATGAGGTTTCCCACGCATTTGTTAGATGCGTGACCTCGGCAGGGCACTGGTGCAAGCCAGGAGTGGAGGAGACCACCTTCCAGAAAAACAGAGTGGAGTGAAGATGCCCAAAGAAAGTAAAAGTTGTTTCCAGCAAGAACAAGTCCTTGTCTTTCAGAGCCGGGGATCGAGTTTAGTCTCTGAGCCTCAGTGTGAACATATGTCAAATGGGGGCAAAAATAAACCCACCAAGCCCACAGGACTGATATAAAGATTAAATCAGTCAAAGAGCTTCCCACCCAGCCTGAGGATTCATAAGCTCTCCATAAAGAGAAGCTACCAACTAGACTTGAAAAACACTTCCTCTTTATTGGAGCTCCAGTGAAATTCCAGGCACGAACAAGCGTAAGGACTGAAGAGACGAACCCTATCATAGATGCGGCAAATGATCCATTGCTTCTGGGGGGACAGCGAGGTGCAGATCCTGTTTGGTTAGTTGGAAGAGCCGTGACTGGCACTAAATGCTTTGGAGAGCTTGCTCTAAATCACGTGGTAGCTACTGCACCCTGAAATAAGAGGGTTTTCAGCACCAACATAAGCACACAATAATAAGGGCAAACTCTTATTCAGCACCCATGTGCCAGGCATTAAGCGATGTTTAAGCCTTATAACAACCCCATGAGACAGGAACTCATGCTATACCCATTTTACAGATGAGGAAATTGAGGTCCAGAAGGTGAAGTACTTGTCCAACATTAAGAGATTGGAAAGAAGCAGAGCTGGGATTTAACCCAGGTAGCCTGGTTCTACAGCCCTCCCTCTTAACCACTGCTACTGCTACTGCTGCTAAGTCATTTCAGTCGTGTCCAACTCTGTGCGACCCCATAGATGGCAGCCCACCAGGCTCCCCCGTCCCCGGGATTCTCCAAGCCAAAACACTGGAGTGGGCTGCCACTACACTGCTTCAAAGCCAACGTAGAACCAAAGAACCCCTCAGTGTCTATGGAACCTGGCGCCACTTCCCCAAAAGCTTATCTGTGACGAATGTCTCTAGACAAAATGGAGCTAATGATGGGACCAGGGACATCATGAAGGAAACACAGACAGCCCGTATGGATCTGGAAAACACTCTGCATCTTTGGAAACTGAAAAAATGTATATTGCATCACAAAGAGGGTCCATTTCTTTCACTTATCTGATTGGTTACGATGTAAAATGAAGGACAGCTAGCTGGGCCACACGATCAGGGAAACAGGACCTCAGAATTTGCAAAGACACAGTCTAGCTGTTCCTGGCAACCTGGCCCCAAAGCCTGATACATGACCCAGCCATGCCACCTCCAGCAATCTGTCCTAAGGAAACAGTGAGGTCCTCGTAGTGTGGCTGGTATTAGAGGGAAAACAGCAAAACATTGTGTAAACACAAAAGACCCTATTTTCTGTTATGGAGAACAAAAGGTATACATGAGCCAGGTGGAAAACAGGAATGATGCTGCCATTTCCTCTGGAGCAAAAGTCTTCTCTGTGGTCCACACAATCGACCCCTGTCACCTTCCTCCCTGCACCTCCCCTCACTTGCCTGACACATAGTAGGTGCTCAGGAAACATTCTGGAATGAATGAATTTATCGTGATCGCACTCTTCTCCCCCTTCGCTTCTCCAGGCTTATCTGTCTCGGGGCAGTCCTAGACATGCCCGAGGCCAGCCGTGGGTGTGGAGGCTAAAGAAACAACACAACTGTCTCCACCAGCAGTACTCACCATGCCAGGAGCCCAGAGGAAGTGAGACACGATTTAGAAACTGGGCAACAGAAGGAGAAGGAGAGAGAAAGGAAGGTTGCAGCAGCTTTCATTCCAACATTTTCCAACTCCAGCTGAGACTTCCTTCTATATACTCATCTATATTTACATCAACGAATCTGTCAGTAGCAAGCCTGTTGCTGATAGTGTGGGATCTAAAGTTCAGAGAAAGCTGGCTCAGACACCCAGCTAGGAAGAGAAACTGTAAGTAAAATTTAAGTAACCCCCAAACCCTAAATCCACCCACTCTCTTCCAAGGAATCCGTGACATCTTTTACATCAAGATTTCTCAGTCTCTGCAATATTGACATCTAGGGTTGGACAGTTTTTCATGGATGGGGGCAGGAGTGTGCTGTCCTGCGCATTTTAGGATGCTCAGTGCATCCCCAGCTTCTATCTGCTAAGCGCCAGTGGCACCCTACCCTCCACATTCGTGACAACCAAAAATATCTCCAGACATTGCCAAAAGTCCCCTGGAAGGCAAAATCACCCCCAGTTCAAAAGCACTGGTTCACATGCAGCCTAGGAAAAATTCCAAACCAATCCACTGTTCTTTCCATACTCCTCCTCAACTTTCCAAATTTCAAGTCACCTAGTCTCCAAATCTCTTTTCAGATTCAAGGAAAGAGGCGGCAACAGTTTTAAGACTTGAATGCAAGCTCTAGATCAGATTATTTTCAGTCTGAAAATAATCAGCATCGTGGACACAGCTTTACGCACAAAGATGTTCACTGGGCTGTTGTTTATAAACAAAACAAATGACTGGCGATGGTTACAGGAAGTATGGTATATCCATAAAGGGGAATCTCATTAGATATTAGCAACAGTCTTTTCTGGAGTTGATGCCAACCCATACAGCACCACTGTGTGAATTTAAATAAGACGCCCCTTTTGCAAGTTGTTAGGTCCATCTGTCAAAAAATTGTCATAATATCTTCATTTTGCTAGAACAAGATACTGAAGCTTTCATCATCTGAGAAATTGAAATAATAAATGTACAGTTATGATAGGAGACACAATACCCTTGTGCAGCAGGCACTCTGTACAACTATACACGGTAGCCCTGATGTTGTTGTCCAAGAGTGTCTAGCGGCATGGAAATGTGTTCATAAAAGCTTAAATGCATAAGCATAGACGGAATGAAATACATTAAAATCAGAGATTCTCTCTGGATAGGAGCGCACACATGTATTTCATATTCTTTGTACTTCAGGTATTCAACAAATGAAGAGGAGAGGCCTCCTGGAGGAGGTTACTTTTAGGCTGAGACTTAAACAAAGCGAAGGAGTCAGCCATTGGGAGACCTGGAGAAACAATGATGCAAGCAGCGGGAAGCGTCAGCAGATGCCTAGAGATGCAAAAGCTGGATTTGAGCAAAAAGGGTCAGTGGGGCTGGGACAGAGTGGAAGGGGTACAGAATGGAAGAAATGAGATCAAAGACAAAACAGGGACTTTTTAGATCATGAGGGGCCTTGTAGAACCTAGTACATCTATAATCTGCAGTGTCTGACCAGTGAGTAAGCATCTGGGACATTTACCCAACCTACTTGGAAGAGAGATATTCCATTAGCCCACCACTATTAACCAAAGAGCAAAATCCAAGGAATTCTACTTTTAATCCCAGCAGTGAAATTTTTTTTTAATTTAAATTTTTATTTTTACTTTATTTTACTTTACAATACTGTATTGGTTTTGCCATACATTGACATGAATCTGCCACAGGTGTACATGAGTTCCCAAACATGAACCCCCCTCCCACCTCCCACCCTATATCATCTCTCTGGATCATCCCCGTGCACCAGCCCCAAGTACTGAAATTAAAAAAAAAAAAAAAAAAAAGTGCTGTTTCCAGAATTTTAATAATCTTTGTCAAGAACACTGTTAACTTTCCTCATCACTACTCAATTAACAAACACTCATGATCATACAATGTGGGAACTGTTGGGAGATGTGAGGAAGGTTAATCACCGTTCCCTGCCCTCAAGGCGCTTTCCAATTAGAGGTAAGACACAAGCATACCATCTTACTGCTTTTCACAAAGCAAGCAAGAGTCACTTAGCATTGAGGGTGGTAAGTGGAAGGATTCAGTCATTTCCAAGCCAATAAGAACATCAAATATCAGAGACCCAGACACAGACACCCACCCTTCCACACACCCTTAGATCTAACAGCACCCATCCACCCACCCATCCATCCATTTCCATCCATCTATCTATTGATCCACCCATTCATCTTTTTACTCTTAATCCAGTCCAGTCAGTCACCGGCCATCTATGACCCGCTCATATATTTACCCATCCATCCTTTCTTTCTTTCATCCCTCATCCGTTCATCCATCTGTCCGCCACCCATCTACTTACAACCCATCAATCTACTGATCCACCCACTTATAACCCAACCATCCAGTATCATTCATCTTTTCTTTGTCTCATCCATCCATCCTGCTTTCCTTCATTCCATCTAACCCATTCACCTATTTGTCCATCTGTCCAACCATTCACAAATCTATCCAACTATCCACTCATCCAACACTAACTGCATAAGATTCTTCTCCCCTCTAAATCACAAATACTCATCAATGACCCTAAACTTTAGACTCTGTTGTGATTAGGAACAGGCCAAAGTGTTAAAATTCTACATTCTAACAACTCTTCCAAAAATTTCTGACTATTCTAATTTGTGCAAGACCCAAATGTTCCAAGTCCTTATAAGACCTGCACAGAAGCTGGCCTATTCTCACTGGTTTGAAGTCCTTGATGTCTTCAAAGATGGTACACTTAGAAAGCAGGGTATGGTTAGAAGAAGGGGAAGTTGTGAGCGGACTGGAAAGAGTCTGGCATTGGAAAGAGCCTGGCAGTGGGGTATGGGGAATGGGAGAGGAAGTTGATCAGGGATATAGACAAGGATTGCTGAGATGAGAAAAAATCTGCCTGGGCCTTGGAATCATGGAATTCTAGTATCTACAAATGTTGGTAACATGACCCCCCTGATTGTTTGCCCCTCGAATTCTACATTGGAGCAATGGTGGTTCAGTTGATAATCCAGGAAGATGGGGTCTCAAGATAGATGCCAAAGAATAACAGAGATCAAGGGGATTGAGAGCCTTGGCAAGCAAAGGCAGAATAATAACCAATACTATGCAGCACGTAGGACTTTCCTGGTGGCTCAAATGGTAACGAATCTGCCTGAAATGCAGGAAGCCTAGGTTTGATCCCTGGGTTGGGAAAATCCCTTGGAGAAGAGAATAGCAACCCACTCCAGTATTCTTGCTTAGAGAATTCCATGGACAGAGGAGCCTGCCAGGCTACAGTCCATGGGGTCGCAAAGAGTCAGACATGACTGAGCAACGAACAATTTCACATAGCACCTACTATGTGTCACGCACTATTCCAAGCATCGGGGCAGAAAGGCCACTCGAATAAGCCCATCCTTCCTTCTTCCCTCTCATCGATCCATTGTTCCATCCATCCATATATAAACACATATAGTGCTAATTTCCAGGCACTATTTTCTAAGTGTAACATATATTAACTAATTTGATCTTCCCAGATAGGTGCTATTAGAACCCTCTTTAGACAAACTGGGAAACTGAGGCATAGAACACTTAAATGACTTGAGCAAGGTCACACGGCCAGTGACTAGCAAGAGTTAGTACTGGAACCCCATTCCCCTGGGTCCAGAGTCCATGCTCTCAAATCAGCCCTGATGCTTCTCTACTAACAGCAGTCACCAACGCCTAAAACACAGGCTGACTTTCAGAAGACAAGGAAGAACAGAGGCTGTCTGGCTGACCCAGCCCTTAGAGAGAAGGATGGGTAGACTGTGAAATGGCTTAGCCGGTGCCTGTCAGATGGCTGGTGTTCCATAAATGCTGATGAATCTCAGCTGATTCTAGCTGAAGCGACATTCCCAAGTACACAGACTAAAATTAACACCTTGAATTCATTCATTCCAAAATTATTTATTCAGTACTGCAGCACCGTTCATAATAGCAAAAAAAAACAAGAAACCTGGAAACATCCCAAATGTCCATCATCCAGCAAAGTGGATAAATTGTTGTATCATCACAGAATACAATATTATACGGAGAAAAATAAATGACCTCCAGCTACAGTCAAATAAGAGAGATGAATCTTAGAAACATACAATTGCGTGAAAAAAGCAAGGGCAAGTTCCAGAAGGCTAAAAAGGCTCAGAAACCACGAAAGTAAAATATTAGAGTTAAAGCATATGTAAATGTGTGATAAAACATCTTTAAAAAGAAAGAAACGGAATGAGACACACCCAATCCAGGGGTTTCCCCTGGTGGCTCAGGGGTAAACAATCCACTTGCCAGCGCAGGAGACATGGGTTCAATCCCCGGTCTCGGAAGATTCCACAAGTTGTGCAGAGCAACTAAGCCCATGCGTCGTAACTACTGAGCTTGTGCTCCAGAGCCTGGGAACCAGAGCTACTGAAGCCCACGGGCCCTAGAGCCCGAGCTCCGATACAAGAGAAGCCACCACCATGAGAAGCCTGCACACCACAACTAGAGCGCAGCCCCCGCTCCCTGAAACGAGAGAAAGCCCACGCAGTAACAAGACCCACCACAGCCTAAGTAAACAGGCGAATAAACAAATAAAGTTACACACCCAATCCAAGAGACAGTGCTGCCTTTGGGGCAGTGAGTCGGGGAGGGGTGGGAAGCCAAGGCAGGGTCAGAGGCTATAGGTAGAAGTAAATTACTGAGCATGTTCTAGTTCAAGGGGATCCCCAAACCAGCAGGATCAGCAGCTCCTGGGATCTTGCTAGAAATGAAAATTCTCAGGTTCCACCCTAAACCTCTTGAATCGGAAACTCTGGGAGCAGAGTCCAACCACCTGTGTTTCAACAGCCCTCCAGGGCATACTGGTGTGGGCCCAGGGGTAAGCATCTCGGCCCTACAGCAGGTGATGCTGACGCTGCAGGGCTGCGGACCACGCTTTGGGAGCCACTGTTCTAGTTCTTGACTCAGGTAGCACATCCATTAGTGTGTTTCCATATAGTATTAAAATAAATAAGGAAAAATAAACGAAAGGAGAGACAATATTCAGAATGTGTTATGAACCCAGAACAGGATTAAAGCAAGTCGCTGTTCAAATAAGGTGCAAGAAAACACCGCAGAGTCATGTATTCAGCTACCGTAGGTGCCAAGCTAGGGCCAGAGGGGTGAGCACAACAGACTTAGCGCTGGCAATCATGGATCTATAGTATCCATTCTGATACTCTCCCCCATTCTGACGCTTTTTACAAAACAATCATATCCACCACATGCTTTCAGGTATCTTTTAATCTTCTCACGATTTCCTGGTTGTAGGACTATTATGCCCATTTTACAGATGAAGAGACTGAGGCACAGCTACTGGGAGTTGGAGCTAAGATGCACAGCTGGGGCCACCTATTCCCAAACCCTTTGCTTCACCTTCACCAGTATCACCTCCCTTCCCAATCTCTTCTCCTTTTAGCCTCCAACCCTGGTGCTATTACTCAAACAAGCACATCCCTCCGTGGACACCACAAACACAGCAAGTAAGGATCAGCAGAGGTTCCCATGCCCGTTATTACTAATAAAGGAAATAATAAAGGTTAATGGAACAAAAAAATACAACAGGTTCTCCAAACTTATGGTTGCAGGCAGAGGGCGGGAGAAGGATGGGGAGCAGGGACAGTTAGGGAGTTTGGGATGGACAGGTACACACTGCTATATTTTAAATGGATTACCAACAAGGACCTATTTTATAAGACAGGGAAATATCCCAATACAAAATAAGAAGTCTTTTTAAAACAAACAAACAAACCAAGAGTGCCTCTTCAAATAAAGAAAATCCCCTTGCCAAAATAAAAAAATTTTTTAATAAAATTAAATGGGTAACCAACAAGGACCTACTGTAGAGCACAGGGCACTCTCTTCAAGGTTATGTGGCAGCCTGGTGGGAGCGGAGTTTAGGGGAGAATGGATACATGTATAGGGATGGCTGAGTCCCTTTGCTGTTCTCCTGAAACTATCACAACATTGTTAATCAGCTATACTCCAGGATCGAATAAAAAGTTTACTTTTTAAAAAAGTTTTAAAAAAGGATATAGCAGGTTCTAGAAGGTCAGAAACTGGGTAACCCCCTCACAGAGCAAGTTCTAGGTCTGTATCCAAGTCTCGTTTAAGACGAATCTGTCAGTTTTATTCTTAAGATCAGACTTCGCCCTCCTGCAAACGCTGCTTGTATAAAAATACCTTAAAATTGGTTTAAAATTATATAATTCTTTACGCACAGACCTAAAATGAGAACAGAACTTAACAGCATGAATATTATTTACTGGCAGGTGGGCGATGAAATTGCGTTTTCTTTCATTGCTCCATGGAGGGGGCGGGGTGGGCCTCTTAAATAGTGTTGTTGGGGGAAGGGCTGCTAATACCCAGAGTTCCAGGTCCAACTTGAGTAAAGAGCACCTTATAGGAAGACCCAAGAATGTTCCGAAGCTGAAAAGAAGATAAAGCCGCCTCTGACCCAAGAGAGACGACAAAACTTGATCCGTATTTAACTCTGGAATTTCGCGCTTCAGAACTGGGATCTCTCTCGCATTAGCTGCCTTAAATAAGTAGCTTCCAAAAGCACAATTCATTCCAAGACAAAGTCTCAGCTTTTCAGAGGAAAAAAAGTTACTTATCTTCGTCTTTCCTGGGCACTGGCACCATCTCTGGCTCCCTACATCCCTGGGGTGTTAAGAATTCACCAGTAGATCGATAGCTAGCCGGAAGCAACTGAATGGCACAGAGAGCTCAGCTTGGTGCTCTGCGATGACCTAGAGGGCTGGGATGCGAGGGTGGGCGGGAGGCTCAGGAAGGAGGGGATATATGCATACCTATGGCTGATTCACATTGTTGTCCAGCAGAAACCAGCACAACGTTGCAATGCAATTATCCTCCAATTAAAAAACAACAACAAGAAACTCAACAGTAGGGTCACCAAAGTCCTTGTTAGCCCCAAACTGCCGGGCTTTTCAAGATGCTAAAACCAGGACAGGGCCAGGCAAACTGGGACATCTGGTCACCCTACCCAGGCAAGGACTAATGCCTGGTGGTTTTTGAAACCCGAGTTGCTGAGCCCACCCACCTGGATTCCTCTCCTGGAATGTTCCTTGTCTTCCTCTATGCTCCCAGGAAGTGAGGGAGAAGGGAGAAAGAAGAAAGACAGACACTGGGGGAAGGGGGCGATGTAATCTAACTGCAAAGCTGAGCAGGGTTCTACTGCCCAACTCTCAGGAGTCGCCTGGGATGGCCACAGCAACTGTCCTAGGCCTGCGGTCTCCATCCTGCGTTGGACCCTTTGGCTCAGAAGGAGGAGAAGGGGCGGGGCAGGGAAGCTAATTATACACTTTGAAACTCCCTCACCTTGTCACCCACAAAGGAAGGAATCAGGGGAGAGGAAGACAATTTTACCTCAGACCAAAGAGAATAGAAAAATAGGTCAAGTAGCCATGTATTTCTCCTCCCCGCCCCCAACTTAAAGCTTCCAGAGAGAAAGGAGAATGCAAATGGGTTTCCAAAGGGGAAAGGGGGAGAGGAGGGATAAATTAAGGCTTTGGGATTGAGATAAACAGACAACTATATAAAAAAACAGGCAAACAACAAGGACCTGCTGTACAGCCCAAGGAACTATATTCAATATTTTATAATAATCTATAAGGAAAAAGACTCTGAAAAAAAAAACACATATGCCTAACTGAATCACTTTGCTGTATATCTGAAACTAACAACACTGTAAATCAATTGTATTTCAATTTAAAAGAAAAGGGTGCACGCTCAGATTAATAAATCCAAACCACCCAGTCAACAGAGGGGCCCTTCTCTCCCACTCCTACCCAGAGAGCCTGGTTTCTAGACAACGTTTCCAAAATAGAACGTAAGGAGAAGAAAGTACTCTCCAATATGATGGTTCATGCATTTTGGAGCTTTCTCCATAATGGGAAAATGGGCTGAGCATTTCTCATGCCTGATCCCCTGTGACCTCCTTGAGAGTCTGCCCAGGAACATGGACTCAGAAGCAACATCCTCATCAACTGCAGGAGGAAACTGAGGCTCTGATGCTCAAGGCAGCTCGTGAGTCGTCTGAACCCAGGCCTGACTGACCTAAAGCTCACAGTGCTCTCCCTCGCCTCTCTTGTTACATTTCACGGTACCACCTGCATCCCTTATGAGGAGTTGAGTTAGCATCCCTGGAAATGCATTAACTGGGGTTTCAGGATGAATGATGGACCCCATATCTCTGGACTGATTCCACTTTCCCAGTAGTGCCTTTCATTGCTGAAGGAGTGCATGTGTGTGCTTGCTCCTGAGTGAGCAACGGGGCAGGGTGTTCATAAGCTCCAGGTACCCAACAGAAATCAAGCCTGAATATTCACTGGAAAGGGGCTGATGCTGAAGCGCCGATACCTGGCCACCTGATGGGAAGAGCCGACTCACTGGAAAAGACTCTGATGCTGGGAAAGACTGAGGGCAGGAGGAGAAGGGGGCGGTAGAGGATGAGATGGCTGGATGGCATACTGACTGAGTGGACATGAATTCGCGCAAACTCTGGGAGATAGCGCAGGACAGGGAAGTCTGACATGCTGCAGTCCATGGGGTCACAAAGAGTCAGACATGACTTAGCTACTGAACAACAACCCAACAGATGTCCCCTCAAAAGCCCCAGGGGAAGACTCCACTCTCAAGGGGCCACCGCTCCCCGATTTCTCAAGCACTAACATTTCAGAGATCTTCTTTGGTCTAATAATCTCACGTACACAACATGCCTCCCGTCATCCCACCATCCGAACCTAAAACCCACTGAAAACCTAAAACGTGGGTACATAGGTGAATCAGATCCCTATAATTTGGAAAATGGGTAAAGAAAGGCACTTTTGTCATTCATGAGACAAACATTTATGGAGTACCTACTTTGTGCCACACGTGCTGGGGTGGCAGTGGGGAAGAGGGCGGCGGGCATAGGTCTCACAGCCTCAGAGGCTGAGTTTTTATTGCCGAGGCACCAAACCAAAGCACCCCTCTCCATCAGAGACCCCCTTCTGCCACACTGAAGACCCCACTCCGTTGCTAGACTTCAAACCAGAGCAGGCACGTAGCTTCAAATGACATCCTCACCCCTTCTAATTTCTCCGACTGGCACTTAATGCTATCACTGCCGCTACTCTCCACACATCCACAACCCTTTATGCTAAACCCTTGAGGCCAGACGCACTTTGGAGCTTAGGACATGGTGCTTTTAAAGGGATCACAGGATGGGAATGCAAAATGGCACAACCACTTTGGAAAACAGTTTGGCATTCTCTTACAAAGCTAAACACATTCTTACCACATAACCCAGCAAACCTACTCCTGGGTATTTATCTGAGAAATAAAATGTATACTCCCAAATGTTCCCACTAAAACCCATCTACCAACGTTTGCAGCAGCTCTATTCATAATCGCCCAAACTGGAAATACCCCAAATGTCCTGGGAAATGGAAGAAAGCGCTCTGCTCCAGCCATCCCGTGGAATACGACTCAGCACTCAAAAGAGTGAATCAATGATACATACAACAACATGAATGGATGTCAAAGGCTGCGTACTGTCTGCTGCTATTTATATGAGCTCCTAGAAAAGGCAAAACTGTAAGAATAGAAAGAGTCTTCTCAGATGGCCCAGTGGTAAAGAATCCGCCTGCTAATGCAGAAGCCGTGGGTTCGATCCCTGGGTTGAGAAGATGCTCTGGAGGAGGAAATGGCAACCCACTCCAGTATACTTGCCTAGGAAATCCCATGGACAGAGGAATCTGGTGGTCTACAGTCCATGGGGTCGAAAAGAGTCAGACACAACTTTGTGACTAGACAACAGCAGTAAGGATGGAGAAAAGATCAGGGCTTGCATAGTGGGGCGCTGACTCAAAGAGGACCAGGGGATATTCTAGGTTGATGAAACTATTCCCTATTTTGATTCTAGTGTTGGCTACATGACTGCATGCATCTGTCAAAACTCAGAACTGTACGCTTAAAAGGGTGAATTTCACTGGAAGGAATTTATATTGAATACTTCAATAAACCCGGTTTTTGAGAAAAGGAAAAAAAAAAAGAGGATGCACCTATGATGTGACCCGGATGCTCCAAGTATAACTTGTGGACGAACGGCATGGTCAGTCCCTGGAGGCTTGTTAGAAAAGACCCCACCCCAGTGACTTCATGGTGCAATGGTAGCCTGTCTGACTCCAGCATGTGTGCTAAGTTGCTACAGCAGTGTCTGACTCTGTGACCCCATGGACTGTAGCCCACCAGGCTCCTCTGTCCATGGGATTCTCCAGGCAAGAATACTGGAGTGGGCTGCCATGCCCTCCTCCAAGGGATCTTCCCGACCCAGGGATGGAACCCACGTCTTTTATGCCTCTTGTATTGGCAGGTGAGTTCTTTACCATTGAGTTACCTGGGAAGCCCCATCTGACTTCAAACCCCACTCCAAACCTGCTGGACAAGACTCACCATTTTAACAAGGCAATCCTCACACTCAGTTAAGTCTAGAAAGTACTACAATGTATAAATAACACTTGCAGTGGGGTGTCTGGAGCAGCACCCCAGAATCAAGCATACCTACAATTTCTTCAGTAAAATATACCAAAATGCACACCATGCTAAGTCGCTTCAGTCATGTCCAACCCTCTTCAACCCTATGGACTGAAGCCTGCCAGGCTCCTCTGCCCATGGGATTCTCTAGGCAAGAATACTGGAGTGGGTTGCCGTATCTTCCTCCAAGGGATCTTCCCAATCCAGGGAGTGAATCTGCATCTCCACGCCTCCTGCACTTGCAGGTGGGTTCTTTACCACTAGCACCACCTGGGAAGCCCAAAATGCACAGCAAGCAGAATCAATGAAGACCGTAAATTAAGAGTAGACAGTGGGGTCAGCTCCAGGTAGGTTTTTAACTCCTCAATGAGCTGATCTTTTATTTGTCAGGATTTGGGGATTGTGGAAGGGGAAAAAAAAAATCCCAAGGGAAAAGTCACACTAATTTCTACTTCACAGAGTTTTGTTGTTCTGGAAATATCTGCCACGCTGATCTAGAAGAATCAAATAGCCATTCTCCCTTGCCCTTTTCCGGGTGGGCCAAGGCTCGGATAAATGCTCCAACATCTCCCAGGGTATCGACGTCTGCTTCCGATGCAGAACATTCCTCTTTAGAGAGTCTTTGATTAAACAAAAAAGTGGGCATCTGATGTAAGGGGACTCTGGGTTTCTCACTGAGATTCTCGAAAACGAGGGTTGAAAACCTGGGATCCTGCATGTGCTTCGGGAGAAGGAGCAGGATAAGACAGAGACCAGAGTCTGCGGCTCTTGCCGCGGCCCACATTCCTACACAGTGCTCAGGGGACGATCTGCTGGCATCAGCAGGGCTGGAGGAAGATGACATTCACACTGGCGCCGGGGAGAGCGTCAAGAGTGAGTGGCATTAAATGGGGGCTTGAGGAAGGTTGACAGATGCGCCTTATTGAGCTGACAGATTTGAGCTCTTTAGAAGTCATCATCAGAGCCCGTCACAGCCATATTTAAATCAGCCTTCCCATCCACGAGAACACGGAACCCAGGTGTATGGTCCAGACAGCTCTGCTGCCTGGACCCCTTCGAGAGTGAAGGAAACCAATGGAAACCCGAACATCAAAGATTTCCATGCGGGTTTTTCTGACTTAGGAAGAGAAAAATGAAATTCCTGAGAATCTCTTTAAATCTGCTGGCTTCAAGCTGGAGCTGCCGAGGACAGTGGGGTGCGGAAGTGGAGCTGGGCGGTGGGGGGGGGTGCTGGGTGGATCACAGTGGCAAAGTGCCCGTGAGCATGGAGAATGCAAGGCTGCACCCTCAGCCAGCGTACCATGCTGGAATTTGCATTGGAGGTAACGCTCAGGCCCTAGGAGCCCACAGCCAAGTTCACGGGACGTGTAATGACTCCTCCTTCACATGACAGTGAGAAATCTGCTTTGCCCACTCACCTGCGACCCTCAGTAAATGCTACTTCCAAGTACAAGTCATCCACTCTTAGGTACAAACTCAAAGAGAAATGCCTTTCCCACAAAGTTCCACCAAAGACACACACAAGAATGTTCCCAGCACCACAGTTTGGAAATTACTCAAATGGCCCTCAACCATAGAACGGAGAGCTACATTGCAGAGAGTCAACAATAAAGTATCACACAGCGTTGAGAAGGAAAACCAACAATGACCTGAAGTGACATGGATCCATCTCACAGGCAGATTGTTGAGCGGGGGTAAAAGAAAGCCAGACACAGAGGAACACAGCCTCTGACTCCATTTCCAAGAGGCTTAAAAGGAGTCCAAATGAACCCATAGGGTCAGAAGTCAGGGCAGCGGTAACCCTTGTAGGGGGATTAACTGGAAGGGGGCAGGAGGGGACTTTTGGGGAGCTGGTCACTTTCTTTTCCTTGGCCCAGATGCTAATGGCATCAATGTTCACTTACTAAGCTGGACTTGACTTGGGTACTTTCCTCTCTATATATAAATACAGGGAAATATATACATATACGTAAGTCTTTATTTTTAAAGTTCTAAATAAGTACTTAAACATGTTTTTGAATGGCAGAAATATTTGGATACTCAAGCCAATGTTCTGCCCCGGTACCCTGACTCCTCGGTATTTCCATACATCCCGTCTCTTTGCACTGGCCCCGATTTCCTTACCCAGCCCCCATCTCTCTGTCCCCTCCCCTCTCATCCTCTCTCCTCCCCGCCCCCCCGCCCCCCCCCCCCCCCAGAAAGCTCAGTCCTGGATGACTCTGCTTGGAGACAGATTGGGGGAGTGGAGAGCTCTCTCCTTTGACCCTTCGAGAGCGGGACTGTATAATGTGTTTGCTGCCTCAGGCCCAGAGAGTGAACAGAAACTGGCTGCAAACAGCAAAATGCACAAACTCATCACGAAGCTCCTGAGAGCATGAAAGCCGGAGAAAACCTCTCAAGGACCGAGTGCTCCCAGGTCACCTGCATCTCTCTTTTAAGACTCCTCCTTCCAAAGGACTGTTGCCATCCCCTCCCCAACAGTCCTCTGATCTGCAGGACTCAGGCTGGACTGGGGTGAGCTAAGGACACATTTGGACTCCCACCTTCTTCCTTTCCTCTTAGAAGACTCTAAATCCAAGCTCCGGAAGGCAATCTAAAGCCATTTTCAACCCGGAAACCTGTCAGCCCAGTGAATCCTTCCTGGACACCCCCGACTTATCTGATCGTGCACACACTGACATCTTGCCATTCTCTGTGCCCCCCCTACTCCTCCAGGGATTGAGGGGAGACAAGCAATGTGATTACAAGACCCCGGACCATTTCAACAGATCATCACAAGGTTGAAACTTGGGAGGCAAAGACCTGGCTCCTGCCTGGGGCACCCATCAAAATGACATCGTGATTAGTGGTACACCCCTCCCAAAAGACAGCCGCTGAACCTCTGAATTTTCACCACCCTCCAAGTAGACTGTTCACACACACTCCAAAAGCTCAGAGCCCTCTGTTGCAGTTTCGGCGCCCAGAAGCCCAAATCCTGCTCAAAGTGAATCCACCAGCCAACACGTTCCTCCAATAAGCAACCCCAGGACCACCCAGGGCTCAGCCTTATAGGGTGTATAACAGTCAAAACCATACACAAAGAGGATGGGGGGGCTCATCAGTGAAGCCCAAGGACCCAACCAGTCCTGTTCATTTTTACACTGAGGGCAGCCAGTTGGAACCCAGCCGAGGAGCGGCACACTTGGGCACGGCACGGTGTCCGGCCAGCCTGGGGAGCAGGGTGCATTCCCCCCACTTGGAATCTGGGTCATGCTTAGATAACTGCTAGAAAGCCCGACTAATTACCCATCCTTGCCTGCCTACATCTCAACAGATGTTAAGCCCTCCTCAAGGTTTATTTCAAGCAGGCACGAATTTAAAGAAACACGGGGGGATCTGCATTTTAATAGCATCTCCACAGAGGGAAATCTGGACTCCACCTTCTTCCTCTGGAGCTTTAATTAAAAAAAAAAAAAAAAAAGGCATTTACCTGCCCGAGACGTCCACATGGAGGCTGAGTCTCCTGGTGTCCCCTCCTGGGTCTCTAGGGTGGAAGAAGCCGATTCCAACCCAAGGCCTGACACGGCACCCCAGGAAAGACCCGGCACCTTATTTCTCTTGTCCTGTCTTTCTTATGGAAGTAGCTCATTCTGGGTCTTTCAGGTCAGGGCCCCAGATGGGGCAAACTGGGATGTATTCTACACCCCCAAAAATGATGAGATCCCTAATCAGTGGTAGAAGGCAATGGAGCCTGCAGACACGGGGGAGAATGAATGCCCCTCATCCCTCCCCAGCCAGCGGCCCACTAGGGAATATTCATTCTGGCCAGTGCTGGCCCCTCGGTATGAAGGCCATATGGTCTCAGAATGGCTCTTGGCCCTGGGAGCCCCTAGGCGGCCCCCAACCTCGGGGCCAGCAGGGGTAGAGAGGCCTGAGAGCTGAGACTGGGCCCAGCTCTAGAGATAACCATGGACTCTGGTGAGGGGCGGCTAGGGAAACCCAGCCAAGGCCTTCCCCCAGGTCCTTCCCCTGCCCTGGCCAGAGCGCCCAGGCCCTGGCCAGGTCCACGCTCATTCCGGAGAACTCTGACCCACCTGGAACTGGCTCTAAAGGCCCCTGTACGACCCCCAGGGCCCAGCCCTCCTTCCAAAATCGGTCCTTAGGAGGAATCCACTCCCCCTGGCACCCCCCAACCCCAAGCCTGCAAGTAGCTCAACCCAGATCGGGGTGGAGAGACGCTCCGCACTCCTCCCCGGTGCCCCCTCTCCCACCCCCTGGAAGACCCCCCCAGCACCACCTCCCATCAACCCCCGGGTCTCTCTCCCAGCCTGGAAGAGGGGAAGCGAGGGAGGAGGGGGAGGCGCAGCTGCCGGGGTTCGGGGCAAAGGATATGGCCATTCGGTGATCTTTTTGGCGTATTTTCTCACCACGTTGTCCTCGCTGAAGAGGAATAGAGACCGGTTGACCGTGAGGCAGTTCTGTCGGACGGGGATGGGGTTGTAGAGGGCCATGGTCCGCGCTCTCTGCGCCATTGACTGCTTGTACATCCTTTGAGCCCCGGGCTGCCCGCCCTGCCGGCTGCCCCCGGCTCCTCGCCCGCCTCCGGCGCCCACGACCACCCCGGCGGCTGCCCCGGAGCCTCCTCCCCCGTAGCGGGCCGGCATCTCGTCTCCGAAGCGGGCCATTCTGCAAAGAGCAAAGGGCTCCGGGTTACGCTGCGGCGAACGATGCGGAAGGCGCCGCCGCCGCCGCCGATGCTGTGAAGACGGCGGCCGGAGCTGCGACTGCGGAGACGCTCCACGGCCCAGCCCATCGGGCGGCGGCGGCTCGGCGCCTCGGGTCGGGGGCTCACAAGGCGGCTGCCCGGCCCCAGCCGGGGATAGCAGCAGCTCGGGACATCTTCCTGGCTGACCCCGGAGAAGGAGGGGCTGGAGGAGGGTGCGGGGGCGGGGCGCGGGGGCCGGGGAAGGGGGGAGGGGAGAGAGAAGCGAGGCAAAAAATAACCGAGGAAGGAATCCAGGCAATCCCCAATCCACCCACTCCGGAAAAAAAAAAAGGGGGGGGGGGGAAGGCAGTTAAAAAAAAAAAAAACGCACACCCCCTTTAAGACTCGAAGGATTTGCAAAGGACTCCCCTCGGGATGCAGTGGAAGCTTCAAATCCCCTCCGGGGTCCGGGTCAGGCTGGCATCTTGCAAAAGCAGTGCGCTCGGCCCATTAAAAAAATTTTTATTAAAAAAAATAAAAAGCAAGTCTTTCCTGGGGGGAAGGGGAAAGGCAGCCCCCAAATTAAAAAAGAAAAAAAAAAACCCTTTCTGTTTTGCTTGAGTTCCTAGACCTTAAAAATGCTGAAAGATCTGTAGCCAAAAAATTAAATTAAGAGTATTAACGGGAAAGGAAAGAAGGGGAAGGGGGAGGGAAACACTCCGAAGAGGTCTTAAGGAGTCTTGAAGCCGCAGGGTCCCGGTGATTTTTTTTTCCTTCCTGAATCACCAGCGGCTGCCTCTTCTGCCCAAGGAGGAGTGTGAATGTGCGTGTGCGCGCAGCGTTTCACTCAACCGTGCCTCATCTTGGGGTTAAATTGCAGCAATGAAATCCTGAAAATTCCCAACAAGAGGAAAAAAAAAAAACGAGAGAGGGGGAGAGGGATGCGCGGTTCTCTTAGCCACTCAATAGCTGCTCCGGATGCTGCAATGCCTAGCGTCCACCACCCCCCTCCCCGCCCCAGTGCCTCCTCCTCCTTCTTCTCTAGATTTTGCTAAAATAAGACTGGTGTGGAAGGATGGAGGGGGGAAGAGGAAAGAAGTGGGGAAAACGGGCGCAAAGGTCTGAACCACTGGCCAGCGAAGCTCCAAAGAGGAGCGTTTGATGAGTTTAACGGGAGAAAGACCCACCCCAAGTGGGGGACACATGACGCCCGCGACCAATCGCGGAGGCGCGAGGGGACCTGGCTCCGAGGAGTTTTGTGGGGGAGAGAGGGGACAGCCGGATGGTCGGGTGGCAAGGGGGAAGTTGGGACGACAGATTTCTCCTCCCTTGGGAGGAAACCTTGTTTTCCAACGGGTTCCATTTCGGTTGCAGACAGCCGGACGCTCCCAGCATCTTGCAAGGAGAAGGAAGGAGGAAAGAAGAAACTTAAGACAGAAAAGGATGGAGATGCAAGTCTAGAGTCCTCTACCCAAATTTGCTCTATTTAGCAATACATCAATTTGAAAAACCGGGAGCATGGTTTGATGGTACTTCTGTGAAAGTTTCAAATCACCGAGGCCCTGCAAACTGGAATGAAATATTGACCCCTATCTTTGGACAGACCCTCAGGGATGTCAAATCTGAACGGCCAGGGGCAGATAACTAACCAGGTCCTGCTTGGCTGGATAAAGTTCTGGCTTATGTGCGTCCCATGGTGTTTGCTTCCCTCCAGAGCCACTACAGGGCCCTTTTTATGCTGTGAAACTGAAAACACACAGAAAAATACCCAGAGCATAAATACATAGTTTAAGAATTTGCTGTGAAACAAACACACATGAAACTCACACCCAAGTTCAGATGGAAAGGGCACCTTGCTGCCTCTCTGGAAACAGACATATACCCATTCTCCTCAGCAGTATAACCACATCCTGACTTTATGGTATTAATAACCTCGCTATTCTTTATACTTTTACTACTTTTTTGTGCATTCCTAAACAATACAGTTCCACTTTGCATCTCCTTAGATTTTAGACGAGTATATGTGTGTGCGTGCTACATCACTTCGGTCGTGTCTGACTCTTTCGCAACCCTAAGGACTGCTGCCTGCCAGGCTCCTCTGTCCATGGGATTCTCCAGGCCAGAATGCTGGAGTGGGTTGCCCTTTCCTTCTCCAGGGGATCTTCCCAATCCAGGGATGCAACCCAAGTCTTTATGTCTCCTGGATTGGCCTTCAGGTTCTTTACCACGTGTGCTACCTGGGAAGCCCCTTATATGAATATAATCATCCGTATATGCTCTATGATGTCTGGTTTCTTTGGTTCAACAGTATGTCTTTGACATAGAGAACAGACTTGTAGTTGCCAAGGGGGATGGAGGGTAGGTGGCAAAGGAGAGGACTAGGAGTTTGGGATAAGTGTATGCAAACTATTACATACAGAATGGATGAGCAAGATCCTACTGTATAGCACAGGGAACTATACAGTTCATAAACCATAATGGAAAAGAATATGAAAAAGAATGGATATATATGTATAACTGAGCCACTCTGCCGTATGGCAGAAATTAACACATCATTGTAAATCAACTGTACTTCAATAAAATAAGATTTTTTAAAATTGTCTTCAAGATTCATCTGCTTTTGTCACCTGTAACTGCAACTGATCACACTTTCACTGCTGTATAATATTTCAATGAAAGAATAAGCCAGAGTCTGTTTGCCCATTATCCTGTTGATACACATCCAAGTTGTTTCCAGTTGAGGCTCTTAAACAAATTCCTTCTTTGAGTAATCCCAATTAGCCCTGGGATTCCTTTGGAAGTTGAAACTCCAGTACTTTGGCCACCTCATGCGAACAGTTGACTCATTGGAAAAGACTCTGATGCTGGGAGGGATTGGGGGCAGGAGGAGAAGGGGACGACCGAGGATGAGATGGCTGGATGGCATCACGGACTCGATGGACGTGAGTCTGAGTGAACTCCGGGAGTTGGTGATGGACAGGGAGGCCTGGCGTGCTGCGATTCATGGGGTCGCAAAGAGTCGGACACGACTGAGCGACTGAACTGAACTGAACTGAACTGATAAGTATACATTTCTGTAGGAAGAGCCTTAGGCATGAAATTTCTGGGTCCCTAGTATCATATCTTCAGATTTGTAACATGTCATCAAACTGTCTTCCAAAGTGGTTTCTTTCTACCAAGAAACCACCTAATTTTCACAAAAGCAATACATCGACTGGAAGGCAGGGGGGAGGGAGGAGAAAGGGAAGAGGATGAAGAAGATAAATATTTTTCCAAGCTTCAGCTGGTCGAATGCTAGTTAGTGCTCTCCCATCAGTGTTTGTATCAATATTGCATCAGATACTGTATCAGTATTTCCAGGAGGAGAAGGGGACAACAGAGGATAAGATGGTTGGATGGCATCTCTGACTCGACAGACATGAGTTTGAGCAAGCTCTGGGAGTTGGTGTTGGACAGGGAAGCCTGGCATCCTGCAGTCATGGGGTCACAAAGAGTCAGATACAACTGAGTGACTGAACTGAACATTAGTATTTGAGTTCATTTGAAACATACTAGACAAGGTGATACATCTTTACATAAATTCTCCATTCTGTGCCTGTGGGTAAGCCTTTACAGGTTGCCTGTAGCACTTTCGAGATTTTCTATCTGTCAAGGTATGGACAAAATGATTAAACCAAGAGTGATCAGAGTTGCAAGGAAATGGGTTGTGTAGGATTCTCAATAAGCATTGAAGATTTTTGTACTTAATGTTTCAGAATTCAAAGGCAAGTAGTTAATATGAATTGAGAAGTAATCTCACATGCACAGATGTAAATAGCCAGTCATATAAGAAGGCTGCATTGCAAAGCTAACTTATGCACATAATTTGTTATGATGGACTTTCCTGAGAAGACAGTTGAGTTTCATAGCATAAGCATTACCTACAGGCATTTCTAAAGATCCCAGAGCTTTTCAGAAAAGAGTTAACTCCTCACTGGGAAAGTCCTTATTAAGATGAAGCATCTACAAGTCTTCATAGAAGCCCCACTTTACAGATGGAAATACTGAGGCTAAGAGAGAATTTTAAAATATGCCCAGGTCACTAATGGGTCTGAAACTACTTCTGCCTCTATTGGGTGGAGAGAATTTGACAGAAACACTTTGGAAAACTGGCCATTTTTTCCAATGCTGAACATTTGAATACCCTGTGACCCAGGATTGGCACTCCTGGGTATATACGCAAGAGGAATGAGGATGTAAGTAGATGTAAGTCCACTCCCTGGGATGTGAATGGCATCATATTCATACTAGTTAAAGACTGGAAACTTCCCAAACGTCTATCAATAACAGAATAGGTCAATGCACTGTGGAGTGTTTGCACAAGGAGCCCTCTGCAGCAATGAGAATAACCAATCAGCAGCCACCCACAAGTGCTTGGATGAGTCTCACACACACCATTTTGTGCCAGAGAAGCCAGGAGTACAATAGAACATGGTGTGGGATCTCTGTTACATAAAGCTCAAAATGGGCACAATGAATCCATGCTGTTAGAAGTCAAAGTAGTAGTCACCCCGGAGGGCTGGGGAGAAACTGGCACAAGGGATACCTTCTGGAAGCTTCTTGATCTGGGTGTATTCGCTTTGTAAATATTGCGCATTTGGTAAGATTTTATTAAGCTGTGCACCTATGAGTTGTATGGTTTTCTGTGTGTCCTCTACCTCAATAGAAAATGTTTGGCATGCTTCTGAATGTAGATTCCAGGGAGCCCTACTCATTATAGTGATCTGTGATAGTTCTCCTTGTGGACTTGAACCTTGAAGTCCTACAACAAACTTTGGCAGCCTTTTCACCAGAAGACAAAGACAAGTCTTCCAAGATGCCCTGACCCAAGTCTAGACAGGAGACAAGCTGGCTGCTTGTCAGAACAGCCTGCAAAGTGTTGTAAAAATTTTGAGTCCTGGACCTTCCTTCTGCCCCGACTTTCATTCAGCCAGACTGTAGGGGTACATCTAGGTTTGCTAATCACTGCTCTGGAAGGGACAAACTTACTATTCCTATCTTGCCATTCTCTAGAGTTATCAAAGCAAAGAGAAACTAAAGAGCCTCTTGATGAAAGTGAAAGAAGAGAGTGAAAAAGCTGGCTTAAAACTCAACATTCAAAAAACTAATATCATGGTATCCAGTCCCATCACTTCATGGCAAATAGATGGGGAAAAAATGGAAACAGTGACCGACTTTATTTTCTTGGGCTCCAAAATCACAGCAGATGATGACTGTAGCCATGAAATTAAAAGACACTCGCTTCTTGGAAGAAAAGCTATGACAAATCTAGACAGCATATTAAAAAGCAGAGACCATCACTTTGCCGACAAAGGTCCATACAGTCAAAGCTATGGTTTTTCCAGTAGTCATGCACAGATGTGAGAGTTAGACCATAAAGAAAGTTGAGCACCGAAGAATTGATGCTTTTGAACTGTGGTGTTGGAGAAGACTCTTGAGAGTGCCTTGGACTGCAATGAGACCCAACCAGTCCATTCTAAAGGAGATCAGTCCTGGGTGTTCATTGGAACGACTGATGCTGAAACTGATGTGAAGAGCTGACTCATTGGAAAAGACCCTGATGCTGGGAAAGATTGAGAGCAGGAGGAGAAGGGGATGACTGAGGATGAGATGGTTAGATAGCATTACTGACTGAATGGACATGAATTTGAACAAACTCTGGGAGATGGTGAGGGACAGGAAAGCCTGGTGTGCTGCAGTTCATGGGGTTGCAAAGAGTCAGACATGGCTTAGTGATTGAACAATAAGAATTATCAATGGTGGCAATGCTAGCATTTTTTGATGTAACAGTTTTTGGCGTTTAAGTGTCTGGTACATCCTAGGCTATTCAGCACCCCTGGCATACACCCACTGCAGGGTCAGTAGCATCCCAGTCTTGTGAAAAGCAAAAATACCCCCACACATTTCCAAATCCACCCTCCCCCTGTCAAAGTGGCAGAAGAGTCTATGCTTTCATCTCACCAAATGGTATTCCCAAAGCTTGCTTAACTCTAAAGTTTGACATGGTAGAGTTCCTCTCTCTTTCCTCAGAATCTTCCAAAGTCTTCCAATCCTCTCAATTGCTCTATTTCCCTTTTCTGGAAAGAACTCAACTCACGCATGCTAAAGTGTGACAGGGATCTAATGGGTTCACTTTTCAAAGACCAAAAATTTCTATATAGCCAAAGGAATGAATTTCTAATATTGGAATCTTACATACCATCCAGCAGATGGAAGTGGATGGGCAAGAAATCATCATAGACTCCTCAGATTAGAGCAGTAGGTAGTTCCTTGTCCTCTTTCCACCATTAATCCAAACTAGTAAACACTGACCCAGTAGAAAGATTTAGAAACTCATTAGAATTGCAGACAGAAGCAGTTTAACAGTGGGCCTCTAAAATCCAGTCTTAGCCACTGGTTCTAATCTTTAACACATTTGCAAGCTGGAGACTTAATTTATCAATCAGCAGCAACACTACCAGACTAGCTTTGAGAATTATATTCAATTGAACTGTGCAGGCATCTCTGAATAAATGCCCTAAATAAATAACTGCAAATCACATTCATTTGACTGCTAAAACAATTAGCAACTAATCCAGTCATTTTGAGTTGCAAGAATGGATCAGCCAAAAGACATTTGGTCTCCAACTTCTGGTCTGGATACTCACTGGGAGTGAGTACCAAGGTCTTTGGGAGTTGAAGAGTATAAACACAAAAACCAAATCTGATAATCCAGACATTTCCAGGCCATGATGTAGGCACTCAAGAGTGAATCCAGAGATGAAATGTGGCTGTCACTCCAGGCATAACATTGCATAGCAGTATTTCCAGAAACAAATGAGATAGAGTCAAATTCTGGATGCAGACTTGGGTAAAAATCCTAGCTCTAATACTTCCTAGCTGTGTGTTCTTGGAAGAGTGCTTAACCTCTCTGAACCTCAGTTTCTTTGCGTAAAATGGAGACATGACTCCTTATGCCACAGATTACTGTAAGGATTAATTAAGACCAAGCCAGTAAGCATGCACAATGACTAATATATAATAAGCAATCCAGGAATGACGGTAAATAGATTTTTTTTTTAATCACCAGAGTCTGGAGAGATATTCCATGTTCATGGATAGGAAAACTCAATACTAATAAAAGACAGTTATCCAAAATATTAAAAGAATTCTTAAGACTCAATAATAAGAACACAAACCTGATTTTTAAATGGATCAAAGATCTTAAAGGACACCTTGCCAAAGAAGATATACAAATGGCAGATAAGCATGTGAAAAAAATCCCCACCTGGTATGTCATCAGGGAAACGCAAACTAAGGCAATGAGACACTACTACAGACTTATTAGAATGGCTAAAATCCAAAACACTGACAGTACCAGACACTGGTGAGGATGTGGAGCAACAGGTACTTTCACTCACTGCCGGCAAGAATACCAATGGTACAGCTACTTTGGTTTCTTAGAAAACTAAACTCACTCTTGTCATACAATCCAGCAACAGTGCCACTTGGTATTTACCCAAAGGAGTTGAAAACTATGTCCACACGAAAACCTGCACACAGTTGCTCATATCAGCTTTATTCATAATTGCCAAAATTTGGAAGAACCAAGACATCCGTCAGTACATGAGTGGATAAACTGTGGTATATCCAGACAATGGAATATTGCACGCATGCATGCATCTGACTCTGCAACCCCGTGGACTATAGCCCACCAGACTCCTCTGTCCATGGGATTCTCCAGGCAAGAATACTGGAGTGGGTTGCCATGCCCTCTTCCTCCAGGGGATCTTCCTGACCCAGGGATCAAACCCACAACTCCTGCATTACAAGCAGATTCTTTACCCACTGAGCCACCTGGGAAGCCCCAATGTAATATTATTCAGTGTTAAAAGAAATGAGTTATCCAAGCCATGAAAAGATATGGTTGAAACTTAAATTCATATTACCAAGATAAGAGGCTGTACATATTGTATGATTCCAACTGTACAACATTCTGAAAAAGGCAAAGCTGTGGAGACAGTAAAAAGATCAGTGCTTGTCAGGGGTTAGGGTAGAGGGAGGGATGCATAGGTGGATTACAGAGGAATTTTAAGGCAGTAAATTACTCAGTACGAGAATGCTGCTGCTGCTAAGTCGCTTCAGTCGTGTCCGACTCTGTGCGATCCCATAGATGGGAGCCCACCAGGCTCCCCCGTCCCTGGGATTCTCCAGGCAAGAACACTGGAGTGGATTGCCATTTCCTTCTCCAATGCATGAAAGTGAAGAGTGAAAGTGAAGTCGCTCAGTCGTGTCCGACTCTTCACGACCCCATGGACTGCAGCCTACCAGGCTCCTCGTCCGCTGGATATTGCAGGCAAGAGTACTGGAGTGAGGTTGCCAGACTATAAAGGTCCAAATCCATGGAATGTACACACCAGAGTGAACCTTAACTGTGGACTTTGGTTACACAGTGTCCATACATTGTAGATACACTGGGTTGTTGACATGATGTGTCTTGATGTGTCAATGTAGGTTCAATTGTAACAAATTCACTGCTCTGATGTTGATAATGGGGAGGCCATGCATATGCTGGAGCAGGTACATTTGTTAAAACTGAGACACCAACAGGAATGCAATTCTATTAACTAAACTGTACACTTTTTTTTTTTCCCTCCAGATTTCCCTGGTTTTCCCACTAACATCCTTTTCTGTTTCAGGATCTCATCCAGGATACCACATTCTTTTGCATCAACTTTTCTCCATAGTCCCTTCTGGTCTGTGACAGTTTCTTTTCTTGTTTCTCAAAACTTTGATCATTTTTAGGAGGACTGGTCAGGCACTATTTAAAATGTTTCTCAGTCTGGGTTTGCCTGTTGTTTTCTCATGATTAGAATATGATGATGGATTGGGGGGAATAAGTCTAGAGAGACGAAATGATGGCCTCATTGCATCGTATCAGTGAGTCATGACGTCCAGGTGACTTATTTCTACGATGTTGACCTTGATCCCTTGGTTAAAACGATCTCCATCAGGTTTCTCCACTGTCAAGTTACTATTTTCCCCTTTACCTACTCAGCTGTTTGGGGATGATCACTAACCCCAGCCCATACTGGTTAGGAGTGAAAGTCGCTCAGTCGTGTCTGACTCTTTGTAACCCCATGGAATACGGTCTATGGAATTCTCCAGGCGAGAATACTGGAGTGATTAGCCTTTCCCTTCTCCAGGGGACCTTCCCAACCCAGGGATCGAACCCAGATCTCCCATGTTGCAGGCAGATTCTTTACCAGCTGAACCACAAGGAAAGCCCAACTGGTTAGGAGAGAGGAGATTAAGCTCCATCTCCTGGAGGGAAGAGTATTTACATATATTCTTTTTTTTTTCCAATTGAAGCATAGTTGACTTATATTATTGTGTTAGTTTCAGGTGTATGATGGCTCAGAGGTTAAAGTGTCTGCCTGCAGTGTGGGAGACCTGGGTTCGATCCCTGGGTCGGGAAGATCCCCTGGAGAAGGAAATGGCAACCCACCCCAGTATTCCTGCCAGGATAACCCCACGGACTGAGAAGGCTGGCGGGCTACAGTCCGTGGGGTCATGAAAGAGTCAGATGCGACTGAGCTACGGAGCCTGTACGCATGCATACACTTCAGATTCGTCTCCCTTACAGTGTATTACAAAACACTGAGTATAGTTCCCTATGCTACACAGTAGATCCTTGCTGACTACCTATTTTATATACAGTAGTACGTATATGTTAATCCCAACCTCCTGATTTAACCCTCCTCCCTACCTCCTTTTCCCCTTTAGCAACCGTTAGTTTGCTTTCTATGTCTGTGAGTCTATTTCTGTTTTGGAAATAAATCTATTTGTACCTTTTTTTTAGATTCAACATATAAGTGATATCAAATGATATCTGTCTTTCTCTGTCTGATTTACTTAGTATGACAATCTCTAGTTTCATCCACGTTGCTGTAAATAGAATTACGTCATTCAGTTCTACGGCTGAATAATATTCCATTGTATGTATGTACTACATCTTCTTTATCCATTCATCAATTTAGGTTGCTTCCATGTTTTTGGCTATTGTGCAAAGTGCTGCAATGAACATTGGGGTGCATGTATCTCTCTGAATTATGGTTTTCTTTGGTATATGACCAGGAGTGGGATTTCAGGATCAT
This sequence comes from Capra hircus, assembly GCF_001704415.2. Classification (NCBI taxonomy): domain Eukaryota; kingdom Metazoa; phylum Chordata; class Mammalia; order Artiodactyla; family Bovidae; genus Capra; species Capra hircus. The sequence continues at coordinate 97,511,633 of NC_030814.1, read as the reverse complement.
ATGGTAGCTCTATATTCTTTAGAATTCTTTTGTAAAAAAATTTTGTCTCTTCTCCCATATTCATTTATCCACTTATTTAATCTTTTATTTATATCAATACAGACTCATATATTTATTTTTTTCTTTGGATTATCCATCCAAACCGTTACTTATTTTGTTGCTTGAAATATTCCTGTTGGCCATTGGGAGTTCCTTCAGACTGGTTCCTGTGTTCCTTTGACGTGCTCCCATTTTTTTAAAAAAGCTTCCTTACTTTCTGGCATCGTACGAGGCTCCAGGATCATCCCTCACTGCCAACCACTAGAATCAGCCATTTCTCCAAGGATCCCTGGTTCCTTTCATTGAAGAATGATGTTTAGTGATCTCAGGAAAGTGAAGAAAGTGAAGTCGCTCAGTCGTGTCCAACTCTTTGTGACCCCGTGGACTGTAACCTATCAGGCTCCCCTGTCCATGGGATTTTCCAGGCAATAGTACTGGAATGGATTGCCATTTCCTTCTCCATTGGATCTTCCTGACCCAGGGATCGAACCCAGGTCTCCCGCATTGCAGACAGACGCTTTGCCATCTGAGCCACCAGGGAAGTCGAAGGCTACAACATGACTTCTGGGGATTTCCTGCCGTGACTGTATCATTTGAATAAACTGAATTCCATCATGTTCAAAATGAGGGGCATTCTACAAAGTAACTTTTCTATATTCTTTGAAACTGTTAACGTCAGGAAGCTCACATAAAGACTGAGGGACTTCTCCAGACTAAAGGAGGCATGACGACTGAATCTAACAAGGAAGTCAGGATCTTCTTTTGCTGCGAAGGATGTTGTTGGGACAGCTGAATAAGCTCTGTAGATAACAATAGTGTATCAATGCCCATTTCCTGGTTTTGATCATTGCGCTGTGTTACAGAAGCAATTGCCCTTCAGAATACACTGAAGTATATAAGGTTGAAGGGCCATCACATCTATGAATTTTTCTCAATGGCTCAAGAGGAGAGAGAGAAAGAGAGGGAATAAAGTGGAAGCGGTATATGTCAACATTTGGGGAATCTGGATGAAGAATACACAGGAATTCTTAGCACCGTGCTTGCAACGCTTTGGTGAGTCTGAAATTCTGTCAAAACAAAAAGTCAAAATAAATAAACAAGTGGCTACAAAAAGTTACATGTGTACAAGTTTCATTCATTCCTTCATTCATTTTGTTGAGCACCTGTTATGTGCCAGGTGGTTTTTCCAAGCACAGAACAAGACAGACAAAAACCCTACAGTTGTGGAACTGGGTGGAAACAGTGGTGGGGGGGGGGGAATGGAGTAAAGAAAGAAAGACAGTTTGTCAGATGGTATTAAGTGCTAAGTAGGACAGGGACTTCGCTGGTGGTTCAGTAGCTAAAAAACCTGCCCTCCAACGCACGGGATGTGGGTTCATCCTTAGTCAGGGAACTAAGATCCCACTTCCACAGAGCAACTAAGTCTGCAAACCACGACTACGGAGCCTGAGTGCCAAAACAAAGGATCCCGCTTGCTGCAGCCAATAAATACATACATAAATAAATATTTTTAAAAGGAGAAGAACACGCAGGAAAGGGGAATAGAGAGTACAGGAACTGGGAATTAGAGTCAAAGAGATCTTTGGGCCACCTTATACAAAGCGTGCACACAATATATACTATATGCTTCCCATAAGAGCTTGTCAACTGAACATCACTTAAATTCTGATTTCTCAATATAGAAGGCAGCTTCCGAGAAGGCCTGTGATGATTCTTGCCTTTTGGTGTTCACACTCTTGTGCAACACCCTCCCCTTGAAAGTGGGACCCAGTAACTTTTTTAAAACTCTTTGCCTTTAAAATTTTTTTTAAATATTTTTTTATATAACCAGGGCTTCCCTGGTGGCTCAGAGGTTAAAGCGTCTGCCTGGATTGCAGGAGACCCGGGTTCGATCCCTGGGTCAGGAAGATCCCCTGGAGAAGGAAATGGCAACCCGCGCCAGTACTCTTGCCTGGAGAATCCCATGGAGGGAGGAGCCTGGTGGGTTACAGTCCATGGGGTCGCAAGGAGTTGGACACAACTGAGCGACTCCACTTTCAACTTTAAGGGCTTCCCTGGCGGCTCAGATGGTAAAGCATCTGCCTGCAATGCGGGAGACTGGGTTCGATCCCTGGGTTGGGAAGAGCCCCTGGAGCAGGGCATGGCAACCCACTCCAGTATTCTTGCCTGGTGAATCCCATGGACAGAGGAGTCTGGCGGGTTACAGTCCATGGGGTGGCAAAGAGTCAGACACGACTGAGTGACTAAGCACAGCACATACAACTTTTAAAGGTAACTTTCCACTTACAGTTATTACAAAATATTGACTGTTTCCCCCATGGTTTTTTTTAAAAATCATTTATTTATTTGGCTGCGCTGCATCTTAACTGCAACATGCAGGGATTGAACCTGGGCCCCCTGCATTGTGAGTGTGGAGTCTTCACCACTGGACCACCAGGGAAGTCCCTTCCTCTGTGGGGTACAATGCATCCTTGAGCCTTAACCCCTAGTAGTTTATACCCCCCACTCCCCGACTCCTGTGTTGCCCCTCCCCCCTCCCCACTGGTAACCACTAGTTCATTTTCTGTATCTGTGAACCTCGTGACTCACTTTTAATGAATAAAAGATGAAAACGTGATGGGATGGCACTTTTGAGATCAAGTTACAAAGCGACTGTGGTTTGCACATTTCATGCCCTCTCTAGCTCTCTCTACTGCTTACTCTGAGGGAAGCCAGGTTCCATGCTGCGAGCTGCCTTATGGAGGGCTCCACGTAGCCAAGAACCAAGAGCAATGTCCAGAAAACATCTAGTGAGGAGCAGAGACCCTCAGTCCTGCAGCCCATGAGAAACTGAATTCTGCCAACTGTCACATTTTCATGCTGGGAAGGGAACTCTTCCCCAGTTAAGCCTGCAGATGAAGATGAAGCCTCTACTGACACCTTCTTGGCAGCCTCATGAGAGACCCTGAGACAGAGGACAAACTACACCCTGGTTCCTGCCCCACAGAAACTGTAAGGTAATAAATGACTGCTGTTTCACTTTTTATTTCTTTCTGGCTGTGCTGGATCTTCACTGCTGCAGGTACACGTTGGTTGCAGTGAGTAGGGGCCACTCTCTAGTTGCAGCCCATGGGCTTCTAACAGCAGCGGCTTCTCTTGCTGCAGAGCATGGGCTCTCGGGTGCACAGGCTTCAGTAGTTGCGGTGCATGAGCTTAGCTGTCCATGGCACGTGGAATCTTCCTGGACTAGGGATCGAACCCATGTCCCCTGCATTGGCAGGTGGATTCTTAACCACTGCACCACCAGGGAAGTCCTAAATGATTGCTCTTTAAAGATGCTAAGTTTTGGATAACTGGTGACATAGCAAGAGAGAACTATCACACTGAAAGTGAAGTGAAAGTGTTAGTCTCTCAGTCGCGTCCAACTCTTTGTGATCCCATAGACGGCAGCCCACCAGGCTCCTCTGTCCATGGGATTTCCCAGGCAAGAATACTGGATCAGGTTGCCATTTCCTCCTCCAGGGGATCCCAACCCAGGGATGGAACTGGCATCTCCTGCATTGCAGGCAGATTCTTTACCGTCTGAGTCACCAGGGAAGTTTACCTTCTCATCCTAAAATTTTAAAAACTGTGTTTCTTCTTCTGGTTTCCAAAAAATCTTAACCTCAGGCAGAGGCATTAGAGCTGTTCATCAGCTATATCCCTTTTGCCATATTCCAGCACATGATGAGATGGCATTCCTTGATCCCCTTGTGTTTGCTGAGGCCATGCAACTAGTTCTGGCCAATAAGCTCTTGGTGGGAAGGAAGTGGGTGGCTTCCAAGTTGGAGCATTTAGTGGCCAGGGTAAATCTCTCTGGTGCTGCAGTGCCTAGCCTATTATGTGACTCTTATAATTAAACAAATGGAAAACCCAGCCCCCAGTTATACAAGCTACATTTCTAGAACTCAAAAGCCACACGTGTCTTGTTGCTGTTGTTAAGTTGCTAAATGGTGTCTGATTCCTTGCGACCCCACAGACTGCAGCATCCCAGACTTTCCTGTCCACTCTCTCCCAGAGTTTGCTCAGATTCGTGTCCATTGAGTCGATGATGCTATCTAACCATCTCCTCCTCTGCCTATCCCGTCTCCTTGTGCCTTCAAACTTTCCTAGCATCAGGGTCTTTTCCAAGGAGTCGACTCTTCGCACGTGTCTCTCGGCCATCTCGTGGGACAGCACAATCAAGAACATTTCCGTCACCTGTGTACACAGTTGGTGGGAATATAAATCGGTGCAACCACTGTAGAAAACAGTATGGTGGTTCTTTAAAAAAACTGAAAATAGAGCTACCATATGATCCAGAAATCCCACTCCTGGGCACATATCCAGAAAAGAAGAAAATTCTAAATTGAAACGACACGTGCACACTAGTGCTCACAGCAGCGGCACCAGCCAACCCGGGGACTCTGTCTTCCTCCCAAACTGAAATTCTGTGCCCATTACATACTGATTCTCCATTTCCCACTCCCACCCCAGCACCTGGCAACCACCATTCTACTTTGCCTCTATGAATCTGACCACTCTAGATACCTGCCTTGGTGGCATCATATAATACTTGTCCTTTTGTAACTGACCCGTTTCACTTAGCATAAGTGAACATTCATAGCATAAGTGAACATTAGCATAAGTGGACATTCATAGGATAAGTGAACTCATTACCATATGGACTCATTAGCATAAGTGAACTCGTTAGCATAAGTGAACATTCACAGCATAACATTCACCCATGTCACGGCATGTGTCAGGATTTCTTTCCTTTTTAAGGCTGAATAATATTTTATTGTCTGAATGGATCACATTTTGTTTATCCAACCATCCATTAACACACATTTGGGTTGCAGCCACCTTTTGGCTATTCTGCCCCATGCTGCTATGAACATGGGTATACCAATAGCTCTTTGAGTCCCTGCTTTCAATTCTTTGAGGTATGTACTCAGAATTGGGATTGGTGGATCAAATGGTAATTTAATACTTCTTTTTTTTTTAATATTTATTTATTTTGGGAGGCTTCCCAGGTGGCATTAGTGGTGAAGAATCTGCCGGCCAATGCAGGAGACTCAGGAGCTGTGGTTCTGTCCCTGGGTTGGAAGATTCCCTGGAGGAGGAAGTGGCGACCCAGTCCAGCCTTCTTCGCCTGGAGAATCCCACAGACAGAGGAGCCTGGCAGGCCACAGTCCATGGGGTCACAAAGAGTCGGACGCAACTGAGCAACTGAGCACCTCTTTATCTTTTGGCCGCACTGAGTCTTTGTGGCTGCACTTGGGCTTTTGTGAGCTGTGGCGATCCAGGACTACTCTTCACTGTGGTGAGTGAGCTTCTCATTGCAGCGGCTTCTCCTGTTGTGGCATGTGGCCTTTAGAGTGTGCAGGCTTCAGTAGTTGTGGCTCATGGGCTTAATTGCCCTGCAGCATGTGGGTTCTTCCCAGACCAGGGATGGAACCCACGTCCCCTACTTGGGCAGGCAGATTCTTAACCACTGGACCACCAGGGAAGTCCCTATGTTTCATTTTTTGAGGAATCCCAGTACCATTTTCCACAGTAGATGCAGAGTCCTTAGCTTTTAGAAGTACGTATCAAAATATTTACAGATGAAATCACATGATGCCTGAGATTTGCTTTAACATGACCCAGGGTTATAGAGCAAATAAAAGGTTTGCTTTGATTTCCAGAGTAAGGTTATGCTAAAGGTTGAGATACAGTAACAAGATATACCCTAAGCTGATAATTGTTGAAGATGGAAGATAGCACCGTGGAGGGCCATTATTCTATTCTCTCTTCTGTATATTTCTGAGCTTTTCCAAAAGGAAAAAAAAAGAGTTTCTTTTCATATAAAGTACTTGAAATAATCTTGATTCATATTGCAACAAGAACCTCACAATTATGGAAACAAAAGTACTAAGCTTACTATATTTGCAGGCAATTACAAATTATATTCAGCATCTAACCCCTCTGTTAAGTCAGAAGCTTGATTAAATGCTTACTTATATATTCCTATGTATCCTGAGAAGTTAGCAAGGGAAATTTAATCAAATGAACTACATCTGCTTATAGAAACTCCTGCCTCCGTTTTTCTTGAGAACTGAGCTGCTGCTGCTGCTGCTGCTGCGTTGCTTCAGTCATGTCTGACTCTGTGCGACCCCATAGACGGCAGCCCACCAGGCTCCCCCGTCCCTGGGATTCTCCAGGCAAGAACACTGGAGTGGGTTGCCATTTCCTTCTCCAATGCATGAAAGTGAAAAGTGAAGTCACTCAGTTGCTCAGTCGTGTCCGACTCTTCGCGACCCCATGGACTGCAGCCTGCCAGGCTCTTCTGTCCATGGGATTTTCCAGGCAACAGTAATGGAGTGGGGTGCCATCGCCTTCTCCGTGAGAACTGAGCTAGATCCCCTCAATCGGCAAAATCATAAGTTTACCACACCCAGAGACAAAGTCACAGGTGACAGAACAGAGCATGTCATTCCACCTGGCACACTTGAGAAAAATAATCAGCTTCATCTGTTCAGTTACTCATTCATTTGACAAATGAGCTTTTAAAAATATCTATTCTTTTTTTAAACTTTTACTGAAGTATAGTTGATTTACAATGTTGTGTTAGTTTCAGGTGTACAGCAAAATGATTCAGATATATATGTGTGTGTGTATGAATATATATGAAAGTGAGATTGTTAGTCACTCAGTTGTGTCCAACTCTTTGTGATCCCATGAACAACTATAGCTCACCAGGCTTGGCTCCTCCGTCCATAGAATTCTCCAGGCGTGAATACTGAAGTGGGTTGCCATTTCCTTCTCATGGGATCTTCCCGACCCAGAGATCAAACCTGGCTCTCCCGCATTACAGGTGAATTCTTTACCCACTGAGCCACCAGGGAAGCCCCACGTGTGTGTGTGTGTGTGTGTGTGTGTGTGTGTGTGTGTGCGTATACATATGCATATATTCTTTTTCAGATTCTTTTCCATTATATATTACTACAAGATATTGAGTATAGTTCCCTGTACTATACAGTAGGTCCTGTTGTTTATCTATTTTGTATATGATGGGGTGTATATTTCAAATCCCCAACTCTTAATTTATCCCTCTCCCCCTTTCCCATTCTATGTCTGTGAGCCTTTGATAAATGTTTATTGAGTACCTATGCTCAATACGAGGCCTTAGCCCCAGGCACTGAGGATAGATACACCCATGAATAGAACAAATAAGAAACTCATGTTTTAGGTCAGAGAAACAAGGAATAAAAGAACGTGGATAGCTCTAGCATGTGTCAAGTAGAGATCGTTTTCATAAGAAAAATGGGAGCAGGCATGGGTCAAGCTAGAGGGGGAAGGGGAATGATGTGGGAAAGACCTCTCTGTGAAGGTGACATTGAAGCAGCGACTGGAGGAGAGAAAGGGACAAAGATGCAGATGCCGGGGGAGGAGTCTGCAGGTTGAGGAAGTGTCCACAGCAAAAGCTTGTGAAGACAGTGACTGGGGTGTTCAAAACAGCAAGGAGGCTCACGTGGCCAGAGTGAAGAGGTGAGAGGGGATGAGATAAGGGAGGTGGAGGGAGCCCAGTTGGGGCTTTATTGTTTAAAAACACAGCTGTTATTATGTAGCTTTGTTTAAAGTATAGCTCCAATACTTTGGCCACCTGATGCAAATAGTTGACTCATTGGAAAAGGCCCTGATGCTGAGAAAGATGGAAGGCAGAAGGGGAAGAGGGTGACAAAGGGTGAGAAGGTTGGATGGCATCACTGATTCAATGGACATGAACTTGGGCAAACCCCAGGGATGGTGAGGGACAGGGAAAACTGGCGTGCTGCAGTCCATGGGGTTTCGAAGAGTCAGACGTGATTTGGCAATTGAACAACAAAATTTATTATTTTTCAGGTGTGGTGATGACTGAGCGAGTAAGCACAACACACAGCATGACGAGGCCGAAAGATCAAGAGTCAACTGCCATTGAATAAACAGCTTGTCTTACTCCGAGACCCCAAGAGAGGACTTCCCTGGTGGTCCAGTGGCTAAGGCTCCATGCTCCCAGTGCAGGGGGCCTGTCGAGTTCAATCTCAGATCAGGGAACTAGTTGCATGCCACAACTGGAAAAGAAAAAAAAAAAAAAAAGATCCCGCATGCCACAACAAAGACTGAAGGTCCCACATGCCACAACTCATACCTGGGGCAGCTAAAAAAAAAAAAAAAGAATCCCAAAATGGAGATCGGGGAAGCACCAGGGTCGGTTGGTCAGGAACCAGTGACAGCAGGATGAGAAAGTGGACAAGAAACTTCACTGTAGCTTCTTCAGAAAGGAAAGGGTAAATCAGGGTAAGCAGGCTTAGGACTGGCTGGTGTTAATAATGTTAGCAGGCTATGGGGCATAGGGGCTCTTCCTGTTTGAATATGAGAGTCTGATAGAGGAGGTTGTGGGGGTGTAAGCTCTGGACTGGTGTGTTTGTATCTGAAATGCATGCTCATGGCTGAATCCTTTCCTGTCTCAGAGGATAGGCTAACCCTGGAAGAAGCAGTCCCTGCAGAGTCACCCAGATACCAAAGCCTTACAACACACATGGTTAATGCATTTATCTTATGACACGTGCCCAAAAGACTTTTCCGCTTGTAAAGTCACTTCATGGCTCCTAAAGTGTTTTAAGTTCTGGAACCCCAAGGTCTTGCCTTTTATATAAAGTCTCCTCCAGTGGCTCACGGTAAAGAACCCACCTGCAATGCAGGAGATGCGACAGGAGCCACAGGTTTGATCCCTGGGTTGGGAAGATCCCCTGGAGAAGGAAACAGCAACCCACTCCAGTGTTCTTGCCTGGAGAACTCCATGGACACCCCATGGGGTTGCAAAAGGGTTGGACACGACTTAGCAACTGAACAACAAGGTCTTGCCTAACCTGTTCACTGCTCCAGCCTCAGCAACTGAGAAAGGTCAAAATTAAAGCACACCATCTCGGGACTTCCCTGGTGGTCCAGTGGCTGGGCTCCACACTCCCCATGTGTGTGCGGGGGGTTAGTTTCCATCCCTGGTTGGGGAACTGGATCCCATATGCCCCAGCTATGGGATTCTGCATGCTGCAGCTAACGATCCCACATGTTGTAGCCAGAAGATTCCGAATGTCACAACTCTTAAAAAAAAAAAAAGTTCCTGCATGCCAGATAAAGGATCCCGTGCCACAATTAGGACCCAGTGCAGCCAAATAAACAAATAAATATTAAAACCAGGAAAAGGAACCCAGGGCTCCCCGGTGGCTCAGTGATAAAGAATCTTCCTGCCTATGCAGCAGACACAGTCTGCCGGTCCAGAAAGACCCCACATACTGAGGAGCAACTAAGCCCGTGTGCCGCAACTACTGAGCCTGTGCTCCAGAGCCCAGGAGCTGCAACTACTGAGCTCACATGCTTTAACCACTGAAGCCCACGTGCTCTAGAGCCCGTGCTCAACGGGATAAGCGACGGCAGCGCAGCGCCTGCACACTGCAGCTGGGGAGCAGCCCCGCTCTCCACCACCAGAGGAAAGCCCCCACAGCAACGAAGACCCAGCACAGCCAAAAAACAAATGCATAATTTAAAAAAAGAAACCCACTGTCTTCATCAATGAAAAGGGCAAGTTACAGAGAAGTAGAACGTGAACAGTCTTTATGAGATAAACAGACGGAATGCATGAAGATATAAAAGGTGCTTGTTCGTATTTTTTTAAAAAAGAAACCAGAGACCAATATAAATGACTTCCCAAAAGGGAGAGGAAGGGGAATGAAGGCAGAGCTGAGGGGAAGTCTAATCCTGGCACCTGCTTAGAATCAAAGCAGAATTATTTCCCCAGAAAATGTGGAATTACTCCTTTTATTTTCTTCTGTTTTCCTCAGTGACTAAAAAAGAGCAGGAAACACACACACGCAACAAAGAAGGTGGTAAGAGTTAAGCTTAGCGACAACATGAATGGGAACATGTACACGTGTTCACGAGGTTACACGTAAATATATGCATACATCTGTGATGTCCTTCCATAGCCGCTCTGCTTTTCCGTCACTGAGATGACAACAGCTAAATAACTTCATGTCCCATATGGCACCCCGACTGTCACCAAGTTAATGCACTTGAAGTTAAAGAGAGTTTGCAATGAAAAAGAAAACCTCCTGAATTATGAGAAGGTAGCTGTGTCGTGGATGTCGCTGGTACGGTCCAGCCTTGATCTGGCCACCTCCGTGCACACAGGAGAGGCTTCCCACTACCAGCCCTCAGGGGAATTTCTCTGGGAGCATCCTTCAACCTGTGATTGATGGACGCTGGTGGATAAATACCTCAGCTCCCTTGGTCTTTGTTGTCGTTGAGTCGCTAAGTCAAGTCCGACTCTTTCTGACCCCACAGACTATAGCATGTCCGCCAGGCTACACTTTCTTCACTATCTCCCTCCTGGAGTTTGTTCAAAGTCATGTCCATTGAGTCGATGATGCCATCCAACCATCTCATCCTCTGCCACTCTCTTCTCCTTTTGCCTTCAATTTTTCCCAGCATCAGGGTGTTTTCCAATGAGTCAACTCTTCAAATCAGGTGGCCCAGAGTATTGGAGCTTCAGCAACAGTCCTTCTAATGAATATTCAGAGTTGATATCCTTTAGGATTGAGTGTTTGATCTCTTTGCAGTCCAAGGGATTCTCAAGAATCTTCTCCAGCACCACAATTCTTTTTTTTTTTTTAATATCACAACATTTTTTATTATACATTTCTCTGTCAGATAATATTTATTTATTTAATATGAGACATGATGGTAGACTCTGAAAAATATTTTTTTAAAAAATTTTAAATGCATTTTGCATCTTGCTCTGAAGAAACAAGTCCATTTGCCTTCACTTCCATTTCAAAAACTCACAAACTTTAAAATCATTGGTTAGCTCTTTTTGATATTAACTAATTGTTCTTTTTTTTTTTTTAATTTTAAAATCTTTAATTCTTACATGCGTTCCCAAACATGAACCCCCCTCCCACCTCCCTCTCCACAACATCTCTCTGGGTCATCCCCATGCACCTGCCCCAAGCAAGTCCAGCACCACAATTCAAAAGCATCAATTCTTTGGCATCAGTTCTTGGTCCTAGGGTGTGATAACTCTGAGCAAGGTGCTCTCTGCTGCCCCCTAGAGGTCTCCACCGGTACCGAGTCCCAGTGATTCGCTCAGTTCAGTTCAGTAGCTCAGTCGGTTCCTGCTCTTTGAGACCCCATGGACTGGAGCATGCTAGGCTTCCCTATCCATCACCAACTCCTGGAGCTTGCTCAAACTCATGTCCATCGAGTCGGTGATGCCATCCAACCATCTCATCCTCTGTCGTCCCCTTCTCCTCCTGTCTTCAATCTTTCCCAGCATCAGGGTCTTTTCCAATGAGTCAGTTCTTTGCATCAGGTGGCCAAAGTACTGGAGCTTCAGCTTCAGCATCAGTCCTTCCAATGAATATTTAGGACTGATTTCCTTAGGATTGACTGGTTTGATCTTTTTGCAGTCCAAGGGGACTCTCAAGAGTCTTCTTCAACGCCACAGTTCAAAAGTATCAACTCTTCGGTGCTCAGCTTTCTTTATAGTCTATCTTTCACATCCATACATGACTACTGGAAAAACCAGGAGTGATTCACTACAGTATTCATACAGTATACAGAATACAGCAGTGATTGAATGCAGTATTAATAACTTGTCTGAGGGCACATCCATTCATTACTGGTTGGTTCTTCCCTTCCTGGCTTCTCTGCCACTGTGTCCTGTGACCTCACCACAAAACAAGTGAATCCTTGCTTCCAAAACGGCTTCTGGGGGGAATCCAAACTATGACAATGGAGTTGGACAGAGTCTGTTAGTTATTTCAAAATCTTTAGGCAACAGGAAAATCTTCCTTTCCGTTCTTCCGTCCTCTCCTCTCCCTCTTCTCCCTTTCGCTCTCGCTCCCCTCCCCACCCCTGCCACTCTTCCTTCTTCAAAAAAGGGTCTGAAAGCCTTGTAGGATAAAATTTGAATACAAACTTTTAGTTACCCCTCAATATATGTGCTATTCTGGCCTCACTGTGTCATAGAGAAAAAACACACAGAACCACTTGTCAGAAGATTTGGACTCACCCTCTTCAAATGTAGCCACAAGCCTCAGGTGACCACTGGGTACTGGCAATGTGGCTGGTCCAAAATGAGCTGTCTTAAAATACACTCCCAAAGGGGGACTTCCCAGTCGGGGACCCCCCAGTCGGGGAACTAAGATCCCACGTGCCACAGAGCAACTAATCTCACGCACCCCAACCAGAGAGTCTTTGTGCCACAATGAAAGATCCCATGTGACATTAGGAAGAAGATGCTGCCTGCCACAACTAAAGCCCAACACATGTAAGAATTAAAGATTTTAAAATTAAAAAAATAAAAAACTAAACTGTTAAAAAAATAAATAAAAGGTGCAGCTAAGGCTTCAGATCAAAAAATAAAATAAAATAAATAAATTTAAAAGACACAATTCACTTAAAAATAGAATAAAATACACACCAGGGGACTTCCCTGGTAATCCAGGGGTTAAGACTCTGAGCTTCCAATGCAAGCAACAAACAGTTCAATCGCTGGTCAGGGAACTAAGACCTCACACATGTGTGATCCCAAAAAAAACACAATAAAGTAAAATACACACCAGATATTGAAAACTTGGTATAAGAAAAATGTGTGAAACATTCAATAATTTTTATATTTATTATAGGTGAAAGCGATAGCATTTGCAATATGTTCGGTTATCTGAAATATATTATTAAAACTAACTTAACCTGTTTCTTTGTACCTCTTCTAATGTGGCTGCTTGAACATTTAAAATTGCATAGGTGACTACGCTATATCTCTACAGGACAGCGCTTGCCTGGATGATTACCCAGCTCTGTACTTCGGAGCTCCATGACTTAGGGCAAGACATTTAATCCGGGGCTTCCCTGGTGGCTCAGTAGTAAAGAATCCGCCTGCTAATGCAGGCCTCGTGGGTTCCATTCCTGGTCCCAGAAGATCCCACATGCCTTGCTCGGGGCAATTAAGCCATGTGCCACAGCTTTTGATCTGGTGATCTAGAGCCTGCAAGCTGCAACTACTGAAGCCTGAGCACCCTAGAACCTTTGCTCTGCAACAAGAGAAGCTCTCGCACCACAATGGGAGAACAGTTCCTGCTTGCTACAACTAGAGAAAAGTCTGCACAGCAATGAAGATCCAGCACAGCTATACATAAACAAATGAATAAATAAAATTATTTTTAAAGACATTTGATCCCATCAAGAGGGTTTCCTCATTTAGGAACAACACAGCAACAATAACAAAGTAATAATACCACCTCTCCACACTAATGTCCAAGCTATGTTCTACTGTGGGCTTGACTCATCATTGAATCTCTCCAAGCCTCAGTGTTCTCATCTGCAAAATGGGAATGAAGGCAGTATCCACCCTACGTGATCAGGAGAGAGATGACACCTTGTATATGATGGGCCGGGCACAGATTAGCAGAGAATGAATGTTGGCTGTGTTGATGATAACAGTTTCTGTATGTAGGTGAAATTGCACCTTGGGTCAAAAGGAAGTATTCCCTGAAAGCATCCGAGGCCTCAGAAACAAGACAGGCAAAATTCAGGGAAGGACCCACCAAAGTCACAGACAAATAAAATAACAGGGAACAGAGCCCAACAAGTCATCAAAAGACAATCAAAGTTCCATCTAAGAACTACACTCAGGGAGAAACACAATTGTATTTGTGTTCAGGCTTCTAGAACGTCTGTTGTCTCATAGAGACACCCTAAAGGTTGACTTGAAAGTGAAGGCTGCTCAGTCGTGTCCGACTCTGCGACTCCATGGACATGGAATTTTCAGGCCAGAATACTGGAGTGCGCAGCCTTTCCCTTCTCCAGGGGATCTTCCCAACCCAGGGATCAAGCCCAAGTCTCCCACATTGCAGGTGGATTCTTTACCAGATGAGCCACAAGAGAAACCCGAGGATACTGGAGTGGGTAGCCTATCCCTTCTCCAGGGGATCTTCCCGACCCAGGAATTGAACTGGTGTCTCTTGCATTGCAGGCAGATTCTTTACCAACTGAGGGTTGACTTGACACAACATTAAACCTCTTTTCTAGGCCTTTTTTATTCCCTTCTCTGGCATCACCCATGTCTTTTGCTGTGGAAAATACTTTCCCATGCTGAGAGAAATAACTTCACTCTCATATATCTGAGATACTCACTTAAGGGTTGTGTCTCAAACATGTCTCAAATCAAGAAAAAAAAACCCAAGTCACCCTGTTGGGACCAGAAGCCAGGAAAAGAAGTTTAAATGGGCTCACAGATTTGTTTCAAGGCAGTGTAATGTGTGATTGAGCTGTGTGACTTTGGACAAGTTGTCCAACCTCTCTAGCTTCAGCATATTTATTTGTAAAACAGGGAAATTACAGTGTTCATTCAGGGAGTTCCTTGATGGTCTAGTGGTTAGGATTTGGCAATTTCACAGTCATGGCCTGGGCTCAGTCCCTGATCAGGGAACTGAGATCCCACAAACTGCATGGCCCTTCCACCCGAGAAAACCCTGATAACAGTGTTCACTTAATTGCTGGTTGTGAGAATTAAATGAGATAATCCACAGATCATGTTAGAACCTGGATGTCTAACCTGGGTTAAACTCAGAACCTACTTCTCCCTGCCTTCAACTTGGAGTCTTTTTTTGTTACCAAACAGATTCCAAATAAGTGTGATGCTTTTTTTTTCTTAATTATAATTTGTTTTTAAACAGTTTTCAAAAGTCAAGTAATTTTCACATTAAAAAAATTTTAAGCCTCTATCCCAGACTACCCTTAACACAACAAACACAGTGGGAATTTTACTGTATTTCTGTCTAGTTTCTCTCTCACCCCCCGTGTTTTTATTTTACATATAGAGGTAATTATAGTGAAAAGATATTTTATATACAATAGTTCCTTATCATCTGAGTATTCATTATCTAGATACCCACATAGTTATGAGTTTCGGGAAGCAAACATTGTCCTAACATAAAAATATTCACAAATAAACTTACAATTTCACAACAATTCATTCTGGACTAACAGAAACACCACTTTGGAGCCTATCCAATCAACGTATTTGCCAGTGTTTACCCCTGATTGTTGATGTTTGTCTGAAATTTTACAATACAATTCAAAATGATGGGAATCGATTGTAACATGAAAATTGGAAGTCTTTGCAAAAGACAGCAGGATTTCTGAAGTCGATGAAAGTGATGTGGGAGGAACATTTGCAATGCAGAGGACTCCACTGACAAATGAGGAACTGTGAAGTCCCACCAGTGGAAAGACAGAAAACAAGAGACAACAGTGATGCTCCAAAGAGCAGTAACTGACAAGCAAACGATTTTAAACGCCCTGTGGGAAAATGGATGAAAATCTTGCATAAGTGAGCCAAAAAAAAAAAAAAAAGACCCCCTGAAGGAATACCTGATGCTGGGAAAGACTGAGGGCAGGAGAAGAAGGGGATGACAGAAGATGAGATGGTTGGATGCATCACTGACTCAATGAACATGAATTTGAGCAAACTCCAGGAGATGGTGAAGGACAGGGAAGCCCGGCGTGCTGCAATCCATGGGGTCGCAAAGAGTCAAAGAGTCAGACTTTGAATGAAAAACAAAAGGAACACCTCCCAAAAGCCAAAGATGAAATGAAAGATGTTCCATTATCCGCCATACAAGTTTTCAGTAGGAAATGATATACATGCAAAAATATCAATTTTTGACTCATTCTTTGTTAATTGATGAATTAGAGCATATTTGCAACTATTACTTAAATTTTGTTAAACAGGATCTAAAAATAAATTCAGGTTTATGAAGTTTGGATTTCTTGTACAGGACAAAGTCCCAATTGGATTCCTATTTTCACTGGGTTCACTCTAAGAAGATTTTTGCTTAAAAAAAAGAACAACAAACTTATTTGGCTTCGCCAGGTTTTAGTTGCATCTTGTGAACTCTTAGTTGTGGCATGTGGGATTTAGTTCCCTGACCAGGGCTTGAACCTGGGCCCTTGCGCCAGGTTTTAGTTTCATCTTGTGAACTCTTAGTTGTGGCATGTGGGATTTAGTTCCCTGACCAGGGCTTGAACCTGGGCCCTTGCGCTGGGAGAGAGGAGTCTTAGCCATTGCACCACCAAGGAAGTCTCCATGAAGCTTTTGCCAGTAGTAAGTATTCTGAAGTTGAAGCTTCCTCTATCACTTTCTCACTGAATACCCTACAATAACTATCATTTTAAAGGTTACACTTACTTATTTCCACTTGGCTTTTAATAATGTCTCCAACTGGGTCCTTTTAGCTTCCCTTGTGGCTCAGCTGGTAAAGAATCCGCCTGCAATGTGGGAGACCTGGGTTCAAACCCTGGGTTGGGAAAATCCCCTGGAGAAGGGAAAGGCTAGCCACTCCAGTATTCTGGCCTGGAGAATTCTGTATAGTCCATGGGGTCACAAAGAGTCGGACACGACTGAGCAACTTTCATTTTCACTTTCAGGGGCTTTTAAATATAATAGGGCAACAAGTGATGTAGTTTCCTGGTGTTTTTAACACAAAGATATGTCCCTTCTGTGGAACTGCTGCATTTGTAAAATTCTTGATACATATTTCCAGTGTTTCTCTAAACAGGCTGCACAAATGTACCTGGCCATAGAGAAACATTTGAGATGATTCTGCTCCTTGTATATTAGACATATTTGTTGAGGCCCTACTGTGTGCCAGGAGCTGTTCTAGGCACCCAGGACACAACCCTAAACAACAGAGCCTCAAATCTCTGCCATCATAGAACTGATATCTTAATTGGGGGAAGATAGCCATGAAATTAAAAGACGCTTACTCCTTGGAAGAAAAGTTATGACCATCCTAGATAGCATATTCAAAAGCAGAGACATTGCTTTGCTGACTAAGGTCCGTCTAGTCAAGGCTATGGTTTTTCCAGTGGTCATGTATGGATGTGAGAGTTGGACTGTGAAGAAGGCTGAGCGCCAAAATATTAATGCTTTTGAACTGTGGTTTTGGAGAAGACTCTTGAGAGTCCCTTGGACTGCAAGGAGATCCAACCAGTCCATTCTGAAGGAGATCAGCCCTGGGATTTCTTTGGAAGGAATGATGCTAAAGCTGAAGCTCCAGTACTTTAGCCACCTCATGCAAAGAGTTGACTCATTGGAAAAGACTCTGATGCTGGGAGGGATTGGGGGCAGGAGGAGAAGGGGACGACAGAGCATGGGATGGCTGGATGGCATCACTGACTTGATGGACGTGAGTCTGAGTGAGCTCCGGGAGTTGGTGATGGACAGGGAGGCCTGGCGTGCTGCGATTCATGGGGTCGCAAAGAGTCGGACACGACTGAGCGACTGAACTGAACTGAAGACAATAAACATGCTTCCCTGGTGGTTCAGATGGTAAAGAATCTGCCTGCAATGCAGGAGACACAAGAGACGTGGGTTCAGTTCCCAGGTCGGGAAGTACCCCTGGAGAAGGGAATGACAACTCACTCCAGTATTCTTGCCTGGAGAATCTTAGGGACAGAGGAGCCTGGTGGCTACAGTCCATGGGGTCCCAAAGAGTAGGACACGACTGCGGAACTAACACTTTCACTTTCAGACAATAAATAATCATTTAATATGGCAGATGTGGTAGCAAAGCATGAACTAGGGCATGGTGGTAAAGGTAGGGTGGGGTAGAGAGACAAGATTCAGAGAGCCTCCTTGGTAAGGTAACATTCAGGAAGAAACTTGAAGGAGGTGAGGAAGGGAGCCCCAAATGGTGTACATTATCTTATTTGCAAAGCAGAAATAGACACAGATAGAGAGAACAAATACATGGATGCTAAGGGGAAGGGCGAGTGGGAGGAATTGGGAGATTGGAATTGACACAGGTACACTATCGATACAGTGTATAAAATAGATAAGTAATGAGAACATGGGGGCTTCCCAGGTGGCTCAGCGGTAGGAGATGCAGCTTCAATCTCTGGGTAAGGAAGATTCCCCTGGAGAAGGAAATGGCAACCCACTCCAGTATTCTTACCTGGAGAATTCCATGGACAGAGAAGCCAGGCAGGCTACACTCCAAGGAGGGTCACAAAAAAGAGTCAGACAAGACTCAGTGACTAAACAACGAGAAAGCACTGTATAGCTCAAGGAATTTTACTTAATGGACAAAAGGTGAGGAGATGTATGCATAAGCGTGGCTGATTCGTTTTGTGGTACAGTAGAAACCAACACAACATTGTAAAGCAACTCTACTCCAATAAAAATTAATTTTTAAAAATCTATGGGAAGGCTAAAAAGTGAAAGTGTTAGTGGCTCAGTCATGTCCGACTCTTTGCGACCCCATGGACTGTTGCCCTCCAGGCTCCTCTGTCCATGGGATGGATTCTCCAGGCAAGAATACTGGAGCAGGTAGCCATTCCCTTCTCCAGGGGATCTTCCCGACCCAGGGATCAAACCCAGTCTTTCACGTTGCAGGCAGATTCTTCACTGTCCATGCCACCAGGGAAGACGGTATGGGAAGGCTACGGGAGCAGCAACCGCAAAGGTCCTGAGGCAGGCACATGCTTCATGTATACAGATAAGTCGGTGAGGGTGCACTGTTCAGGGTCTTGCGGATTGCAGTGAAGACTTTGGCTTTGGGGAGCTATAGAGGGTTCTGAGCAGAGCTGGGACATGCCCTGAGTCAGGCATTCATGATTTCCCTCTGACCAGGAGAGCAGAGCAAGAGCAAAGCAGAAACTGAGACTAGAGAGGCGGCCGCACTGGTGCAGGTGGGAAATGATGGGAGCTGGAACCAGGTGTGTGCCATGCAGAGTTATTTCTGCATTTATTATGAAGGCAGAGCAGACAGGTGTTGCTTATGGATTAGACGTGGGGAGGTGAGAGGCGGAGAGAAGCCAAGGACGCCTCGGGGACTTTAACATGAACAGCCTAAGGACACAGCTGCTATCGGCTAAGATGGAGGAGACGGGGTGGGGGGGGCGGGCGGGCGGGTGTCGGGAGGGATGAAGCAATTCACACTGACTTGCCACGTCCCCCTTGAATTACAGAATCACCCCACAGCAGCATTCATAAAGAATGAAAGTGCAAACATCTATTAATAATTATTTGCAAATGCTGCATATTAGGTAGTTTAGATAAACCCTTCTCTCTGGGAATTTTGCCAGAAGAATCCCAAACTAAGCTCTACAGCTATCAAAGCCAATAAAGTGCCATCAGGGAGAATATGGAGAAAAGCAGTCTCTGCCTCGTGTGAGAATCTTTTTTAATCTAACATTATCAGGACTTCCCTGGTGCTCCAGTGGTTAAGACTTTGTGTTTCCACTGCAGGGGGCATGAGTTTGATCCCCAGCTGGGAAACTAAGATCCCAAATGCTGCAAGGTGCAGTGCAGCCAAAAATAAAAAAAAAAAAAGAAGAAAAAGAAAGAAATCTAACGTTATCATTCCTTCATCCACTCTTCTGTAAGACCACGAATGGAGCTGAAGAGAACTAGAAAATATTTTCTGAAGAAAACAAGAAAATAATTACAGGGATGGATATTTAGCAATTTAAGGACAGACTGGATAAGGACTTCTCAACCTAGGAGAAAATGAAAGGAAACTACTTCCCCCCACTGGCAGCCACACTCTCTCTCTCTTATCCTCTGCCAACACTGGATTAGAGTCCCCAGTTCTATTTCTATTATTGTTTGTATTATATAGTAATGGTCCTGCCATATTCTAGCTTGTTCATTGACTTATGTCTACTATGTTCCAGGCACTGCAATAAGAGTATCTTATTGACAGAAATAAGAGTGTCTCATTGACAGCTGGTTGCCCACACTTTATCCACTCTCCTCTAGCTTTCAGAATCCAGCCATAAAAGAGAACTACATTTCCTAGACTCCTTTGCAGGGAGGTTTGGCCCTGTTAACGATGCTAGTCAGTGAAACACACGGGCACTGTTCCCAAGTATCCTTTGCCATTTGATCTTTTTTCTGCCTGGAATGCAGATGTGATGTCTGGGGCTGCAGAAGCCACTCTGAGACTGATCATGAGATGAAGGTAAAGAGTACCTCAGCCGTGACATACTTGGGCTACTATAGCACTTTATGTATAGACAAATAAAATTTTTGACTGATACATACAGACAGCCTGAACAAGCTGTATTTTGACCTGTTCCTCTTAAGACCCCTTGAGTCCAGAAACTAGTTTTACTTAGCTTTCCAAGCCCTCAAGAAATATCAAAGGAAGGGACTTCCCTGGTGCTTCCGTGGTTAAAGCTCTGCCCTTCCACCGTAGCACAGGCTCAATTCCTGGTCAAGGAACTAAGATCCCACGTGCTGTGCCCAGTGTCACCTAAAAATAATGTTGAATGAATTACTGAGTGAGCAAGGCAACTCTACTTTTACAATTAAAAAACAACAGGACAAATTTTGAATGACAAACAGGGAGGCCATCTGAGACCTCTCCTACCCCAGGCTTCCACAGTGAATTCCTAAAGCCTAGGAAAACCACATCTGTGCAATGAGAAGGTCACTGAGAGTTGGACATGACTCAGGGACTTCACTTTCACTTTTCACTTTCCTGCATTGGAGAAGGAAATGGCAACCCACTCCAGTGTTCTTGCCTGGAGAATCCCAGGGATGGCAGGGCCTGGTGGGCTGCCATCCATGGGGTCGCACAGAGTCGGACACGATTGAGGCAACTTAGCAGCAGCAGCAGTATCTATTGACGGACTTTCTGTGAGGGTCAAATTAGTCACCAAAAGATCAAGAATGCTAACAGTTCTGTTCTAAGTGCTACTTAAATTCTGCCCTTGCTCTTATTCTTGCCCAGTGTGCATGTATGTGTGCGCTTCTGAGCAGTCGTGTCTGACTCTTTGGGACCCCATGAACCCCACCAGCCCTAGCCAAAGTAGATCTGACCTCCCACACTGGAACCCCATCATTGCTCTACATCTCAACACCTCATTGGTTTCCCTCATAGTCCTTGGCACAACTATATTTATTCACTTTACAAGCATCTTCACCTGAGAAAGTTGTTCTTCATTTGCCCACCCCACCCATGCCAGACCCATTCTCCGCTCTTTTCTACTCTGAGCATCATCCAATTTCCGGGTCCTTTGGGTTCTGCGGCTTTCAGCCAGTTGGAGGAACCAGCAGGAACTCAGGATAGGGGAGGAGAAAGAGAACGCGGTATTTCTTCCCCACTCCCTCCTTGCTTTGGTGTCACAATCTCTGGTCAGTGCTGGGTCACAATGACGGCTCCTATGAAGCAGCTCCTCCTCCATCGTTCCAATTCCTTTTTAAAAAAAACATTTTTACTTATTTATTTATTTGGCTGCTTCAGGTCTTAGTTGAGGCGTGCAGGATCTTTCCCTGCAGCACACAAGCTCTTCACTGTGGCTCACTTGCTCCAGAACGCCAGGGACTGAACCTGCATCCCCCAGGATCGGAAGGCAAATGTTTAACCACTGGACCGCCAGAGAAGTCCCTCCGTGATTCCAACTCTTAACGGCTCCAGCACTGCCATTTCTTCAACTCAAGGCTCTCTGCTATCGCTAGCAACTGGGTACTCCCCCATCCCTTGTGGGTCCCCTTTAACTCTGTCTACACCTCTTCAAGGGGCTTCCTAGGTGGCGCCAGAGGAAAAGTATCCGCCTGCCAATGCAGGAGACGCAAGAGCCTCTGGTTCCATCCCTGGGTCGGGAAGATCCCCTGGAGAAGGAAATGGCAACCCACTCCAGCATTCTTGCCTGGAAAGTCCTATGGACAGAGGAGCCTGGCGCACTACAGTCCACGGGATCCAAAGAATCAGACATGACTGAGTGGTTGAGCACACACGCACACATGCCCCTCCTCAAGGAAACTCCTCCTTAAACTTCTTGACTTGAACTGTGGTGTGAGGTTGGAGATGGGCAGGGAAGGGAATTCTGTTTCCTCTGTGAACCTTGAAAGAAACTCCTACCAGGTGGTAAATTCCTGAAAATTTACCGTGTAAATTTTCTACCACAGTAAATTCTCTCCTATGAAAGTAAAGAATACACACCTGTTTTACTCATCAATTTCCCCATTCCCAGAACCTGGCCAGGCATGGAGAAGTCTAACAACCGTTCGTGGAATAGCTAACCTCACCTCCCATCAAACATATCAGAGTTAGGAAATAATACGGAGGGACTTTCCCCCAGCAGTCCAGTGGTTGAGACTCTCACTTCCAGTTCAGGGGGCAAGGGTTCAATCCCTGGTTGGGGAATTTAGGTCCCACATGCTGCAGGGTTCAGGCAAAATGTTTTTTTTTTTTTTTAAATAATAAAATAAAATGAACCCAGGAATTTTTTAAAAAATGCTTAGAAAGAAAAAATTATCAGGAGATATCTTTTTGTCTATTAAATTATCAAAAATATTTTAAGACATTAATACAGTTGACCCTGGACAACGCAGAAGTGGTTGGGGCACTGATCCTGGAAGTCAGAAATCCCTGTATGACTCTACAGTCCACACTGTTATTCGAGTTTCCAAGTCCACGTTCACGGACTCAGCTAACCCCAGGTCTTGTAGCACTGTAGTACCTATTTATTGAAAGAATTCTCATACACGTGAATCCCTGCCACTCAAGCCTGCATTGTCCAGGGGTCAGCTGGTTACCTGAGTGCTGGTCAGTGCACACTCAGATCAGGAGAGTCGGGCATCAGTAGTAGATACGTAAATTTAGAGAATTTACAATGGCCTTTAGAGAAACCATTTGGCCATAGGTATCAGAAATAATTTAAATAGGTTCTTTATTCTGACCCAGTAAAAATGCTCCTAGAAATCTTACACAAAGGAAATAATCAAAAAGAAAGGAAAGGTACATAGAGATTTTGTGGTAGCATTTTTTTATAATGTCAAAGCAGGCCCCCAAATAGCAGAATTGTTAGGTAGGTTCTAAGGAAACGAAACTTATAGAGCCATTACAATAATAGTATGAGAATTTAGCACTGTCCCATTTATGGGTGGTTTTTCCCTTCTGTTTTCTGTGCTTTGAACAAAACAAAAATTAATTTCCAATAAGTAATAAAAATGTTATCATGAAAAATAAAATCATTTATGTCAAAAACCCTTCTATTACTCCCAGATTTGTTTTTTCTCATCCCCAGATTTTCTTTGCTCTCCACGGTAGAGAAGTTTCTTCTCCAATCATAATCTCATCTACTATACGACTAATAAAAGTTCCTTCACTGGTTTAATCATACAACAAGGGTAATGAAAGGATGGCATGTGATGGAAGCAAGTGTGTCACAGGAGGTGCAGGAGAGAGGGGCTTCCCAGAACCCGCCTGCCAGTGCAGAAGACACCAGAAACGCAGTTCCATCCCTGGGGCGGGAAGATTCCCTGGAGAAAGGGCACTGCAACCCACTCCAGTCTTCTTGCCTAGAGATTCCCATGGAGAGAGGAGCCTGGCAGGCTACAGTCCATAGGGTCACAAAGAGTTGGACACGACTGAAGTGACTTAGCACGCACATGTATGCATAGGAGAGGGATGCAGATGGAGAAACAGAGAAATACACAGAGAAAGGCAGAGAGAGAGAGAGTCAGAGAAAAAGAGGGAAGATGGAGGAGAGAATGGGCACGAGAGACAAACACAGACAGAGACAGAGAGAGGTGTCAATAAGGTGAATTATATTTGGAGCTTTCTGAATGCTCTCTTCCACAGCTGAATAATAACAGTAATAGCCTAGTAATTAGTATACAACTGCTCAGTCTCTCTCTTGCCTGGGGCTGACAAAGAAAATAATCAATTGTACTGGGGAAACGACCAAGGGCTTAAGGAGACATTTGAAAGGAAAATCAGCCTAGGAGCTAGGCATTGGTGAAAAAAAAAATATATATATATATTCTGAAGGCCCTGTCAAAATAGACTCTGAGGTCAGGAAGGAAGTGGGTATTTAAATAGGGAGAAGCTATTTCTAAAGTAGTTTCTGATATTCAGTGGGATCTTGGTAGGATGAAAAAGGCTTTTGACCCTAAAGTGCTATTCATCACCAACAAAGACTTGCTATATAGCACAGGGGACTATACTTGATATCTTGTGCGTACTCAGTCACATCCGACTCTTTGCCACCCCACAGACTATAGCCCACCAGGCTCCTTTGTTTGTGGGATTTTCCAGGAAAGAATGCTGAAGCGGGTTGCGATTTCCTCCTCCAGGTGATCTTCCCAACCCAGGGATAGAACACAGGTCTCCTGTGTCTCCTGCAATGGCAGGCAGGTTCTTTACCACTGAGCCACCTGGGAAATCCCTTGATATCTTGTAATAACCTATAATAGAAAAGAATCCAAGAAAAGAATAGATGTATTTACATATGTATAACTGAGTCACTTAACCTTTCACCTGAAACAAATACACCATTGTAAATCAACTGTGTTTCATTTTTTTTTAAGTGCTATCTATCTTCACAGGACATGTTCCTGACCCTTCACCACCAACTGTATACCATGAGTATGTACTCATTTTCCTCCAAGTTTAGTAAATTATGGAGATGGATTTTTATTTATTCAGCAACTGTCTCTTGCTAGTCTCATTTGTGGCAGAGAAAAAGCTACACATCTGCCAAATCCTATTTCCTTTTTCTCCTGGGCATACAGCAAGGCTACATGTCCCAACTTTCACTGCAGTTAGTTAGGGCTCTGGAGCTGTGTTCTGGCCAATAATGTTGAAACGGAAATAACATAAACCACTTCTAAGCCTGGTTCCTAACAAATGCCCAGCATAATCCCCCAGATTCTTCTTTCTCTTTACTCATCTGCCAGCCAAATACAAAAGCACCCACCAGAGAGTTCAAAAGCTCACCTAGGAGAAAGCAGAAACACAATATGGAAGGACGCTGGATCCCTGAGTCACCACCTGGATAAAAGCTTCCCAAGAGAACCATCCACCTTTTCTTTTTTCCATTGGAGGATAATTGCTTTACAGCACTGTGTTGGTTTCTGCCATACACCGACATGAATCAGCCATATATACATACGTCTCCTCCCTCCCATTGCCCACCCTATCCCACCCCTCTTGCTTGTCAAAGAGCACTGGACTGAGTTCCCTGTTTTACACAGCAACTTCCCACTGGCTATCTGGTTTACATACGAGAACCATCCACCTTGGATGATTGAGTGAGCAAGGCCATTTCCACTGTATTCAGCCATGGAGCATTCAGGGCTTATTTGTTACAGCAGGCGGCATTACTTATCATGACTGATACACCTTTTCAATAACAGTGTAGGTAGCCAACAGGTTTTGAGGAGAGTCGACATTCTCTTCAATTCTGCCTCTCAACCTTCATTTTCCTCCCTGTGAGGGAGAATCCATCCTCCTTCAAGACTCAGACCATCCTTGGAGCACCTGCACCTCTCTTAGGTATCCCCATCTCTGTCACAATCCCCTCCAACCGGTCTCTCACCTCTGTGTCTTTGCCCCTGCACTAGTCACCACCTGGAATACAAAAGACATACGGCAGACCATGCATGTGCTTCTGGGTGGTTCAGATGGTAAAGACTCTGCCTGCAATGCGGGAGACCCAGGTTCAATCCCTAGATCAAAAAGATCCCCTGGAGAAGGGAATGGCAACCCACTCCAGTATTCTTTCCTGGAGAATTCTGTGGTCAGAGGAGCCTGGTGGGCTACAGTCCATAGGTCACAAAGAGTCAGACACAACTGAGGGATTAACAATTTCACTCTGAAGCATGTGTTTCAGTCTAAATGGGCAGAGATGCTGTCTACTGCTATAGTCCAGATTAAAAGCCAGTTGGAAGCAACATATCTATGACTTTGGCCTTGGAGATAATGTTCTCTATCCACTAAGCAAACCAAGAATGTATGCTTTTAAGGTAATTCAGTTACTGAAATGAAGAGCTGGGGGTAATGTGTGTTTTTTTTTTTTAAACTCTTCCCTCTTCCTTATCCCACTCTGTTCAGTCAGTTGCCAAGAGGTATTGATTCTATATCCAAATGTCTCTCAAATCCATCCATTTCTCTCCATCACCATTGTTTCCATCAAATTCCAGGCCACCATCATCTCTTAGCAAGAATTCCAATTCCATTAATATGACCCTCTATGATCTGGCCCCTACATCCTCCTGTCCATCCCAGCCTCCTCTCTCTCATACACTACATTCTATCAACAGCTGCCCTGGATTTCTTTCAGTTCTTTAAATGCACCATCACTTTTTCTCATCTTTGTAATACCATCCTCATAGTCAGAAGCATTCTCCCCTACTTTCTCCCTTCCCCAACCAGCTTCTGCTCACTCCAGGCTTCAGCTTGGGTGGTGATGGTTTAGTCTCTAGGTCGTGTGCGAACCCATGAACTGTAACCTGCCAGGCTCCTCTGTCCATGGGATTCTCCAGGCAAGAATACTGGAGTGGGTTGCCAGTTCCTTCTCAAGGCGGTCTTCCCGACCCAGGGATCAAACCCAAGTCTCCAGCACTGCAGGCAGATTCTTTACCAACTGAACCACTGTTCCAAGAAAGCTTTTTTTTTTTTTTTTCACTCATTAAACTACATTTGACCCTGAAATTATAAACCTTGTCCTTCATTCAGAGAACTCCAATTACCTGCTTGACTAGGATGCTGGCTGGCAGGGACTATGTCTGTACAGCTCATTATTGTGTTTGCAGGGTCTAGTATGGCACGTAACATTTAGCAGGTGTATTAATATGTTTTAATAAATATAGATGAGTGACTGGATGGACGACTGGAGGGAAAGATGGATGGATGATTGGATGGATGGATAATTGGATGGAAGGATGGATGGACAGGTGGATGCTTGAATGGATAGATGAATGGATAGGTGGATGGATGGATTTCTCCTCAAGATGCTGAGTTTGAACCTGTGAGACCAAAGGAAACCAGAGACAGCTGTCATTTTGACTACTCTAAAACCATGAGACCACATCCTCCTTCATCTTCGTTTTCATGGGGTTTGCATTCTCTTTGGGGGCGAGCAGATGAGGGTGAGGGAGCAAGCAAAGACAATAGAAAACATACAAATAAACTGGGCAGCACCAGAAGATGACACACAAGACATGTTCTGGGGAGGTGTCATTTAATCCAAGGCCTCGGGCACTCAAGCAGGTGAGAATGCCAATCCCATGCCAAAAATCAAGCCAAATGATAATCAGGGCTGCCACTGTTGACTGGCAGCAGAGGCTGGGATTTAAAAATAGACCAGTCAACCTATTATGCATGTCCTGCCTTTTGCTTTAGTAATCACTTTCCCCAGGTGCCCAAGGAAATACAAATGGCCCCGAAATAGACGACAAGGGGCCCATTTTCACTCATAATAAGAGAAAAGCAATTAAAATGGCACCGAGGCCCTCCTGTTGGATAATCAGCCTTATTCTGGAGCTCCGGTTCAGCCATCTCCACCAGTGTTAGGGGTACAGGAAAGATCACCATCTGGAGGAAATAAAGCCAATGAGCAAAAACAAAAACAAAAAAACCACAGCTGAGAGATGTAAAGAATTCATATCAGAATTGTGCATAGGGAAATATCCAAGAAGACAACCATAGTCCAAGGCTTACCCAGTTGGTGACCAGTTACCCAGTGGGGCCAGGACCCTGCAACAAGCATTTGCTGGAGATCAAGCCCTGAGCCTTTGGAGTGGGAGCACTGACTCCAAGACCCTAGACTACCAGAGAACTAACCCTAGGGAGGAGCAAACAGTGAGAACTCACACAAAAGAAACCACTGGAATACAAGACCTGGTGTCACCCAACCACCCTGTGCAGCACAACTCATCTAAACAACAAACAAAACAAAAATACGAACCAAATCATCAGCAGACAGGATTACCACCTCACTCAATGTCACTCAACATCAGAGGAAAAACACAAACAAACAAAACTCAGCACAAATCTCACCCTATACAAAGTTTACACAAACCACTGGACTAACCTTCAAAGTCAAAGTCAAAGTGAAGTCATTCAGTTGTGTCTGACTCTTTGCGACCCCATGGACACCAGGCTCCTCCATCCATGGGATTTTCTAGGCAAGAGTACTAGAGTGGGTTGCCATTTCCTTCTCCTTGGGAGGGCAGAAACCAAAAAGAAGAAATAATCCAACCCTGAAGCCTGAGAAAAGGAGACTTCACACAATAAGTTTAAACACAATAAATTTAAAAAAATAACAATGAAAAGGCAGAGAAATACTACACAAATGAAGAAATAAACTAGAAACACAGAAGTTCAAATAAATGAAGAACAGGCAATCTACCTGGAAAACAATTCAGAATAATGATAGTAAAGATGATCAAAAACCTTGAAAACAGAATGGAGAAAATGCAAGAATCAATTAACAAAGACCTAGAAGAATTAAAGAATAAGCATACAGAGACAAACAACACAATTACTGAAATTAAAAATACTCTAGAAGGAATCAATAGCAGAATATCTGAAGCAGAAGGATGAATCAGTGAGCTGGAAGATAAAACGGTGGAAACAACTTCTGAAGAGCAGAATAGAGTAGAAAGAATGAAAAGAACTGAGGACAGTCTCAGAGGCCTCTGGGACAATATCAAATGCACCAACATTCAAATTATAGGGGTCCCAGAAGAAGAAGAGAAAGAAAGGGCATGAGAAAATTTTTGAAGAGATTATAGTTGAACATTTCCCCAACATGGAAAAGGAAATAGTTAATCTAGTTTAAGAGGAACAAAGAGTCCCATACAGGATAAACCCAAAGAGAAACACACCAAGACACATACTAATCAAACTCACAAAGACTAAACACAAAGAAAGAATATTAAAAGCAGCAAGGGAAAAGCAACAAGTAACATACAAGGGAAACCCCATACATTTAACTGCTGATCTTTCAGCAGAAACTCTGCAGGCCAGAAAGGATGGCAGGATATATTTAAAGCACTGAATGGGGGAAAACCTGCAACTAAGATTACCGTACCTGGCAAGGATCTCATTCAAAATTGATGGAGAAATAAAAAGCTTTTCAGACAAGCAGAAGTTAACAGAATTCAGTACCACCAAACCAGCTTTACAACAAATGTTAAAGGGACTTATATAGTCAAGAAATACAAAAGAAGAAAAATATATACAAAATCAACCCCAAACAAGAAAATGGCAATAGGAACACATATGTCAATAATTACTTTAAATATAAATGGGCTAAATGCTCCAACCAAAAGACACAAACTGGCTGAATGGATACAAAAACAAGACCCATATATATGCTGTCTACAAGAAACCCACTTCAGACCTAAAGACATATAAACTGAAAGTGAGAGGATGGGAAAATATATTCCATGCAAATGGGAAGCAAAAGAAAGATGGAGTAGCAATCAGACAAAGTAGACCTTAAAACAGATTCCAAGAGATAAGGAAGGACGCTACATAATGATCAAGGGATCAGTCCAAGAGGAAGACATGACAATTGTGAAATCTATGCACCCAACATAGGAGCACCTCAATACATAGGACAAACACTAACAGACATAAAAGGAGAAACTGACAGTAACAGTAATAATAGGAGACTTTAACACCCCACTCACACCAACGGACAGACCATCAACACGGAAAATTAATAAGGAAACACGAGTCTTAAACGATACATTAGATGAGATGGATCTTGTTGATATCTTCAGGACATTCCATCCAAACACAGAAGAATACACCTTCTTCTCAAGTGCACATGGAACATTCTCCAGGATAGACCACATCTTGGGTCACAAATCAAACCTCAGTAAATATAAGAAAATTGAAATTATATCAAGCATCTTTTCTGATCACAACGCTATGAGACTAGATATCAATTACAAGAAAAAAGAACTGTAAGAAACGCAAACACATGGAGATAAAACAACACGTTTCTAAATAACCAACAGGTTACTGAAGAAATCAAAAGGGAAATCAAAAAATTTCTAGAAACAAATGACCATGAAAACACAATTCAAAGCCTATGGGATGCAATAAAAGCAGTTCTAAGAGGAAATTTATAGCAATACAATCCTACCTCAAGAAACAAGAAAGACATCAAATAGACAACCTAACCTTATGCCTAAAACAACTGGAAAAAGAAGAACAAAAAAAAACCCTCCCAAAATTAGTAGAAGGAAAGAAATAATACAGATCAGAGCAGAAATAAATGACAAAGAAATGAAAGAAACAATAGTAAAGATTAATAAAACTAAAAGCTGATTCTTTAAGATAAACAAAATTGACAAACCTTTAGCCAGACTCACCAAGAGAAGAATCAAGTCAACAAAATTGGAAATGAAAAAGGACAGGTTACAACAGACAACGCAGAAATACAAATGATTATGAGACTATTATGAGCAACTATATGGTAATAAAATGGATAACCTGGAAGAAATGGGCAGATTGTTAGAAAAATTCAATCTTCCAAGATGGAATCAGGAGAAATAGAAATTATGAACAACCCAATTACAAGCACTGAAATTGAAGCTGTGGTCAAAAATCCCCCCCCCAAAAAGGCCCAGGACCAGATCGCTTCACAGGAGAATTCTATCAAACATTTAGAGAAGAGCTAATGCCTATCCTTCTAAAACTCTTTCCAAAAATTTCAGAGGAAGAAGCACTTCCAAACTCATTCTACAAGGCCACCATCACCCTGATACCAAAATCAGACAAAGATAACACACACAAAATTACAGGCCAATATTACTAATGAACATAGATGCAAAAATCCTCAATACAATTTTAGCAAACAGAATTCAGCAACACATCAAAAAGCTCATATACCACGATCAACTTGGGTTTATTCCAGGGATGTAAGGATTCTTCAATATATGCAAATCAATCAATGTGATACACCATATTAACAAATTGGAAGATAAAAACCATATGATAATCTCAATAGATGCAGAAAAAGCCTTTGACAAAATTCAGCATCCATTTATGATTGAAACTCTTCAAAAATCGGGCACAGATGTGAACTACCTCAACATAGTAAAGCCCATATATGATAAGCCTACTGCAAACATTATTCTCAATGGTGAAAAATTGAAAGCATTCACCCTAAGATCAGGAACAAGACAAGGGTGTGCACTTTCACCACTATTATTCATCATAGTTCTGGAAGTCCCAGCTACAGCAATCAGAGAAGAAAAAGAAATAAAAGGACTCCAGATCAGAAAAGAAGTAAAGCTCTCTCTGTTTACAGATGACATGATACTGTACATAGAAAACCCTAAAGATAGTGTCAGAAAATTACTAGAGCTAATCGGTGACTTTAGCAAAGTTACAGGATACAAAATCAATACACAGAAATCACTTGCATTTCTATATACTAACAATGAAAAATCAGAAAGAGAAATTAAAGAATCAATCCCATTCACCATTGCAACAAAAAGGATTAAATATCTAGGAATAAACTTACCTCAGGAGACAAAAGAACTGTACACAGAAAATTATAACACACTAATGAAAGAAATCAAAGATGTCATAAACAGATGGAGAGATATTCCATGTTCCTGGGTAGGAAGAATCAATATTGTGAAAATGACTATACTACCAAATGCAATCTACAGATACAATGAGATACCTATCAAAATACCAATGACATTTTTCACAGAACTAGTACAAAAAATTTCACAATTCATATGAAAACACAAAAGACCTCAGATAGCCAAAACAGTTTTGAGAAAGAAGAATGAAGCTGGAGGAATCAACCTTCCTGACTTCAGGTTATACTACAAAGCTATAGTTATCAAGACAGTATGGTACTGGCACAAAAACAGAAATATAGACCAATAGAACAAGACAGAAAGCCCAGAAATAAATCCATGCACCCATGGACACCTTATTTTTGACAAAGGAGACAAGAATATACAATGGGGCAAAGACAGCCTCTTCAATAAACAGTGCTGGGAAAACTGGACAGCTACATGTAAAAGAATGAAATTAGAACACTTTCTAACATCAAACACAAAGATAAACTCAAAATGCATTAATGACCTAAATGTAACACCAGAAACTATAAAACTCTTAGAGGAAAACATAGGCAGAACACTCGATGACATGCGTCAAAGCAAGATCCTCCATGACCCATTTCCTAGAGTAACGGATATAAAAACAAAAGTAAACAAGTGGGACATGATTAAACGTAAAAGCTTTTGCATTGCAAAGGAAACTACAAGCAAGGTGGAAAGACAACCCTCAGAATCGGAGAAAATAATAGCAAATCAAACAACTGACAAAGGATTAATTTCCAAAACATACACGCAGCTCATACAACTCAATACCAGAAAAACAAACAACCCAATCAAAAAGTAGGAAAAAGACCTAAACAGACATTTCGCCAAAGAAGACATACAGATGGCTAACAAACACATGATAAGATGCTCAACATCGCTCTTTATTAGAGAAATGCAAATCAAAACCACAATGAGATATCACCTCACACCAGTCAGAATGTCCATCATCAAAAAGTCTACAAACAATAAATGCTGGAGAGGGTGTGGAGAAAAGGGAAAGCTCTTGCACTGTCGGTGGGAATGTAACTTGATACAACCACTATGGCAGATGGTATGGAGAGTCCTTAAAAAACTAGGAATAAAACCACCATATGACCCAGCAGTCCCACTCCTAGACATATACCCTGAGGAAACCAAAATTGAAAAAGAGACATGTATTCCATTGTTCATTGCAGCACTATTTACAATAGCTAGAACATGAAGCAACCTAGATGTCCATTGACCGATGAATGGATAAAGATGTTCTTGTACATATACCCAGTGGAATATTACTCAGCAATAAAAGGAATCCATTTGAGTCAGTTCTACTGAGGTGGACAAACCTAGAACCCATTATGCAGAGTGAAGTAAGTCAGAAAGAGAATGATACACAACATATTCTAATGCATGTATACAGAATCTAAAAAAAAGGTACTGAAGAACTTATTTACGGGGCAGCAGTGGAGAAACAGACATAGAGAACAGACTTATGGAGATGGGGAGAGGGGAGGAGAGGGTGAGATGCATGGAAAGAGTATCATGCAAACTTACATTACAATATGTAGGACAGACAGCCAATGGGAATTTCCTGTATGCCTCAAGAAACTCAAACAGGGGCTCTGTATCAGTCTACACAGGTGAGATGGGGAGGGAGATGGGCGGGAGGTTCAAAGGGAGGGGATATATATATACCTATGGCTGATTCATATTGAGGTTTGACAGAAAACAACAAAATTCTATAATGCAATTATCCTTCAATTAAAAAATAAATAAATTTAAAACAAAACAAAAATTGCACTGAGATGCCACTTCCCACCTAGCACATGGGCAAAAATCTGAAGGCATGATAATGGGCCCTGCCGGCTGGGCTAAGGGGCACCAGGCGGGCAGGAGGGAATGGAAATTGGTGTGGGCCTCATGGAAGGTCATTTGGCAATGTCGGTCAAAATTAGCCAGGTTTTTACTCTTTGACCAGCAATCCGATGTCTCCAAATGTATCCCATGTCCCTGTCACACTTGACATCCTTTTCAAAGTGGCAGAGGTACAATGTTACTCATTGCAGCATTGTATATAATGGTACAGTATTGGAAACAACCCCTGTATCCATCAGCGGTTTAATGCGTTGTGGACCACCACCAAAAATAATAATCATAGTTCAGATTCGTATCACCCACTTCATGCCAGGCACTATTCTAAATGCATTATATGGTCAGAACGGGCATCATCAAAGAGTCCACAAACAGTAAGTGCTGGCGAAGGTGTGGATAACAGGGAACCCTCCGACACTGCTGGTGGAGGTGTGAAATGGTGCAGTCACTATGCAGAACCGTATGGAGGTTCCTCAAAAAGCTCAAAGGAGAGTGACCACAGGAGCCAGTGACCCCACTCCTGAGCATATATACGGACATAAATTTAATTTGAAAACACACATGCACCCCTAGGTTCATAACAGCACTATTTACAATAGCCAAGACATGGAAGCAACCTAAGTGTTCACAGACAGATGAATGGATATATATACACACTATACACACACACACACACACACACACACACACACACACACACACACACCAGAACATTACTCAACCACAAAAAAGAATGAAGCAATGCCATTTGCAGTAACACTGATGGACCTAGAGATTCTCATACTAAGTGAAGTAAGGACAAATATATGGTATCACTTACATATGGAATCTAAAAAAAATGTGACCAATGAACTTATTTACAAAACAGAAGTAGATTCACAGACACAGAAAACAAATGTATGGTTACCAAAGGGGAAAGAGGAGGGAGGGATAAATGAGGAGTCTGGGATTGATATATACATACTGCTGCTGCTGCTGCTGCTGCTGCTGCTAAGTCGCTTCAGTCGTGTCCGACTCTGTGCGACCCCATAGACGGCAGCCCAACAGGCTCCCTGTCCCTGGGATTCTCCAGGCAAGAACACTGGAGTGGGTTGCTATTTCCTTCTCCAATGCATGAAAGTGGAAAGTGAAAGCGAAGTTGCTCAGTCATGTCCGACCCCTAGAGACCGCATGGACTGCAGCCCACCAGGCTCCTCCATCCATGGGATTTTCCAGGCAAGAGTACTTGCGTGGGGTGCCATCGCCTTCTCCTGTACATAAAATAGACAATCAAAAAGGACCTACTGTATAGCATATGGAATTATAATCAATATCTTGCAATAACCTATAAGGAAAAGAATCTTAAAAAGAAAAGATATATCAGTTCAGTTCAGTTCAGTTGCTCAGTCGTGTCCAACTCTTTGCGACCCCATGGACTACAGCATGCCAGGCTTCCCTGTCCATCATCAATGCCCAGAGCTTGCTCAAATTCATATCCATCAAGTCAGTGATGCCATCCAACCATCTCACCCTCTGTCATCCCCTTCTCCTCCTGCCTTCTATCTTTCTCAGCATCAGGGTCTTTTCTAATGAGTCAGTTTTTTGCATCAGGTAGCCAAAGGACTGATTTCCTTTAGGATTGGCTGGTTTGATCTTGCTGTCCTAGGGACTCTCAAGAGTCTTCTCCAGCACCACAGTTCAAAAATATAAATTCTTTGGCACTCAGCTTTCTTTATGATCCAACTCTCACATCTATACATGACTACTGGAAAAACCATATAGCTTTGACTACATGGACCTTGTCAGTAATGTCTCTGCTTTTGAATATGCTGTCTAGGTTGGTCATAGCTTTTCTTCCAAGGAGCAAGCATCTTTTAATTTCATGGCTGCAGTCACCATCTGCAGTGATTTTGGAGCCCCCCAAATTAAGTCTTTCACTGTTTTCATTGATTCCTCATCTATTTTCCATGATGTGATGGTACCAGATGCCGTGATCTCAGTTTTTGAATGTTGAGTTTTAAGCCAGTGTTTTCACTCTCCTCTTTCACTTTCATCAAGAGGCTCTTTAGTTCCTCTTCACTTTCTGCCGTAAGGGTGGTGTCATCTGCATATCTGAGGTTACTGATATTTCTCCCGGCAATCTTGATTCCAGTTTGTGCTTCATCCAGTCTAGCATTTCTCATGATGCTCTGCATATAAGTTACATAAGCAAGGTGACAATATATAACTTTTAACGTACTCCTTTCCCAATTTGGAACCAGTCTGCTGTTCCATGTCCGGTTCTGTTGCTTCTTGACCTGCATACAGATTTCTCAGGAGGCAGGTAAGATATATACACATGCATAACTGAAGCAGGATTTCCAGGTGACTCAGTGGTAAAGAATCTGCCTGCCGATGCAGAAGACACAGGTTCAGTCCCTGGATTGGGAAGATCCTCTGGAGGAGGAAACGGCAACCCACACCAGTATTCTCGCCTGGACAATTCCATGGATAGAGGAGCCTGGAGGCTACAGAACATAGGGCTGCAAAGAGTTGAACGTGATTGAGTAACTGAGCATGCTTAACTGAATCACTTTGCTGTATGCCTGCAGTTAACACAACTTTGTAGACCAACTGTATTTCAATCAAATTGGATGGCATCACTGATTCAATGGACACAAACTTGGGCAAACTCTGGGAGATGGTGAGGGTCAAGTAAACCTGGCATTTCAGTCCACAGGGTCGCAAAGGTCAGACACAACCTGGCGACTGAACAACAACAACAATGTATTAACTCGTAACAGCCATACAGATATACCCTAACAGCCAACCCATCTCACAGGTGAAAAAACTGAGGTCTGGAGAGGGTCAGTAACTTGCCCAAATTACACAGCTGGGTAGCATTGCACCTGTGTGTGTAGTCAGGTCAGGGAGGAGGGGTGATGATGGAGCACCTGGGAACAGGCACAGTTATGTGTCTATCAAAAAGAAGAGGTCCAAGGGAGCTGTCTGGAGCACGGGAAAGACAAGTGACGGTGAGCAGGGGAGTGGGATGCTGTGAGCTTGCCTTTGCATCACACTCAGGCACCAGGGAAGCAATTCGTGGGTGAGACGGAGGAGGGAACCTCAACTTCCCCCTCTTCCTCAGCTATCCTCAATCGTGCAGCTGTAATACTGTCTTTCTGTGCTTGATCTAGGCACCAGTTCACAGGGCATCTGGAAGACAGAGGAACATGCTAAACCGGCGCTATAAAGGATGCCAGCTGGCGGCTAGTGGTAAAGAACCAGTGCGGGAGACATACGAGATGTTGGTTTGATCCCTGGGTCAGGAAGATCCCCTGGAGGAGGGCATGGCAACCCACTCCAGTATTTTTGCCTGGAGAATCCCATGAACAGAGGAGCCTGGCAGGCTACTCTCCATAGGGTTTCAGAGAGTCGGACACAACTGAAGTGACTTAGCACACACACAAATGATACAATCAGCAAAATTCAACGTGTGGAATGGTCTCCAGGTCAAATGATCCAGTTCCTTCCATAAATAAATGACAGTAAGACAAAAAGGCAGTCGAACAGTTTACAGATTTCAAGAGACTTATGAGATGTATCAGCCAACGAGGGTGGTGATGATAATGACTGGATATTTGATGATATTAAAGAACTATAGTTGGGGCTTTCCTGGGGGCTCAGTGGTAAAGAATCTGCTGACCAACGCAGGAAACACAGGTTCGATCCCTGGTCCGGGAAGATCCCACATGCCCCAGAGCAACTAGGCCTGTCCGCCACAACTCGTGAGCCTGTGCTCCAGAGCCAGGCAGCTGTAGCCACCGAGTCCATGTGCCACATGCTCTGCAACAAGAGAAGCCACTGAAATGAGAAACCCATGGCCCAAAGCATATCGCCCTCTCACCACAGCTGGAGAAAGCCTGAGCAGCAACAAAGACCCAGCAAAGTCAAAAAATAAATAGAATTATTTTATAAAACTATAGTCATTTTTGAATTGGTAAAATCTGAATAAAATCTGTGGTTCAGTCCATAGTAATGTACCACTATAACGATCACACTAACGTAAAATGATAACATTAGCAGATACTGGGCAAGGGGCATGCAGGAATTTCTTTTCAACTTTTTGTAAATCTAAAATCATTTTAAAATGAAAAGTTTTAGGGAATTTCCTAGCAGTCCAGTGGTGGGAGCGCTGTGCTACCACGGCAAGGGGCATGGGTTCAATCCCTGGTCAGGAAACAAAGATTTCCACGTGTCACATGGTGAAGCCAAAAATAATAAAAATTAAAAGTTTACTTTGAAACAATGGCATTGTGATTGCAATTTTTAATGGACTCTTTTAAATCATGTGTGTTTATTTTTATTTATTTTCTTGAGGTATAGTTGATTTACAAGGTTTCAGGTGTGCAGCAAAGTGATTCAATCATATATATCTAT
Source organism: Capra hircus (assembly GCF_001704415.2). NCBI lineage: Eukaryota > Metazoa > Chordata > Mammalia > Artiodactyla > Bovidae > Capra > Capra hircus. Next base: position 97,473,886 of record NC_030814.1, on the reverse strand, counting down.
AGCTACAAATAAATATAAGTATAAAGATCTATATCTTTTCAGAATATTCATTTCAGATTCTTTTCCATTATAGGTTATTATAAGATACTGAATATAGTTCCCTTGGAGAAGGCAATGGCACCCCACTCCAGCACTCTTGCCTGGAAAATCCAGTGGACAGAGGAGCCTGGTGAGCTGCAGTCTATGGGGTCACTAAGAGTCGGACACGACTGAGCGGCTTCACTTTCACTTTTCACTTTCATGCATTGGAGAAGGAAATGGCAACCCACTCCAGTATTCTTGCCTGGAGAATCCCAGGGACGGGGGAGCCTGGTGGGCTGCCATCTATGGGGTCGCACAGAGTCGGACACAACTGAAGCGACTTAGCAATAGCAACAACATAGTTCCCTGTGTTATATAGTTCTCTGGGCCCCAGTTGGCTCAGTGGTAAAGAATCTGCCTGTCAATTCATGAGAAGGAAATGACAACCCACTCCTGTATTCTTGCCTGGGAAACCCCATGGACAGAGGAGCCTGGCAGTCTACAGTCCATGTGGTCATAGAGTTGGACAAGACTTACCAACTGAACAACAGATAGAACTAAAGAGATTCAAAGCCTTCTTTACCATCACTGTTCAAATAATCAACCAGGCACTTGTCAAATGCCCCTTTAGCCCATCCTTTCCTCTTCATCCCCATTACCAGTCAGTTCAGGCCTCCGACATCAATTGCCTGGACCATTGCAGTATCCTCCCTACTAATTTCCTTCCATCATCTCTCACACTGCCCCTAGAGGACTCTTTCTCACACCTCTGACTAAGGACTCTCTGGTTCACAATTCTTTGGTGCTCTCTTTTTTGTTAAATTGTGGGAAAACACATATAACATAAAATTTACCATTTTAAGTACATTTAAGTGTATGGTGGTGCTAGTGGTAAAGAATCGCCTGCCAATGCAGGAGAACGCAAGAGACTTGGGTTTGATCCCTGGGTCGGGAGGATCCCCTGGAGGAGGAAATGGCAACCCACTTCAGTATTCTCTTCTGGAGGGTTATAGGCCATGGAGTCACAAAGAGTTGGACATGCAGAAATATACAGCTCAGTGGCTAAGGACAGTCTTACACTCTCTGCCTCTATGACTCTGACTAATTTAGAGATCTCATATAAGTGGAATCATACAGTATTGGTCCTTTTGTACTTGCTTATTTCACTCAGTGTAATATACTCAAGGTTCATCCATGTCGTGCCATGTGTCAGAATTTCCTTAAAAAGGCTGAATTAATACTTTACTACATGTATGTATCACACTTTTAAATCCATTCACCCATCAGTAAACACTTAGGCTGCTTCCACCTTTTGACTATTGTGGACAGTGCTGCAAGGAACGTGGTATACAAATATCTCTTCAAGACCCTGCTTTCAATTCTTATGGGTAATATACTCATAAGCACCAAAGAACTGATGCTTCCAAAGTGTGGTGCTGGAGAAGACTCTTGAGAATCCCTTGGACAGCAAGGAGAACAAACCAGTCAATCCTAAAGGACATTAACCCTGAATATTCATTGGAAGGACTGAAGCTGAAGCTCCAATACTTTGGCCACCTGATGCAAAGAGCTGACTTACTGGAAAAGACCCCAATGCTGGGAAAGATTGAGGACAGGAGAAGAAGGGAGCGACAGAAGATGAGATGGTTGGATGACATCGCCGACTCGATGGACATGAATTGAGCAAGCTCCAGGAGATGGGGGACCCTGGCGTACTGCCGTCCGTAGGGTTGCAAAGGGTCGGGCGTGACTGAGCAACGAACAACAACAGCAACAAATGGTAATTCACTTAATGACTCTTGCTTCATGGTTGGGCTTTGCTCTGGGTCTCTATGCCTCTCACTCAGCATCCACACTGTTACCAGAGATTGCCCTCTGCCCACTGGATAAAATCAAAAGCCTTGATTTTATTTCTGTGTACCAGATCATTATCTTGCTGCATCCTTCTTGAACCATAAATTCTAGCCCAGAGATGCTGGTTGCCCATTAGAGTCCCCAGAACCTACCTTCTGAGAGTGTTTTGTTAGGTCTGCAGCATGGTCCTGGCACTGGCGTGTTATTTTTTAGGTTTCCCAGAACTTCAGCTGAGCAGGCTTCTTGGTGAAGCGCGGGCAGCTGTGCCCAGTCACTTTCTATTCCTCTAGTACTGAAGATCTGGAGAAGGAAATGGCACCCCACTCCAGCATTCTTGCCTGGAAAATCCCAAGGACAGAGAAGGCTGGCAGGGCTACAGTCCAGGGGGTTGTAAAGAGTCAGACACGAGTGAGCACAGCACAGCCGCAGCAGTTCCAAAGATGCATCGGACCTCTAGGCCTTTGGGTACCAATCTCCCTTCACCCTGGAAACCCGTTCTCTCCCTGAGTGTCTGATACGTACCAGCCCACATCAGGAATCACACACTGGGACTTCCCTGGTGGTCCAGTGGTTAAGAATCTGCCTGCCAACCCAGGGGACATGGGTTCAACCCTGGCCTGGGAAGACTCCACCTGCCATGAAGCGACTAAGGCTGGGTGCCACAACTCCTGAAGCCTGGGTTCTGCAATAAGAGAAGCCACCACAATGAGAAGCCCTCGAGCCGCAGGGAAGTACAGCCCCCACTCAGTCTAACTAGAGAAAGCCTGTGCACAGCAACAAGACCCAGCTCAGCCAAAAATTAATGAATGAATGAATTTTAAAAAGAACCCCACACTTTATAAATTCTTTTCTAATAGTTCTCAATCCAGAGAAGGCAATGGCAACCCACTCCAGTACTCTTGCCTGGAGAATCCCAGGGATGGTGGAGCCTGGTGGGCCGTCGTCTATGGGGTCGCACAGAGTCGGACACGACTGAAGCAACTTAGCAACAGTTCTCAACAGAACCAACCAGTCGCCCCTGGAGTCCCTGCGTATCCCTATCTCACTACGGCTGCTTGCTCCATCTAGAACGTAAGACTCCTGAGAGGACATCTTGCGGCTTATCTTTTGCAGCCCGCTCCATTCGGAACAGTTGCTGACAAACAGGAGACCCCAGCCCAAAGTCACCCTATCAGCATACCAAAAGCACTCATCACTTTGAAGATCCCAGAGGTTTTAGAAGCTGTATTCTGGAACTGGGGACAAAGCCCAGATATATTTTATTATTAATATGCCACAGGTTGAGGACCTCGTTTCAGCCCCCAAATGCAGCCATTCCTAAAACCCGACCTTATTTCAGTCCCTGAATACAACCACTGAAGCCTTATTTTAAAATTATCTGAATCAATAAAATTCACCACTCCCACCACTCTTGTTTTTTTAACCTGAGTCAGTTTGCATTGTGTTTCCACCTCTTACAACTAAAAGAATGGTATGCTGTGTTTAGTCACTCAGTTGTGTTCAACTCTTTGTGGCCCCATGGACTGTAGCCCGCCAGGGCCCTCTGTCCATGGGGATTCCCTAGGCAAGAATACTGGAGTGGGTTCCCATGCCCTCCTCCAGGGAATTTCTTCGACCCAGGCTCAGAGGTTAAAGCATCTGCCTGCAATGTGGGAGATCTGGGTTCGATCCCTGGGTCGGGAAGATCCCCTGGAGAAGGAAATGGCAACCCACTCCAGTATTCTTGCCTGGAGAATCCCATGGACAGAGAAGCCTGGTAGGCTACAGTCCATGGGGTCGCAAAGTGTCAGGCACGACTGAGCAACTTCACTTTCACTTTTCACTTTCAGGGATTGAACCCAGGTATCCCACATTGCAGGTGGATTCTTTACCGTCTGAGCCACCAGGGAAGCCCATGAATACTGGGGTAGGTAGCCTATTCCTTCTCCAGGGGATCTTCCCGACCCAGGAATCGAACCAGGGTCTGCTGCATTGCAGGCAGATTCTTTCCCAGCTGAGCTACCAGGGAAGCCCCGAAAGAACGATAACTCTGGGTTTTCCTGTCCATCTGGAATGCCCTCCCCGAGACCAACACATTTATCAGCCTAACAAACTTCAGCTGACCACTCAGCGTTGCCTCCCCTGGGTAAGCTTCCATGATTCCATAGAGCAAAGCCAGGGGGTTCCCACCGCACTCTGCGTGTTCCCCGCCGCAGCATTTGTCTGACACCGCGGTGACTGTTGATCTGCGTTTCAGCTGCACCAGACTGCTCACTCTTGGCAACAAAGTATGAGGGCCTTTTTACATTTGTCTTCACAGTGCTGACCCCAGCGGCACCCAGTAAATAGCTGTTGTGTTGAATGAACAAGTAAATGAATGATTAAATAGTAAAGTGTCGCCTTCCTCTGACAATGGATTTATTTTTACAAAGGGAAAGAAAAACAAAGGCCGGATGGTGGCTTCAGGGCTCAGGCTTGCATTCTCTCCCCGATTAAACAGCAGGCAAGGTGTGTGGGAAGGGAACAGAGGGACCTCGGAGACAGGCAGATAAAGGAGTGGGTGGCTCTTGCCAGCAGCCGGCCTTTCTTTCATCTTCTGCTGTGAGTGTCCAGCCGCGGCCCCCCGTGCCCACCTGCCAGGCTCAGCTCCTCTGGATCCCCAGAAACAATGAGAAATAATTTGTCTGAGGAGGGGGTGGGGGAGATCGGATGGAAAAAGGGAGGAAGATGTGTCTATTTCATTCCAGCTGGCTCCAACTCTCCACCACTGCTCCCTGAGCTAGCCAAATGCATCTTCTAATTTAGTTCATTCTTCTCTTCCCAGCCACTGGTAACAGACCCACACAGAATACTGTCGGAATTCAACCACCCTTCCTCCCTATGCAAAGGAAAAGGGAGAAGGCACGCAAAAGAGAAATGGATGGAGGACGAAAAGAAGGGGAAAGATAAAGGAGAAATGATCATAGCAAGAGCTGATAAATACAGCTCTGACTGTACGTCAGCCACTTAGCTGACAACCTGACTTACAGAGTAACGCAATTCATCCTTCTCCAAACTGTGAGGTAGGTCCTAGCATGATCCCCAACTTACAGGTGAGAATGGGGAGCCAAAATAAAGCAGGAGACAAGGCAGGGGCTTAGATATTTTCAAAGGAAGGCATTGATGGATCCCAAGCCCTGGAACACAGATCAGCGCATAGGAGGTGCTCATTCAACAATGCGGAGTGAAGGTTTGGAAGAAATCCTAACCCGCAACATAAAGACAACGTCATCATACCTTATAAAGTGGAAAAGAGCACATTTCAAAACCATAGGTATGTATTATGCTAACTGTCCTTTAGTACACAAACTGAAAAAATTCTACAGCACCGTTACCATCACTAATGGGTACTATCTTGAGGTGGAAAGTGTTAGTCGCTCAGTCATGTCCGACTCTTTGCGCCCTCGTGGACTGTAGCCCACCAGGCTCCTCTGTCCATGGAATTCTCCAGGCAAGAATACTGGAGTGAGTTGCCATTTCTTCTCCAGGGGATCTTCCCCACCCCAGGGATCGAACCCAGGCCTCTTGCATTGCAGGAGGATTCTTTAGCATCTGAGCCACCGGGGAAGCCCCATCTTGAGGTGGGGGTGGGAGTTAGAGGCTAAATTCAATCATTTCAAAACACTGATTTTTGTTTTAAATAGGAATTCAGGGCTTCCTAGGTGATCCAGTGGATAAGAATCCATCTGCTGATGCAGGAGACACAAGTTTGATCCCCGGTCAGAGAACAAGATCTCACACTCTGCAACTAAAGAACCCGCACGCTGCAGCGAAGACCCAGTATGGCCATATAAATAAAAATAGCTTTTTAAAAAAAGAATTGATATAAGCAAGGCACTCAGACCAGTGTCCAGCACACAGTAAGAACAACGAAAACACTTGCTATTATTGTCATAAGTCAATCAAATATAGCAAAGTTTCATAAACATGTTTTTAGTTACAATTATAGCTGGGAAAATGACAACTGTCTATGGCAAAGAGTAAGAACACAGTGGGGGTTTCCATGTTCAAAGATAGGTAGACTTAACCAATAGTGATAGAATAGAATAATGAGGGGCACTGGGAAGGGGCATTGAGGAGACTTGCGGGGGGCAGGGTTGTTCTACATCTGGATCTGAGTGATGTTGGCCTTGGTAAAGATTAGAAATATCGTATATTAATGCACATATATGGAATCTAGAAAAACGGTCCTGATGAACCTCTTTGCAGGGCAGGAAGAGAGACAACAGATATAGAAGACAGATTTGTGGATACAATGGGGCAAGGAGAGGGCGGGACAAACGGCAAGAGTGGCGTTGGCATGTATACACTACCATGCGTGAAACAGACAGCTAATGGGATGCTGCACCACACAGGGGACTCAGCTCGGCTCTCTGCGATGGTCAGGAAGGGTGGGATGGGGGGAGAGTGGGAGGGGGGCCCAAGACGGAGGCACATATGTGTACTTATGGCTGATTCACATTGCTATATGGCAGATACTAACACAACATTGTAAAGCAACCATCCTCCAATTAAAATTTTTAAAAAGAATTCACAAAACTATGAAGTTAAAGTATACATGCTTTGCACATTTCATATTTTTAAAGACTTTTTCAATGCAATGACTAAATAAACAAATAAGTAAATTATAAATAACGGTGACGCTCTAGCTGGTTGAGGGCTGCTATTGGGAATTATGAGGGGCCAAAGCCCTAGGTTGAACCATGGTCCCAGGTTGCTAGTCCCGAGGAGGAATGAGTTAGTGCGACTTTGTCAGCTCCTTTTGCCATGGCAACAGGATGGCAGAGCACTGAGAGACACTGGCCTCAGCACTTTTTAATCTGAGAGCTTTGAAGAAAGGCTCTGAGTCGGGGGAGGAAAAGGAGAGCATGGAAGAACTGGCTGGCAAGATGCTGGGGTGGTGGAAAAAAAATGCTTCCAAGGCAAAAAGGATGAAGAACCAGCTTTTCTGGGCTCTGGATGCTTCCAAGGCAAAAAGGATGAAGAACCAGCTTTTCTGGGCTCTGGATGCATTGCCAGGCTGGAGACATTCCCACCCATACCTGCTTCCTCTAGAGAAAAGAGGCAGGATGTTTAAGCTTCACCAGCAACTTCCCCTTCCCCCCACAGAAAATGATAATAGAGCTCACTTTAAAAAATATTTTTAAGCCCTCTAAAGAATATTTAGCCAGGAAGTGTTCCCAAGAAAACTGGGTACAAATACTAGGTCAACCTAACTAAAAAAAATGCATGCGTATTTTGGGGCTCTGTGACTGCCTGGTTGGCAGGCTTGTATCAGGGCAGGTAATTTAGGGTCCAGACATCTAATCCATAGATGTATCATCTAATCAGAAAAAAAAAGGCAGATTTCTCTACATTTCACTTTTCAGGTGCTGTTATACTAAGATTTCAGGGCAGGTAACTTGTTTTGCTCTTGGAAATGAGTCTAAAAGAAAACTTTAGGTTAACTCAGGGAGGAAAACATGATTATGAACATGATGCTATCCACAAGTGAATTGTGCACTTTATGAAAAAAGGTTGTCATGTTTTCATTCTCCATCAATCACCTTTGCAGAAGAGATTAGTCATATTCACCAATCTCCTAGCATGGAGATGGACTACATTTCCCAGCTACCCTTGTGATTCAGTGTGGTCAAATAACCAGTGAAATGCATTCTGGACCTTAAGGAAAAGGACATCTCTTCCCACTTAGCTGCCACCTTTGGTGAGCCAGCAAATGACAATACCTAGAGGATGATGCTATCTAGGCTTGGGTTCCCCAAAAGGAGACCCTGAGACAAGGTTTCAAGTGTAAATATTTATTTGTGAAGTGATCCCAGAAAAAAATACAGCAAGGGAGTGGGAAAATGAAGCAGAGTAGGGAAAGCAGCCAGTTACCACCATGGGTGCCTGAGATTCAATCCTGCTAGAAGTGCTAGAAGGCAGCACAGAACACACTCAAAGCCATCCCATTCAAGGGGGAGGGAGTTGTGGTATTTATCCACCAAGCCTCAGTGGTCATTGGTGGGAGTTGCTCCCTGGAGAGGGGAAGTTCTCCAGCACTTCAAGCTTACCTTGCTTGCACACCCAGTGAGCTCCAGCTACCAGGAAAAGCTCCCAGACAAAGAGGTGCAGGTGCTGTCTGTTGAGAATGGTAATGGCAGGTCCAAAAGTGCCGGGGAGTTATGGGTGAAGCATCAATAGCGTCTACTGCAATGGCAGAACCAGAGAATAGAAGGAACCTGGTCCCTGAATGATTGCCTGGAGCAGAGCCACACCGTCAAACCAGTCTATAACAAAAGAGAGGGTTAAACTCCTACCCTCTTTCAGTCACTGAATTAGTACTGGCTTCTGTTACAGCGCTGCTTCCCTGGGGGCTCAGAGGTTAAAGCGTCTGCCTCCAATGCGGGAGACTGGGGTTCAATCCCTGGGTCAGGAAGATCCCCTAGAGAAGGAAATGGCAACCCACTCCAGTATTCTTTCCTGGAGAATCCCACGGACTGAGGAGCCTGGTGGGCTGTAGTCCACGGGGTCAAAAAGAGTCGGACACGACTGTTACAGCAGCCTCTCCTAGCCCTATATTAGCCTTCTTTACATTGAGCTTGGGAGCTACAGCTTCAGAGATAAGAGCACCCAACGCTGAGGACCTGTGGTTTTCATGCACTGTATCAGCAAATTTTCATAAGAACCCTAAGCTATTGGACGTCCCACCGATGACATCACCCCTGGTGAGTTTTAAGGGAGGGAAGACAGACAGAAGTGCTGGGTGGTTAACATCCTCAGAAGTAATTACTGTCCTCAACCAATACCAGATGGGAACTGGTGGATAAATATGCTAGCTCCATCTCTACTCAAGCGGGATGACTCTGAAGAGCATGCTGTCTGCTGCCTCATGGAGGTCGCGTTGGAACAGAGCCCAGTTCCCACAGTGGTGACTGGTTTGCTAACACACCATCCACCAGCTAGTTCCTCTCCCTGTTTCCCTCCCCCTTTCTCTCCTAGTGTTTCCTGGGATCACCTTCCACATAAGCATGTGCACTTGATTTTTTTCTTTTTTTTTTCAACTGACAAAGGTCCGTATCATTAAAGCCATGGTTTTTCCAGTAGTCACTTACGGATGTGAGAGTTGGACCATAAAGAAGGCTGAGTGCCACACAATTGATGCTTTCAAACTGTGGTGTTGAAGAGACTCTTGAGAGTCACTGGGACTGCAAGGAGATCCAACCAGTCCATCCTAAAGGAAATCAACTCTGAATATTCATTGGAAGGACTGATGCTGAAGCTGAAGCTCCAATACTTTGGCCACCTGATGCAAAGAGCCAGCTCATTGGAAAAGACCCTGATGTTGGGAAAGATTGAAGGCAGGAGGAGAAGGGGACAACAGAGGATGAGATGGTTGGATGACATCACCGACTCAATGGACATGAGTTTGAGCAAACTCCAGGAGATGGTGAAGGACAGGGAAGCCTGGCACACTGTAGTCCATGGGTGACAAAGTCAGACACAACTGAGCAGCTGAATGACAACATGCAACATGTGGAATCTTGCTTCCCCCACCAAGAATCGAACCTGCGTCCCCTGCATTGGAAGCACGGAGTCCTAACCACTGGACCACCACAGAAGTCCTGCACTTGAATTCTTATCTCAGGATCTGCCTCCAGAGACCCCAGACTCAGCCAGAGGAGGAATATCACCTCTAACTTACAGACCTGGAAACGTAAAAGGTCAAGGCCATTCCAGGTGACACAGTAAGGAGGTAACACGGATGAGTGCAAGATTCCACCTTTTAACCACATCACTGTCCAACCAGCTGCACCCCTCCAAAAGGGAGTACTCCTCTTGCAAGCTCATCGTGGGGGAAACCAGTCTTATCATCTTTTCCTCCCACAAACTTGGTTACTCTCCAGGCTTTAAATTTCAACTGGACAAACGTTTATTGAGCACACACGAAATGGCCAGGTATGCACTGAGGCCACTGATAACTGATTTGTGGATCACTGCTCTTAAATAGCTCAAGGTCTAATTGGGAAGTTAGTGTTTAAAAGAAGAAACCTCCAACTGGGAGGTTATAATCGCAGTTGTTGTTCACCCTCGGGGCTGTTACAATTGTGAAATACTTTTATTCCAGTTGATACATAACTACTATTTCTAGTCTCCCTGAGGGCCTGCCATCTGCTGTCTGGGAGCTTCCTCCAAGCCATCCTGGACCTCCCCTTACACCAGCATTTAAAGAGGTGATTTGGGTACCTACAAGAGACCCAGGGCCCTACACCAGGGTTATGAACTCTGACTGACTGACCCCAGTGCCCGATCTGATTATCATAGAGATGAGTCCTTGATGGGGAAACTCACGTTGTCATCAGCTTTATGTGAGCTGCTCAGGTAAGACCTGAGCTAAGTCATTTTGTTTTTATTTTGAACCCAGAAGACAATAGTCTAAAATGCATATGGGATTCTTAGGGAGATGATGAAAATGCTCTGGAATTAGATGTTAGTGATGGTTGGACAACCTTATGAATATTCTAAAAAGGCACTGAATTAAACACTTTAAAGGGGTGGATTTTATGGATGTGAATTCTATGGATGTGAATTCAAGAAAGTTGTCATTTAAACTCAGACTGAGAAAAACAAATACTGTAGGAGATCATTTGTATATGAAATCTAAAAAAATAATACAAACGAGTGTATATACAAAGCAGAAACAGACTCACAGATATAGAAAACAAACTTGTGTTTACCAAAAGGGAGAGGAAAGAGGGAGGGGCAGAAGAGGTGTATGGGATTAACAGATACAAACTACTATGTATAAATATATACATGAACATATATGATATAGATATACATATCTATAAACATATGATATATCTAAATAAACATATAGATAAACAACAAGGATATATTGCATAGTACAGGGATTAATAGCCATTATCTTATCATAACTTATAATGGAATGCAATCTGCAAAAATACTGAAACACTCTGCTGTACACCTGAAACTAATATAATATGGTAAATCACATTTTAAAAGCTGTTATTTAAAAGAAAGGAGGGAGGAAGTTAGGAGGGAAGGGAGAGAATGAGGAAGGGAGGAAGGAAAGAAGTTAAGTGTTAGTCACTCAGTCATGTCCAACTCTTTGTGACCCCATGGACTGTAGCCAGCTAAGCTCATCTGTCCGTGGAATTTGCCAGGCAAGAATACTGGAGTGGATTGCCATTCCCTTCTCTGGGGGATCTTCCCAACCCAGGGACTGAACCTGGGTCTCCTGCGTTGCAGGCAGATTCTTTACTGTCTGAGTCACCCGGGAAGCTCTAAAATGGAAAGTTGTTGTTGTTCAGTTGCTCAGTCGCGTCCAACTCTTTGCAAACCCATGGACCCCCTGGCCACACGCCAGGCCTCCCTGTCCCTCACCGTCTCCCCAAGTTTGCCCAAGTTCATATCCATTGCATTGGTGATGCCATCCAGCCATCTCATCCTCTGACACCCTCTTCTCCTTTCGCCCTCAATCTTTCCCAGCATCAGGGTCTTTTCTAGTGAGTCAATTGTACACATCAGATGATCAAAATGCTGGAGCTTCAGCTTCAGCATCAGTCCTTCTAAAGAGTATTCAGGGTTGATTTCCCTTAAGATTGACTGGTTTGGTCTCCTTTCTGTCCAAGGGACTCTCAGAAGTCTTCTCCAGCACCACAGTTGAAAGGCATCAATTCTTCAGCGCTCTGCCTTCTTTACAGTCCAACTCTCGCAACCATATGTGACCAGTGGGAAAACCAAAGCCTTGACAATACAGACTTTCGTCAGCAGAGTAATGTCTCTGCTTTTTAACATATTATCTAGGTTTGTCATAGCTTTCCTGCCAAGAAGCAATCGTCTTCTGATTTCACAGCTGCAGTCATCATCCACAGTGATTTTAGAGCTCAAGGGGAGGAAATCTGCCACTACTTCCACCCTTTCTCCTCCTATTTGCCATGAAGTAATGAGATGGCTGGATGGCATCACCGATTCGATGGATGTGAGTCTGAATGAACTCTGGGAGTTGGTGATGGACAGGGAGGCCTGGCATGCTGCGATTCATGGGGTCGCACAGAGTCGGACACAACTGAGCGACTGAACTGAACTGAACTGAACTGAACTGAACTGAACTGAATGGGGCCAGATGCTGTGATCTTAGTTTTTTAAAAATATTTTTTAATATTTCACTATCCTTCATCCTCATCAAGAGGCTCTTTAGTTCCTCTTGGCTTTCTGCCACTAGAGTGGTATCATCCGCGTATCTGAGGTTGTTGATGTTTCTCCCACCTACCTTGATTCCAGCATGCAACTCATCCAGCCCCGCATTTCTTGTGATGTGCTCAGTGTATAGGTTAAATAAACAGGGTGACAGCAAACACACGCCCTAGAGCCTGTGCTCTGCAACAGGAGAAGCTACCGCAACGAGAAGCCTGTGCACTGCAACTACCCTGCTGCTGCTGCTGCTAAGTCGCTTCAGTCGTGTCCTACTCTGTGCAACCCCATAGACGGCAGCCCACCAGGCTCCCCCATCCCTGGGATTCTCCAGGCAAGAACACTGGAGTGGGTTGCCATTTCCTTCTCCAATGCATGAAAGTGAAAAGTGAAAGGGAAGTCGCTCAGTCATGTCCAACTCGTAGCGACCCCATGGACTGCAGCCCACTAGGCTCCTCCGTCCATGGGATTTGCCAGGCAAGAGTACTGGAGCAGGGTGCCATTGCCTTCTCCACCCTACTTGCTGCAACTAGAGAAAAAAAGCCCATGAAGCAATGAAGACACAGCAACCAAAAATAAAATAAAACTTTAAAAAAAAAAACACTAAAAAAATACAATGGTGGTATTTTGCTCATGAAGGACTTTTGCATTGATTTTTATGTTTTCAAATATTGCATTAAAATATGTATCTTGAAGACTGAGTTTTTGGGGTGCCTCTCAAATTCTGCATGCAAACCAAATGCCTCACTTGCCTCCCCTGATCCAGACAATCCTTGTCTGGCATTTTCCATGATTTAAAGTTTGTGGCCAGTGGTTCGTCAACCACTTCTGCATATTCTTTCTCTGCCTTCCAAAGAGACATGTTCAGGCTGAGGAAGCTTCAAGAAACTGGTCTCTTTCTTATCTGCCCCTGCTGCCATCCTGGGGCTTCATCTCTCCCTTCATCAAGGCTGTTTTTTCTGCATCCCTCATTCGCCCTCAAAGATGTTTCTTTTGAGAGAGAAGCAAAGCAAAATGATTAGAGACTGCAAATCAAAACTACAGTGAAGTAGCACCTCACACCAGTCAGAACGGCCATCCTTAAAAGTCTACAAATAAATGCTGGAGAGGGCGTGGAGAAAAGGGGACCCTCCTACACTGTTGGTGGGAATGTAAAAGGATGCAGCCACTATGGAGAACAGTATGGAGGTATTTTTTTGAGAATCCTCAAAAAAATAAAATAAAAATAGAGCTACCATATGATCCAGCAGTTCCATTCGTGGGCCTATATCCAGACAAAACTATATTTCAAAAAGATACATGCATCCCTTATCCGCTGCAGCAGTATTCACAATAGCCAAGACATGGAAGCAACCTAAATGTCTATTAACAGCTGAATGGATAAAGATGTGGTGTATATACACAGTGGAATATTACTCAGCCATAAAAAAGGATGAAACCATGCCATCTGCAGCACCACGGATGGACCTAGAGATTATCACACTAGGTGAAGGAAGTCAGATACAGAAAGACAAATACCATATGATACCACTTGTGTGCGAGGTCTAAAATATACGCAAATGAACTTACCTTCAAAACAGAAACAGACTCACAGACACAGAGAACAGACTTGGTTGTCAGGGGGGAGGGGGTAGGAGAGAGATGGATTGGGAGTGTGAGTTTAGCAGCTGCCAACTATTACATATAGGATGGATAAACAAGAGGGTCCTGACTGTGTAGCACAGGGGACTGAATTCAACATCCTCTGATAAACCATAAAAAACAGAAAGCAAGTGGGCAAGATTGATGCTCTCTCTGCCATCTCTCAAGTTGACCCCCTTGGCAATTTCAGCTCTGCCTTGCTCATCTACTTCTTGTGTTTGCTGTGTGAAAGCCATTCTGAAGAAAGCCTTTATCCTTGGTCATTAGTATGTGGGAACCATGGTACTGGCCGTCTTGAGAGGCAATGCTTCGGGGACGCTTTGACCATTTCAAGACACACCAAAATCCTCCTGGCACATCAACTGTGTGAATGCAAGCCCGTTGAAGATCCTAATCTTTACACCTTGGTAAAGGTTAGAAATATCGTATATTAATGCACATATATGGAATCTAGAAAAACGGTCCTGATGAACCTATCTGCAGGTTCATCGCTCTCCCCGCATCCCACCCCTCCTGGCCATCGCAGAGTGCCGAGCTGAGTCCCCTGTGTTGTACAGCGTCCTGCTAGCTGTCTATTTCACGCACGGTAGTGCATACTTGCCAACGCCACTGTTTCCGTTTGTCCCGCCCTCTCGTTCCCCCGTTGTGTCCACAAGTCTGTCCTCTATGTCTGTGTCTCTCTTCCTGCCCTGCAAATAGATCCAGCCTGGGCTGGCTCTCTCTCACCTTTTCACTGACCTTCAGCATCTTCCTAAGAAGTGGGAGTCCCTGCTGGCTCTGACGGTAAAGACTCCACCTGTGATGCAGGAGACCTGGGTGCCATCCCTGGGTCAGGAAGATCCCCTGGAGAAGGAAATGGCAACCCTCTCCAGTATTCTTGCCTGGAGAGTTCCACGGAAAGAGGATACAGTCCATGGAGTCACAAACTGAGTGACTAACACATACGCAAGAACTGGGGGAAGAGACGGAAGTGCTGGAGAGGAGGAGAGAGGAGGGAAGCCACTCAGGGGTGGAGGCACCATCCAAAGAGGTTACTTTGGAAAGAGCTATTTTATTACCCATTTTTCTGCACAAAGAAGAAATCTCAAATTACAGGGAAGGTCTAAACTTGACAGGTCTCATAGTAGTGACAAGAACAGGAATAAGAATAAATAGGGGGCTTCCCTAGTGGCTCAGTGGTAAAGAATCCACCTGCCAATGCAGGAGACACAGGTTCGATCCCTGGTCCGGGAAGATCCCACATGCAGTGGAGTAACTAAGACCACCATGCACAATTACTGAGCCTGTGCTCCAGAGCCCAGGAATCACAGCCGCTGAAGCGTGCATGCCCTAGAGCCTGTGCTCCACAAAAAGAGAGGGCACCACAGTGAGAAGCCCATGTACTGCGACTAGAGTAGCCCCTGCTCGCTGCAGCTAGAGAAAAGCCTGCACAGCAAGGAAGACCCGGCACGGCCAAAAATAAAATAAATAAAAAATTTTAAAAAAGATTAAATAGGAAATACTTTCCTAGCGTTATCTACATACCAAGCACTTTACACATAGTAACTCACCTTACGAGGCAGATATGATCACCATCCCTCCCTACAGATAAGGAAACCAAGGCCCAGAGAGCTGAAGTGACTTGCCCAAAGTCACACAGCTTGTAAGTGGCAGAAGCAAGACTCGAACCCAGACCATTTGGGCCAACTGTCCAGTCTCTGAACTGCTATGTTACGGCTGCCCCCTGACTATTGTGTCTATAACAGTCTTAATGATTACTCTAATGATAATACCATTAACCATCAGGAATATTCATTTCTAATAATTATTATTAGTTGATTCTAATAGCAACGTAACACTGCCTCATTTGGATACAGTTTATTTACTGCATACAAGATACTCAAGCCAGAGTCTTCCCTAGGGTTCTTCTAACAAAACTGGGAGAGAGACTCTCTTGTCCCCATTTTCCAGATGTGGCAATGGGCTCACAGAGGCCCGGGACCTTGCTCAAGGCACACAGCCAACCGTCCATCCTGCAGCTGGGCTTGGAGCCACAAAACCCTTGGACCACATCACAATTGCCCACGAAACAAGAAAGACCATACACTATTTTTGATTCTCTGCTCTTCCAATGCACACAGCAGCCTCCCTCTCAGGACAGCTGACATTTCCCCTCTGATGAACATAGCAGCTCTCATTAGAGTCTTAGCCTTGGTGAGACACTGAATGAGCCAAGCTGACTCCTTTGGCCATATTTTTAGGCTTTGCCCCACTTGAAAACTCAGCATTTCTGGACCCCTTCAGGGTGGAATCCAGTGAACGTTAATGAATTATCTGGGTCACTCAATCAAAACGCCAGTCAGAGAGGCAACAAATGAGCACCTGCTGTATGCCAAATGTTGTTCTAGTCTGAGGATACAGCTGTGAGCAAAATAAATATCCCTGCCCTCGATGAGCTCATGTTCTAATAAAGAGATAAGGGTTATTGATCAGGCCACAAGTGTGTAAAGATAACTTCAGATAAATGTATACATTTATGGGACTTCCCTGGTAGTCCAGTGGTGAGGATTCCACGCTTCCAATTCAGGGTGTTTCATGTTCGATCCCAGGTCTGGGAACTAAGATCCTACATAGGCACGGGGTGTGGCAAAAAAAAACAAAAAACAAAAAACTTTTAAACTGGGATCTGTAGGAGATAGAGTGATTACAATCACCATGCCTCAGTCTCCTTATCTGTAAAATGGGACTGACAAGGCACAGTTGTGGGAAAGACTGGTGATGGAGTGATGCCAAAGGTTTTGCCCCAGTGTCCAAAAGCGTGACTACAATCCATGTTAAGTTCCTGGGAGCACTACCCCCCTCCTGCCCCAACACCAACTGGGCTCCAAGGCGCTGGGATGCACTGGCTGCCTTTTTATTATTATCATTATTATTGGAGTAAAATTGCTTTAAATGTTGTGTTAGCTTCTGCTACCACAAAATGAATCAGCTATTTGTTGTTCAGTCGCCAAGTCATGTCTGACTCTTTGGGACTCCACTGACTGCAATGTGCTAGGCTTCCCTGTCCCTCACTGCCTCCTGAAGATTGCCCAAGTTCATGTCCATTGAATCGATGACGCCATCAACCATGTCATCCTCTGTCATCTCCTCCTTCTGCCTTCAGTCTTTGCCAGCATATATCCTCACCCTCTTGAACCTCCCTCCCACCCCTTCACCCCACCCCTCTAGGTCATCACAGAGCGCCAAGCTGCCTTATGTGGTGCTGCCTAGGTAGTCCCTCCTCCAGGCTCCTGCCCTGGCTCACCAGCTTTTTGGTTGGTTAAATTTAGCACGGGTTACTCTGCGCTGAGTAAATGGCCTCACTGCAAAAAAAGTGGAAGACAACTAAACCTGTTTACAGTGTTTGAAACCCACTCACTAAATTATTTGCAACCATCACAGTAATGACTTGGATTTCCATCTTGGTTGTCTCTTGGGAGCTCAGGTTGGTGCAAACCTTCTGTGATACCTGGTACAGGGGTTAAGAGGCTGCACGCTTGCGTCAAGCAGACATGAGTTCGATCCCAGCTCCGGCAATGGACCTGCCCAGCACTAGGGCATTCTGTTTCAGTGCACCCATAAATGGTATTGATGATTTGTGCCTCACTGATGAAATGTTGGGGGCTGAGCACAATGGCTGGCAAGTACTGACGACCAAGGGGCTGCCCAAGTGGCTCAGGGGTAAAGAATCCGCTTGCCAGTGCAGGACACGCAGGAGACCTGGGTTCAACCCCTGGGTCAAGAAGATCCCCTGAAGGAGGGAATGGTAACCCACTGCAGTATTCTTGCCTGGGAAATCCCATGGACAGAGGAGCCTGGTGAGTTACACTCCATAGGGTCGCAAAGAGTCAGACACGACTCGGCGACTGAACATGCAGGCGTGCGCTGGAGACCAACAGCTCGGTGATTACAGAGAAACAAGAACCGGAGACAGGCTGCTTGGGTTCAAGCGTCACAAGTGCCCTGTGTGACCCAGGGCAAGTGACCTCACCTCTCTTTGCCTCAGAGTCCCCGTGTGCAAAACGGGGCCAATGATACTACCTAACTCACAGAGTTGTCGTAAGATTTCTTTTTAAAGAAAACATTATTTCTTTATTTTTGGCTGTGCTAGGTCTTCATAGCTGTACGTAGGCTTCCTCTGCTTGCGGCAAGCGGGGGCTACTCTCTGTTGTGCGAAGGCTTCTCACTGCAGCGGATTCTTCATAGGCTCTAGGCTCAGGGGCTCAGTAGTTGTGGCATGCGAATTCTAGGGTGCATGCAGTTCAGTAGTTGCGGCACACAGACCTAGTAGTTACAGCTCACAGGCTCTAGAGCTAGGGTTCGGTAGTTGTGGCACAGGGCTTAGTCGCTCCGAGGCATGTGAAATCTTCCCAGACCAGAGATCAAACCTGTGTCTGGTGCGCTGGCAGGCAGATTCTTGTCCGTTGCACCACCAGGGAAGTCCTAAGATCCTTACGTGAATCCTTAGAAAACATTTTGGAAATTGGCCATGCTGTACAATTCCAGGGCGCACCGCTGCGTATCTAGCTCGTGTAAAGGGTGATCCAGGACTTGTGCAAAGCGGCAGCACATAGCTGCTACTGCTAACGCCTTTATCTGCTAGGATGTTGGTTGTGGGGAAAATTGTCAGCGACTACACTGGGTGTTCTGCATCTGTCACTCACTTTATCCTCCTAGGAACCCTATGAACAGGTACCATTATGATCTCCACTTCACAGATTAGGAGACTGAAGCTCAGAGAGGTTGAGTCATTGGTGTACCATCACACAGCTAGGAGTTGATAGATTAGGAATCCACACTCATGCTCATCTCAAGCAGTGGGTCAGAGCCAAGCCATCTAACTAGTTAATATAGGTGGATTATGCAGTGGTTTAGTTGCTAAGTCATGTCCGACTCTTGCGACCCCATGGACTGTAGCCTGCAGGCTCCCCTGCCCAAGGGATTCTCCAGGGAAGAATACTGGAGTGGGTTGCCATTTCCTTCTCCAGGAGATCTTCCTAACCCAGGAACTGAACCAGGGTCTCCTTCACTGCAGCCAGATTCTTTACCGACTGAGCTATGAGCAAAGCCCTTAGGTGGATTATGGTCAACCATAATTTAAAAAACTAAGATCATGGCATCCAGTCCCATCATGTCATGGCAAATAGAAGCGGGAAAAGTGGAAGCAATGACAGATTTTATTTTCTTGGGCTCCAAAATCTCTGCAGACAGTGACTGCAGCCATGACATTAAAAGATGCTTGTTTTGCCAACGAAAATCCATATAGTCAGAGCTATGATTTTCCCAGTAGTCATGTACTACTGAAAAGTATATGAGAGCCAGACCATAAAGAAGACTGAGCACCAAAAAATGATGCTTTCAAATTGTGCTGGAGAAGACTCTTGAGAGTCCCCTGGACTGCAAAGAGATCAAACCAGTCAGTCCTAAAGGAAATCAACTATGACTATTCATTGGAAGAATTGATGCTAAAGCTGAAGCTACAGTACTTTGGCCACCTGATGCGAAGAGCTGACTCACTGGAAAAGACTCTGATGCTGGGAAAGACTGAGGGCAAAAGAAAGGGGTGGCAAAGGATGAGATTATTAGATAGAATCACTGACTCAATGGACATGAATTTGAGCAAACTCTGGGAGATAGAGGAGGACAGAGGAGCCTGGCGTGCTATAGTCCATGGGGCTGCAAAGCGCTGGACATGACTTAGTGACTGAATGACGATAACAATAGTGAACCCTAGTCTCATTGTTAGCAATTGGTTTATGGATAGGTGGTAGGGAACAGCAAGGGTCAAAGTGATCCAAGGAAAGATTTACAGGGCAGGAGGAGGCTCTGGTAAGGAAGCTTCTTGTTCTAAAGAGAGCATCCCAGGAAGCCAGTCTTTCCTTCTTCCTAGACGTAAGCAAGGACCTTGTTACCTGGGATCACAACCATTGTGCAAACCTGAGAGTACCCAGTCTGGAAACAAGACCGGCTCTCAGGGAAGGTGAATGCTGAAAGAATACCAGACAGACAAAGCTGGATCCTTGATCAAACTCTGCCTGAAGCCCATATCCCACTAGACCCGTGGCTATGAGAGCCAACAAAACACCATAATAAATATGGGGTTTCCTTCTGGGGTGATGAAAATGTCTTGTGATGGTGGCACAGCATTGTGAATGTACTAAGTGCCACTGAATTGCATATTTTTAAATGACTAGTGGTTCATCCTATATTAAATGAATTATACTTCAATTTTTAAAAATGTGAGTTGAGTTTTCTGTTACTCACAGCCAAAACTTCGTAACCGTGACCCCAAAGTCGTGAGTTTTCCACTCTCCTACCCTGAATCCTATGGACACGATTTCCTATGTCTATATTTCTCAGACTTGTTTGCATTAACAACCTGCAGACTCTCTTCCTTATGCTAGCCCATATTCATCTTGTCTTTTGTTAGCACGTCTCTACCTAAAATTCCAGATAGAATTCTTCAAAAAAAATGTAAGAAGAAGGCAGGATGAACTGAGAGAGTAGCATTGATATATACGCACTACCACGCGTGAAATAGATAGGTTGTGGGAACCTGCTGTGTAGTACAGGGAACTCAGCTGGATGCTCTCTGACGACCTAGAGGGGTGGAGTGTGGGAGGGAGACACGAGAGGATGGGGATGTATGTACACATATAGCTGATTCATGCTGTTGAACAGCAGAAGCTAACCAACATCGTAAAGCAATTATGTGCTGTGTGCTGTGCTTAGTCGCTCAGTCACGCCTGACTCTTTGTGACCCCATGGACTACTGCCTGTCAGGCTCCTCTGTCCATGGGAATTCTCCAGGCAAGAATACTGGAGTGGGTTGCCATGCCCTCCTCCAAAGGATCTTCCCAACCCAGGGATCGAACCCAGGTCTCCCGCATTGCAAGCAGATTCTTTACCATCTGAGCCAATTATACTCCAAATTAAAGAAAAAAAAAATTAAAGACCTACATTCCTGGCAAGAAGCTGTGATTTCACTCATTCAATCAGCCTGCTTTTATTATGCAACTACTATATACTTGGCACTGCCAAGGCAATATGAGGGATTCAAAAGAAGTTCCACAAAAGTTCTGATTCTTAATTCATTGATCTGCTCATTCATTCAGAGATAGTGCTGAATACCTACTGAGTCCTGGCACGGTTCTAGATGCTGAGAGACAGCAAACAGATAAAAGCCCTACCTAGGGCGGGCCGATGTTCTGGAATGTAAGTGGAGAGAAACGAACAATAGGCAGGATAAATAAGTAAAGTGTATAATACGTTAGACTGGGCAAACTGTTCGAGATTTTTCGGGACTTCCCTAGGGGCCCAGTGGCTAAGACTCTGTGTTCCCAAAGCCGAGGGCCCCAGTTCAAACCCTGGTCAGAGAACTAGATCCCACGCCTCAGCTAAAGATTCCTCACGCCGCAGCTAGAAGACGCCCCAAAGACGGCTGAAGATCCTGTGTGCCACAATGGAGAACCGGGGCAGCCAAACGAATGAATAAATTAATAAAAAGAAATATTAAAAAAAGAACTCTTCTACCTTAAAAAAGAGAGAGAGGAAAGAAAAGATTTTCAAAGGAATGGGGAATAGGGAAAGTGCGTGGGCTCCTATTATAGACAGAGAAGCCAGACAGGCCTCACTGGAAAGGTGACATCCAAGGAAAGCCTTGGCGGCGAGGGAGGAGCCATGAGAACATCTAGGGGAAAAGCATTTCAAGAAGAGGAAATAGAAAGTTCAAAGTCCCAACATTCAAGAAGTTCTTGCTCTCCATGGTAAACGCCTCTAAGAGGCACCATAACAGAGCGCCACAGACCGGGCAACTTACACAACAGAAATGTGTTTCCTTACGGCTCAGGAGGCTGGAAGCCTGAGATCAGTATGTCTGAGGCCTTTCTCCCTGCTTGGCTGCTGGCATCGTCCCCCTGTGTCTTCATGATCACCTTGCCTCGGTGCATGTCTGTCCTAAGCCCCTCTTCTTATAAGGCTCCCAGTCAGGCTGGGGGAGGACCCACTCTAATGACTTCATTTTACATTGATTGCTTCTTTCGAGGCCAGATTCAGCCACACTCCGAAGTTCTATGGGTTAGAAGTTCAGCATGTAAATTTGGGGGGCAGGGGACATGATTCAGCCCCTAACAGTGAAATTAGACTAACTTATGAAACAGTGGCAAAAACTCCACAGCAAGCAAGCAGGTGGTAAACAGTGATGGAGGGACTGTAAACGTTATGACCATGAAAAGGAGGCTTCACCCAACCTAAATGTCCATCGACAAGAGGAATGGATAAAGAACATGCGGTACATATATACAATGGAATATTACTCAGCCGTAAAAAAAAGAATGAAATGATGCCTTCTGAAGAAACATGGACGGATCTAGACATGATCATATCAAGCGAAGTAAGTCAGACAGGGAAAGACAAATACCATATGCTATCACTTATATGTAGAATCTAAAATCCAGTACAGACGAGCTTAGCTATGAAACAGAAACAGACGTAGAGAACAGAGTTGCGTTGGGGGGCAGGGGGAGGGATAAACAGCAGATACACACTCCTGTATGTAAAACAGATAAACAGCTAGGTCCTACTGTGTAGAACAGAGAACTACATTCAGTGAAAGGGAAAGAAAAGTGAGTCACTCAGTCGTGTCTGACTCTTTGTGACCCCATGGAGTACACAGTCCATGGAATTCTCCAGCCCAGAATACTGGAGTGGGTAGCTGTTCCTTTCTCCAGTGGATCTTCCTGACCCAGGAATTGAACTGGGATCTCCTGCATTACAGGTGAATTCTTTACCAGCTGAGCTACCAGTTCAGCTCACTTCACTTCAGTCGCTCAGTCGTGTCCAACTCTTTGCAACTCCGTGGACTGCAGCACGCCAGGCCTCCCTGTCCATCACCAACTCCCGGAGTTTACTCAAACTCATGTCCATTGAGTTGGTGATGCCATCCAACCATCTCATCCTCTGTCGTCCCCTTCTGCAGCCTTCCATCTTTCTCAGCATCAGGGTCTTTTCAAATGAGTCAGTTCTTTGCAACAGGTGGCCAAAGTATTGGACTTTCAGCTTCAACATCAGTCCTTCCAATGAATATTCAGGACTGATTTCCTTTAGGATGGACTGGTTGGATCTCCTCGCAGTCCAAGGGACTCTCAAGAGTCTTCTCCAAAACCACAGTTCAAAAGCATCCATTCTTCGGTGCTTGGCTTTCTCTGTAGTCCAACTCTCACATCCATACATGACTACTGGAAAAACCATAGCCTTGACTAGACAGACCTTTGTTGGCAAAGTAATGTCTCTGCTTTTTAATATGCTGTCTAGGTTGGTCATAACTTTCCTTCCAAGAAGTAAGCATCTTTTAATTTCATGGCTGCAATCACCATCTGCAGTGATTTTCAAGCCCCCCAAAATAAAGTCTCTCACTGTTTCCACTGTTTCTCCATTTATTTGCCATCAAGTGATGGGACCAGATGCCATGATCTTAGTTTTCTGAATGTTGAGCTTTAAGCCAATTTTTTCACTCTCCTCTTTCACTTTCATCAAGAGGCTCTTTAGTTCCTCTTCACTTTCTGCCATAAGGATGGTGTCATCTGTATATCTGAGGTTATTGATATTTCTCCCGGCAATCTTGATTCCAGCTTGTGCTTCTTCCAGCCCAGTGTTTCTCATGATGTACTCTGCATATAAGTTAAATAAGCAGGGTGACAATATACTGCCTTGACATACTCCTTTTCCTATTTGGAACCAGTCTGTTGTTCCATGTCCAGTTCTAACTGTTGCTTCCTGACCTGCATATAGATTTCTCAAGAGGCAGGTCAGGCATGGGGTTAACCCAGAGAGATGTTATGGGGAGGGAGGTGGGAGGGGGGGTTCGTGTTTGGGAATGCATGTAAGAATTAAAGATTTTAAAATTAAAAAAAAAAGAAAAGAAAACATATTAGAAAAATTAAAAAAAAATAAATTTTTTTTAAAAAAAGAGGCAGGTCAGGTGGTCTGGTATTCCCATCATGGAAACCCTATATTCAATATCCTGTAATCAACTATAATAGAAAAAATATGAAAAAGAATATACATGTATATTTATAACTGAATCACTTTGCTGTACCAGAAGCCAACACAACATTGTGAATCAACTATACTTCAATTTTCAAAAAAGGAGGCTTCACCGAAACTGTTTTTTAAACACTGATAGGATTTGGAAAGGAATCAGAAGTGAAGGGAAGGGACTTCCCTGATGGTCCAGTGGTAAAGATTTCACCTTCCAATGCAGGGAGTTAGGGTTCAGTCCCTGGTCTGGAAGCTAAGATCCCACAGGCCTCCTGGCCAAAATACCAGAACATAAACAACAAAAGCAATATCACAACAGATTCAATAAAGACTTGAAATATGATCCACATAAAACAAAAATCTTAAGAAGAAAAAGAAGCAAAAGGAAGAATGCGGTCATAATAGTGAAGGAGAAACCAGCATGCAATATCTAGGTGAGTCACAAATGCTCTGATCAAAGGATTGCCCAATTTCACCACTGTAACAAAGAATTCCAAGTCCCAGGGACGTAACAAAACAAATGTTTCCTTTTTCCCCTGCTTCATTCCCAACAGAGGAGACAGGAGGTTATAATTTGGATCCAGGATGACAGAAGTTCCATCTCATCACAGCAGGAAAAAGGGAATGTGGCATGTCACACGCTGGCTTTTAAAACTCCCACCTAGAAATGACTCAAGTCACTTTCACTTACATCTTACTAACCAGAGCAAGTCATATGGTCATACCTATCCTCCACATAGAAGAATCAGAGGACCAGAAATAGCACCAGTGATAATATTCAGTGAATATCACTAATGATAAATATCACCAATAACTAGGTTGATGATCACTTCCCTAATTGCTCTTCCTATCAGACTGCAAACTCCTCATGAGTCAGAACCTTATTCATGTTGACTTTGCAAAGTTAGGTGCTCAATAAATGGTAACAATTGCTATATTGAACCCCCATCCCAATGTCTGGAACAACATAGGAGCAGAGTAAATGTCTGATGATAAATCAAATGGGAAGGTTTGGCAGCAAGCGAAAGCCCAGCATACTGAAAAAGTACAAAAGATGAATGGATGGAGCAGGCAGGAGTTTGAGAAAATAGTGAAGTGGTTGGTCCATTCACCGGCACAGAAGTTATGAAGAACAGAACTTGGAGTTGGAAGTGGGGTTCTTCGATACCCACCAATGATGGATGAGCAAGACATTTCCCAGCAAGAATGGACAGTGCTTGATGACACACTGATTACCAAAACGGAAAGGAAGAGATGAGTCAGAACATGACTCCTACATCCTGAAGCTCAGTGATCAGGAGAGAGAACGCCCAGCTCACCCGACTCCCTCTCCACTCACATGAGTCAACCACCTGGTTTTCAGCCGTGGCTCACCCGGAAATCCCCCACTTGGCCAATACCTGACTTCTTCCCAGTCTCTCTACCTGTCTGTTTGTTGGATCTGACCCTGAGGACCCCATTCTCCTCGAAACACTGCCTTCCCTTGCTTTTCGTGAGCTGATCGTGATCTCTTTAGCTGGTTCTTCTAGGTAGCTTCTGTGATCTTTCTCGTTCTGTTCTTGAGTTGGTTTCCCGATTTGGGTCTTGATTGTGGAGTCCTTTAGAAAGCTGTGACTAAAGAAGATGGGGTACCTATATACAGTGAAATATTATTTAGCCATAAAAAAGGAAATGATGCCATTTGCAGCAATACTGGACCTAGAGATTATCATCCTGAGTGAAGTAAGTCAGAGAAACAAATATCATATGATAATGCTTATATGTGGAATCTTTAAAAAAAAAAAGAGAAAAGTGAGCTTATTTACAAAACATAAACAGAGTCACAGAAGTTGAAAACAATCTTATAGTTACTAGGGGTAACAGGGAAGGATAAACTTGGAGATTGGGACTGACCTATACACACTACTATATAAAAAATTAGGTAAATAATAAGGACTTTTGTATAGCACAGATACCTCTACTCAATACTCTGTATGACCTATATGGGGAAAAAAATCTAAAAAAGAGTAGATATAGGCGTATGTATAATGGCTTCATTTTTCTGTACACCGGAAACTAACATAACATTGTAACTCAACTATACTCCTACAAAATTTTTTAATAAAAATAAATTTTAAAAGCTGTGACTAATTTCTTGATTATACCTCTCTTGAAGCATTGACTTCACTGGAACAGTCACACAGTGTGTGACATAGCCAAAGAAAGAAAAAAGAATGCTTAAAAAAAAAAAAAGATCCTGTCCTGATCACATTTCACCCATCACCTTGTTTCATTGTCATTTATCACTTTCTAAAATTATTCCATTATCTGGTTACTTACATATCATCTGTCTCCCCTTAGGGAATTTAAACCCCATCAAAGTAGGGTCCTTGTCTGATTTGTTCTCTGTCTAAAAGTATCCAATGAATATGTGTTGAATGCGTGATTAATGAATAAACATCCACTTCCATTCCTTTTAATAATAATGGCTATGTCTATAGAGTACTTACTGGGGACTTCCCTAGTGGCTCAGTAGTAAAGAATCCACCTGCTGATGCAGGAGACACAGGAATTGCAAGTTTGATCCCTGGGTCGGGAAGATCCCGTGGAGGAGAAAATGGCAACCCACTCCAATATTCTTGCCTGAAGAATCCCATGGACAGAGGAGCCTGGTGGGCTACAGTCTATGGCGTCACAAAAAGTCAGACATGACTGAGTGACTGAGCATGCATGTACAGCGCTTATTACGTGCCAAGAACTTACAGCACTTGTGTGCCAAATGCTCTGCACGCATGAATTCACTCGTTTGATGCTGTGCCACCTCTGGACAGTCGGTGGTGCAATTATCACCCCACTGAGGTTGAGCCGGTAATGCAGGTACAACCCAGCGGAGTCTAGATTTGGTACCAGAAGTGGAGTGCTGTTGAACACACTATGATTATAAAGCTGGTAAGAAACTGGGTCAGGATCTGAACCCAGGCACTCAGGCTCCCAAGCCCACGGGTTTAACCACTATGCTCTCTCCTGTAATTTCTAACAGGTTGCTGGGTAACTCCACCATGATCTTCCCCAGAGTTCCCTCTGAACCTACCTCTTCCTTCACTTCCAGGACGAAGTGGTACTGAACTTGTTTTTGATTCAAGGAGTCTGTGACTTTGGTTGGGAAAAAAAAAAAAAAGTCACATCTTAATTTTCCCTACCTCTAGCCGAAACTACAAATAGGGGTAACAAATTATAGTCGTATTAACAGTGTTAGCAGCACCTGTGACTTTGTCATAGACAGAACGTGTCTGTTTATGTTGCCTTACAATCATTGTAGGTATCTTAAAATATGTGGCTTCTCATCACTACTTGAAATTGTTGGGCTTGCCATCAGGTCTTGCTTCTCATGGGTTATTAAAGAAGCACACTAGTTACGTATGCAAACCCACCACTTAAGGATATTTTGATAAATAATTTTCAATATAATTGGTCTTATTTGTGTTTGATTTTATGCATTTAAATACAACTCTGGGGACTTCCCTGATGGTCCAGTGGTTAAGACTCTGCGCTTCCACTGCATGGGTCAAGGGATCAATCCCTGGTTGGGGAACCAAGATTCTGGGTGCTGCATAGCATGGCCAAAAAAAACAAAAAAAATCCACAATTCTGGGAAAGGGTTCCTGGGCTTCGCTGGACTCCAAAGGGCTCCGTCATGTACGACTCTTTGCAACCCCTTGGACTATACAGTCCATGCAACTCTCCAGGCCAGCATACTGGAGTGGGTAGCCTTTCCCTTCTCCAGGGGATCTTCCCGACCCAGGGATAGAAACCAGGTCTCCCACATTGCAGGTGGATTCTTTACCAGCTGAGCCACAAGGGAAGCCCCCATAGGGCTCCATAACTCAGCAAATGTGAAGGATCTCTGCCCTAGTCAATGGTATTGATTCTCCATCTGAAATATTTCTGGGTCTTTCCAATCTTTGCTCTCCACACTGCTTCCCAGTTCAGATCCACCTTATCTTCATTGCCACATGGCATCTCCTTCTTCTAGGTCTCCCTCTGGCTCACCTTGCTTTCCAGTTTTACGAACCCTTGGGAAATTAATAACTAGTATCTAGAGTACTAGGTTTTATGGCAGATGCTAACGAGAGCTCACCAAAACCTCCTTGGTCTACCTACATCTTAAGATATAAATATAAAGACAAATCAGGAGATTACACATAAAGATGAAATTTTTGCCTCTTCTCATAAAATCAGAAGATTTAGTCACACTGAGCCATGTTCCCATCTGGCATCAACCAGCTTCTATCAAATGACGGCCGTATCCTTGGGGAGGAGGAGGGGGGCAGGGCTGGAGCTTTCCAGTTGGCCACAGGCCTCACCATTCCCTGTTGTCTGGGATGGAAGCTGAGAATTCACTGAGACGTCTCACCTTAAATCAAGCCTGCTCCAATCATCTGTTACTTGACAACTAAGTTTGGCAATGCTGGTTTACAAAGTGTTTTACAAATACTTCCTTATTTGACCCTTAAAGAAGCCCCATAGGGCTTCCCAGGTGGTGCTAGTGGTAAAGAACCTGCCTGTCAATGTAGAAGACGTTGAAATGCAGGTTCAATTCCTGAGTCGGGAAGATCCCCTGGAGGACAAAATGACAACCCACTCCAGTATTCTGGCCTGGAAAATTCCATAACAGAGGAAACTGGCAGGCTACAGTCTATGGGGCCACAAAGAGTTGGACATGACTGAACACATGACATTACATTAAAAGCCCCATAGGATGGAGAGAGTAGCATGGAAACATATATACTAACTTATGTAAGATAGATGGCCCGTGGAAATTCGCTGTATGACTCTCTCTTCCAACACAGAACATCTTTCTCTCTGTTACAGAAAGCTGTGGTCTCCTGCCTCAGAAGAGACAAAAAAGCTTTCAAGTCAATACCTTCCCTGTCTCTTAGGAAATCCTGAACTCACCGAGGAACTTACATTAGCTGTGCCCAAAGGTCCCCAGATGCCTTGAAGGGTCAGCAAGTGGAAGACCTGGAGGTTGGGGGATTCCCCATGTACAAAAAGTTCCCCAAGAGCGGAAGGATGCATGGAGTATCCAGGGTTGCTAGACCCCCATGAAAAATTCTAGGCAACCCCAAAGATTCCTAGGTCCCCAACTTGTCTCAGAAGGCATTGAATCTCCAATTTGAAGGAGCCCTGCATTCTGGGATGTGGGAAGGTCTCAAAGGTAACCAGTGAGGTTCAAGGCGCTTCTGGATGCTTTGATACTGCCCCAAGATACCCATGCCCCAAGAGGGAAAAATGATGACTAAGGTTACAGTGTGAGAGTGTGTGTGTGTGTGTGTGTGTTAGTTGCTCGGTGTGTCCAACTCTTTGTGACCCCATGGACTGTAGGCTGCCAGCCTCCTCTGTCCATGAAACTCTCCAGGCAAGAATACTGGAGTGGGTTGCCACTCCCTTCTCCAGCAGGTGTTCCTGACCCAGGGACTGAATCTGAGTCTCCTTCATTGTAGGCAGATTCTTTACCATCTGAGCCACCAAGGAAGGCCAAGGTTATATTACCTATATCCAAGAATCAAAAAAAAAAAACTGCAGAAGGCAACTTCTAAGACGGCACCAATGGACTCTACCTGCTTGTACTCACAGCTCTGCTGAGTTCTCTTTCCTGTTGTGCCATCTGCTGTACAGCAAAGTGACTCAGTTTTACACATGCAGGCTGAGCAGCTAGCACACACCTTATACATTCTTTAATATTCTTTTCCATTATGCTTTATCCCAGGAGACTGGCTATAATTCCCTGTGCTGTACAGTAGAACTTTGTTGTTTACCCATTCTTAACGTAATAGCTTGCATCTACCAACCCCAATCTAAAGCTGAAACTCCAATACTTTGGGCACCTCATGCAGAGTTGACTCATTGGAAAAGACCCTGATGTTGGGAGGGATTGCGGGCAGGAGGAGAAGGGGCCGACCGAGGATGAGGCGGCTGGATGGCATCACCGACTTGATGGACATGAGTTTGGGTGAACTCTGGGAGCTGGTGATGGACAGGGCGGCCTGGCGTGCTGCGATTCATGGGGTCGCAAAGAGTTGGACACGACTGAGTGTGACTGAACTGAACTGAACTGAACCAACCCCAAATTCCCAGTCCATCCCTCTCCCTACCCCATCCCCTTGGCAACCACACGTCTGATCTCTACATCTGTGAGTCTGTTTCTGTTTTGTAGATAAGTTCATTTGTGCCATATTTTAGATTCCACATATAAGTGATATCATATGGTATTTGTCTTTCTCCGTCTGACTTACTTCACTTCGTATGATAATATCTAATTGCATCTGTGTTCCTGCAAATGGCATTATTTTGTTCCTTTTTGTGGCCGAGCCGTATTCCATTGTGTGCTTCCCTAGTGGTTCAGACAGTAAAAGAATCTGCCTGCAATGAAGGAGACCTGGGTTCGATCCCTGGGTCAGGAAGACACCCTGGAGAAAGAAATGGCAACCCACTCCAGTATCCCCTGCCTGGAGAATTCTATGGACAGGGGAGCCTAGCAGGCTCAGTCCATGGGGTCACAAAGAGTCGGAGCCAACTGAGCGATTAACACAAGATAACAACAGTATTCCATTGTGTCCATGTATCAAAGAGATGTCACTTTTGTAATTAGGCTGCAAAACATTCCAGCTTGTCTTGCTAGCAGACTCTCTATATTGACTTTGACAAACCAAGCTGCCATATTGGGGAGGAGCTGAGGGTGGCCTCGACCAACAATTAGGAACTAAGGCCCTTAGTTCAACAGTTTGCAAGGACTGAACATTGCCAACAACCAGGTGTGGCTTGAAGGCAGATCCTTCCCTAGTCGAGCCTTTGAATGAGACCCAACTCTGTCCAACACCCTGATTATAGCCTTGTGAGTGATCCAAAAGTAGAGGGTCCAGTGAAGTAACATGGAGATCCCTGATCCATAAGAACTGTGAGATAATAAAGATGTGTTATTTAAAGCCACTAAAGGGACTTTCCTGGTGGTCCAGTGGTTAAGACTCTGCACTTCCACGGCACAGGACACAGGTTCGATCCCTGGTCAGGGAACTAAGATCCTGCATGCCACATGGCATGGCCACACACACAAAAAAAAAGGTCACTAAGTTTATGGGAATTTGTTACATGGTTTATGGCCATTTGTTACCCAGCACTAGATAACTAATACAAACACTAGCACTTCAGTTCAGTTCAGTTCAGCCGCTCAGTCGCATCCGACTCTTTGCAACCCCAAGAATCGCAGCACGCCAGGCCTCCCTGTCCATCACCAACTCCTGGAGTTCAACCAAACTCATGTCCATTGAGTCGGTGGTGCCATCCAGCCATCGCATCCTCTGTCGTCCCCTTCTCCTCCTGCCCCCAATCCCTCCCAGCATCAGGGTCTTTTCCAATGAGTCAACTCTTCACATGAGGTGGCCACAGTATTGGAGTTTCAGCTTCAGCGTCAATCCTTCCAATGAACGCCCAGGACTGATCTCCTTTAGGATAGACTGGTTGGATCTCCTTACAGTCCAAGGGACTCTCAAGAGTCTTCTCCAACACCACAGTTCAAAAGCATCAATTCTTCGGCGCTCAGCTTTCTTCACAGTCCAACTCTCACATCCATACATGATCACTGGAAAAACCATAACCTTGACTAGATGGATCTTTGTGCAAAGTAATTTCTCTGCTTTTGAATATGCTATCTAGGTTGGTCATAACTTTCCTTCCAAGGAGTAAGCGTCTTTTAATTTCATGGCTGCAATCACCATCTGCAGTGAGTTTGGAGCCCCCAAAAATAAAGTCTGACACTGTTTCCACTGTTTCCCCATCTATTTCCTAAGAAGTGATGGGGCCAGATGCCATGACCTTCGTTTTCTGAATGTTGAGCTTTAAGCCAACTTTTTCACTCTCCTCTTTCACTTTCATCAAGAGGCTTTTTAGTTCCTCTTCACTTTCTGCCATAAGGTGGTGTCATCTGCATATCTGAGGTTATTGATATTTCTCCTGGCAATCTTGATTCCAGCTTGTGCTTCATCCAGCCCAGCATTTCTCATGATGTACTCTGCATATAAGTTAAATAAGCATGGTGACAATATACAGCCTTTTCCTATTTGGAACCAGTCTGTTGTTCCACGTCCAGTTCTAACTGTTGCTTCCTGACCTGCATACAGGTTTCTCAAGAGGAAGGTCAGGTGGTCTGGCATTCCCATCTCTTTCAGAATTTTCACAGTTTATTGTGATCCACACAGTCAAAGGCTTTGGCATAGTCAATAAAGCAGAAATAGCTAGCACTTAAATGATGATAACTACAGAGCAGGTCCCATTCTAAGACCTGTCCATGCATTAATTCGTTTGAGCTTCACCCCAACCATCTGGGGAAGCTGAAGCACAGAGAGCGAAGAGGACTTCCCCAGCAGGTCAAGGTCACAGCCAGGACTGGAATCAGCACCACCCCCTCTCCAAACATAAAGGTACTTTCATGCATTCCTGAGTTTGCAAACCCACCTTCTACCTATTCCAGATACCCCTTTGCTCAGACAAAAAAAACCTAAAAATATAGAGATGGGCAAGCAGGTCAAATGCACTGTGGAGAAATTCAAAATACTTAAATTCAAGAGGCACCACCCTTGGAGTGTGGCTTACCAGGAGGCATAGGAGAACCCAGGAAGGCACGTGGCTGGAGGTGGAACTGACTCGGGGGCTCCAGGCAATAGCTATCTACCAACCAGTATGGAACTATGCTAACATTTGAACAATCAGCCGTACCAATGTCTCCCAGCTGAACATCTCTACTGAATACACAAAGAGGAGATCACTGAAGCCAGAAGAGTAAGAATCCAAGCCACGGATCAGAGGAGAATAATTCCACGTTGAGGAATGGATTAGACACAGGATTTTTTTTTTTTATCCCCCCAACAGATTTTTAATATGCTAGTTGTGGGTAAACCCGGGAGCCTCCTGTGAGTGTGTCATGAGCAAACTGAAGAGTGAGGACCCACCCTTTGGTTCTCAAGCATAATAGCCAGTGAGAATCCCCTGGAAACTTTCAGAGTGCCCATGCTTCGACTCCACCCCAGAGAGAGATTTAATGGGGGTACCACCTGGGTGTTGGGAATTTTAAAAAACATTTCAGGTAACCATTTTTTAAAAATATTTTTTTATTTAGGGCTTCCCAGGGGGATTTCCCAGATGGCTCAGTGGGGAAGAATCTGCCTACCAATGCAGGAGACGTGAGTTCAATCCCTGGTTTGAATAGATTCCCTTGAAGAAGGGACTGGAAACCCACTCCAGTACTCTTGCCTGAGAAATCCCATGGACAGAGGAGCCCGGTGGGCTACAGTCCATGGGGTTGTAAAGAGTCAGACACGACTTAGTGACTGAATGACAATGACAACATTCATTCATTTATTTGGCTGTGCTGGACCTTGCTTGCAGCACGCAGGATTTTTTTTTTTTTAAGTTGCAGCATACAACTTAGTTGTGGCATGTGGGATCTAGTTCCCTCACCAGGGATCGAACCCCTGCATTGGGAGTGTGGCGTCTCAGCTGCTGGACTCCCCGGAAGTCCCTTCCCAGGTGATCTTAATGTGCATTTAAGTTGGAAACTACTTAATGAAATACATGCTTCTCAAAGTGTGCTCCCTGGACCAGCAGTAGCATCACCTGAAAACGTGTGAGAAGTGCAGATTCTCAGGCCCCTGAACTGCTGAATCAAAAACTCCAGGTGGGCCCTGCAACACCTGTGGTCTGTCTGTCTGTCTTATTTATTTGGCTGCGCTGGGTCTTTGTTGCTGCGCACAGGCTCTCTCTGGCTGCGGCGTGCAGGGGCTACTCTAGCTGTGATGTGCGGGCTTCTCATTGCAATGGCTTCTCTTCTTGCAGAGCAAGGGCTGTGGGCCTGAGGGCTCAGGAGTTGTGAAACGCACGAGCTTAGCTGCTCCATGGTATGTGGGATCTTCTCGGACCCGGGATGGAACTTGTGTCCCCTGCATTTGCAGGCAGATTCTTAACCACTGGACCACCAGGGAAACCCCATACCTGAGTTTTTTTTAACAGTCCCTCAAAGGGGTATGGATGTGAGAGTTGTACCATAAAGAAGGCTGAGTGCTGAAGAACTGATGCTTTCGAATGCTGGTGCTGGAGAAGACTCTTGAGAGTCCCTTGGACAGCAAGGAGATCAAACCAGTCAATCCTAAAGGAAAGAAATATTCATTGGAGGAACTGATGCTGAGGCTGAAGCTCCAATACTTTGGCCATCTGATGCGAAGAGCCGACTCACTGGAAAAGACCCTGATGCTGGGAAAGATTGAGGGCAGGAGGAGAAGGGGATGACAGAGGATGAGACGGTTGGATGGCATCACCGACTCAATGGACATGAGTTTGAGCAAACCCTGGGAGACGGTGAAGGATAGCAAAGCCTGGCACGCTGCAGTCTATGGGGTCGCAAAGAGTTGGACAAGACTTAGTGACTGAACAGCAACAAAAGGGTGCTTGGAGCTGTGAAGGCTGCCAGAATTTAAAAATTTCTACTAATTATCCTGCAGGACAGCCAAAGCCACACAGATGCACTGTCTCCAAAAACTCTTTTCCACCACAAAGAAATCCAAGACTCTGCCATGTGCTAACCTGCTGAGGTCAGCCGGAGTCCAGCACACATACCCAACTCAGGACCAGAGCTTTTAGACACAGATCTAAAGCGTTGGCAGCACTTACAGGAACTAACTCGTGGCTAAGAAACCAAATCAGCTCTCCAGTGTGGCTTCATTTGACGAAGCCTCTTTTAAATGGGGACTTCTTATTCAGAAGCAAGAACTGAAGAGTTCCAGAATGTTCCAACAGGCTGATCAATAGGCCCAATGCACAGGCAGGCTCCACACCAGTTTGTAAGGAATTTCAACCACACAGCTGCAGAAAAACTCAACACATTCAGGGACTTCCCTGGTGGTGTAGTGCCTGAGACTCTGGGCTCCCAACACTCAGAGAGGTGGGGTCACTTGTCCACGGTCACACAGCAAATAGGAGAACCAGAGCATAAAGCCAGCCAGGCTAACTCCAGAACCCCTAAGTGGTGTGGGTCTCTTATTCAGCATCCCTTGAGCCAAGATGCAAACTGGAGGAGCTACATGGTGGTCCACAGACCAGAAAGGGGGAAAGACGAGAGTGAATTTTCCTCCAAAACCCTGCGATCTGGGCCCTGCCTCATCAACGCACTCCCCGAGACCAGGAACTTTGGTAACCTCCCCCAGCACTCAGAGAGGCTGTGGCATTTGCTCAGGATCACCCAGCTCTAACGGGATGGTCTCCGATTTGAAGGCAGATCCCCTTGCTTTCCAGTCTCTTCCTTGTCCCACACTTGGGGCCCTCCAGAAAAGCAGTGCTATTATTGCTCTCATTTTTGGCCAAGGCTCACTAGACCCTTTGCTGTTCCCTGTATTTGCAAGTGCTTGCTCACCTCAGGACCTTTGCACTGGCTCTTCCCTGACCTGCAGTGATTCTGTTGTGGCTGGCCTAAACCTGCCGTCCAATCTCAGCACAGATGTCACCTCATACAGAGCACACACACACACACACACACCGTCCCAAGGATCATATCACTCTGGTTATTATCTACAGGGAGGTATTTTCTCCTATGTTAAGACTGCCAGCACCTTGAAGACAGGATTTCTTTTGGTCTTTCTTGTCCGCTACTGTGTCCCCAGTGCTTAGAAAAGTGCCCAGTGCATAGAAGGCAGCAATGTGTGCTGTGCTCAGTCGCTCAGTTGTGTCCAGCTTTGTGACCCCATGAACTGTAGCCCGTCACGGTCCTCTGTCCATGGGATTTTCCAGGCAAGAATACCGGAGTGGGTTGCCATTTCCTTCTCCAGAGAATGTTCGTTGCGTGAATAACTAGTCAATCCCTGTGAACCTGAGTGTCTACACTGATGCTGTTTCTATGTCTCTGGCTTAGAGATCTGACCTGAAATTTGCTTAAGATAAGTGAACTCCATTTTCTCTTTAGTTCTCTGCCCAGGGCATTCTCCGGTTCCAAGTCCTGTGTGATTTACTCCAGAGGGTCTGCCTGGAGGAGTCCAGAAAACCTTTCAACAGGCAAGAACAGCCTTCTTGGAAGCCCACAGAACACGCTGGCTTTGCAAAGTGGCATTTCAAGGAGATGGTGGAATTATTTTTTAACTGATCTGATCTGGGACTCTGGGCTCATTTGGGGGTTATAAGGCCTGCCCCTATCAAAAGGAGCTTTGAAACCCTGGAAATGTTAGAAGGTTAGAAGTTATATCATTTTATCCCAATTTGGCCTTCATCAGGCTCATTCTAGTGGCCAGGATTTAGAGAATGAGTCAGGCCTTCAGGATTTCATTCTGAAACCATCTCAGACTTGACACAATCAAGTTCAATAGATATTGTGTGCCTTCTACCCACAAAGCTCTGTGCGAACAATTCCAAAGATTCAAGGATCAATAGAGAAAGGCTTTGCCTCCATGGATTTGAGTACCTAAAAGGCAGGGGAAAACGTAATGATTACACTTCATTCATTCATTCCACTATGTGCCAGGTGTTTCCAAATTCATGATCGTGTAAGGAGAGAAACCAAGAACCTGGGCTCTGGACTTGAACAGATCTGGTTCCAAGGTTGGCTCTGCCCTATTGGATTCATTATTTTTCTTTCTGTGCCTCAGTTGCCTCCTCTGTGAAATGGGTGCTGGGGTAAGGACGTCTTGAGCCCATACCTTAAGCCTGTCAGCCCAAGGCTGGGCTTTTGGCAGCAGCTGTGGGATAAACAGGGACTGGTCCCTGTGTACTGGATACTGTGGGCAGTCACTAGTCTGCTTGTCTGCCTCCTCTTCCAGGCAGACCCCCTTGAGTAGAGCATGCAGAACTTGGAACCAGAGGATGCCCCAGGGAGAGAACTAAAAAAAGAAAATTAGGGTCACTTGTTTTAAGGGGCTTTCAGGTCTCTAAGCCAGAGACATAGAAAGATCATCAATATAGATGTTCAAGCTCCCAAGGATTGATTGGCTATTCACTCAACAAACACCTAATGCAAAGAGCTGACTCGTTGGAAAAGACCCTGATGCTGGGAAAAATTGAGGGCAGGAGGAGAAGGGGGTGACAGAGGAGGAGATGGTTGGATGGCATCACCGAATCAATGGACAAGGGTTTGAGCAAACTCCAGGAGATAGTGAAGGACAGGGAAGCTGGTGTGCTGCAGTCCATGGGGTCTCAAAGAGTCAGACACGACTTAGCGACTGAACAACGGCAAACACTGGTGCCTTCTATGCACTGGGCACTTTCCCAAGCACTGGGGACACAGTAGTGGACAAGAAAGATCAAAAGAAAACCTGACCTCAAGCTGCTGGCAGTCTAATAATGGAAGAGAAAATACCTAACGGTAATGAACAGAGTGATATGATCCCTGGGAGGGGGAGGGGGCAGCTTTATGTGAGGTGACATCTATGCTGAGGTTGGAAGGCAAGCTGGAGCAGCCACAGCAAAAGCCGTGCAGGTCAGGGAAGAGCCAGTGCAAAGGTCCTGAGGTGAGCAAGCACTTGCAAATACAGGGAACAGAAACGTGTCTAGTGAGCCTTGGCCAAAAGTGAGAATAATAATAGTAATAGCGTAGGCAGAAATGAAGCCAATAGACCCAGCTGGGTGGAAGCAGTTGTGAGAGCCTGGAGCAAAAGTGCATAGACACTATCAAAAGAATCTTGCAGGTTTGAAAGGACAGATTTTCAGAGTGATGGTGGCAGAATAAAAGATGGAGGCAGCAGTAAGCAGGATGGTGACTCTGGGAGGATCTCACAAGCTGCTTGGGTTCCAAAGACTCACATGGAAAATCTGATAGATCAAAAAGGACACCATCTCTGGTGGGTAGGGTGGCTTCCCCAGGCCCTCCACAGCTAGCTGCAGCCAAAGCTGCTAATTCAAAGGACAAAAGGAGGGTCTTTCTGCACTAAAACCAGACAGCAGCACTGAAAAAGAAGCTCCCTGGGACCAGACCTATTTTTTTTTTTTTAATATCAGCTAGGCTAGAATTGTCCAACTGCCTCCCTGAAAAGAGAAGGAAAAAAAAAAAAAAAAAGGTGCTCTGATTCTCAAGCAGGTCTTCTTTAAAGCCCAGGTTTCAGTTTTGATGTCTTCACAACCTGCTGTTCTTTTTTCTTTTTAACTGTGTTAACTTAGGCTTCCAGAAGCTTAAAGGTCTGCCCTTACCCTTCTCCAGATAGCAAACGGTGTCTTTGCTTACTACACACCTGCACTGTTCCAAATGCTTGCTATCTAATAATGCATTGAATTTCATCTTTGTCAGAAGCCCAAAGGCAGGTGTTAGCGTTATCCCCATTTTACAGTTGAGGAAACTGAGGCAGAGCAGAGAATACTCCTCCCCCAAAGTCAGGGAAGGCCAGAGCTGCGATTTGAACCCCTGCTATCTGGCTCCTAGTCCAGGAATTCAACCACACCCCAGAACAAAGATAGCTGGGCCCCGCACTTGACCCCAGGACCCACCTGAAACCTTTTAGCACTTCTGGGAGCTAATCAAGCCCCAAGTCGTCTCAATTCGTCTTTACCAAGCACTTTGTGCATGAAAAAGAAATCGCCATATGTGGAACGATTGAGTACTAGCTGATGAAAACGGGATTCTTGATTTGGGCCTGGCCTTGCATTTCTCAGTCCACCGAGAGCAGGAAGGATGAAGCCGGGAAGTAGGCACTGTGGAAGGGACCGCTTCCCGCACCTCGCTTCTGTTCTGTGCTCTCCAAACGCGGGAGCCACAGCGCCACCTGGTGGCTAGTCGTGGCAGCCGCAAGTGAAAAGGGGTGAACCCAGGGCAGAGTACGGTCCCCCTGGCCTCCTTCTCCGCACGCAATGAGCAAAGCTGGTTGCTTACAGAACACTTATTCTGTGCCAGGCGCTGTTCCAGCCCAGTCGTGTTCAATTCTTTGCGACCCCACGGACTGTAGCCTGCCAGGCTCCTCTGTCCATGGGATTATCCAGGCAAGAATACTGGAGTGGGTTGTCATTCCCTTCTCCAGGGGATCTTTCTGACCCTGGGGTTGAAACTGGGCCTCTTGCATTGCAGGAGGATTCTTTATCATCTGAGCCACCAGGGAAGCCCCACAACGAAGATCAAGGAACAGCCAAGATAATAATAATAAATTTACAATTAAAAAATAATAACAGCAAAAATGCCTACCCTGGCTGCTTCATGAGACTGTTGTAGGCTTGCAGTAAGACATGAAACTTAGAAATGCTTAGGAAAACAATAGCATGCTGCCCAATCTTATTTATAACAATGGGGATGAGGATTAAATGAGTTAATATATATATAAAGGGCTTGGAACTGTGCCCTGCAGATATTAGTTCAGTTCAGTCACTCAGTCGTGTCCAACTCTTTGCGACTCCATGAATCACAGCACGCCAGGCCTCCCTGTCCATCACCAACTCCCGGAGTGCACTCAGACTCACATCCATCGAGTCAGTGATGCCATCCAGCCATCTCATCCTCGGTCGTCCCCTTCTCCTCCTGCCCCCAATCCCTCCCAGCATCAGAGTCTTTTCCAATGAGTCAACTCTTCTCATGAGGTGGCCAAAGTACTGGAGTTTCAGCTTTAGCATCATTCCTTCCAAAGAAATCCCAGGGCTGATCTTCAGAATGGACTGGTTGGATCTCCTTGCAGTCCAAGGGACTCTCAAGAGTCTTCTCCAGCACCACAGTATTAAGTCCTCCACAAATATTTGTTATCATCGTTATCATCACAGCTTGAGTATTATTCATGCTACTCTTTGCAGTTTGCTTAGCTCTTCTCTCCCTGGCCTCCATTCTCCCACCCACATCCTCTGTTTGATGATAATGATAATGATGGCTCAGAATTGGCTACTCAGACCACTGTCCACAGTCAACAGCACTGATTCCAGCTGGAAGACTCTTAGAAAGAAACAGAGTCTCAGGCCCTGGCCCAGATCTGCTGAGTCAGAATCTGCATTTAACAAGACCCTCCATAGGGGTTCAAAAGTGTAGTCAAGTGTGAGAGGAACTAGCCTGGAAATTTCTTCCTGGGGACACTCCCCCAGCTCCCCCCAGACTCTTATACAGCCCCTGTCTGGACACTCTTCCTGCTTGTCACCATTTGCTTCATGCTGGATTTTCCTGCTGACTAGAGAGTGTCATTCTGGAAAGAGCTGACTGATGACTGATGCATCCCCAAGGCCCCTCACTGAGCTGAGCATGGTGGTGTCCTAAATATGGGTGGAAGGAGGGAGGGGAGGAAGGCAGGGGTGGGGTAAAAGGATGAGGAAAGGAAATGGGGTGAATGAAGAGGAGAAGGGAGGAGGGATGGGTGGAGAGAAGAGAGGAGGGATGGGTGGAGAGAAGGGAGGAGGGATGGGATCAGAGGAGAAGGGAGGAGGGAGGGGTGGAGAGAAGGGAGGAGGGATGGGTGGAGAGAAGGGAGGAGGGATGGGATCAGAGGAGAAGGGAGGAGGGAGGGGTGGAGAGAAGGGAGGAGGGAAGGGTGGAGAGGAGGGAGGAGGGAAGAGTGGAGAGAAGGGAGGAGGGAAGGGTGGAGAGGAGAAGGGAGGAGGGAAGGGTGGAGAGAAGGGAGGAGGGAAGGGTGGAGAGGAGAAGGGAGGAGGGGATGGATAGAGAGGGCTGTAGTAAAGAAGGAGGAAGAGATACAGGGCTGAGAAAAAGAGAGGGAGGAAGGGAGGGAGGAGCCAGGGAGGCGGAAGGAGGGAGCAGTGAAGAAGAGAAGGGAAAACACAGAGGGAGAGGAGGAGGGGGAGGGAGCCTCTCCACAGTCAACCCTGGGTCTAAGAACCTCCAGAGTGGATCAGGGCCACCCCAGAGAGTACATCTGTGAACGTGTGGAACCAAACACTCAAACCTCCATGTCTGCTGTTGTTTCACCTGAAACAAAGCGTTTCTTAATCCTGCGTGTATGGTGGACCAAATCCACATATCTGCTTGGCAGCAACCCCCGCTCACTCATTCTTATCTGGTGCTTTCATTCAACAGATATTTCCTGAGCACCTATGAGAGCCAGCCTCAGTCTCAGGTACTGAGGACCCAGACAAACATCCCTTCTGTGGACATTCTATTGGGCAAGACAGACAAGAAACAAGATAAATAACCGTGTTGTGGCGGTACACTTGATTCTCCTTTGTGCTCTTGTGCTCAAAGAGCCGTGTCTGACTCTTTGTGACCCCCATGGACTGTAGCCTGCCAGGCTCCTCTGTCCACGGGATTCAGGCAAGAATACTAGAGTGCATTGCTGTGCCTTCCTCCGAGGGATCTTCCTGACCCAGTGATCGAACCCACGTCTCTTACTCTTATTTTGACAAGCAGGTTCTTTACCACTAGCGCCACCTGGGAAGCCCATAGAATTATATCATCCAGCAATTTCCATTCTGTGTACAGACCCAGAGGAGCTGAAGGGAGAGTCTCAAAGACACATACACTGGTGGCCCAGTGGCTAAGAATCCACCTTAGAGTGCAGGGGACTCGGATTTTACTCCTGGTCAAGAAACTGGCATTCTATATGCCTCAGGGCAGCTGGGCCTGTGTGCTGCAATTAGGGAAGCCCATATGCCACAACACATGCCTCAACTAAGCCAGATGCAGTCAAATAAATAAACATTTTTTTAAAAACTGGGAAAAAAAAGTCTATAGCATTACCATGACTGTGTGATCACTCAGGTGTGTCTAACTCTTCTGAGGCTCCATGGACTGTAACCCACCAGGTTCCTCTGTCCATGGGAATTGTCCAGGCAAGAGTACTGGAGTCAGCTGCCATGTCCTCTTCCAGGGAATCTTCCCACCTCAGGGATCGAACCTGCCTCTCCTGTAGCTCCTGCACTGGTGGGCAGTCCTTACCACCGAGCCACCTAGGAAGCCCATATGATTCAGCAGAATTACCGTATGATCCAGCAATTCCCATTCTGTGTACAGACCCAGTGGAGCTGAAAGCAGGGTCTCAAAGATAGGTATAGATATAGACATATTTTCACAGCAGCATCACTCATAATCACCAAAATGCAGAAAAAACCCAAGTGTCCATCAGTGGATGAATGGATAAACAAAATGCAGTTCATTCACACAATGGAATAGTATTCAGTCTCGAAGTAAATTCTGGCACACGTGACAGGGATGAACCTTGAGGACATTACGCTAAAAGCACAAACACTGCATGAGTCCACTCCCATGAGGTCCCCAGAGCAGCCACATTCAGAGAGGCAGAAAGCAGAACGGCGGTTGCCAAAAGAAGGGGGAGAGGGATGGGAGCTAGTACTTAATGGGGACAGAGTTTCAGTTTTGCAAAATGAAAAGAGTTCTAGAGATGAACGGCGGTGGTGGCTGCATAAAAATATGAATGTACTGAACGTTACCACTTAAAAGTGGTGGAAATGGCAAATCTCATGTTATGTCTATTTCACTACAATTTGTAAAAAGAGATATGTGAATGTAAGAAACAGACTTTCTCGATTCAAAGAAATTGACTGTAAAAAGACAAGCAGGAAAATCTGAATGTGCACTGGAAATTAAATGACATTTAAAAGTCACTGTTAATTTTGTCAGTGTGATAGCAGTAAGAAAATACTTGTGTGCTTTTAAGAGATGTAGATGGAAGTTTGTAAAATCATATGAAGTCTGGAATTGCTTTAAAGTAGCTCAAAAATAAAGAGAAAAGTGGACTTATAAGTCTAAATGCGGATAATTATATTTGGGTAATGGGTATGTGGGGTTCTCTCTATTCTTAGTGTATTTGAATATTTTCAGATACACATATGCTCAGTCATGTCCGACTCATTTCCACCCTGTGGACTGTAGCATTCCAGGCTCCTTTGTCCATGGGATTCTCTACACATGAATACTGGAGTGGCTTGCCATTTCCTCCTCCCAGAGACTGAGCTCACATGTCCTGTGTCTCCCGCATCTGTTAGGCAGATTCTTTACCACTGTGACACCTGGAAGCCCTTAAAATCTCTTACAAAACACAGGATAACTTTCAAAAATTAAAGCCATTTTAAAATATTTATCTCATTGGTGTTTCACCCTTTTAACATTTTGACTTTTGTAGATTTCATAGTGCATATAATGATTTTAGTGGAATACTTATATAAACATAAATAAAAACATGTTAATGAAAAGATGTTCAAAATCACTAATTATTGGCGAAATACAAATCAAACCTACAATGAAGTATCACCCCACACTGGTCAGAAATGACTATTATTAAAGAGTCTACAAATAACAAGTGCCGTAGAGGGTGTGGAGAAAGGGGAACCCTCCAACACTGTTGATGGGAATGTAATTGGAAGAGCCACTATGGAGAACCATACGGAGGTTCCTCAATAAACTAAAAACAGAGTTACCATGTGATCCAGCAGTCCCACTCCTGGGCATTTATCTGGGCAAAACTAATTTGAAAAGATACACGCACCCCACGGTTCACAGCAGCACTATCCACAGCAGCTGGAACATGGAACCAACCTTAAATGTCCATCAACAGATGAAGACTGGTGCACATATACAGTGGGAGGGTACTCAGCTATGAAAAGAAAGAGAAAAAAATCCTGCCATTTGCAGCCACACTGGTAAACCTAGAAACTGTCCCACTGAGTGAAGAAAGTCAGACAGAGAAAGACCAATCTAAGATATCGCTTATATGTGGAATCTAAGAAAGGGTACAGATGAACTTATCTACAAAACAAAGAGTTACAGATGTAGAGAACAAACTCATGGTTACCAGGAGTAAGGGGAGAAATGATAAATTGGGAGATTGGGGTTGACATATATACAGTACTATATATATATGTTAAATAGATAACCAATAAATATCCACTGTATAGCATAGGAAACTCTACTCAACACGCTGTAATGGCCTATACAGGAAAAGAATCTAAAAAAAGAGTGGATATATGTATATGCATAACTGATTCACTTTGCTATACAGCAGAAACTAACACAACATTGCAACTCGACTATACTCCAATAAAATCTTTTAAAAAGAAAAGATACGCACACCCGTATGTTCATATCAGCACTATTCACGACAGCCAGGACGTGGAGACAACCTACATGTCCACTGACCACTGAATGAATAAAGATGTACATGGAATATTACTCAGTCAAGAAAAGTGAAATAATGCCACCACTTGCAGCCACATGAATGGACCTAGAGACGATCACACGAAGTGAATCAAGTCAGAAAGAGGAAGACAAATACAATATGATATCACTTACACACAGGATCTAAAAAAATGACAGAA
Organism: Capra hircus; assembly: GCF_001704415.2. Classification (NCBI taxonomy): domain Eukaryota; kingdom Metazoa; phylum Chordata; class Mammalia; order Artiodactyla; family Bovidae; genus Capra; species Capra hircus. The sequence continues at coordinate 97,429,849 of NC_030814.1, read as the reverse complement.
ATGAACTTATAAAACAGACACACACTCAAAGACATAAAGAATGGACCGATGGTTGCCGAGGGGGAGGGGAGGTGAAGAGGGAAGGACTGGGAGTTTGGGATTAGCAGATGCAAGCTACTGTATACAGAGCAGATAAACGACACAGTTCTACTGTAGAGCACAGGGAACCATGTTCAATATCCTATAATAAACCATAATGGAAAAGAAAAACAGGCAATAAACAACAAAAATTAAGCTGAAAAAATATGTATACGTGCTGGAAATGCGTTGGCTTTGCTGGCAGAGGTAGGCATTCAGAAGTTTGGAGATCATGGCTAGAAAGATTCTCCAAGACTTTTTGTGGTCCCAGAGAGAGACTGGGGGGAAGCGATGGCAAGCTGGGGCAGAAGTTAACCATCCAGTGAGGCTGTGGTGGACAAGGCACCCAATGCCAGGTCTGAATACCCCACGGTTCTTCTTTCTCCCTGATGTGATTGACTTTCTTTATTTTCTGAGTTAGTTGAAAGCAAATCCTTGCCACCTACTATTTGGCAAGTAAAACACTCTTTGGCCAAATGATAAAGAGTTTGAGTTTCAGAGTCTGACAGGCCGGGGTTCAAATCTCAGTTCTGCCACTTTCTAGCAAGTTACTTGGCCTCTCCCACCCTCTCTGGTTTCATCTGTAAAGTGCGGACAATGCAGAACTTACAGCGGACGGAGGTATGACAAGAAGTATCAGGCACGGCTTCCCTGGTAGCTCTGTGGCAAAGAATCTGCCTGCCGATGTAGGAGACATGGGTTCAATCCCTGATCCTGGGAGATCCCACGGGCCGCAGAGCAGCTAAGCCCATGCGCCACAACTGTTGAGGTCTGTGCTCTGGCGCCCGGGAGCCACAATGACTCAAGCCCATGCACGCTAGAGCCTGCGCTCTGCAACAAGAGAAGCCACAGGAATGCGAAGCCCAAGCACCACCACTCAAGAGCAGAGAGAAAAGGCCAGGCAGCAACGAAGACCCAGCACAGCCATAAATAAATATTTTTTTAAAAAGTGTCTGGTATACCGTAGGTGGCCGATAAACACGAGCTGTCATTATTGTTAGAAATTATAGTTATCATTTCCCTTGGGCAACGGGTTTTTTAATTTTTTAATTCACTGACACTTTTCCTTATCCTAAAAATCTCTTTTCTGTAGGTCGGCTGAAATAACTCATTCTAACCCCTTAAAGAAGCTTCGCTGTTTCTTCGAGAGTTAATCAAATTTCTTTTTCAATAAAAAAAAAAGAAAACAAGAGGAGAATGGAAATAAATGGGAAAGGAGAGGAGAGAGCAGGTGAATCCTAGAGAGGGGATAATGAAAGTGAAAAAGTGAAAGTTGCTCAGTCATGTCTGACTCTTTGCAACTCCATGGACTATACAGTCCATGGAATTCTCCGGGCCAGAATATTGGAGTGGGTAGCAGCAGGGATGTGGTGCATCTAATAAATGCAGCTGCAATGCTAAATACTGCTCCTCTGTTATCCCCTCTCTGGGCTTCCCTGGTGGCTCAGATGATAAAGGATTTGATTGCAATGCAGGAGACGTGGGTTCAATCCCTGGGTCAGGAAGATCCTCTGGAGAAAGGAATGGCTACCCACTCCAGTATTCTTGCCTGGAGAATTCCTTGGGCAGAGGAACCTAGGGGGCTAGACTGCATGGGGCTGCAGAGTCAGAAACAACCGAGCAACTGACACTTCAGGGCTTCCCTGCCGGCTCAGTTGGTAAAGAATCCACCTGCAATGCAGATGTGGGTTCAGTGCCTGAGTCAGGAAGAGCCCCTGGAGAAGGAAACAGCAACCCACTCCAGTATGTTTGCCTGGGAAATCCCATGGACAGAAGATCCTGGGGGGCTACAGTCCGTGGGGTCGCAAGAGTCAGACAGGACTTAGCAACTAAAACACCACTACCGGTTATTTATAAAATATGAAATGACAGGTGGGTGGACGGATGGATGAATGGATTGAGGAGCAGAAGGATGGGTAGAGAGATGGAGAAGTAGACACAGATATAGATCAGTGGGTATACGAATGACGTACAAATGGACGGGTGAACAAACAGAAGACGGATGGGTGGGTGGGAGGTTGGATGGATAGAAACGTGGACAGGCCAACGGATGAATGAGTGGATGGGAGGATAGACAGGGAGATGATGAATTGATAGACGCCTAAAAAGGTGGGTGAGTAAATGGATGGATGGATGGGCAGATGGAAGAATGGATGGATGGGTGGATAGAAATACGGGCAGGTAAAGGGAGGGAGGGATGGGGAGACGGATGAATGGATAGGTGGATAGGAAGATTGCTGAGTGGATGGATGGATGGGTGGGTGGATGGATGAATGGATGATGGAACGGTCCGGTAGCAAGGTGGGTGGGTGGGTGGCTAGATGTATGGATGGAGAAGAGCGAATGTCAAAAGGAAGACAACATGGGCAAAAAAAAAAAAAAAAAAGAAAGTTTTATTTCTAGTATATGTGATGCCCAAACATGCCACCAGATGTCAGTCTAACCTCAGGAAACCATGTCAAAGCCCACACTGGCGCCACCTTTTTCACCTTACCTGAAGCCCTCTGATTCAAAACAAACATTGGCTCATTCTGATAATAATCAAACCAGTCCATCCTAAAGAAAATCAACCCTGAATATTCATCGGAAGGACTGATGCTTCAGCTAAAGCTCCAGAACTTTGGCCACATGATGAGACGAGCTGACTCGTTGGAAAAGACCCTGATGCTGAGAAAGACTGAAGGCAGGAGGAGAAGGGGACGACAGAGAATGAGATGGTTGGATGGCATCACTGATTCAATGGACGGGAGTTTGAGCAAGCTCGGGGAGATAGCGAAGGACAGGGAAGCCTGATGTGCTGCAGTGCATGGGGTCGACAAGAGTCGGACACAGCTGAGCGACTGAACACTCTGATAATACAGTTTTCACTGCATTCTGTAATTATACATCCCTCATCACTATACCCAGAAACCAGCTGGCATTATAACCCAGTTCCCCATTCAAGCAGACAGAAAATGGGGAGGGGCGCCAGGCGGGGGAGGCCGGAGCCTAAGCCTAGTGATGAAGTTGCTAGTTTCCAAAAGGTCAGACCTGGCAGGCGTGAGGTGGGTGGGAGAAGGGATTTCTGGGGCCACAAGAATGATTAGCAACCCTCTCAGCCTCAGCTTCAATAGCCTTGAATTCGTATTCACATCCCACTTGCCTGCTGTCTGCCCAAGAATCCCCCCAGCTCTAAGCCTTGGCCAAAGAAGCGCTTGAGAAAAAGAGAAAGAAAAAAAGCACCGGCTCTCCCTCCATACGGGGGACTGAACCTTCTTCACACAAACCGCTTTTAATCTGCAAATAGCCTGGAAAGATTTCACGGTGGACAGCGAGCCCAGCAGAGCCACTTCTAACCCCACTGGTCCATCCAGTGATGGCTCCCAGGAGAAGACCCACTTTCAGGATCACTGGCCAAGAGACAGGGAACCCGGGATCAGTCGCCACATCCTCCCAAACCCCCACCCCCACTCCCACACCACTTCTCAGGTTTAGACTGAAAGCTTGAGGTAGAAGTGTGATTTCCGCTTTCCACCCCTCACCTGCCCAGCCCACCCCCCCACCCCACCCCCACCCCCGAGAGAGGAGCATTTCTCAGCCTGGTTCGGGAATGTCCATCCCATGGGAAACACTTGCCGACCCCTCTGAGTGGACACTCGCAGAGCAGGATCCTAAGCACGCCCTGCTACGCCCACAATTAACCCCTTTGTTGCTGCACCGTATGTGCCCCGGGGGTTCACCGAAGGGACTCAAGGCAGCGGCTATTTGATCAACTGGCAGGAAAGGAACTGGAGACTTCAGCAACCAGCCATACTAATGGCCCCACTTCCCCGCCCCAGAAGCTGGTCAGAAATAGGCGTTTCCTGACCCCAAGAGACCCCGGTTTACTGCTGCTCCCCATCCCGGGATGCTGGGGGTCGGTCGCCCACCCCGTGCATACTCACTCCCATTCTTTCCTTCTGGCCTGCGGGGTGCTGTGGATTTTGTGCGCCTGGTGGGCCAAGATGACATCGCGGTGGTCCACCACGCCGCCCCGTCGCTTCAGAGGGGGCCCCTCGCAGCCGCCGCCGCTCATCAGGTGGGACCGCGAGTCCGGCGGGACGCGGGCTCTGCCCGCGGGGGCGCCGTCCGGACCTGAGGGGCCCAAGCCGCGGTCGTACAGGGCATCATAGTAACTGCGGGGCGAGAACATGGGGTCCAGGACCCGGGAGGACTTCGACATCCATGGGCCTCACTCAGAAATCCCAGGGTCTTCTGCCTCCAGCCCGGGAGGAAACTAAAGGAGGAGAGAGGAGAGAGCGAGAAAGAGGAAGGGTAAGGGAAACGCAGAGAGAAGGGCGCTCAGGGGACCAGGACCGCACAGGAGACCAGCCTCCTTCACAGGAAGTCAAAAAACACCCCAGGCCCGGCCCAACGGGAATTAGTATTTCCTTGGCAACTCAGGCCTGGGAAGCCAGTTCTTAGGAGCTGCTCGGCAACCAAGGCAGCACCCTGGCGCAAAAGACCGCGGAGGCTGTGTCGCAGGACACTCGCTCCACTTCCCAGGTGCCGGCCACCGAGGGTGGTTCTTGTGATTTCTCAGCGTTCTCTGCAAAATGGGCCGCCAGGACCCTGCTTGTTCACTCTCCTCTGGTCCCTGGTTCCTCTGAGCTCCAGACAAGTTACTTAGAAAACTAAAAGGGGAGTTTAAGGGTGGGCTTTAAAACCCACACAGGATATGGCCATCTGTGAGTGAGCCCTGCCCTTTGCCACCTTGGCTGGTTTCTTAAAAAGAGAAAATGGGGACTTCCCTGGGGTGGACACTTCCACTGCAGATGATGTGGGTTCGATCCCTGGTCTGGGAACTCAGATCCCACACGCTGTGAGGCATAGCCAAAACAATAAATTTTTAAAAATTTAATAAAAGAAAAAAGGGACAGAGTTCTTGTCCTTTATGAATGCATCAGGTGGTTAAACCCCAGAGGGACTGAGAGCCGGGAAAAAGCTTTGCCCGCATTTAATTCACTTACTCACTCAACAAATGCTGAGTGCAGGCCTTGCGCTGGCTGCCGGGGACACAGTGTCAATGAGGCAAATGTCACCCTTATGCTGGGATGGAGGTTCTAGAGCGGGAGGCAGACTGCGAGCAAAATAAATACCTCATGTGGAGACTGGGAGTTGAAAAGCGTTGTAGGGGGGCTTCCCTGGTGGCCCAGCGGATATGAATCCGCCCTTGAATGCGGGGGACACCTGTTCGATCCCTGGTCTGGGAAGACTCTACATGCAGCGGAGCAACTCAGCCCATGTGCCACAACTACTGAGCTTGTGCTCTAGAGCCCGGGAGCCGCAAATACCGAGCCCACTGTCTGCAGCTATGGAGACCCACGCACCCAGAGCTCATCCTCCAAAACAAGAGAAGCCTCAAACAGCATGAAGCCCAAGCGCCCCAACTAAAGAGCAGCCCCCTGCTTGCCGCAACTAGAGAACAGCCCAAGCAGCAACGGAGACCCAGCACAGCCAAGTGAATAAATAAAAAATTTTAAAAGTGCCGTGGAGGGCAATTCAGCAGGAGAGATATATTCATTTGCTGGAGTTGCCGTAACAAATTACCACATGCAGGGTGCCTTAAACAGCAGAAATCTATTTCCTCCCAGTTCTGAAGGCTCCAGGTTGGAGATCAAGGGGTCAGCAAGGCTGGTTTCTTCGGAGGCCTCTCTCCTTGGCTCGTAGACTGCCATCTTTTCCTTGTGTCTTCCCATGGTCTCTCTTCTAATTTTACTTTGCATGCGTGCCTGCTAAACTGCTTCAGTCATGCCTGACTTTTTGCAACCTTATGGACTGTAGACCACCAGGCTGCTCTGTCCATGGGATTCCCCAAGCAAGAATAGTGGAGTGAGTTGTCATGCGCTCCTCCAGGGAATCTTCCCAACCCAGGGGTCAAACCCAAGTCTCTTACATTTCCTGTATTGGCAGCTGGGTTCTTTACCACTAGCATCACCTAATTGCCTCTTTTTTCCTCTCTCATTTTTTTTTCTTTTTTCTTTCCCCCTCCAAATGATAGAACTTAATTTTAATTTTTTTTTAAATCCTCTTTGTAACCTGGCCCTTTCCCCCACCACTAGAAAGCAGGTTTATTGCTAAAAACAATGCATTTATTTGAGCATATTCTTTTCAGGCAACTTTACTCTTCCCACTGAGTTGTAGCACCACTCGGTCAGTCTTCTCTTTAAATACTTTTCTTTTCAGGAGAATCCACATCACCATGTCTATTTCTGCTTCTTCATCCTCTCCCAGTAGAAGAGCCAGTGTATCTCCCACTTGCACCCTTCTCGTCTTCCACACTTTTTCCCCTATTCAGCCTGAGGCTTTATTTCTTCCACTGTCTGGGTCTGGCTTCAGGATAACATCCTCTGGACAAGACTACACTACTTTCACCTAACAAAGATTGTCTCTGACCACCCTGGGTTCGTCCTCGGACTTCTCTTCCTGCTCACTCATCTCATTTATGGTCACACTCTTCATCAGAGTCCCTGTCATCTTCTAAATTTTTCATCATCTTTTTAGTAGCTTTCTTAGAGTTTAAGCGACTTTTGAGTCTTTTGGAAAATGGGAATATAGATTCTGAAGATATTAAAAGCCTTGGGGGGAACTTCCCTGGTGGTCTAGCGGTTAAGACTGTCTTCCAAGGTAGGAGGTGTGGGTTCAATCCCTCATCAGTGAATTAAGATCCCACATGCTTTGCAACCAAAAATTAAAATAAAATAGTACAGAAGCAATACTATAACAAATTCAATAAAGACTTTTTAAAAACATGGTCCACATCAAAAAAATTCTTTAAAAAAATGAACATAAAAGCCCTGGAGATCTCAGTGAGATGATGTTATAAAAGAGTATTTTATGGGAATTCCCTGGTGGTCCAGTGGTTAGGAATCCACACTTTCTGTACTTCCACTGCAGGGGGCCTGGTTTCGATCCCTGGTTGGGGAACCAAGATCCTGCAAGCTTTAACATGTGGCAAAAAAAAAAAAAGAGGAAAAAAAAGTTTTATAATATCATGCATTTATACTATCATGCATTTATCATGCAATTAATTTATAATATCATGAAGTATCAATTACAGGAAAGCACAGTGTCTGTGTGAAGGTGCCTGCAGTCTCCAGTCCAGGCATCTGGCTTTCTTAAAATACTGCTGGGCAATCTGACACTAGTCATACCCATGGTGCATATGACCTTCCCAGGTCCTCGAAGTCAAGGGAAACTGAACACCAGCATCCTTGGGCTTTCAACCTGGATCTCCAGCCAGCAGGAGCAGCCAGGCAGGCCAGGGGGCAGACAGCCTCAGCCCACCAGGTTCCTACAGCCCTACAGCACCCACCTTCAGGGTCTACAGGGCATCCCAAGCTGACCAGGCCAAGGCAGGACATGAGGGATTCACGTGGAGACCTAGCAGGAGTGTGGCCAGGGGAGAGGAGCCTTAACTATGTCTTTAAAGGCTCTATCTCCAAATATGGTCCCATGCTGGAACTTCCCTGGCAGTCTTACTGGTTAAGACTTTGCCTTCCAACGCAGGAGGGGCGGGTTCCATCCCTGGTCAGGGAGCTAAGATCCCACATGCCGTGGGGCCAAAACCCAAGCATAAAACTGAAGAAATATTGTAACAAATTCAATAAAGACTTTAAAAATGGCCCATGTCAAAAGAGAAAAATCTTTTAAAAATACAGTCACATGCTACTGTGGGTTAGAACTGCACCACATGAATTTGGGGGCAGGAGACACAATTCTGCTCACCACAGAGGATGATAGGAAGTGGTGGGTGGGCTGGCTATTGTATTAAATAGAGGGTCAGAGATGGCCTCTCTGAGGAAGTGACATCTGAACAGAGAGACCTGGAGGACTTGAAGCAGTAGCCATGATGGGTATCTGAGAGAACAGCGTTCCAGGCGGAGAACAGCATGTGCAAAGGTCCTGAGGCAGGGCTGTGTGTGATTTGCTCAAAGAGCAACAAGGAGGCCTGAGTGGCTGTGAGTGAGGGGAAGCATAATAGGGACGAGGCTGGGGAGATGATGGGGCAGATCACACAGGACCTTGTGAGTGATGGGAAGAAAATTTTTCTTGTTATTTCTAGGAGTGAGATGGCCCATGGTGTTCAGATCCACGGCTTACCCAACAGCATATTTTCAACCCCAAACTGAGTTTTCCCACCCAACAGCACCCCATCACTAGCCTCCCAGTGTCTGTCCAAGAAAAGGAAATCCACAGGAAGGCCAGCCTGAATGACATAGAATTAGGAGCCCAAATCCCATGCATAAACATTGCAAGAGTCACCTCAACACCCAGAGGTGTAAGAAGATGGTGCAAAGAAACGACAGTGGGAGCGGAGGCTTATCTCCCTGCTGACTATTTCCTCTTGCTCTGCTTGAAGGCTTCTAAGAAGTAAGAACGTTCCCTCTCCTAAGTAAGCCTCTCCTAAGTAGATCAACTCAATATCAGTTTAATGAATGCTGTTTCCCTCTGGGGAGGTTTCTTCTTTCAGATCGTGTAACTAATGGAGTTTAATAGGCCTATCTTCATGACGCCTTTAAGGTTCAATTTACTCCCATGAAAACTTACTCTTAATCGCCTACAATCGTGAATTTATCAAGCCTTTTGTGTTTTTCTAAATACATTCCCTTTGCATTGAAAAAAAAAAAAGCCTTTTATTCCTTTTATAAGCACTTATGCCTCGAAGGCATTTTCCTTCCCATTTTATAGAAATAAAGCTGAAGACTGGGACTTCCCAGGTGGTCCAGTGGCTAAGACTCCCTGCTCCCAATGCAAGGGGCCTGGGTTTGATCCCTGGTCAGGGAACTAGATCCCACATGCCAGACCTGAAAAAGAAGAGTTTGCATTGCTGCCACTAAAAAAGATCCTGCATCTTTCAACTAAGACCTGGCGCAGCCAAAATAAATATATGAGTGTACACACACACACACACACACACACACACACACACACACACACTTTTAAAAAACTGAGGATGAAAGGAAGGTTCAAGTGTCTTGCTACCTGTTTCATTTCTACTTCCTGGAGTTGCTCCTCTCATTCCCCAAAATGTGCTTACTGTGTCAATATTAAAGAAAGAATTCACCACAGGGAACTATATTCAATATTTTTGTGATAACCTATAAGAGAAGAGAATCTGGAAAGGAATAGATATAGACACAGATTATAAAGCTGAATCACTGGGCTGCATACCTGAAACTGGGGTAGAAATTGCTAGGCAGTCAGTGTAAGACTGAGGCCTCAGTCTTTTTGTCAATAAACATCTCACTCTACTTAACCTAAAGCTATATCCTTTGTTCCAGTTTCCTGACTTTGAGAGGAATGCCTCCTTGGTCTGGTAGATCATCAGCACCCAGACGCAGGACAGGACAACCATTAACTCTTGGCCCTCTTATCTAAAAGAAAAGCAACAGGTAGACCATCAACTTTGGGCCCACATCTGACCCTCTGTGAAATGGCCAGGGGTCCTAAGACAGGGTCACACGATGGTGACGGAGACTGTGAGGAGACTTAGAAACTGGGGATCAAAGGAAGCCAAAAGATGCCAAGTTAAACACTGTAACCTTTAAACTGATTGGCTAGAAATGGCATACGTTAAGGACAAGAGCCAATCAAAACAGTACAGATCGACACTAGAGAGGATATAATGCTGTTGAGTGCTGTAAGCATTTTAATGCTTATAAATGCTGTAAGTCCCACATTTGGGGGCACTTCAGTATCTCCCTGGAGAAGGAAATGGCAACCCACTGCAGTATTCTTGCCTGGAGAATCCCACGGACAGAAGAGCCTGGTGGGCTACAGTGCACGGGGTCGCAAAGAGTCGGACACGACTGAGCGACTTCACTTCAGTATCTCTCAGTGTCTATGCTGAGATCTTTGTTCTTTTCGTCTCTTTAAAATAGATCCTATTTGCTTGCTACTGTGATTGATTGCATGTTTGTGAAGTTCATTCTTCAGCTCTGTGAACAAGAATTCAGATTCCTGTTTCAATACTAACACAACATTGCAAATCAATCATACTTTAACATTTTAGAAAAATGAAAGAACCTAGCTTACAACTTGGATGTTCTGTGTGGTATCCCCAATGCAACTAAAACCCCAGAGCCCAGGCTTGATGGAAAAAGCTTCAGGCACCTAGAGAAGGGAGGTTTGCTCCTGGGAAGATGGGGGACGGAGTAGGAAAGATAAAACCTAAGGCACAGGCACGAGTGGCATCTTTTGAGACAGCCACCTGCTGGTCCCACAGGCTCAAGACAAAGCCCCCTTCCCTGCTCCTTCTCTACAGCCCTTTGCTCCCAATATCCCCCATCTCATCACAGGCCTCCCAATTTAACTTGGTGCCCAAATCATGTGGTTCTCCCCTTCCCTTCACTCTCTGACTAAAAGCCGTCAGCTAGTGCCATCCATTTACCTCCAAAATAGGTCCTGTACGGAACCACTTCCTTCCATGGCAAAGCCTCCCTCACTGCTGGCCTGGACTTGGGCAGTTGCCTCTCCTGGGCCAGCTGGCTTTCTCACTCCCCACGTCCAGCCTGCATTCTGCTCTGCAGTCAATGGGGAAGCTTCTGAAAAGAGCCAGTCACTCTTTTGCTCTTAGAGAAATAAAAGCCACTCCCCACAGGCTGCCCCATCAGCCTGGCCCCAGCCCCTCCCCTTCCCCCTCTTGCCTCTAAGCCCCAGAGTCACTGGCCTCGCCACTCCTGGTCTCTGCCAAGCTCATTCTGTCTTTGCAATTGCTGTCCCCTCTTCCTAGTGCAGCAGTGCTACACAATTTGCCTGCCAGTGGGAGACACGGATTCGAACCATGGGTCTGGAAGACCCCCTGGAGTAGGAAACGGCAATCCGCTCCAGTATTTCTTGTGTGGAGAATCCCAGGGACAGAGGAGACTGGTGGGCTGGAGTCCACGGGGTCACAAAGAGTCGGACACGACTGAGCAAGCATGCAGACAGCCCACTTCCTAGCGTGCTCTTCCCCTCGTCTGTGACGGGTCAGCTCCCTCTCATTATTCAGGCTGCGGTCGGATGTAGGCACTCCTCATCGCATCCTCCAACGAGGTCTTGCTCGTGGGGCTTTTGGTGTCCCCTGCAGGATGTCAGTGTTATGCATACAAGGATCTTGATCTATGTTGTCTGCCCCTGGGTCCCTGACAACTTGGGCTTCCCAGGTGGCTCAGTGGTGAAGGATCTATGTGCCAACTCGGGTGATGCTGGTTGGGAAGATCCCATGGAGGAAGAAATGGCAACCTCCTCTAGTATTCTTGCCTGGAGAATCCCATGGACAGAGGAGACTGGTGGGCTACAGTCCATAAGATTGCAAAGAGTCAGACACCACTGAGCGACTAAGCCTGCATGCATTCTGAATGAATGAATGATCTAAAGGATGAGACTACCCAAGAAAACATCAGCAAGCACATAGAACACTGCTGCCTGGGGCCTAGGACTTCGCCTAGGTAGGGAAGGGATAAACTGTGGTGGGAAAGATTTATTCCAGAGCCAGGCCCATCGGACTCCAGCACACCATCAACTAGCTGTGTGTTCCCCAGCATTATTCAATCCTGTGAGTCTCTTTTCCTGCACAAGGTGGGGATGAGGATAAGTTGGACAGGGAGCCATAGTGAGGGGTCAGTGGGCGCCTGTTGGAAGGCAGAGCTCTGATCACAGCGCCAGGCCATGGAAAGTGCTTGGTCAACACTGGCTCTCAGGTTGACATTGTGGCAGGTGGGTGGAGCCCGGAAGCTGGATGGGTCAGGGCAGGGTAGGGGGCGACGGGGACGGCTGCTCAAGCAGCACCACGGAGCTCACTCTGCAGAGCCATCACGCGCGCTTCCAACAGCAGAGCCCCAGCTGTCCCGTGTGTACACACAAGAAGCAAACACATCCCCAGCCAGCGGGTGCTTCCAGCCGGGGGTCCGCTCCTGGCACCTGCAGGGCCTTGTGACCAGGTGAGCTGTTCCCTGTCTGTTTGCTCAACCACAGCACAGAGGAAATGGCAAAGCACATGGCGTTTGCATCCCTTAGAAGCGGCCAGGTTTCACGAACAGACGGTGCAAAGAGATGACAATGGAGCTAAAGCAAACAGAAGAAGAGAAGCGGCATTAAGCCTGAGACCACAAAAAAAAATCTTACTGTTACTGTAATCATAGTAGGACTTCCTCAAAGCACCAGATATCACGTGTGTCTATTTCCCTGGATCCAAATTGGAACTGCAGCCGAGATGGGGGTTGACCCCCACTGCCAAGCCTGGACCAGCCTGAGTTGCCATAGCAACCAGATGGCACCTGGAGATGCTCCTGATGAATATAGCTGGTTCAGGAGCTACGGGAGGGGGAGCAGCAAGGCAGGAACTGCAAGGCAGTCTGCGTGGCTTCTATGCACTACCCCCACTTGGACAGGGACATTTACATAGCTGCGCTGGGCACCGGGCTTCACCATCCATGGGTTAAACAAGTACCAATAACTCTTGAAGCAGCCTTCTCTCTCCTAAAAATCAGTAAAAGATATAGCCCTTAAAATTAGAGGACTTAAGGCTACCAAAGGGGAAACGTAGGGGGGAGGGGAGGAATAAATTAGGAGATTGAGAGTAACATACAACACCAGATAAGCAACAGGAACTTACTGTATAGAACAGGGATCTATACTCAATATTTTGTAATAACCTATACAGGAAAAGAATCTGAAAAGGTATTTGGCCACCATGCAAAGAGCCCATTCACTGAAAACAGACCCTGAAGATGGGAAAGATTGAGAGCAGGAGGAGAAGGGGATGCGACAAAGGACAGATGGTTGGATAGCATCACCAACTCAATAGACATGAGTTTGAACAAACTCCGGGAGACAATGAAGGACAAAGAATCTCAGAGTACCACGGGCTCCAAAGAGTCAGACACAACTTAGTGACTGAATGACATGTTCTTGAATCACTTTGAAACTGTATCACTTTTCCGTATACCTGAAACTAACATGACATTGTAATCAATTACACTTCAATTACAAAATTGAAAATAAAATTGACTTAAAAGTAGAGAAAAAACATTCTCTAAAGCTTCACAGTCTCCTTAGACCCATTAGAGAAGATGGAAACTCAAAATGCTCACAAGGTCCTTCATTCAGGAAATAAAAATAAGACCAGGCTGGGGGCTGGAATGTAACCTACAAGACTTCAATTTATTCACTGGTGTGGGAGGGTGTCTTTTTCTCCCATCTGGGAGGAAAATTTTTAAACTAAAAATGGCCAGTAGTTTCACATGTAAGAGCCTCTAGCCACTGAAAGTCACGTTCACAAAGCTCTGTTTTTAGTAGGTTAAAACTCGAAGCAACCCAAAGGTCTATTAACAAGCAGAGTGTGGTGTATCCATATAGTGGAACACTACACATCAGTGAAAAAGAGAGCATCGCAGGCACCAGTGTGGATGAATCTCATAGAATGACACAGAGGAAGACCCACCGTGCAATTCCACTGATAGGAAGTCCAAAATCTATTCACTGTTTATCTGAAACTCAAATTTAACTACATGTTCCCTATATTTTTTAATTTGTTTAAACTGACAGCCCACTGAGGGTTGGAAATTCCTCAACTCTTTACCTGGGTCCTGGTAGGAACACAGTATATAGATCTGCGTAAAAATTCATTTGTGCATTTTTCTGCATGTTTGTTGAAATTAAAAGACGCTTGCTCCTTGGAAGAAAAGCTATGACAAACCTAGACAGTGTATTAAAAAGCAGAGATATCCGTGTAGTTAAAGCTATGGTTTTTCCAGCAGTCGTGTACGGATGTGAGAGTTGGACCATAAAGAGGGCTGAGCGCCAAACAATTGATGCTTTCAAACTGCGGTGCTGGAGAAGATTTTTGAGACTCCCTTGGACTACAACTTCAAACCAGTCAATTGTAAAGGAAATCAGCCCTGAACATCATTGGAAGGAGTGATGCTGCTGCCGAAGCTCCAATACTTTGGCCACCTGATGCGAAGAGCCAACTCATTGGAAAAGACCCTGATGCTGGGAAAGATTGAGGGCAGGAGGAAAAGGGGGTAACAGAGAATGAGATGATTGGATGGCATCACTGAATCAATGGACATGAGTTTAAGCAAACTCCAGGAGATAGTGAAGGACAGGGAAGCCTGGTGTGCAGCAGTCCATAGGGTCACAAAGAGTCGGACAGGAAGTGACTGAACAACAATACCAACAAATATTTTTAAAGGCAAAATAATCCTATCAAATTCACTAAGAGCAAGTATATATGCCTTTCCTCCCTACAATTAAGCTTTGATTTGGGCAGAAAAAGGGATATTAGCCAAATCTCCCCACCCAAACACAAGCCCCAGAGGAAGTGGGAAATCTACTCCCTTGTGTTACAGATAAGACTGAGGTTCAGAGAGGAGCAACTGCTCACCAAAGGTCCCATAGCCTGGAGCAAACAGGCCAGTGATACAAATCTAGGTTTCTTGGGGTTCCTAACATCTCTCTCTGAGGTCCAACCCAGAGTCTGACACTAAGCCTTTTACTTACCAAGAACACTTCTCCCAAAACATAATCTGTGGGAGGCCAGAGTATGTCCCCCATGATCTTGGCACCTGAATATGTTATATTATGTGGTGAAAGAAACTGGTCCTAGGTTACACACTTTAAAATAGGGAGCATATCCTGGGTTATTCCTGTGGGCCCAAGCTCATCACATAGGTCTTTAAAAGAAGAGGCAGGACATCCCTGGTGGTCTAGTGGTTAAGAATCCACCTGCCAAAGCAGGGGACACGGGTTTGTTCCCTGGTCCAGGAAGATTCAACATGCCGAGGGGGAACTGAGCCTGTGAGCCACAACTACTGAGCCTGCATTCTGAGCCCATGCTCCCCAACAAGAGAGATCGCCACAGTGAGAAGTCCAAATACTGCAGCTAGAGAGTAGCCCCCCACTCAACACAACTCGGAAAAAGGCAGCAACAAAGATCCAGCTGAAAATAAATTTTTTTTTTTTTTTAAGTAAAAGAGGTCAGAGTTTCAGAGGTAGCAGAGAAGCTCCCTTGCTGCGATCTTTTGAAAGTCAGCCCTCAACACCAGGGTTTGAAAATAAACCAAAAAAAAAAAAAAAGAGAGAGAGAGACAGAGAAAAGGGAAAAAAGGAAAAGAAAAAAGTAAGAGGGAGGCAGAATTGCTGGCATTGCCAGCAATGCAACAGAAAATGAGGCAGGAGAGATTTGAAGCATGGGAGAGAGAGGGACTTGACCCTGGGTCATTACTTCTAAGATGAAGAAGCCACAGGCCAAGGAATGCTGGTGGCCTCAAGAAGCTAAGAACAACGTCCAGCTGCCAGCCAGCAAGGAAACAGGACACCAGGTCACTCGCGATAGCTTGAAACCAACTTCTGCCAACAGCCTGAATGAACAAGGAAACAGATTCTCCCTAGTGTCCAGAAAAGCACACAGCCCACCAACACCTTGACTGCAACCCAGTCAAGCCTATCAGACTTTCAACCCATGGAATCGGCATGCTGTTGGGAAGCCACTCAATTTGAGGTAATTGGATATGGCAGCATAGAAAAAATAATACACAATCCCATATGTGTACAAAAAGAACTGTACAAGCATTTGTTTAAAAAAAAATGTGAGATTAAAAAAAAAAAGGGAATTCCCTACCAGTGCAGAGGTTAGGACTCCATGCTTCCACTGCAGGGGCCAAGGTTCAATCCCTGGTCAGGGAACTAAGATCCCCCATGCCATGTGGCTCAGCCCCGAAAAAGTGAGATTATATATATACATATATGGGTGCTCTCCAGGTGGTGCAATGCTAAAAATCCACCTGCCAATGTAGAAGACATAGAGACTCTGGTTGAATCACTGTGACAGGAAGATCCCCTGGAGGAGGGCATGCCAACCCACTCCAGTGTTCCTGCCTGGAGAACACCATGGACAGAGGAGCCTGGTGGGTCAGCCACAGTCCATGGGGTCACAAATAGTCGGGCCCAACTGACCACACATATACATATATGTATACATATTCACATATACATATACATATCATTGTCTATATAAACACATACATATATTTTTTTGTATGTGTATATACATAAAAGTCTGAATTTTTTTGCACTTAATAATATATCTTAAACAATATTCTACACCAGTTCCTATAGTTTTCTATGAATCCATAGAATTTATCTAGTGTGGACATCTGGATCTTTTCATTTTTTTCTATTCCTCAAAATGTTGTGGCCATCATTTTATATATAAACCCCCATGAAGCTGCTGCAAGTATTTCTTTTATCGACTCTTTTTCCTTTTCTTATTTATTTTTAGTTCTTGGCCATGTCATGCAGTATATGCAGGACCTAGTTCCCTGACCAGGGATTGATCCCGTGCCCTCTGCATTGGAAGCGCAGAGTCTTAACCATTGGACCATCAGGGAAGTCCACGCTACAAGTATTTCTGTAGAATGAATTCTGGAAGTGGCATTGCTGTTTCAAAGATTGTGTGCATTTTAGATTTTGACAGAAGGGCTTCCCTGGTGGTTCAGCGAGAAAGAATTTGCCTGCCAATACCGGAGAAGCAGGTTCCATGCCTGATCCAGGAAGATCCCTTGTGGCACAGGGCAACCAAGCCCGTGCACGACAGCTATTGTGCCTGTGCCCCAGAGCCTGGGAGCCACAACTATCGAGTGCGTGAGCCACAGCTCCTGAAGCCTGGGAGTCCTAGAGCACGTGCTCTGCAGCAAGAGAAGCCACCGCCGTGAGAAGCCGGTGTACCTCAGCTGGAGAGCAGCGGCCACTCACCACAACTAGAGAGCCAGCACGCGCCAGTGAAGACCCCGTGCAGGCAAAAATCAATCAACCAATCAAACTGTAAAAGAAAAGAAAATTTGACAGATATTGCAACCAGAATCAAGGCATCACCCTGGGGAACAAACAGTGTCCAGGGACTACAGCTCCTCTTGAATTGGTGTGGCCACGTGACTCATCTTCACCCATGGGGTGTGAGCAGCAGTGTCACCCTGGGTCAAAGCTTTAAGGAGCAAGTGTGCCCTCAACAAGTTCCTTTTCTCCTCTGCTGGCTAGACATGGGAGACAGTAAGGGCCCTGTGTGTGCTGGAGCCATGAAAAGGTGGGGACCTGGGTCCTTGAGTCACCATGTGGAGGAGGAGAGTCATCCACTGACCAGAAACAGCCTTCCAGGGTAATCAGGTGAGTTGGAAACAAACGTCTTCCTTTGACTTTTCACCCAGTTGGGGGCCTATTTGTTACTGCAGGGTTCCTGTCTTAGTCAGTTTGGCTGCTATAATGAAATATCGTAGACTGAGGGGCTTAAATAACAAACATTTACTTTCTTGCAGTTTGGGAAGCTGGAAGTCCAAGACCAGGTCTGTTCCTGAGGAGGGTTTGCTTCCTGGTTTGTAGATGACCACCTTCTCTCTGTGTCCTTACATAGAGGAGAAAGCAAGAAAGAGATGGTGTCTCTTTTTATAAGGGCAGTAATTCCTGGAGAAGGAAATGGCAACCTACTCAAGTATTCTTGCTGGGAAAATCCCATGGACAGAGAAGCCTGGTTGGCTACAATCCATGGGGTCACAGAGTCGGACACAACTTAGCAACTGAACAACAACAATCCCATCACGAGGACCCCAACCTCCTGATCTCACTTAAACCTACTGACCTCCCATCTCCAAATAGCATCCGATTGGAAGTTAGGGACTTCAAAATATGAATTTAGGGGTACATCAGCCAGTACATAGCATTTCCCTACTGGTAAAGAATCTGCCTGCAATACAGGAGACCTGGGTTTGATCCCTGGGTCAAGCAGATCCCCTGGAGAAGGAAACGGCAACCCACTCCAATATTCTTACCCGGAGAATTTCATGGACAGAAGAGCCTGGTAGGCTACAGTCCATGGGGTCGCAAAGAGCCGGACACGACTGAGTGACTAACACACACAACTAATTAACTATTTCACAGAAGCAACACTGGTTTCATTCAATGAATGTTTTTCTCATGCTTTGAAAGCTTTGCATTCAAGACACTCCGCACAGGTGTGGAGTCCTGTTGAGAACACCAAGGCGTTCATTAAAAAGACAGCTAAAGATAGCATCTCTCAGAAAATCATTTGCTCTCACCTCTTCCCTCTTGCTCTCTCTCTCGGCCTTCATCCTCTTTCTTCCGCTTGCTGTGTGAGCTCTCTTAGGTAGTCTCATGCCTCCCTGTATTGCTCTGTGAGCTAAGATCTCTGTTAACAAGGCATCTCAACTAGCCCCAGACTAAACAAGTGCTGCTAAGACCCACGGAAAAAAATGGTATCTCTTCCTGAGTTCTAGGCTGAAGAGAAATTCAACAGACTGTGGATCTTAATAGCCAGGATAAAGCTAATTCAAATGTTATTTTCAACCGCCCTTCAAATGCATTCATCCCTTTCTAGATGTTTTATTTGACTGGTAGTAAAAGTGATTTCTGGACCCTAAACAATCTCCGGAACAGGTAAGGGACAAGTGCAGGGTTCTACCTAGAAGTAAAAACTTATAACAAAAAAAAAGACTTCTCTGGCAGTCCAGTGGTTAATACTCCACACTTCCAATGCAGAGGGCATGGGTTTGAAGCCTGGTCAGGGAAGATCCTACATGCCCTGCAGTGAGGCCAAAAAAAAAAAAAGATGAAGGAGGTTCAAGGGGTAGGGGACATATGTATACCTATGGCTATCATGTTGATGTAGGGCAGAAACCAACACAACATTGTAAAGCAATTATCCTTCAATTAAAACTTTTTAAAAATGGGAAGAAAAAAGACTTTAAAATACTTCTTCAAATTAAAAAAAGCAGGGAGTAACAAAAACAAAAATCAGTAAATGGGACTGCATCAAACTAAAAAGATTTTGTACAGCAAAAGGAACCATCAACAAAACAAAAGGCAATCTATAGAAAGGGAGCAGATATTTGCAAATTGTGCATCGGATGTGAGTGCTAAGTCGCTTCAGTCGTGTCCAACTCTGTGCAACCCTAAAGACTGTAGCCTGTCAGGTGCCTCTGTCCATGGGATTCTCCAGGCAAGAATACTGGAGTCGGTTGCCATTTCCTTTTCCAGGGCATTGTCTGGACCCAGGGATCAAACCTGGGTCTCTCAAATCTACCTGCATTGGCAGGTGGATTTTTTACCATCAGCACCACTTGGGGAAGCCCCATATATCAGATACGAGGTTGGTATCCAAAATCTGTAAAGAACTCATACAACTCAGTAGCTTAAAAAAAAAAAAACTGTATGGCTGAGTCCTGTTGCTGTCCACCTAAAACTATCACGACACTGTTCATCAGCTATACTTCAATACAAAATAAAAATTTTAATTAAAGAATTTGGCAGGGGAGATTTCCCTGGTGGTCGCGTGATTAAGACTTCAACATTCCACTGCAAGGGGTGTGGGTTTGATCCCTGGTTAGGGAATGAAGATGTCCCATGCTTTGCAGTGCAGTCAACACATAGTTTAAAAAAAAAATCAATGGAGGCACTAAACAGTTTTCTAAAAGAGACATCCAAATGGCCAACAGTGAAATGAAAATGTGCTCAGCATCACTAATTCTCAGGGAGATGCAAATCAAAACCACAATGAGATATTGTTGCACACTGTTTAGAATCACTACCATCAAAAAGACAAGAGGGCTTCCCTGGCAGCTCAGTGATAGAGAATCCTTCTACCAACGCAGGAGACATGGGTGCGACCCCTGATACAGGACGATACCGCCTGCCGAGGAGCAACTAAGCCTGTGCGCCACAACTACTTAGCCTGTGCTGCAGAGCCCGGGAGTCGCACCTACTAATCCCATGTGCCTCTGCTACTGAAACTCTGGCGCCCTTGAGCCCATGCTCCACAACGAAAAGCCACCACAAGGAGAAGTCTGCACCACTAGAGAGTAGCCCCTGCTCGCCCCAGCTAGAGAAAAGCCCGAGCAGCCACGAAGACCCAGCACAACCAATAAACAAATAAATAAAATTATTTTTTTAAGGATAAGAGATGACAAGTGATGGCAAGGATACAGAGAAAAGCGAACCCTCATGCACTGTTGGTGGAAGGGCTGAAAGGTAACAGGGAAGTAATCCAAATGTCCATCAATAGATGAAGACAAACGAAATATCCAATGGGATGTTTTTTGGCTTTGAGAAGGAAGGAAATCCAGACACGTGCCACAACATGAATGTACCTTGAGAACATTATGCTCAATGAAGGAGACCAGTCACAAGAGGACAATTGCTGTACGATTCCACTTATATGAGGCCAAATTATAGAGACAGAAAGTAGAATGGTGGGTTGCCAGGGGCTGGGAGGAGGGCAAGTGGGGTTTAACATTTAATGGGGACAGATTTTCTGCTTGAGAAGATGAAGAAGAGTCCTGGAGATGAATAGTGAGTTGCAACTGCTGAGCCTGCATGCTGCAATTACTGAAGCCAGCATGCCTAGAGCCAGGGCTCCAGAAAAAGAGAAGCAACCACAGCGAGAAGCCCCCCATCGCTGCACCTGGAGAAAGTCTGAGCACAGCAACAAAGACTCAGCACAATCGAAAATAATTGTTTTAAACACCCTCTTTTTAAACTTTTTCTTTTATATTGGAGTATAGCTGATTAACAATGTGTTAGTTTCAGGTGTACAGCAAAGTGAATCAGTTATACATATACATGTATCTCTTCTTTTTCAAACTCTTTCCTCATTTAGCTTGTTACATAATAATGAGCGGAGTGAGCCGAGTTCCCTGTGTTGTACAGTAGGTACTTGCTGGTTATCCATTTTAAATATAGCAGTGCAGACATCCACTTATTGAGGGCACCAGTAAGGAGATCTAGACATATATCAGAGCTTTCATGCTAATTCAGACAACCCAAAGCCACTCTGTCTCAGGCAGAGTGAATTCACCCCATACCCCACCTATGCCAAGAGAAGCTAAGAGAAAGGTGAAATGAAAAAGCCAGGGCCAATAAGAGCTCTTGTTGCTTGGGGCCAAACTCCAGAATTGCCCCACATACACGAGAACAGAGCTAAAGAAAATGTCAAGCCAGATGGCAAAGGCTGAAGGCTAGGCTGAGACCAGCACGCCAGCATAGCCCAGAGTACAGCTGCAAAGGTCCCTCCCCTGCTGAGAAGAAACTATGTCGCAGCTGGGCTTGTTTTTCACCTGCTTGGTCAGTTGTCCATCACAGTGGAGGGAGACACACGCTCCCTCTCACCAGGATGAACAGATCCCCTGGGATTGCCGGATGATTTTTCACAGCAGCCTCTGGACACTGACTAAGCTTTAGGAAGGAGAGAGGAGTGGAAACCCTTGGGGTGCAGGCTGCTGGGCAACATCCAGGTGAACCACTGAGATTTATTTATTTATGGCTGCAACAGGTCGTACGTTCAAGGCATGGGCTTCCCTCCAATTGTGGTGCTCGGACTCCAGAGCTCACAGCCTCCATAGTTGCAGCAAGCAGGCTCTCTAGCTGAGGCTCGCAGGCTTAGCTGCCCCGCAGCATGTGGGATCTTAGTTCCCCAACCAGGGATCGAACCCACATCCCCTGCAATGGGAGGTGGATTCTTAACCACTTGACCACCAGGGAAATACCGCAAGCTGAATTCTTCTTCCCAATTATAGTCTAATGGTTCCATCATCCTTTCCATCATTCATGCATTCATCCAGCCAGTGATATTTATTGAGCACCTACTATGTGTCTGTCGTAGGGGACCCAAGGAGAATATGTAAACAAAAGGGAATATGGATTCCCTGCCCTCGCGGAACGGACATTCTAGTAAGCGAGACAGACAAGAAACAAGATTAAACAAGTAAAATTATGCAGACAGAGGAAAGAAGATAGAAGAGGAGGGAAAAGAAGGGGAAGTGGAATGTCATTTACAGAAGGTAGGATTTCCCTGGTGGTCCAGTGGTTAAGAATCCACTTTCCAATGCAGGGGAAATGGGTTCCATCTATGGTTGGGGAACTAAGATCCCACATGGTTGTGGGGCAACTAAGTCTGCACGTCACAATTATGGAGCCAGAGATCATGCTCCACAATTAGAGAAGCCCATACGTAGCTAAAAAGACCTTGCACAGCCAAAATAAAAAAATAATAATTTAAAAAAGAAGAAGAAGGTGGTCAGAAAGGACCCTTGTGGGAAAGCTCCATTTGAGCAAAAACCTGAAGGAGGTGAGGGAGGAGCCATGAGGGTTGGGCGGTGGAGCGGGGAGAGACTGGTCCAGGCAGAGGGAATAGCCCGTGCAAAGGCCCCATGGATGGAGCGTGCCTGGTGAGTCCAGGGAACAACAAGGAGGCCTGTGTGGCTGGAGCAGAGTGAGCGAGTGAGCTGACAGAGGAAGGTGACAGGGATAGACGGTAGAGAGCCTTGTGGATTACAGAGAGGACATAGGATTTTGCTATTATTGTTTTTGTTGTTTTTTATGAAAATGAAAGAGGAGAGTGAAAAAGTTGGCTTAAAACTCAACATTGAAAAAAATAAGATCATGGTATTCAGTCCCATCACTTCATGGCAAATAGATAGGGAAACAATTGAAACAGTGACAGACTTTATTTTGGGGGGTTCCAAAATCACTGCAATGGTGACTGCAGCCATGAAATTAAAAGACACTTACTCCTTGGAAGAAAAGTTATGACCTACTTAGACAGCATATTAAAAAGCAGAGACATTACTTTGCCAACAAAGATCCGTCTAGTCAAGGCTATGGTTTTTCGAGTGGTCATGTATGAATGTGAGAGTTGGACTATAAAGAAAGCTGAGCACCAAGAACTGATGCTTTTGAACTATTGGAGAAGACTCTTGAGAGTCCCCTTGGACTGCAAGGAGATCCAACCAGTCCATCCTAAAGGAAATCAGTTCTGAATATTCATTGGAAGGACTGATGTTGAAGCTGAAACTCCAACACTTTGGCCAGCTGATGCAAAGAACTGACTCATTGGAAAAGATGCTGGGAAAGATTGAAGCTGGGAAGAGAAAGGGATGACAGAGGATGAGATGGTTGGATGGCATCACCAATTCAAAGGACATGAGTTTGAGTAAACACCGGGAGTGGGTGATGGACAGGGAGGCCTGGTGTGCTGCAGTCCATGGGGTCACAAAGAGTCGGACACGACTGAGAGACTGAACTGATCTGACTGAAGGTGGGAGGCGTGGAAGATTCTAAGCAGAGGAGGGACATGGCCTGACTCAGGTGTTCTCAGGCGCCCCTGGAAGTCAGATTTGTGAGAAACTCAAAAAGTCATAGGAGTGATCACCCTCTCTTCCTCCTTCACCCCACATTCTACTCATCATCAGCACTACTGACTCTTCCTCATACTTCTCTTTCACTTGCCAAGGTTCAGACCCTCATTCAATCCATGCAGAGGGACTGTAATCTTTTCCTCTGTGTTCTGAGCCCTAACTCTCACTTCAATTCATCATAGCCTATCAGGTTATCTGTTGGCCAATCCCAAAGACTTCCCGCTGCCAATCCTGAACACATCCTAACTTCCACACCTCTTTGCCTTCCATCCTGAATATCCTTCTATCTCCCCATCTCCAAAGTCCAGCTCAAAAGATGTTTCTGTGGATGTTTCTTGGCAGTCCAGGGGGTGAGACTGCACACTTCTAGTGCCAGGGGGCATAGGTTTGATCCCTGGTCAGGGAACTATGATCTTCCATGCCCCTGGGCACAGGCAAAATAAATAAATAAAAGGGGAATTGTTGTTGTTTTTTTTTAATATGTTTCTGGGGTTTCCCTGTTGGTCTAGTGGTTAATGAGTAGCAATTGAGGGCAGGAGGAGAAGAGGGCAACAAAGGATGAAATGGTTGGGCGGCATCATCAACTCAATGGACATGAGTTTGAGCAAATCCCAGGGGATAGTGAAGGACAGGGAAGCCTGGCATGCTGCAGTCCATGGGGTTGCAAAGAGTCAGACACACCTGAGCAACTGAACAACAATGACGAATTGTGGTTAAGAAAACCCCAGCTAATGCAGGGGACACACATTTGATCCCTGGTCCGGGAGAATCCCACGTGCCTCAGAGTGGCAAAGCCTGTGTGCCACAACCACTGAAGCCTGCAGACTGAGAACCTGTGCTCTGCAACAGGAGAAACCACTGCAATGAGAAGCCTGAGCATCGCAACAGAGTGTAGCCCCTGATTACCACAACTTGAGAAAGCCTTCAGGCAGCAACAAAGACCCAGAACAGCCAAAGATAAATGAATCTTAAAAAAAAAAAAAAAAAAAAAAGGATTATTCTGCTATCAATCCTCCAAGAGAATTTACCAGCGCCCAAATCCTTCACCTGCCCACATGTGCCCACGGTTCTCTACCTCCAGCACCTGCCACTTCCTGCATGGGGCTAGTTCTGGGTGCAGGATTGAAGGACAGGCCAGAGGTTCTGGGGAGTTATACCCTTGGAATATTCCTCAACCAATGACTGATGAGAGTTGGTGGAGAAATGCCCCCAGCTTTGCAACCGGCCTGCTTGGTTCCTGGATCAGTCCCTTCCTGCTACGTGACTTTGGGCAAGCCACTTCACCTCTCTGAGCTAGTTTCCCCATCTGTAAAATGAGGATGATGAGAGCACAGACTTCATCAGCTCTTGTGAAGATGAAATCATTTCAATCTACGCAATGTGCTCGCAACAGTGACCCACACATGGTAATTTCCTACATATGAGGCGTGCACGCATGCTTAGTCGTGTCTGGACTGCAGTCCTCCAGGCTCCTCTGTCCGTGGGATTTCCCAGCCAAGAATACCGGAGTGGGTTGCTGTTTCCTTCTCCAGGGGATATTCCCAACCCAAGATTCGAACCTGGGTCTCCTGCATTGTAAGCAGGTTCTTTACCATCTGAGCCACCAGGGAAACCCAAGATCCCACAAGTTGTGTGGCAAAAAAAACCAAGGTGGATCCTCTTGTGCAGAGCAATATCACAACTGGGCTCATGCTCCAGACGACTGACACCACTCATCATCCTATATTGTCGCTTTCTCTCTTAAACTTACTTGAATCCATTGGAACCGGAAGGTTAAATGGAAAAAAAAAAAATAGACTGCCAGGAAAAAATAAAATAGAACTCCGCCCAGGAGAGAATGGGGCTCTAAAGTTGTTCCCTTAAACCAAACATTTAAGGGACATTTGCTGTCCTCTGTGTTCTCAGGGTTAGGGGCACAGTTTTGCCTACAAACTGCATCTTTGGAATCCTTTGCCTTCAATACATGGGTTTTATTCATTTATTTGCTTGCACCGGGGCTTAGCTGCAGCACACAGAATGTTTAGTGGCAGCATTCAAACTCTTAGCTGCAGCATGTGGGATTTAGTTCCCTGACCGGGGATGGAACCCAGACCCTTTGCATTAGGAGCTCGGAGTCTTAGCCACTAGAGCACCAGGGAAGTCCCCAGTACATGTGTTTTTGACTTTGCACTTAGCATTAGTAGGAACTTCATGATCTCCCTCATTCATTCTGCCCCTTTGACCAACCAGCGGCTGTGGATGGTCATCAACATATTGCTACACGAAGACATTAATCCATTATGATGGTAATTGTCAGTGCTGACATACATCGTTTGTTCAGCAAATATTTACTGAGTACCAACTGTGTGGCACTGTGACTCAATTATTCCACACCTTGAGATCTTAAAGCTCTCAAGATATCATCTAGAAACTGCCTCCCCACTGGAGCTGAAAGAAATTGTAGTGATGGTTTTGGCTGGAGGGAAAGAGCTGGATACTAAAATCGGAATCACTTTTAGAAAAAGAAGAAGTGAGTCGTCTGGGTTTCCAGTCCTGAAAAAATATTTGAAGACTGAGCCTCCCTACATTGTTCTTGCTCACTAAGAATGAACGTGTGACTGTCGGTGGGAAAGTAAATTGGTGCATCCGCTGTGGAGAACAGTACGGAGGTTCTTTAAAAACCTAAAGCTAAAATTACTGTATGACCCTGCAATCTCACTCCAGGGCATACGTCCAGAGAAAAGCATGATCTGAAGGGATACACGCACTCCAACGTTCTTTCAGAACTATTTACAGCAGCCAAGGCATGGAAGCAACCTAAATGTCCATTGACAGGGGAATAGATGAAGAAAATGTGGTCCGTATACACAATGGAATATTACTCAGCCATTAAACAGAATGAAATAATGCCATTCATGGCAACACGGATGTACCTAGAAAGTGTCGTACTGAGTGCAGTAATTCAGACAGAGGATGAGAAATAGCACGTGACCTCCATTATTTGTGGAATCTAAAAAGAAATGATACAAATGAACTTACAAAATAGAAAGAGACTCACAGACTTAGAAAACAGACTCATGGCTGCCAGGAGGAAGGGATAGTTACAGAGTCTGAGATGGTCATGGACACACTGCTGTATTTAACGTGGATGATCAACAAGAACTTATTGGCTAGCACAGGGAGCTCTGCTCAACGTGATGTGGCAGCCGGGGTGGGAAGGGGTTTGGGGAGAATGGATACATGTACATGCATGGCTGAGTCCCTCCATTGTTCACCTGAAACTATCACAACATTAATCGGCTCTATGCCAATTTTTTAAAAAGTTCAAAATAAAAACGGATGAATGTGTGAAATAGTAGGGTCTAGGATATGTTTCCAATACTCATCTGACCTGCATGCTCTAAGGGAGGGGTAGGTGGGACACGTGAAAGAAAGGGGAAGTTGAAGTCTGAGCTACAAAAGAAATCAGAAGTGAAAAGAAGTCAGACACATTTCTATGAAGTATGGAGAAGAGGGAAATCCATAAAGAGAGAAAGCCTGTAGTTGGTTGCCAGGGGCCAGGGGATTGAGGAATGAGAGTAACTGTTTCATGGTAGAGAGTTTCTGTTTGAAATGAACAGAAAATTCTGGAACAGTTAATAAATAGAGGTAATGGTGGCAAAACATTACAAATATACTAATACTGCTTAACTGGTGAAATTAAAATGGTAAAAACAGTAAACTTTATGTTGGGTGTATTTTAAATTAGAAAAGAAACTGGATACGCATCCTTGCTCTGGAGAGAAATTTAAAAGTAGCCAAAATTAGCACAGAGAACTGAGATCAATATCTTGTAATAACCTATAGTGGAAAAGAATCTGAGGAAGAATATATATACTTATATAGGCTGTGTTTAGTCACTCAGTGGTGTCTAACTCTTTGAGACCCCCTGGACTATAACCTACCAGGCTCCTCTGTCCATGCGGATTCTCCAGGCAAGAATACTAGAATGGGATGCCATGACCTCCTCCAGGGATCTTCCCAACTCAGGGATCAAACCCAGGTCTCCCGCACTGAAGGCGGATAATTACCAGCTGAGCCATGAGGAAAGCCCAAGAATACTGGAGTGGGTAGCCTATCACTTCTCCAGGGAAACTTCCCAACCCCGGAATTCAAAACAGGGTCTCCTGCATTGTATACATATATATATATATAAAAATTACTTTGCTGTAGGCCTAAAACTAACACAACACTGTAAAATAACTATACTTCAATTTTTTAATGATCAAAAAGGTAATAAATAAGTTTGTGCTAAGTCGTTCATTCTGGCTCTGAGTGAGAGACTACACCATTGTGTAATCTGGGTCATTAAGATCTTTTTTGTACAGCCAGACATTCTGGAGTGTGAAGTCAAGTGGGCCTTAGGAAGCACTGCTGCCAATAAAGCTATTGGAGGTGCCGGAATTCCAGCAGAGCTATTTAAAATCCTAAAAGATGATGCTATTAAAATGCTGCACTCAATATGTCTGCAAATCTGGAAAACCCAGCAGTGACCACAGGACTGGAAGAGGTCAGTCCGCATCCCAGTTCCCAAGGGCAGTATCAAAGAGTGTTCACACCACTGGACAGTTGTACTCATCTCCCACGCTAGAAAGGTCATGCTCAAAATCCTGCATGCTAACTTCAGCATATGTGCACCGAGAACTTCCATATGTCCAAGCTGGGTTTAGAAAAGACCCAGGAACCAGAGATCAAATTGCCAACATTTGCTGGATCATAGAGAAACCAGGGGAATTCTAGAAAAACATCGACTTCTGTTTCATTGACTACACTAAAGCCTTTGATTGTGTGGATCATAACAAACTATGGAAAATTCTTAAAGGGATGGGAATACCAGACCATATTACCTGTCTTCCTAGAAACCTGTATGCGGGCCAAGAAGCAACCATTAGAATCCTGTATGGAACTGACTGGTTCATTGAGATTGAGAAAGGAGTACGACAAGGCTGTTTATTGTCACCCTGTTTATTTAATTTCTATGCAGAGCACATCATGGGAAATGCCAAGTTGGATGAGTTACAAGCTGGAATCAAGATTGCCAGGAGAAATGTCAACAACCTCAGATATGCGGATAATACCACTCTAATGGCAGAAAGTGAAGAGGTACTAAAGAGCCTCTTGATAAGGGTAAAGGAGGAGAGTGAAAAAGCCGGCTTAAAATTCAATATTAAACTAAGATCATGGCATCCAGTCCCATCACTTCATGGCAAATAGAAGGGGGAAAGGTGTAAGCAATGATAGATTTCCTGTTCTTGAGTTCTAAAATCGCTGTGGATGGTGCACACAGCCATGAAATTAGAAGACGACTGCTTCTTGGCAGGAAAGCTATGACAAACCTAGACAGTGTGTTCAAAAGCAAAGACATCACTCTGCTGACAAAGGTCAATATAGTCAAGGCTATGGTCTTTCCATAGTCTTGTACGGATGTGAGAGCTGGACAATAAAGAAGGCAGAGCACTGAAGAACTGATGCCTTTGAACTGTGGTGCTAGAAAAGACTCTTGAGAGTCCCTTGAAAAGCAAGGAGATCAAACCAGTCGATCCAAAAGGAAGTCAACCCTGAATTCTCTTTAGAAGGATTAATGCTGAAGCTGCAATACTTTAGCCACTGAGGGGAACAGCTGACTCGCTGGGAAAGACCCTGATGCTGGGAAGATTGAAGGCAGAAGGAGAAGAGGGTGACAGACAGTGAGATGGTTGGACGGCATCACCAATTCAATGGACATGAACTTGGGCAAACTCTGGGAGATACTGCGGGACAGGGAAGCCTGGGGTGCTGCAGTCCACGGGTAGTGAAGAATCGAACACAACTTCGCAACTGAACAAGAAGTCGGTCACTCAGTAGTGGCCAACTCTTTGTGACTCCATGGCCTGTAGCCCACCAGGCTCTTCAGTCCATGGGATTTCCCAGGCAAGAACACTGGAGTGGGTTGCCATTTCCTCCTCCAGGGGATCTTCCTGACCCAGGGATCGAAATTGCATCTCCTATATCTCCTGTGTTGGCAGACAGACTCACGGAACCACCTAGGAAGCCCATAATAAATGAAGCTTTACAAAACCACATTACCTTCATTAATCAATTCTTGCAACAATATCAACAACAAACAAGTAGCCAAGATTTAGTGAGCACCTACTATGTGCCCAGCACTGAGCATCACCTGGCCTGGTCCCCCAGGACCTCTACTATTGGGATGCCACAATTGGCCTGTCAACTAGAACACTGATGCACAGACTTAAGCCCCAGTTTCTAAGACTCTGACTAGCCAGTCAGACTCTGATTCTGCCCTGGAATCCAGCTGAAATGCAGATTCTAACTCAACAGGCCTGGATGGGGCCTGAGACTCTGCATTCCCAGAGTATGCTGCCAGTCCAGGGTCTGCACTTTGAAGATGAAGGTCTGAGGAGTCTGACCAGCTCCCCTCCCCTCCCGCACTCAGTTAAGTCAGTCTCGCTGACCGCCATCAGACAGGCTTGGCCTTGCTGGGAGGGGCTTACGAGAGCATGCCAAGAGCCCTCGCCTGTCTGTCACTGTGAAGACAGTTGGCTTGAAAGATCCTGGAATAAGATCTTCCCTCACTTGCCCTTGGCCACTAAGGGCCCTCTTGTCCTGTAAGGTAGCATTTAAAAAAAAAATAAGAAAACAAGTCAAACCTTCTGCTAGTGCCGTGATGTTCAAGAGCTGCACTTGGCATTACTTTGCCGGTCATTTGCCCAGTAATTTGTTCAATGTCAAATCCGCCCTTGGGGGACTCCCCTGGCGGTCCAGGGGTTAAGACTCTACACTTCCATTGCATTGGGTTTGATCCCTGCCGGGAGAACTAAGATTCCTCAAGTCAGTGCTGCCCACCTCACCCCCCAAAAATAAAACACCTTTAGGAAAAAAATCTGCCCTTTGCCTCCAGAACCTTAGTCCTGATCTTTCCCCACTGAATTTGGGGGAGCAAGAGGGGCAGCACTGAAGTAACCCAGTCTTATCTAGAGGGATGACGGCATTTGCCTCAAGCAGCATCTTTATGTGCTCAACGACTCCAACATTCCCGACTCTTTGCAACCCCATGGACTGTATAGCCCGCCAGGCTTCTCTGTCCATGGAATTCTCCAGTTAAGAATACTGGAGTGGGTTTCCATTTCCTTCTACAAAAAGCAGAGTAAGGCACCATGCATTGGCTGGAACGCCTTTATGCGTGCCTGCATATCCCAGTGTTTTAGAGGAAAACATCAATGGGATAGTCAGCTACTAAGACCTCTGGAGTTGGGAGCTTTCCTGCAACCTGGGTCTTGGGTTTGGAAGATCTAGAAGCCAAGTTAAGGATGAGGGGCCAGAGTCAGCCAGACACAGGAGACTGCCTTTCTCCCAACCTCCCCACCGCAACCCCCCATCCCTCCCCCATCCCTCCCCCATCCCTCCCCCATCCCTTCCCCATCCCTCCCCCATCCCTCCCCCATCCCTCCCCCGTCCCTCCCCCATCCCCCAGAGACCTAAGCCAGTCCCTGAAAGAGCCCGCAGGGGAAATGGCAGGTCTGCCCCGAAGTTGGCGACTCTGAACAGGAAACTCAGGATGGAACCGGAATACCTAGTGGAGATCCCTACCAGCCTCCTACCCCGGCACCTAGAAGCTAAGGAAGGAGGCGGCCCAGGGAAGAGCGCCCCTCTTGTCTGTTCCGCCACGGCGGAGGCCACTGCCTCCTGGAAGCTATATCGTCCTCCTGTTTACATTTCCTTTTGATTCCTTCTTCCAGCTCAGTCCCTCAGGAACCCTCAAAGCCCGAGCCCCGGGAAAAGGCAGAGGAGCCCAGCCTGCGGGGCGCTTCCCCCTCCCGCCCCCACCAGCCACGTGTTCTCTGAAGCTGTCAGCGAGCGAGAGCCAGAGAGGAGAGTGATTTCTCTCATTTCTTGAGAAATAAAAGCCACCCGGAGAGTCAGTTCTGTCCAAACATTTCCTAAAGGGAGGGGTTGGTCTAGAGGGGTGCCTAGCACTGTCTCTGCTTTTCATTTGGAGCAAGGGTGGGCAGAATATTAAATATTAAACAGAACAAGAGGTTGCCTAAGACAGCGTAATTATCCTCAACAGCCATCTGCCATCTCCCTTTTTCCAAACGTATTCACGCCGGTTAGAGCACAGCAAACAAGGACCGGCGACACGGGGGGCGTGAACTTTTGTTTCTGGGACCACCACCCCGCACCCCCCACCACAACAAAGTCGTAGGCGATGGGGGAGGGGAAGGCGCGCAAGATTCCAAGCTCGTCAATTAGTCCAGCCTGCCTGCATCTTAAAGCAAAAACAGACTAATTTAGACTTGAGTGATGGCCGGGGGCGTGGCGGAGGACAGGAGACGGGGTTGGGGGAGACATTTAAAAAAAAGTAGAATTAGACTTAGCTTAGAAACTATGATCATTGGGGAAATGTCACGGGCCCAGAGCAGGTGGCAGAGATACCAAGTGCTACAGGAGGGCTAAGGGCAGTTGAGGGTAAATGAATATTTCAGCAAGAAGTAAAAGCTGGAGATCAGGGGGTCTGCCCCCAGCAAGAGAAGCTGCGGGGAGAAATAAACTTCCCACCCCCAAAGAAAACCTATTCAGAGGAAGGAGGGGGTCATTGGGTTCTTACCTTTGCCTATACAGGTAAGGTTGCAGCAAGGAAATAAAGATTAGACTCCCTGCAGAACTCTGCCCCCCAGATTTTGTCGCTCACTCACCTGTGTGGCATGGGCTCTGGCGCTCAGGCTGTGTGGTTAGTGGGCAGCGCAGCGAGTCCTCCGGCTGTCCTGAGGGCCCCACCTTGTCAGCGCCCAGGGGTCCAAGCCAGCAGATGCCCACGCATCCATTGCCTGCCCAATGGAAAGGAAAAGGGGGCCCCGCAGGAAAGAGAGAGAAAGGGGACGCCAAGAGCAGCCAAGCTCGGAGCTGAGGGCTCCCCACAAAGGCAGGTGCCAAATGGGGCTTCTGTGCCAGATGACAGTGGGGGAAAGGGAGAAGGAAGAGGGGGAGGTTTCCCTAATGTTGGGAGGAGACAGGGGAGGACTAACGTGTCCTCAGCCCCTGATCATCTCCAGCAAAGTACTTACTGCTCGGGAACCCAGGACAGGGAGGCTATCCAGCCTCCCATCCACAGTGCTCCTCAGGGGAAAATAAAAGGGAATTCTTACTCTCGGCTCTCTGCCCCTTAACACTGGACCGCGACCTCCCAGCACGGGGCAGGACTCTCTGGAAGGATGCTGTGTATCACCCCTCTACCTTCTTCCAGAGCAGCTTCTCTTAAGGAGCCAGGAAAGGCTCTGTCTCTCCTACTTAGTGGGTTTGCGGAAGGGGCGTGGGTAGCAGGCGGGAATCAGCATGGATGTGGAATCACACTTAAAATTTAACCATCTCCCCTCCGCCAGATTACCTAAATTATTGATGCCCTTACAGAAACACTAATTAGAGGACAGCTGCTAACCCCACCCCACCCCCAGTCTCTTCTGTTCTCTGGCGAAACAGCTTTCCTTTGAGCTCCCTCCCACCCCCTTAAGGCAAAGGGAGTTGTATGATTTGAATATAAAGGCAGCAAGAAGAAAATTTGAGTCTTTGGATGCAAAAAGGCAACTGATGGCAAGCTTCACAGGTTTGTTCGCTGCATGCGTAGACATAGGTTTCCAAAACTGGGGTGACCCCCTTTCTCCTTTTAAAGGAGGCTCCTTTTAAAGATGAGCTGTGTGTCTTATAAGAGGCATCTAGGGCAGAGAGAAGCCTCACGTTTCATAAGGTGGAGTCAAAATGGGAGGATTTACCTCACTGGGGAAAGAAGCATTGTTTATACAGGAGCAATTAAACCTGGGCTGGGTGTTAGAGGATATTAAAGAATTACTGTTCTTTTTATCAAGTTTCTTAGTAGTATTTTGATTGTGCTCAGTCCTGTCTGACTCTTTGCTGCCCCATGGACTGTAGCCCACCAGGCTCATCTGACCATGGGATTTTCCAGGCAAGAATACTGGAGTGGGTTGCCACTTCCTACTCCAGGGGATCTTCCCTACCCAGGGGTCAAACCCATATCCCTGTGTCTCCTGCATTGGCAGATGGATTCTTTACCACTGTTACCACCTGGGAAGCCCAGTATTTTGATTATGTTGTTTTTTAAAGCCTTTATGTATCAGGGATACATGTTGAAGTATTTATGCTTAAGGTGATAGGTTGTTTCCAGGAGTAATGAATGAATAAACAAAATTTCAGATCCTCTGTAATAGGGAAGAAGAAACGTGACTCCATATTGAATCTTTTACTTTAACCTTTGCAGTCCATTGCTTTTGCTACAATAATGTTGTCTATAGCCTGAAATATACTGGATAGCCCATTTTCAAGCCTCTGACCTTAAAAGGTATAACAGTTTCCCATTCACATAGATATAGAAAGTTGCAGAATGTGAAGAAGGAAATGGCAACCCTCTCCAGTATTCTTGCCTGGGAAGTTCCATGCATAGAGGGGCCTGGTGGGCTACAGTCCATAGGATTGCAAAGAGTAGAACACGACTTAGCAACTAAACAACAATCGCAACAAGGTGGGTTGACACTGCTGATGGGAATCACAGGATGTGCAGATCTGGCTTCTTGAAAATGCTGATTCCTCCTGCTGCTGCCTCTGCTAAGTCGCTTCAGTCGTGTCCGACTCTGTGAGACCCCATAGACGGCAGCCCACCAGGCTCCCCCGTCCCTGGGATTCTCCAGGCAAGAACACTGGAGTGGGTTGCCATTGCCTTCTCCAAGGCATGAAAATGAAAAGTGAAAGTGAAGTCACTCAGTTGTGTCCAACTCTCTGCGATCCCATGGACTGCAGCCTACCAGGCTCCCCCGTCCATGGGATTTTCCAAGCAAGAGCACTGGAGTGGGGTGCCATTGCCTTCTCCTGATTCCTCCTACCTTCCTACAATTTCCTCTTTTTGTGGGGAGAGAGCAAATTAGCCAAGATGGTGTGGTCAGGCTTTCTTGCCCCGTGGCCTCTCGCTCTTGCCCCCTGTTTTATAAATGATTATGTGACAGCTGTTTCAGAGAGCAGCTGGCACATTCTGCTGAATACATGCTCGGGTGCCTCGGGACTGAACTTGCTTGGTTTGGATACACATACCAGCTCGCCCTGACTGGAGTCAATACTGGGTACGCTTCTAGCCATTGGTTCTGATGCTCCGCTGGAAAGACCCCCCTGTTGAGTGCCTGCCCCAAACAGTGTACTCTGGCCAAACGTCCATGGATTTCCCCCCTTGTAGCCACAGATGTATTGTGTTTACCAATGTTTGCTGTTTAATGGTTTTTTCTAATTCCACGTGTTTTCTAATCTCTTTTTATAAGCCCTAGACTACAATAAACACAGTTTGCACCCCACCCTCCAAAGTTGCAGAACAGAGAATGACATTTGTCTTGCTGGAGGTTTACTTGAACATGGTGACCTGACCTACCCAGACAGCTGCAACAAAGGATTCTTGACATCAGGAAGTTTGCAGCAACCAACCACACCTCCTCCCCTTTCCGTATCAAAGAAGCCTGAATTCTAACTCAGGGAAGATGGTTCTTTGGGATATTAGCCCACCATCTTCTCAGTTTGCTGGCTTTCCAAATAAAGTCAATATTGCTTGCCCCAACTTGTTTCTTCATTTATTGGCCTGTTGTGCAGCAAGCAGTAGGAGCTTGGATTCAGTAACACCTCTGTACAGTGGAATATTATTCAGTCATTAAAAATAACGGTTCCCTGATGGCTCAGACTATAAAGAATCTGCTTGAAATGTGGGAGAATCGGGTTCAATCCCTGGATCAGAAAGATCTGATGGAGAGGGGAATAGCAACCCACTCCAGTATCCTTGCCTGGGGAATTCCATGGACAGAGGAGCCTGGAGGGGTACAGTCCATGGGACCTCAAAGAGTCAGACACAACTGAGTGATTAACACACACATCAAAAATAAAGAAGCACTGAGACATACTACAACATGGCTGAACCTCAAAAACATTACGCTGAGTGAAGGAAGCCAGACACAAAGTGTCACGTAGTGTATGATTCCCTTCATATGAAACATCCAGAATAGGCAAAGCCACAGAGACAGAGAGTAGATTGGCAGTTTCCAGGAGCAGGGGGATGGGGAGACAGGGGCTGCCTGCTAGTGAGTATAGGGCTGCATTTTGAGGTGATGGAAATGTCCTAAAATAAGATAGAAAAGTGGCATGATACTGTGAATGTACTAAATGCTCTGAATTGTTCTCTTTCAAAGGGTTAGAGACTTCCCTGGTGGTCCAGTGGTTAAAACTTTGCCTTCCAGGGCAGGGGGTTCAAACCAGCCAGGTTCAATCCCCAGCTGGTCAGGGAGCTGAAATCCCACGTGCCTTAACGGCCAAAAACCAAACAGAAACCCCCATAAAACAGAAGCAATATTGTAACAAACTCAATAAAGACTTTAAAAATGATCCACATCAAAAGAATCTTTAGGAACTTCCCTGGTGGTCCAGCGGCTAAGGCTCCAGAGTCCCAGTGCAGAGGGCCTGAAGTTCAATCCCCTGGTCAGGGAATTGGATCCCACATGCCACAACTAAGACCTGGCAGAGCCAGGAAAAAAAAAACTGTAAATAAATAAAAAGATTAATTTCATGTGAAAGGAATTTCCCACAAATTTTTTTTAACGCAGTACAAGAGTGAGGAGAAAATAAACATGGCCAACACATCATTGCTCACTGAAGAAGCTGGCTTATGAGGATGAGGGAGTCCAGTGTTATTTTCATTGTATTCTCTTTGCTTTGTGCTTAAAACTTTCTTTTATTAAAGAGATGGACGTAAACATTAAATAGGAAAAATGCAGCCCATGAAGGTGGGTTTGGACCAACAGAAGTGGGGTAGAGAGGGCTTCTCTGTGGGATACTGGAACCTCAGTTCAGCAACTAGGTGAACCCCCAGGCTTCAAAGTAACTCAAAGAATAGCCAGAGTGAGGAGGACAGAGCTGAGCTATGGCAAGCTGTGTGACCTTGAGCAAGTCACTTAAGCCTCCATCACCTCCTCTTCAAAACTAGGATAATAACACTTGAGGAGGGTTGTTTTGGGTATAAAATGAGACATCTGATTTGAAAAGGCATTGTGTGCTCTAAAATGCTCTGCAATGTAAGATGTTATTATTGTTATTCCAGAAGCCATAAGTCTATGCAATTAGCATTGAATTTTCCTATTTTTAAATCACGTGACTTGTATGAGTCACTTCATGATGAACATAAATAGCCATCCTGGTTTCTTTAAAAGTCCTTTGAAAATGTCAAAAAAGTTCTGCTTTTTCCTTTATGCAAATGAGGCCATCCTGAGTCAACCAACTTTTAAACTCTTGTGCCTTTTGTACGAGTTGGTGACCATGAATAATAGGTTGGCCTCAATTATTCACTCCTTCCTGTTTCCCTCTTTGTCACAGCTTATTGTGACTGTAATGTATTTCCTCAACCCTTGACTTTGGACGTGCTTTGATCAACAGCATGTGGGCGGAAGTGGCAATAAGCCAGTTTCAAGCCTGAGTCTAAAGAGACCTCCCATGCCTCAGCTGCCCTCTTGCTTCTCAAAAGAGTTGTCAGCATGAGCACAACTATCCCAGAATAAAGATAAAAGACCAATGGAGCTGAGTCAACCAGTCGAGCCCTATCCAGACTGGCCAACCCAGCAGACTCAGAGGTGCATGGGTATATATGTCTATTGCTTTAAGCCACTGAGCTTTAGGCTTCCCTGGTGGCTCAGATGGTAATGAATCCACTGTCAATGTGGGAGACCCAGATTCAATACCTGGGTCAGGAAGATACCCTGGAGAAGAGAATGACTACTACTCTAGTATTCTTGCCTGGAGAATTCCATGGACAGAGTCACCTGGCAGACAACATTCCATGCAGTCAAAAAGAGTTGGACACGGCTGAGCAGCAAACACTTCACTTCTCTTCACTTCGCTTCACTTCGCTTCACTGAGCTTTGGGGTAGTTTGAAATGCAGCACAATTGCAAAAATCTCTTGAGAGTCCCATGGACTGCAAGATCAAACCAGTCAATCCTAAAGGAAATCAACCTTTAGGTTGATAGGGTGCCCAGGACAAGGAGCCACAGATGCTGTGGAGTGTTCCTTCTTGTCAATTTCAGCAGCTTACCCAAGGTTAGACGGGACACAGACCAGGGAACCCGGGGGGAGTGTTCGCCCCGCGTGTTGCCCTGCGTGGTCCTCTGCTTTCCCGCCTGTCCTGCACTGGGCAGCTTCCCACCCCCACCCACAGCCAGCATCCCTGCAGCTTCTGCCCTTCCTTTCTCCCTTCTGTAGTCACTGGGAGGGCTGCTGCTGAAGCTGAAGCTCCAATACTTTGGCCACCTGATACAAAGAGCTGACTCATTGAAAAAGACCCTGATGCTGGGAAAGATGGAGGGCAGGAGGAGAAGGGGTGACAGAGGATGAGACGGTAGGGTGGCATCACCAACTCAATGGATATGAGTTTGAGACACTCCAGGAGATGGTGTAGGACAGGGAAGCCTGGCATGCTGCAGTCCATAGGGTTGCAAAGAGTCAGGCACAACTGAGCAACTGAACAACAACATCTGATCCACTGGCCCAGAGAAGAAGCCCAAAGCCTGTGAAATTCAAGCACACTGAGACTGAATTAAAAATACTTCTGCTGCCCCACTTCTGCATTGTCCCCTCTAATGCTCTGTAGAACTCACTCTTGTCCCAAGTCCCTTGAAAAGAAGGCTGTGCTGCTTGTTATCCCAATCCATGGATTGTTTTCTTTTTAATGAAGGATGTAAAAGCAATGACTATATTTTTGGCAACAAAGTGAGACCCACAGAAAGCTGCTGAATCATGTGAAGATAGCTCCTAGACATAGGATCTGTGGGGAAAAGAACTTGATGAAGATAGACTTTCACTGTATTTCAGCTTTAGCCTTTCAGATTTGCTCCTCCCTCTGAGTCTTAAGACCAGAGATCAAGCCTTGAGCCTTTGGAGTGGGAGCACCAACTCCAAGACCCTAGACTACCAGAGAACTAACCCTAGGGAGGATCAAATCATGAGAACTTATACAAAGGAAACTACTTGAATACAAGACCCGGCATCACCCAACCGCCAGTAGCACCCTGTGAAGCACAGCTCATCTAAACAACAAACAAAACAAATACAAACCAAATCACCAGCAGACAGGATTACCACCTCACTCAGTGTTGCGTATCAGAGGAAAAGCAAACAAATAAACAAAAAACTCAGCACAAATCTCACCCTATATGAAACTTACACAAACCACAGGACCAACCTTGGGAGGGCAGAAACCAAAAGGAAGAAAGAATTCAAACTTGAAGCCTGGGAAAAGGAGACCTCAAACACAATAAGTTAAAAAAAATAATAACGAAAAAGAACAAACTAGAGACACAGAAGTCCAAATAAATGAAGAGTAAATCGGTAAACTACCTGAAAAAGAATTCAGAATAATGATAGTAAAGATTATCAGAAACCTTGAAAACAGAATGGAGAAAAAGCAAGAATCAATTAACAAAGACCTAGAAGAATTAAAGAATAAACATACAGAGACAATTACTGAAATTAAAAATACTCTCAAAGGAATCAATAGCAGAATATCTGAAGCAGAAGAATGAATCAGTGAGCTGGAAGATAAAACAGTGGAAATAACTTCTGAAGAGCAGAATAGAGCAGAAAGAATGAAAAGAACTGAGGACAGTCTCAGAGGCCTCTGGGACAATATCATATGCACCAACATTCATATTATAGGAGTTCCCAGAAGAATAAGAGAAAAAGAAAGGGTAGAGGAAAAATTTTTAAGAGATTATAGTTGAAAATTTCCCCAACATGGAAATGGAAATAGTCAATCAAGTCCAAGAGGAACAAAGAGTCCCATACAGCATAAACCCAAGGAGAAACACACCAAGACACATACTAATCAAACTAACAAAGACTAAACACAAAGAAAGAATATTAAAAGTAGCAAGAAAAAAGCAACAAGTAACATACAAGAGAAACCCCGTACATTTAACAGCTGATCTTTCAGCAGAAACTCTGCAGGCCAGAGGAATGGCAGGATGTATTTAAAGTACTGAATGGGAAAAACCTACAACTAAAATTACTGTACCCAGCAAGGATCTCATTCAAAATTGATGGAGGAATAGAAAGCTTTTCAGACAAGTAGAAGTTAAGAGAATTCAGTACTAACAAACCAGCTTTACAATGAATGTTAAAGGGAGTTATATAGTCAAGAAATACAAGAGAAGAAAAAAGTTCTACAAAATCAATCCTAAACAATTAAGAAAATGGTGATAGGAACATATATATCAATAATTACTTTAAATATAAATGGGTTAAATGCTCCAACCAAAAGACACAAACTGGCTGAATGGATACAAAAGCAAGACCCACATATATGCTACCTACAAGAAACCCACTTCAGGATTAAAGACACATATAACCTGAAAGTGAGAGGATGGGGAAATATATTCCATGCAAATGGGAAGGAAAAGAAAGCTGGAGTAGAATCCCTCATATCAGACAAAATAGATCTTAAAGAAGATTACAAGAGATAAGGAAGGACACTACATAATGATCAAAGGATCAATCCAAGAGGAAGACATGACAATTGTAAATATCTATGCACCCAACATAGGAGCACCTCAATACATAAGACAAACACTAACAGACATAAAAAGAGAAACTGACAGTAACAGTAATAATAGGAGACTTTAACACCCCACTCACACCAACGGACAGATCATCAACACAGAAAATTAACAAGGAAACACAAGTCTTAAATGATACATTAGATGAGATGGATTCTCATTGATATCTTCAGGACATTCCATCCAAATGCAGAAAAATACACCTCCTTCTCAAGTGCACGTGGAACATTCTCCAGGATAGACCACATCTTGGGTCATCAATCAAACCTCAGTAAATTTAAGAAAATTGAAATTGTATCAAGGATCTTTTCTGATCACAATGCTTTGAGACTAGATATCAATTATAAGAAAAAAAACTGTAAGAAACAAAAACACATGGAGATTAAACAACATGTTTCTAAATAACCAACAGGTTACTGAAGAAATCAAAAGGGAAATCAAAAAATTTCTAGAAACAAATGACAATGAAAAGACAATTCAAAACCTATGGAATGCAGCAAAAGCAGTTCTAAGAGGGAAATTTATAGCAATGCAATCCTACCTCAAGAAACAAGAAAAACATCAAATAGACAGCCTAACTTTACACCTGAAACAACTGGAAAAAGAACAACACACACACACACCCCAAAATTAGTAGAAGGAAAGAAATAATACAGATCAGAGCAGAAATAAATGACAAAGAAATGAAAGAAACAATAGTAAACATTAAAACTAAAAGCTGGTTCTTTGAGAAGGTAAACAAAATTGACAAACTTTTAGCCAGACTCCTCAAGAAAAAAAGAGAGAAGAATCAAATCAACAAAATTAGAAATGAAAAAGGAGAGATTAAAACAGACAGTGAAGAAATACAAAGGATTAAAAGAGACTATTATGAACAACTATATGGCAATAAAATGGATAAACTGGAAGAAGTGGACAGATTCTTAGAAAAATTCAATCTTCCAAGACTGAACCAGGAAGAAATAGAAGTTATGAGCAACCCAATCATAAGTACTGAAATTGAAGCTGTGATCAAAAATCTCCCAAAAACCAAAAGCCCAGGACCAGATGGCTTCATGGGAGAATTCTATCAAACATTTAGAGGAGAGCCAATGCCTATCCTTCTAAAACTCTTTCAAAAAATTGCAGAGGAAGGAGCACTTCCAAACTCATTCTACAAGGCCACCATCTCCTGATATCAAAGCCAGCAAAGACAACACAAAAAATGAAAACTACAGGCCAGCATCACTGATGAACATAGATGCAAAACTCCTCAACACAATTTTCACAAACAGAATTCAGCAACACATCAAAAAGCTCATACACCATGATCAACTTGGATTTGTCCCAGGGATGCAAGGATTCTTAAATATACGCAAATCAATCAAGGTGATACACCATATTCACAAACTGAAAGATAAAAATCATATGATAATCTCAATAGATGCAGAAAAAGTCTTTGACAAAATTCAGCACCCATTTATGGTTGAAACTCTTCAAAAAATGGGCATAGAAGGAACCTACCTCAACATAGTAAAGCCCATGTATGATAAGCCTACTGCAAGCATTATTCTCAATGGTGAAAAATTGAAAGCATTCCCCCTAAGATCAGGAACAAGACAAGGGTGTCCACTTTCACCACTATTATTCAACATAGTTCTGGAAGTCCCAGCTACAGCAATCAGAGAAGAAAAAGAAATAAAAGGACTCCAGATCAGAAAAGAAGAAGTAAAGCTCTCCCTGTTTGCAGATGACATGATACTGTACATAGAAAACCCTAAAGATAGTGTCAGAAAATTACTAGAGCTAATCGGTGAATTTAGCAAAGTTGCAGGATACAAAATCAATACACAGAAATCACTTGCATTTCTATATACTAACAATGAAAAATCAGAAAGAGAAATTAAAGAATCAATCCCATTCACCATTGCAACAAAAAGGATTAAATATCTAGGAATAAACTTACCTCAGGAGACAAAAGAACTGTACACAGAAAATTATAACAGACTAATGAAAGAAATCAAAGACGACATAAACAGATGAAGAGATAGTCCATGCTCCTGGGTAGGAAGAATCAATATTGTGAAAATGACTATACTACCAAATGCAATCTACAGATTCAATGCAATCCCTATCAAATTACCAATGACATTTTTCACAGAACTAGTACAAAAAATTTCACAATTCATATGGAAACACAAATGACCCCTAATAGCCAAAGCAGTCTTGAAAAAGAAGAATGAAGCTGGAGGAATCAACCTTCCTGACTTCAGATTATACTATAAAGCTACAGTCAACAAGACAGTATGGTACTGTCACAAAAACAGAAATATTGACCAATGGAACAAGATAGAAAGCCCAGAAATAAACCCATGCACCTATGAGTACTTTTTTCTTTTTTTTTTTAACTTTTAAGGACAAACTTTATTCAAATCTTGTGTCATATTAGGATACTTCTAAATTCAAACAGAGTATTAGTCAAAACTAGACACAGCAAAGCTTCAGAAACAAAACAAAAATTTTGAAGGAGTTACTGCCAACAAAGCCATCCCCCCAAGTAGTATCATATAATATGTTTGTCAGAGACCTATAATTTTCTATTTTAAACACTATTATTCAGAAGAAACCAAAATATTCTTTTTTTTTTTGCAATGTGAGTAATGTGTTAGCAAACTGTTTAGCAAAATAAATCCTCCCAACTGATTAGAAAGATGGCATATTTAAAGGGAGAGGAAACATCTCAACTCCACATATACAGAAACAGCACTATAAATACACCACTTAGGCAGTCGAAGAGCTGCTTTGTTTTCAACACAATGTTTTCAAAAATGACAACTTCTTGTGTTTACACCTCTCAATTTTCTCAAATATTTTTGTTGGTTTGGTGAAGATGGTGCTTATTTCAGAGCAGCTTTGGACTGACTGATCACATGTACAGATCTGCAGTTAAATCTCTGTCATCTCCAGGCCTCTTTTCTCATATGGACTCTTATCCAATTTGGGTATACCATTCTAGACATCTCAGGGTTCACTCCCTCCTCTATGCCATTTGAAAGGTCCAAAACCTTTGTGCCTTCTTCAGTTATTTCCAAAATCTCACATGCAGACCACGTGTTTCTGAGACTCGACCACACAACACATTTGGATCTGACAGTAAATCCATTCAGAGTGTACGTGTTCTCTGGCTGAGCTACCCACGCTAACTGGTAAGACCTGTCAGCTGGGCCAACCACCCTGGGTTGCACCGCTGTGCAGGCATTTGCAGCTCAAGGCGCCCTCATGGGTACCTTATTTTTGACAAAGGAGACAAGTATACACAATGGGGCAAAGACAGCATCTTCAATAAACAGTGCTAGGAAA
The DNA here is from genome assembly GCF_001704415.2 of Capra hircus. NCBI lineage: Eukaryota > Metazoa > Chordata > Mammalia > Artiodactyla > Bovidae > Capra > Capra hircus. The sequence goes on along the minus strand of NC_030814.1, from coordinate 97,386,574 downwards.
ACTGGACAGCTACATGTAAAAGAATGAAATTAGAACACTTCCTAACATCAAACACAAAGATAAACTCAAAATGCATTAAAGATCTAAATGTAAGACCAGAAACTATAAAACTCTTAGAGGAAAACATAGGCTGAACACTCGATGACATGAATCAAAGCAAGATCCTCCATGACCCACTTCCTAGAGTAATGGAAATAAAACCAAAAGTAGACAAGTGGGACATGATTAAACTTAAAAGCTTTTGCACAGCAAAGGAAACTACAAGCAAGGTGAAAAGACAACCCTCAGAATGGGAGAAAATAATAGCAAATCAAACAACTGACAAAGGATTAATTTCCAAAATATACACGCAGCTCATACAACTCAATACGAGAAAAACAAACAACCCAATCAAAAAGTAGGAAAAATACAGATATTTCTGTATCTGTAAACCGATATTTCTGTATCTATAAACAGATATTTCACCAAAGAAGACATACAGATGGCTAACAAACACATGAAAAGATGCTCAACGACGCTCATTATTAGAGAAATGCAAATCAAAACCACAATGAGATATCACCTCACACCAGTCAGAATGTCCATCATCAAAAAGTCTACAAACAATAAATGCTGGAGAGGGTTTGGAGAAAAGGGAAAGCTCTTGCACTGTTGGTGGGAAAGTAAACTGATACAACCACTATGGGAGATGATATGGAGAGTCCTTAAAAAACTTAGAATAAAACCACCATATGACCCAGCAGTCCCACTCCTAGGTATATACCCTGAGGAAACCAAAATTGAAAAAGAGACATGTATCCCATTGTTCATTGCAGCACTATTTACAATAGCTAGAACATGGAAGCAACCTAGATGTCCACTGACAGATGAATGGATAAAGAAGTTGTGGTACATATACACAATGGAAAATTATTCAGCCATAACAATGAATGCATTTGAGTCAGTTCTGATGAGGTGGATGAACCTGGAACCTATTATACAGAGTGAAGTAAATCAGAAAGAGAAAGGTAAATATCATATTCTAATGCATATATATGGAATCTAGAAAAATGATACTGAAGAATTTATTTACAGGGCAGCAGTGGAGAAACAGACATAGAGAACAGACTTATGGAGATGGGGAGAGGGGAGGAGAGGGTGAGATGCATGGAAAGAGTAACATGGAAACTCATATTAGCATGTGTAAAATAGATAGCCAACGGGAATTTGCTGTATGGCTCAGGAGACTCAAACAGGGGCTCTGTATCAACCTAGAGGAGTGGGATGGGGAGGGACCTGTGAGGGAGGTTCAAAAAGGAGGGGATATATGTATACCTATGGCTGATCCATGTTGTTGTACGGCAGAAACCAACACAAAACTGTAAAAACTTTACAAACAAAAAAAAATAATTAAAAGAAGAAATTTACTTCTTCAGAAAAAAAATTACTTTTAATTTTCTTTTTACTTCTTGCAAGTAAAAAGAGAGATGCTTCCCATTGATTTGTGTGACAGTTTCTCCATGATATGAGCAGTTATATGCATGGGGTAAAACAATGTGCATTGAGATGGAGTAACCATTTCATCTCTTTTGCATGCTCTAGATATTGCTTCCATGCCTAAACGTTCTATATAAGCAGCGTGTAATCAAGGCACCTAGAGTGAATTTTTACGTGGACTTATTAAAGTATTGATGAGTCAGTTGAACTGAGGTGGATTAACCGAGAGCCTGTTATACAGAATGAAGTAAGTTATAAAGAGAAAAACAAATATCGTATATTAATGCACACACACACATATATATACGACACAGCAGGGAAAGGAGAAAGCGGGACTAACTGAGGCAGTAGCATCGACATATATACACTACTATGTGTGAAATAGAGGAGTAGTGGGAAACTGCTATATAACGGGGGGAGCCCACCCTGGCACTCTGTGATCACCTAGAGGGGTGGGATGGGGAGGGGTGGGAGGGGTACTCAAGAAGGAGGGGATAGACATAGTCTTATGGCTGATTCGCATTGTTGTACAGCAGAAACCAACCCAACATTGTAAAACAATTATCCTCCAATTAAAAAGTTTAAAACAGAATTCCAAAGGAAGAAAGATGAAAGTCGTTCAGTTGTATCCAACTCTTTGCGACCCCATTGACTATACAGGCCAGGGAATTCTCCAGGCCAGCATACTGGAGTGGGTTGCCATTCCCTTCTCCAGGAAGTCTTCCCAACCTAGGGATCAAAGCCAGGTCTCCAATATTGCAGAAGGATTCTTTACCAGCTGAGCCACAAGGGTTGCCCAAGAGTACTAGAGTGGGTAGCCTTTCCCTTCTCCAGCAGATCTTCCCAACTCAGGAGTTGAACTGGGTCTCCTGCATTGGAGGCAGATTCTTTACCAATTGAGCTTTCCGGGAAGCCCAAAGAAAGATGAAGTTGGCCCAGTAGATAGAGTCTGGGTACCTTCTCAACAATTTTCCACTGGTTTTCCAATTCTGCCCACAAAAATGATGACCAAAGACATTTTAGAAGGCAATATAATGTGCTGAGCCAGTCAGAAGACTGGGAGGATAATGGTCAGCCAGTTCAGACATGTCCAGGATGATACTTCATCTAACTCCCACTTGAATCAGCTGCACCCACTGCAAGAAAGGCTGGAGAATGTATTCTAGCTGCATCCCTGAGAGGAAGAGGGGATGGATTTTGGTAAATGCTCAGCAGTCATTGCTGCAATGATTTAATGTGTGGTGAGATCACTTAATAAAGTTTCTGTGAGATGCTAAGGTGTTCAATAAATGTGATCTCCCCACTGAACATTTAGCCAAAAAACTAGGCCTCAGGGCCTTCACATCAGCTGTTCCCTCTGCCTGAAATTCCCTTGTCTCAGGGAACCCACAAGCTCACTCCATCACTTTGTTCAGGTCTCTGATATAATACTGCAATGGAGTGGAACCCTATGGTCCTTCCCACCACGTCCTCCACCTGCCTTTTGTGAAAAAACTTTACCCACAGAGTAAGTTTAATCAGGGAAGCAAGAAAATGCAGAAACAAAGACAAGCAATCAAACAGGACTAAACAGCAATAGTTCAGTCAGTAACCAAAGTCAAGGCCCCTTAGTTCCTTCTCAAGGGCTACAGATAATATCCTGAGCCACATTCTGTGGGCTGTCTGGTAGATACTGAAACCAACCACCCCTCTAGGTGGAAGAAGTTAACTACATGATGACCAGAATTTAGCCATGACATAAGCTTCCACAGTTCAAGAACTGGCCTCAAGGAAACGGGGACAAACTGACCCTGGAACTGAAGATTAACTCTACTTAAAACAATAAGATGGGGGAATTCCTTAGCGGTCCAGTGGTTAGGGTGCTGTGCTTTCACTCCTGAGGCCCCAAGTTCAATCACTGGTCAAGATCCCACAAGCTGTGAGGCAGGGCCAAAAAAAAAAAAAAAATCAAGATGACATTGGTCACACTGCATGACCAATTTCGAGATGATTGTCAGAGCTGACTGTGCTTTTTCTGCATGTATTCCCCTCCCTCCATCTATAAAAGCTCTTGCCCGCTGATTGTCAGTGGCCATGCCCGGGGTAGGGGGCATGTGAGAGGGGGAAAGCGGGGCTCAGGTGGAAAGTGGTGGAGTGCGGAAGGGGGAGGTCAGCCTTTGGACCCACCTCCCCGACCCACTTCAGTTGCCAGCATCCCAGATAAAGTAAACTTTCCCTTCCACCGACTTTGCCCCTTTATGCACTTGTGAGCAGTGAGCAGCCAGACCCCCACTTTCATTAACAATATCACTCACTCAGAGAGGTCATTTCTGTACCTGACCTGAAAAACAGCGTCTTTTAATTTAATGGCTACAGTCACCATCCACAGTGATTTTGGAGCCCAAGAAAAAAAAAAATCTGTCACTGTTTCCACTTTTTTCCCTATTTGCCATGAAGTGATGGGACCGGATGCCATTATCTTAGTTTTTGGAACATTGACTTTTAAGCCAGCTTTTTCACTCTCCTGTTTTACCCTCATCAAGAGGCTGTTTAGTCAAGCCATGGTTTTTCCAGTAGTCATGTATGGATGGATGTGAGAGTTGGACTATAAAGAAGGCTCAGTGCCGAAGAATTGATGCTTTCAAACTGTGGTGCTGGAGAAGACTCCAGAGTCCCCTGGACTGCAAGGAGATCAAACCCGTCAATCCTAAAGGAAATCAGTCCTGGATATTCATTGGAAGGACTGATGCTGCAGCTAAAGCTCCAACACTTTGACTACCTGATGTGAAGAGCCAACTCATTGGAAAAGGTCCTGATCCTGGGGAAAATTGGGGGCAAGAGGAGAAGGGGGTAACAGAGGATGAGATGGTTGGATGGCATCACAGACTCAATGGACATGAGTCTGAGCAAACTCCAGGAGATCATGAAGGACAGGAAAGCCTGGCATGCTGCAGTCCATGGGGTTGCAAAGAATCGGACATGACTTAGCAGCTGAACAACAGCCACATTGGCTGTTACTCAGGAGAACACTGACTAGTATGCCAGGAGACAAGAAAACCCAATGATGCCATTCTTATTGGTTAGCCTCCAACGGATCAGAACAAGGTGGAAAACAGCAGAGAGGGGAACAGGATGGCAAATGGAGTTTTACCATTTTTTAAACGAGTTTGTTAATTGCCAGAGCACCATCAGTTACTTTCTGCATCCCTGTGATTCGGGTCATTTTTCTCAGCAGTGTGCTTGACCTGATTTTTTTTCTTCACTGGCTACCAAAGGGAACAGATACAAAAGGGAAAATACAAGGAATCCCCAGGAAATCATTTTTATTGGAGTGTAGTTGCTCTGCAGTGTTGTGTTAGTTTCTGCTGCACAACAAAGTGAAGCCACAAGTGTATACATATATCCTCTCTTCCTTGGAGTTCCTTCCTATTTAGGTCACCACAGAGCACTGAGTAGCGTGCCCTGTGCTATACAGGAGGTTCTCATTAGTTATCTATTTTATAAATAGCAGTGTATATATATCAATCCCAATCTCCCAATCCATCCCACCCCCCCCCCAATAAATCTTGAGAACTGTACCACATACACATTTACATCTATAGTTATGTCTCTGGTTAAGCCAGCTCTCCCGAAGGAAGGGGGTCATTACTCTGTTTCTGTTCTCCCAATCATGTTTCCCTCTGCCGAAAGAGCAGGCAGCTGGCCAAACATATCATGCCCTCCAGAACGGTGGAAGTCACTCTCTAAGTCCCATAGCTGAAACTGCACACACGGAGCTGCTGGGAACTACCACACTCTGACACCATCCACCGCCCACACGGCGGATGTCTTTGCCAGCCACCCAGGCGGGAGAACTGCAGCTTATAAATCCTGAGCAAAGTCCGATCTCTCGGTAAACTGAGGGGGAGGCAATCAGGAGAGAGGAACGCAAGAAACCAAAATGCGAGATGAAAAGCCCCCATCCCTTACTCGTGTGAGCCAGTCACTTAGCCAAGAAAAGACACAGTGACAGCAATCAAACTCCAAAATCGAATCTGCGGTCAGACCCCCAGCTTTGGCACATCCTATCTTAATGATTTATATATACATATGTGTGTGTGTGTGTGTGTGTGTGTATATATGTATGTATATATATGTGTGTGTGGTATAATTAATTATATTGGATATAGTTGATTTACAATGGTGTGTTGGTTTCTGCTGTGTAACAAAGTGATTCCTAAGTTGCTGTTTTAGTTTTCTAGGTCAGCCAGGATGAACCACAATTGACCCTCGGCATATGTGGGTTCTAGGGATTCCAACCAATCCTCAGATTTGGGGACCCATGAATTAATAAATCCAACTGTAAGGGATTTGAACATCCCTGAGTTTTGGTACCCGTCGGGGGGCTGAAAAGAATGCCCCACAGATACTGAGGGAAGACTGGGACGTTTAAGCAATCAGACTGTTCACTCGTGGTGCTGGAGACTAAAAGTCCAAACTCAAGCCGGCAACAGCACTGGTCCTTCTGAGAGCTGTGGGGGAAGAGCCGCTCCAGCCTCTCTCCTTGGCATCTAGATGGCTGTCTTCATGCTCACATGGCATTCTCCCTGTAGGCATGGCTGTGACTGTGTTTCCCATTTTTTTACAAGAACATCAGTCATATTGGATTAGAGTCCACTGTAATGACCTCATTTTAACCAGTTACATCTGCAATGACCTTATTTCCAAATAAGGTCAGATTCCCGTGTTCTGGGAGACAGGGCTTCAAGGTAAGAATTTCAAGTATGCTATGGACTGAATGTATTCCTCCAAAAGTCATATGTTGAAATCCTAATCCCAATGTGATGGTATTGGGGGTAGGGGATCTTTGGGTGGCAATCAGGTTATCAGGGTGGAGCCTTCTAGAATGGGATTCAGATTCATGTCCTTTTTCATTTTAGATTTATTTATTTATTGGCTGTGTTGGGTGTTCATTGCTACATGTCAGCTTTCTTCAGTTCGGCAAGCAAGGGCCACTATTCACAGCCATGCACGGTTTCTCATTGCAGAGGCTTCTCTTGCTGCGGCGCATGGGCTCTAGGGTGCGCAGGCTTCCGTGGTTGTAGCACATGGGCTCAGTAGTTGCAGCTTCCAAGCTCTAGAGTGCTAGCTCAGTAGTTGTGGTACATGGGCTTAGCTGCTCTGCAACATGTGGGATCTTAGTTCCTGGGCCACAGGTTGAACCAGTGTCCCTTGCATTGCAAGGTGGATTCTTAACCACTGCACCACCAGGGAAGTCCTGATTCATGTCCTTTTAAGAAGAGACCCTAGAGGGCTCCCTCATCCCTTCAGCCATCTGAGAACACAAGGAGAAGTTGGCCATCTAGAGAGCATACCCTCAACAGTTACTGAATCTATAAGTGCCTGAATCTTGAACTTCCCAACCTCCACAACTGGGAGAAAGAAATTCTGTTGTCTTTAAGCCATCCAGACTATCATATTCTGTAATAGCAGCCTGAAGGGTCTAAGACTGTGGGGAAAAATTATTCAATCCATAACAGTTACTGTGAAGCCTTATAAAATTAAGAATCTTGAAATGGATAATCATGATGAAGGGATTATGAAATAAGAAAGCACCTTATGGGGCTTTTCTGGCGGCTCAGTGGTAAAGAATTTGCCTGCCAATGCAGGAGACACGGGTTCCGTCCCTGATGTGGGAAGATCCCACATGCCCCAGAGCAACTAAGCCTGTTGGCCGCAACTATCTAGCCCGTACTCTAGAACCCAGAAGTCTCAAACTACTGAAGCGTACACACCTAGAGCCCATATTCTGCAACAAGAGTTGTCACTGCGATGAGAAGCCTGCACACAACTAGAGAGTAACCCCAGCTTGTCTCAACTAGAGAGAAAGTCCATGCACAGCAATGAAGACCCAGCACAGCCAAAAATAAACAAATAAATAAACAAAATTATTTTTTAAAAGACATCACTTTACTGTCCCCCCCAAAGTGGGTCCTTAAAAAAGGTTGGTCTGGCAAAAGATATGCTGAAGACCTCCAGGTGGAGTCTGATGGAGAAAACCCTGACAATATATTGAGTCCCTACCCCATAACACAGAACACACTGTAATCAATGTTATGGAGATAAAAATTGCCTACAATACAGTGCATCCATCTGACGTTTACAGTTTGATGAGTTTTTACTAGCGTACACCACATGTAACCACCACCAACACCATCAACATTCAGAACATTTCCATCGTCCCAAAGTTCCCTCTTGCCCCTTTATTATCAACACCCCACCCTGCCTCCAAGTCACCACCGATCTGTTCTCTGTTACTATAGAGTAAACTCATCGATTCTATAATTTTACACAAATGAACTCCTCTTTTGTGTCCGGCTCCTTTCATGAAACATAATGCTTTTGAGATTCATCCACATTGCTCTGTTTACCAGTTTCTGTTCCTTTGTATTATTTTCCATTGAATGGCTGGACCACAGTTTGTCTGCTCACCTGTTGATAGGCATTTGGCTTGCTGCTAGTGTTTGCCTATTACAAACAGAGCTGCTGTGAACAATCACTTACAAGCTCTGGTGTGGACATGTGTTTTCATTTATCCTGGGTAAGGATTCAGTTTCGGAAATACCATCTGGTGAGCATACATTTAACTCCATAAAAAAGCTTTTACCATACTGCTTTCCACCAGCAATGGGCACGACACTCCCCAGCCTTGCCAGCAATTGGCATCATCCATCCTTTGGACGACAGTCATTCTGGTGAGCGTAGTCAAATCTTGCTGGGGTTCACATTTGCATTTCCCTAATGTTCAGTGATGCCATACAAATAGACACGTGTGTGTCTCTGCATTCGTATTCCGTCATATCTGACTCTGTGACCCTATGGACTGTAGCCCAACAGGCTCCTCTGTCCGTGAAACTATCCAGGCAAGAACGCTGGAGTGGATTGTCATTTCCTCCTCTAGGGGATCTTCTTGACCCAGGGATTGAACTAGAGTCTCCTGTGGCTCCTGCATTGGCAGGTGAATTCTTTACCACTGAGCCACCTGGGAAGACCCATACACGCACACGTGAGCTTTAAAGTAATGGAAGAGATATCCCTGGTGGTCCAGTGGTTGAGAATTCACCTCCCAGTGCAGGAGACATGGGTTCGATTCCTGGTCTGAGAACATCCCCCACGCCAAGGGCAACTAAATCCATGTGCCACAGCTACTGGAGCCTGCATGCTCTAGAGCCCACACTCCACAACATGAGAAGCCGCCACGATGAGAAGCCCTCGCCCCTCGACTAGACAGTAGCCCACCTTGCTGCAACTAGAGAAAGCCCTTTCACAGCAACAAAGACCCAGTGCAGCCAAAAATAAACAATAAATAAAAATTTTAAAAGAAATAAAAGGTTTCCCAGAAGTCTGAAAAGAGACAGCTGAGAGTTAGGAGGTAAGCACGCAACATTGCACCAAGAAAGCTTGTAGAGCATAATGTAGAGCTTATAGAGGGGCTTTACTGACTCTGCAAGGCAAGAGATGAGGCCTCATGTCCTGAGTGAACAGATAAATAGCAACTGACATTTTCCACATAGAGCTAGATCTCCGGTGGGACCAGGTAGTACCCTAGGGAATGGGTACCAGGAGAATTTTATCTACCAGCCCAGGGAAAATAAAAGGAAGCTTGTCTCTTCCCTGCACATTAAAAAAAAAAAAAATTGAAGGACTTCCCTGGTGGTCCAGTGGCTAAGACTCCACGCTCCCAATGCAGGGGACCCAGGGTTAGATCCCTGGTCAGGGAACTAAGATCCTGGACACTGCAACTAAAGATCTTGCATGCTGCAACTGAGACCCAGCACAGTCAAATAAATAAATAAATATTTTAAAAATAAAAAGTAAATGAAAAAATTTAAAAATTGGTAATATGTAGTGTGGGCTAGGATGTAAAAAGACAGACATTAATTTATGCTGTTGTGGGAGTAAACATTGTTACAAACTGTTGGGAGGGCAAGGTTATATTAATATTATTAGCATTTATATTACAGAAACATCATTTAAAACCTAAATATGCATCTTATGTTAATTTATTTTTTAGAAGTTCTTAGCATAAGCTAAATAAAGGTAGCTTAAGCAAAATTATGATTATGCTGATAAAGATGTTAAAAGGGAAGGACATGCCTTACCTCATATAATGCAGAACAAATTTTCCTCTCATAGGAACTAGGACCCGTCCTCAAAAAATCATCACAACCTAGGAGGTCTTCAATACCTGCATGTTCGCTTCAGTCTTCTCACTCTGCTGCTGCTGCTGCTAAGTCACTTCAGTCGTGTCCGACCCTGTGCAACCCCATAGACGGCAGCCCACCAGGCTCCCCCGTCCCTGGGATTCTCCAGGCAAGAACACTGGAGTGGGTTGCCATTTCCTTCTCCAATGCAGGAAAGTGAAAAGTGAAAGTGAAGTCGCTCAGTCGTATCCGACTCTCACCCTGCATCCATCCCTATTGTTGTTGCTCAGTTGCTAAGTCATGGCCAACTCTTTGTGACCCCATGGACTACAGCACACCAGGCTTCCCTGTCCTTCACTATTTCCCAAAGTTTGCTCAAACTCACGTGCATTGAGTTGGTGATTAAACGTGGTCCACTGGAGAAGGGAATGGCAAACCAGTATTCTTGCCTCAAGAACCCCGTGAACATTTGAAAAGGCAAAAATATACGACACCGGAAGATAAGCCCTCCAGGTGGGTAGATGCCCAGTATGCCACTGGGGAAGAGCAGACAAATAGCTCCAGAAAGAATGAAGAGGCTGGGCAAAAGCAGAAACAACGCCCAGTGGTGGATGCGTCTGGTGGTGAAAGTAAAGTCCGATGCTGTAAAGAACAATATTGCATGGGAACCTGGAATATTAGGTCCATGAATCAAGGTAAACTGGATGTGATCAGGCAAGAGATGGCAAGAGTGAATACTGACATTTTAGGAATTAGTTGAACTAAAATGGACAGAAAGGGAAAATTTAATTCAGATGACCATTATACCTACTACTGTGGTCAAGAATCCCTCAGAAGAAATGGAGTAGCCCACATAGTCAACAAAAGAATTCGAAATGCAATACTTGGGTGCAGTCTCACAAACGACAGAATGATCTTGGTTTGTTTCCAAGGCAAACCATTCAGCATCATAGCAATCCAAGTGTGTGCCCCAATCACTAATGCCAAAGAAGCTAAAGTTGAACAATTCTATTCGGACTTACAGGACCTGCTAGAATTAACACCAAAAAAGATTCTACCCCTTCATTCATGTTCAAATATTTATTGACCACCTGCCATGTGCTGGTAGAATACATAGCACTGTGGTTGGCTATGTGAGAGGCAGATCTGTGTCTGCTTCTTTCTGACATGTGCTCTTGGGAAAAGTATTTAATCTCTCTAAGTCTCAGTTTTCTCATCTGTAAATTGGGAATGACCATGGGACTTGAATAATAGGGCTGGTGTGAGAAAATTAGATAATAAACACAGAAGACTGGAACACAGTAATCACTCCCTGTGGTTGGTGATTATTTTCTTACATGCAGTATGTTGGGCATGAAATAAAAATAATCCCCTTTCCATGGTGCTTTCCAATCAATGGACAAGTGTACATTAAAACAAAAAATCTTTTAGTCCCAATTACAAAGGTGAGTTAAGGCTTTAAAATAGTTTGAGTGAGATACACTTCCACATCTAATCAATTGTGTCTGGAATTTAGGAGGAAAGAGCAATCACATTGCACCAACATGGCTTCCTGAACCATTCCTTTGGATGGGAGAATGATTCCCAAAGAGAAGTCTGGAGGTTAGTGGATTGTGGACAAGTAGATACTCCAAAAGATATCCACTATGATATCCAATTTCTCAACATTTCATTTCTGACATTAACCCTAACCCAGAGAGATAATTGCAAAAATGTTCAGAACAAGCTTGTATCAGTTACCTATTTCTATGATAATATTGTGTAACAAATAAGCACACAATATCAGTGGCATCAGTTCAGTCGTTCAGTCGTGTCTGACTCTTTGCGACCCCACGGACTGCAGCATGCCAGGCTTCCCTGTCCATCACCAAACCCTGGAGCTTGCTCAAGCTCATGCCCATAAAGTCAGTGATGCCATCCAACCATCCCATCCTCTGTCATCCCCTTCTCCTCCTGCCTTCAATCTTTCCTACCATCAGGGTCTTCTCCAATGAGTCAGTTCTTCACATCGGCTGGCCAAAGTATTGGAGCTTCACCTTCAACATTAGTCCTTCCAATGAATATTCAAGACTGATTTCCTTTAGGATTGACTGGTTTGCTCTCCTTGCAGTCTAAGGGACTCTCAAGAGTCTTCTCCAACACCACAGTTCAAAAGCATCAATTCTTTGGTGCTCAGCTTGCTTTATAGTCCAACTTTCACATCCATTTATGACTATTGGAAAAACCATAGCTTTGACTAGATAGACCTTTGTTGGCAAAGTAATATCTCTGCTTTTTAATATCCTGTCTAGGTTTGTCATAGTTTTTCTTCCAAGGAACAAGCTCCTTTTAATTTTATGGCTACAGTCACCATCTGTAGTGATTTTGGAGTCCAAGGAAATAAAGTCTGTCACCATTTCCATTGTTTCCCCATCTATTTGCCATGAAGTGATGGGGCCATATGCCATGATCTTTGATTTTTTGAATGCTGAGTATGTATATATATATATATATATATATATATATATATATATATATATATATATATATTTGGCTGCAGCAGGCCTTAGTTGCAGCACATGAGATCTAGTTCCCTGACCAGGGATCAAACCCAGGCCCCCTGCATTGGGAGCTTGGAGTCTTCATCACTGGACCGTCAGGGAAGTCCCTGAATGTTGAGTTTCAAGCCAGCTTTTTCACTCTTCTCTTTCACTTTTATCAAGAGGCTCTTTATTACTCTTGGCTTTCTCCCATGAGGGTGGTATCATCTGCATATCTGAGGTTATTGATATTTCTCCCAGCATTCTTGATTCCAGCTTTGCTTCATCCAGCCTGGCATTTCTCATGATGTACTCTGCATATAAGTTAAAAAAGTAGGGTGACAATATACAGCCTTGATGTACTCCTTTCCCAATTTGGAACCAGTCTATTGTTCCATGTCCGATTCTAACTGTTGCTTCTTGACCTGCATACAGATTTCTCAGGAGGCAGGTAAGGTGATCTGGTATTCTCATCTCTTGCAGAATTTTCTACAGTGTGTTGTGATCCACACAGTCAAGGCTTTGGCATAGTCAGTGAAGCAAAAGCAAATGTTTTTCTGGAACTCTCTTGCTTTTCTATGATCCAATGGATGTAGGCGATTTGATCTCTGGTTCCTCTGCCTTCTCTAAATCGACCTTGAACATTTGGAAGTTCACGGTTCACATACTGTTGAAGACTCACTTGAAGAATTTTGAGCATTACTTTGCTAGTGTGTGAGATGAGTGCAATTGTGCAATAGTTTGAACATTCTTTGGCATTGCCTTTCTTTGGGATTGGAATGAAAACTGACCTTTCCAGTCCTGTGACCACTGCTGAGTTTTCCAAATTTTCTGGCATAGTGAATGCAGTATTTTAACAGCATCATCTTTTAGGATTTGAAACAGCTCATCTGGAATTCCATCACTCCACTAGTTTTGTTCATAATGATGTTTCCTAAGGCCCACTTGACTCCACATTCCAGGATGTCTGGCTCTAGGTGAGTGATCACATCATTGTGGTTATCTGGGTCATTAAGATCTTTTTTGTATAGTTTTATGTGTATTCTTGCCACCTTTTCTTAATATCTTCTGCTTCTGTTAGGTCCGTACCATTTCTGTCCTTTATTGTGCCCATCTTTGCATGAAATGTCCCCTTGGTATCTCTAATTTTCTTGAAGAGTCTTTCCCATTCTATTGTTTTCCTCTATTTCTTTTCATTGATCACTTAGGAAAGCTTTCTCATCTCTCCTTGCTATTTTTTGGAACTCTGCATTCAGATGGGTATATCTTTTCTTTTCTCCTTTGCTTCTTCCAACAACACAAGAGATGACTCTACACATGGACATCACAAGATGGTCAATACAGAAGTCAGGTTGATTATAATCTTTGTAGCCGAAGATAGAGAAGCTCTATACAGTCAGCAGCAAAAACAAGACCTGGTGCAGACTGTGGCTCTGATCATGAACTCCTTATTGTAAAAGTCAGACTTAAATTGAAGAAAGTGGGGAAAGCCACTAGACCATTCAGGTTTGACCTAAATCAAATCCCTTACAATTATACAGTGGAAGTGACAAATAGATTCAAGGGATTAGGTCTGATGGAGTGCCTGAAGAACTCTGGATGGAGATTTGTGACACTGTACAGGAGGCAGTGATCAAGACCATCCCTAAGAAAAAGAAATGCAAAAAGACAAAATGGTTGTCTGAGGAGGCCTTACAAATAGCTGAGAAAAGAAGAGAAGCTAAAGGCAAAGGAGAAAAAAAAATTAAAAATTAAAATTAAAAAAAAAAAGCATAGGAGAAAAGAAAAGGTTTACCTATCTGAATGCAGAGTTCCTAAGAATAGCAAGAAGAGATAAGAAAGCCTGCGTAGTGATCAATGGCATACAACAGTAAATTTGTTGCACATGTGTCTAGGGTCAGTGGCAGATCAGATGGTTTTGCTGATCTTAGCTCTTTTTGCTCACGTGACTGATGGTTAGCTGGCTGACCTTGGAGTGACAAGAGCAACTTGGCTCTGTGACGCAAGGCTCTCACTCTCCTGAAGGCTGTCCCCAGTGTGTCCTTGTGGTGATGTCAGTGGGGCAAGAGTAAGCCTAGTCACATAGGGGCCTTTCAAGCATGTTCTTACCAACATGCCATTGACCCAAAGCAAGTTATATAGCCAAACCCACAGTGAAAGCAGTAGGCTGCTAGGACTTGCCTGGTAGTCTAGTGATTGAGAATCCACCTGCCAAAGCAGGGAAAACAGGTTTGATCCCTGGTCTGGGAAGTTTCCACGTGCCTCAGAGCAACCGAGACCATGTGCCACAACTTCTGAGCCCAAGCCCTAAAGCCAGTAGGCTACTGAGCAGCGCACATTCCCAGGAAGTCCCCCAACCAGAGAAGCCGCTGCGATGGGAAGCTCATGCACCACGACGGAGAGCAGCCCCGCTCACCACAACTAGAGAACGCCCTTGTGCAGCAACAAAGAGTCAGTGCAACCGAAAAGAAATTAAAATTAAAAAATAATAAGACGCTACAAAGTGACTGGCAAAAGAGAAGCATGAAGAATTGACACCGTTTTGGCAATCTACCACATGCATCGTTTGTAACTGCCAAAGAAACAAAAACAAACACACACTGGCTGATTCGTGTTGAGGTTTGATAGAAAACAGCAAAATTCTGTAAAGCAATTATCCTTCAATAAAAAATAATTAAACAAACAAACCAAGAAAAACCAAAAACCATTTTCAAGTAACCTAAATGACCATCTATAGAAAACTGGTTAGAAAAATTATGCCACAATATGGAATGGCATCTGTATTAACTTCTTATCACTGCTCTAACAAACATGCATAAACTTAGTTGCTTAAAATAGCATAAATGTATTATCTGAAATGGGCTCCACTGTTGTTGTTCACTTGTTCAGTCATGTCCGACTCTTTGCGAACCCGTGCACTGCATCACCCCAAGCTTGCCTGTTCTTCACTATCTCCCGGAGTTTGCTCAAACCCATGTCCGTTGAGTTGATCCTGCCATCCAACCATCTCATCCTCTGTCACCCCCTTCTCCTCCTGCCCTCAATCCTTCTCAGCATCAGGGTCTTTTGCAATGAGTCAGTCTTTGCATCACGTGGCCAAAGTAACAGAGCTTCAGCTTCAGCACCAGTACTTCCAATGAACATTCAGGGTTGATTTCCTTTAGGACTGACTAACTTGATCTCCTTGCTGTCCACAGGACTTTCAAGAGTATTTTCCAAAGCCACAATTTAAAAGCATGAATTCTTTAGTGCTCAGCCTTCTTTATGCTTTATGGTCCAACTCTCACATCCATACATGACCATTGGAAAATCCATAGCTTTGACTACATGGACCTTTGTTGGTAAAGTGATGTCTCTGCTTTTTAATATGCTATCTAGGTTCACCATAATTTTTCTTCTAAGCAGCAAGCATCTTTTAACGTCACAGCTGGGTTCCACTGACCTGAAACCAAAGTGTGGGTAGGGCTGGGTTCCACTGACCTGAAACCAAAGTGTGGGTAGGGCTGTGCTTCTCTCTGGAAGCTCTAGAAGAGAGCATACTTCCTCGACTTTTCCAGGCTCTAGAGATGAGTTTCTTGTGTCCCTTGACTCATGCCTCCTTCCTCCATCTTCAAAGGCAGCAGTGTAGTATCCTCAGGTACCTTTCTCCCCCTTCTTCCGTTATCACATTGCCTCTCATCTCCTGCCCCTTGTTAATATAAAGACACCTGTCATTACATTGGACTTCCCTAGTGACTCAGCAGTAAAGAATCTGCCTGCAATGCAGGAGACCCAGATTCGATCCCTGGGTTGGGAAGATCCTCTGGAGAAGGGCATGACACCCACTCCAGTATTCTTGCCTGGAGAATCCCATGGATGGAGGAGCCTGGTGGGCTACAGTCCACGGGACTGCAAAGAGTTGGACACGACTGAAGCAACGGAGCATACACGCATGCGTGTGATTACATTTGGACCCACTCGGATAATCCAGGATATCTCTTTGTGGGGCAGGGGGGCAGGGCTGTCTTGTTCTCTGTGAGATGTTTCCATCTAATAGCATATTCAGCCTCTACCCCCCAGATACCATGGACATGACCACCCTCAAATGTCCAACCAAATGTCCCCTGGGGGACAACTCTCCCCCATTGAGAAACACTGACCAGAGGCAAAAGTTAAAAGACATTCTGTCTCTGGACTTCCCTTGTGGCACAGTGGATAAGAATCCACCTGTTAATGCAGAGGACATAGCTTTGATCCCTGGTCTGGCAGAATTCCGCATGCCAAGAAGAAGCTGAGCCCTTGAGCACCACAGCTACTGAGCTTGCTCTCTAGAGAACATGAGCTGCAACTATTGAGCCCACGAGCTGCAACTACTGGAACCTGCACACCTAGAGCCTGTTTCCTCAATAAGAGAAGCCACTGCAATGAGAAGCCCACACACAGCAACAAAGAGTAGCCCCAGCTCTCAACTACTAGAGAAAGCCCACCTGCAGCGAGAATCCAGAGCAACCAAAAATATAAAATTAATTAATCAATTACCAAATCACTAGACAGCCAATATATCTTATCAAGTAAATAAGTCAGAACAGAATGTACATGTTCTGACTTTGAAAGTTAGCATTTATAAATAAATGTTTGAGAAGATTAATTGCAAATCACTAATATGGTTTTTCCAGTAGTCATGAACAGATGTGAGAGTTGGATCTTAGAGAAGGCTGAGTGCTGAAGAACTGGTGTTTTCTAATTGTAGTGCTGGAGAAGACTCTTGACAGTCCCTTGGACAGCAAGGAGATCAAACCAGTCAATCCTAAAGGAAATCAACCCTGAATATTCACAGGAAGAACTGGTGCTGAAGCTGAAGCTCCAATACTTTGGCCAACTGATGCGAAGAACTGACTCACTGGAAAAGACCCTGACACTGGGAAAGATTGAAGGCAAAAGGAGAAGGGGGTGGCAGAGGATGAAATGATTGGATGGTATCACGAACTCAATGGACATAGCTTTGAGCAAACCCCGGGAGATAGTGACGGACAGGGGACCCTGTCGTGCTGTAGTACATGGGGTCACAAAGACTTAGCCATGGGGTCACATGACTTAGCCACTGAACAACAGCTACAAATATGGGTGAGCTCTTGATGAGAGATTAATGGAGATCATCAGTTTCCAGTGTTTGGATTTTTGAAGTGTATAGCTTTTATAGCTAGAAAAATTTAAAAGAAGATGAAATAATGCTCTTTTAATCAGCTTTATTCAGGACAGTGTTGTCTTTAGCCAGTTGAAGTCAAGACTATGAACCTTTGCTACTCTCAAAAAGACAGGAGATCACAAGTGTTGGCAATGATGTAGAGAAAAGCAGCACTTGTGCACTGTTGGTGGAAATATGAATCGGTGCAGCCATCACGGAAAACAGCGTGGAGGTTTCTCAAGAAATTAAAAGTGGAACTACCCTGTGAGACAGCAATCCCACTTCCGGGTGTATATCCACAGGAAAAGAAATCTGGGTCTTGATGAGATATCTGAGGCTCACCTGTTCGTTGCAGTATTATTCACAATGACCAAGATTTGAAAACAGGCTAAATGTCCATCAACAAATAAACAGATAAAGAAAATGTGAAGTGAAGCAAGTGGCCCGAAACCTAGCGACAGCAGCCCTGAGCTGTGAGTAAAAGCTTCCCTGATTTAATGTCATTTTTGGAGACTGCAAAATCAACTGACGGAAATGACACTGGATATTCAGGTAAGCAGGAAAGAAGGGGGTAAGATGCAAACCAGATTCGGCAGTCTTGAGTGTCTAAGAGCTATCTGGTGCCAAAAAGCTGGATGTGCTCCCCTAGGGAGGTGGGGAGGAAAGGAAAAGCAGGTGAATGGGGAGGGATGGGGTAAAGAAGAAGTTGAGGACAGTCAAAGGCAGCGCAGCAAAGAGCAGCATCGAGAAAGCTGCGGACTGGGGGAGACAGAGCTGTGGTGTGAGCATCTGGGATGCCAAGTGGGAAAGAAAGAATGAAAGACAGCGAGAGAGGGAGGGAGGGAGAGAAAGAAAGAGGCAGAGAGAGAAAGGGACAGAGAGAGAAAGAGGGAGAGGGAGAGAGAGCAAGGAGTGACAGAGAGGGGGAGAGGGAGGGAGAGACAGAATGAAAGAAAGAGAGATAAAAAGAAAGGAGGAGGGATTTCCCTGGTGGTCCAATGCCTAAAACTCCCCGATCCCAGTGCAGGAGGACTGGGCTTGACCCTTGGGCAGGGAACAAGATCCCACATGCCGCAACTAACAGTGTGTGTGCCCCAACAAAAGAGTCTGTGTGCTGCGACTGAAATATCTCACCTGCTATACCTAGGACCCAGTGCAGCCAAATAAATAATCTTGACCTGAGGGATGGGATGGAGAGGGAGGTGGGAAGGAGGGTCAGGATGAGGAATACATGTACACCCATGGCTGATTCATGCGAATGTATGGCAACAATCACCACAATATTGTAAAGTAATTAGCCTCCAATTAAAATTTTAAAAAACATTTAAAAAATTGAGATTGTTTCTTGAAAAAGATAAAAAAAGAAAGGAGAGAAGGGGAGGGAGGGAGGAGTGAAAGGAAGGAAGAAATAAAAAAGGTCAAGGAAGTGAGAGTGAAAATGAACCATGGGCGTGAGCAAATATGCAGTCACTAATGACCTCGACAAGAACAATTTGAGAGGACTGGTGGGCTGGAAAGCAATCAGCAGCAGGTTTAGAAGGACGTGGCATTGCAAAGTGCAGTTAGGCTCAAAACAGTTAGCTGAAAAAATGAATAATCATGCCTGATTGTTGCTGGGTTGTCATGACAACCAGCTAAGACAATGACGGTGAATGCTCTTTCTTTAAGTGACCTTTTTTATTGAGGCTTAATTTACATCCAGCCAAATTCACCCTTGATTAGTGTACAGTCCTATGAGTTTTGAAAAAGCACACAGCTGTGGAACCATCTCCAAAATCAAGATATAGAAGAGTTCCATCAGCCCCAAGCAGTTCCCTGGAGACCGTTTGCAATTAACTCCTTCCAGCATCTTCAGCCCATAGCAATCTGTCCCTACAGTTTTGTCATCACCGGGAGATCATATAAATGGAAGTACAGTGTATGCCCCCTTCCTGGATCACAGCCTTGTCATGGCAAAGGGGCTTGTGTAGTTCAATGAAGCTATGGCCATGCTGTGCAGGGCCACTCAAGATAGACGGGTCATGGTGGAGAGTTCTGACAAAATGCAATCCCCTGGAGGAGGGAATGGCAAACCACTCTAGTATTCTTGCCACAAGAACCCCATGAACGGCATAAAAAAGCAAAAAGATATGACATGGAAAAGTGAGCCCCGCGTGTTGGAAAATGTCCCATATGCTACCAGGGAAGAGTGGAGGGCAATTACTAATAGCTCCAGAAAGAATGAAGTGGATGGGCCAAAGTGGTAATGACAGTTGTGGATGTATTTGGTGATGAAAGTGAAGTCCAGTGCTGTAAAGAGGAATATCGCATAGGCACCTGGAATGTTAGGTCCATAAATCAAGGTAAATTGGACAGGATCAAGCAGGAGATGGCAAGAGTGAACACTGACATCTTAGGAATCATTGAACTAAAATGAATGGAAGCCTCCCAGTGGGAGCCTCTGGGAAGCAGCATAGAGTGCAGATCTCTGTATCGCCCAACTGATGGGCAAGAGAGCTGGGCTAGTTATCTGCCACCTCCTACCAGTCACTGGTTGACTGCACCCACAGAGGGCGTTCTTTCCCTGGTATTTCTGGGCCTGACTGTGTAGATCACAGTGTGACCTCAGAAGCCAGAGAAAGTCTTCAGGCAAATGAATGCAGAGGCTGGTCTTTGGAAAGGCTTCCCAGGTGGTGCTAGCGGATTAAAGAATCCACAGGAGACTCAACAGACACGAGTTCAACCCCCGGATCAGAAAGATCCCCTGGTGTAGGAAATGGCACCCCACTCCAGTATTCTTGCCTGGTAAATCCCATGGGCAGAGGAACCTGGCTGGCTACAGTCCATGGGGCCCCAAACAGTCAGACACGCCTGAGTGCCTGAGCACAGCTCAGCACAGCTGGCCTTTGGAAGCTGGGCCAGGGTGTAATGACTGACAATGAGAAGGAAAAAAGGGGCATTGACAGCACCTACAACAGAGCGGATCAACAGTCAGATCCTGAACTATCTTCTCTTAATTTTCATCTCTTTCTTGAGCTGTAAATATCAAATATTTTTATAGCAACTCAAGATGCTCTGCATGAAGACCTTCTAAACCATCTTTACATTCTCTAATTGGGCTTATCACTCGCAGCTAATATTGTTATATTTATAATTACTCTCTCCATTTAGGGTCTGAAGGTTTATTTTTGTATTTCTGAGACAGGCATGCATATCCCAAGTATGCATGCTCCTATCACTATTTATCTATTCTTTGGAAAAACAGGGTTATCATTTCTCTCTTTTTTCCTCACCTTGCTGTGCCTACCTCTGACCCTCGGTCTGGCAGCCTTCTTGTTTATTTTATTTTATTTACTTTTTTTTTTTGACACAACCACGAAGCATGCAGGATCCCAGTTCCAGACTAGGGATTGAACGCACACCCCCTGCATTGGAAGCATGAATTCTTAACCACTGGACTTCCAGGGAAGTCCTCCAACCTTCTTATTAATTTTAATTAATATCATCCATGACGTTTATATTATTCCAAATATTCACAAATATATTGTTTCACTTAATCGGCTTGGTGGATGAGGATGACAAGGATCTCCTGCTTTTAAACATTCTGCAGAAGAGAAAACTGAGGCTCAGACTTACTAAAAATCACTTAAGTTTCCACTGCATTGTTTAGGATACTTCTGGTTGTGACTAAGTAAAATCTCAGACTGAACTGGACATAGCGTTAGCTGCCATGGACCAAATTGCATCCTTTTAAAATTCATGTGTTAAAGCCCTAACCCCCTACTTGACTGTATTTGGATTAGGGCTTTTAGGAGGCAATTATGGTAAAGAATATGCCTGCAAGGAAAGAGGCTTGATTTCGATCTCTAGATTGGGAACGTCCCCTGGAGAAAGAGAATGACTATCTATTCCAGTATTCTTCTATTCCATGTATCCTATGTATAGAATTCTAAGTATTCTATGACTTCTAGTCCAATATTGGACTCTCTATTCCAGAATTCTGGAGAATTCCATGGACAGAGGAGCCTGATGGGCTGCAAGTTTATGAGTGGCAAAGAGTTGGATGTGACTGAGCGACTAACATTTTTCACTTCCAAGGCTAAATAAATAAATTTTTCACTTCCACCGTAGAGGTGGGGCCTAATTCAGTAAAGCTGCAGTCCTAATACAAAGAGAGGGACTTCTCTGGTGGTCTAGTGATTAAGAATCTGCCGGCCAATGCAGTGCAGGGGACAAAGGTTCAATCCCTGGTCCAGGAAGATCACACTTGCCATACAGCAACTAAGCCTGTATGCCGCAATTCTGGAACCTGTGTTCCCTAGAGCCCATGCTCCACAACGAGAGAAGCCACCACAATGAGAAGCCCACACCCCTCAGCTAGGGAGTAGCCCTCACTCACCACAACCAGAGAAAGCCTGTGCAGCAACGAAGACCCAGCACAGACAAAAATAATAAATAAATAAAACATTTTTAAAAGAGGAAGAGGGAGAAATCACACTGTCTCTATGTTCTTGAAAAGACCCTGATGCTGGGAAAGATTGAGGGCAGGAGGAGAAGGGGGCAATAGAAAAGGAGATGGTTGGATGGCATCATTGACTCAATGGATCTGGGTTTGAGCAAACTCCGGGAGATGGTGAAGGATAAGGAAGCCTGTCCTGCTGTGGTCTGTAGGGCTGCAAAGAGTGGGACACGACAGAGTGACCAAACAACTATGTTCTTGAACCAGGGAAAGGCCATGTGTGGATATAGCAAGAATGGGGCCATCGGAAAATCAAAAACAGAGCCCTCACTAGAAACCTGATTGACTGCAACACTGATGTTGGTTTTTTAGCCTCCAGAACTGTAAGAATTAAATGTCTGTTATCTAAGTCAGCCAGTGGATGATACACCCAAGCAGACATCATAAATGAAAAAGTAAGATGTGTTTTTAAGAATGACTTGGTATTCTGGCTCAATGATGTGGTCAATAAACTAGTTTCTTCCTGTCTCTGCTGTGCCCTTCACACTGTTGGCTTCAAACGATGGTTGGCCAACCCTATGGTCAAAAGCTGGCTGCCAGTAGCCCTAAAGCTTCAAACTTCAGGGAAGGAGATAGAAATTCTTTGTTCTGAGATGCACTCTGATTGGCCAGGCCTTTATCACATGACCACCTCTGAGCCAATCACAATAGACAGATAGTAGATACCTTGAGGACCGCAGTTGTGTGAGTGTTGAAGAGTTGAATTGGCCAGTTTTCCATGAACTATAATTTACTGGAAAAAACTGACAGTCTATGAGGATTCAACTTGGCTTCTGGCAGAAATTTTCTCAAAAGTGAATGAAATGAACTTGCCGCTTCAAGGAAAGCAACTGACAGTGTCTGTTGCCAGTGGTAAAATTTGAGCTTTCAAGAAAAAATTTTGATTTTGAAAGACACGTGTTTGTCGCCATGTTTGACAACGTTCCAACACTGAAAGACTTTTCTGAGACTGGTGGTGATATTAACAAATGGAGTTTTTAAAATATTATGTAATGAAATGTGTTGAGGTTTGGAAGATCTGTATGACTTAGTGAAGTAATATTATTCAAAAGACCAGTGAACGAGTCATAAAAAGTGCAAGGTAGGACTTGTCCTATCAGTCTAGTGATTAAGACCCTGTGCTTCCAATGCAGGGGGCATGGGTTTGATCCCTGGTCAGGGAATTAAGATCCCACAT
Organism: Capra hircus; assembly: GCF_001704415.2. Classification (NCBI taxonomy): domain Eukaryota; kingdom Metazoa; phylum Chordata; class Mammalia; order Artiodactyla; family Bovidae; genus Capra; species Capra hircus. The sequence goes on along the minus strand of NC_030814.1, from coordinate 97,363,578 downwards.
GTCTGTGATATGAGGAAAAAAAGAATACATGAAAAGTGCAAGGTAGACAAATGGATTTGAATAAAATAGAACTTACTGAAATGGAGATTCCCCACTACAACTAACCTTGACTAAATTACCAGTATTCCAAGTTTTAGTAAAGAGATGGGAATACCAGACCACCTGACCTGCCTCTTGAGAAATCTGTATGCAGTTCAGGAAGCAACAGTTAGAACTGGACATGGAACAACAGACTGGTTCCAAATAGGAAAAGGAGTACGTCAAGGCTGTGTATTGTCACCCTGCTTATTTAACTTATATGCAGAGTACATCATGAGAAACGCTGGACTGGAAGAAACACAAGCTGGAATCAAGATTGGCGGGAGAAATATCAATAACCTCAGATATGCAGATGATACCACCCTTATGGCAGAAGGCGAAGAGGAACTAAAAAGCCTCTTGAGGAAAGTGAAAGAGGAGAGTGAAAAAGTTGGCTTAAAACTCAACATTCAGAAAACGAAGATCATGGCATCCGGTCCCATCACTTCATGGGAAATAGATGGGGAAACAGTGGAAACAGTGTCAGACTTTATTTTGGGGGGCTCCAAAATCACTGCGGATGGTGATTGCAGCCATGAAATTAAAAGACGCTTACTCCTTGGAAGAAAAGTTATGACCAACCTAGATAGTATATTCAAAAGCAGAGACATTACTTTGCCAACTAAGGTCCGTCTAGTCAAGGCTATGGTTTTTCCAGTGGTCATGTATGGATGTGAGAGTTTGATTGTGAAAAAGGTTGAGCGCCGAAGAATTGGTGCTTTTGAACTGTGGTGTTGGAGAAGACTCTTGAGAGTCCCTTGGACTGCAAGGAGATCCAACCAGTCCATTCTGAAGGAGATCAGCCCTGGGATTTCTTTGGAAGGAATGATGCTAAAGCTGAAGCTCCAGTACTTTGGCCACCTCATGCAAAGAGTTGACTCATTGGAAAAGACTGTGATGCTGGGAAGGATTAGGGGCAGGAGGAGAAGGGGATGACAGAGGATGAGATGACTGGATGGCATCACTGACTCGATGGACGCGACTCTGAGTGAACTCCAGGAGTTGGTGATGGACAGGGAGGCCTGGCGTGCTGCGATTCATGGGGTTGCCAAGAGTCGGACATGACTGAGCAACTGAACTGAACTGAAAGAATTCTTGAGTTCCTGAGAAGTCTATTGAAATACTTTTTTCAGCTAGATGCTTGTAGGTTTTCTTCATAGACTTGGACTAAAATGACATTTCACAACAGAGTAATAAGGTAGTCTCACAAATGAGAATACAACTGTCTTCTAGGAGATTTGCAAATGTAAAGCAATGCTACTCTTCTAACTAAATTTTTTGGTTTGGAAAATGTAATAAAATATGTTGTTCATGTTACCATTCAATGGGTTTTACTGTTATTTTAAGTAAATTTTAAATGCACATTGTAAATTTTCTCAATTTTAATGTTTAAACAGTAAGTATTGATCGCTACAACTTACATTTAAGAAAGCTCTGTAGGGTCCTCAGTAACTTTAAGAGTGCAGAGGGGGGCCTGAGACCAAAAAGTTTAAGAATTAGTGCTCTAATAATAATGTTTTTTTCTTTTCTTTAATTGAAGTATAGTTGACTTACAATACCATTTTAGTTTAAGATGTACAGCACAGTGATTCAGTCACATATATATTGGAGTAAGAAATGGAAACCCACTCCAGGTCTTGCCTGCAAAATTCCATGGACAGAGGAACCTGGCAGGCTCTAGTCCATGGGCTCACAAAGAGTCGGGCATGACTGAGCGCAAATGCAGATACATATATACACATATACATATATATCAGTAATCTGATAAAAGAACACACACACACATATATGTGTGTGTGTGCTTGTATATGTGTGTGTGTGTGTGTGTTTTCAGCTGCTCATTCGTGTCTGACTCTGTGCGACTCTACGGACTGTAGGCTGCCAGACTTCTCTGTCCATGGGATTTTCCAGGGCAGAAATACTGGAGTGGGGTGCCATTCCCTACTCCAGGGGATCCTCCCAACCTAAGGACTGAACCCACGTCCCCTGCATCTCTTTCACTGGCAGGTGGATTCTTTACCACTGCACCACTTGGGAAGCCGCATATGTAAGTGATGTCACGTGGCATTTGTTTTTCTCTTTCTGGCTTCACTTCAGCTAGCCATTCTGAACATTAAATCTCTTCCTGAAGCCCTTCACTCTCTCTTAAGTCTACGAGGACAGCTTTCTCCTGACTCTAGGAACTGATTGTCTCTTCTGCCTGGAGTGCTCCCATGACAACCACAGAGTATCTCTCAGAATCCCACAGCTGAGTGTCTTTCCAGCAGCAGAACATCACAGGATTTCAGCGTCACATGTATTAAGAAATTGAACAGCCTTAGAAACTAGTGATCAGCCCAGGCACACGTGGTATCTCTGAAAGTGAAAGTCACTCAGTTGCGTCCACCTCTTTGAAACCCCATGGACTGTAGCCTGCCAGCCTACTCTGTCCATGGAATTCTCCAGGCCAGAATACTGGAGTGGGTAGCCGTTCCCTTCTCCAGGGCATCCTCCGAACCTAGGAATCGATCCCAGGTCTCCCACATTGCAGATGGATTCTTTACCATCTCAGCCACCAGAGAGGCCAGTCCCAATATCTAGTCTCGATTTAGGAAGCCAGTTGGCTACAGCTGGGGACTTTTGCTCCCATCTGGACCATGGGACTTTCCAAGTGACACATTGCCCACAAGGTGCGGTTCTTTTTTTAATAGTAATTCTTCCACTATAGACACTGTCTTAGTCTGTTTGGGCTGCTATAACAGAATATCTTAGATTTGCTGACTTTTAGAAAAAATTTTATTGTGGCAATATATGCTGTATAGTAAAAGTGATTCAGTTACACACATATTCCTGTTATGGTTTATCACAGAATGTTGAATATTGTTCCTGTGCTATACAGTGTTATTTGCTCGGTCGGGTCTGACTCTTTGGGGCCCTGTGGAGTGTGTAGCCCACCAGGGCTGTAGCCCTCCAGGCTCTTCTGCCCATGGAATTCTCCAGGCAAGAATACTGGAGTGGGTAGCTGTTCCCTTCTCCAGGGCATCTTCCCAACCCAGGGATCGAACCCAGGTCTCCCACATTGTAAGTGGATTCTTCACCATCTGAGCCACCAGGGCAGCCTGTCATCTTGGGGCTAATTAGCTTTAATCAGTTTTTGTTGTATCCTCAGCGATTACATCATTCTTTTAAAGGTTGTGTCCTGCCTCCTTCCCTTTGTCTCATTTCCACTAGATGTTAAGGCAGATTTTAGGCCTTGCAGCACATTGCTTCAGGGAAATATTTCTGAGAATTTATTACGGAGCAACAGAAAAGAAAGGTAGAAATGTTTCCCTCAGGGTCATTATTCAAGATCTGTGTTGGACACACATCAGTATAAGGCGTCTGGTGTTTTGTTTTTTTCTTGTCCTGGGCAATTAAACTGCCAATGAAGTGACGTGAAATCAGAGAGAACTTTAACCTCGCTGCCATGGAGACCACGTTTCTCACTCATGGGCGGAAAGAGAGTTTACACAAGGATTTCCTAAGGTGATAAGGCAGCGGGCCATCGACAATTCCAGATACTTTACGGACAGGCAGAAAATCATGGGAATTTCCCGGGATTGACAAGTCAAGAAAGGGAAGCTTGAGATCTGTGATATTGTGATTTATAATAAGAAATACATATATCTGCGACTTCCCCGGTGGCCCAGTGGTTAAGAATCTGCCTACCAGTGTGGGGGACATGGGCTCAACCCCTGGTCCAGGAAGATCCACATGGTTTGGAGCAACTAAGCCCATGTGCCACAGCGACTGAGCCCACTCTCTAGGGCCCTGCTCCACAACAAGAGAAGTCGCCACAGTGAGAAGCCCATGCACGGCAACCAGAGAGTAGCCCCCACTCTCCGCAACTAGAGAAAGCCCAAGCACAGCAACAAAGACCCAGCACAGTCAAAACTACAATAAAGAAAGAAAAATAAATATATATATATATATTTGGTCTTCATCCTTGTTTCTAATTTTAAGGCAATTCTCTTAAAACCTTGGAATTTCTGTGATAAGAGTGACGAAGGTGTCTTGTTATCCTAGGGAAAGCACACAGAGATGTGAGTGGGTTGCCATTGGAACCAACTTTGTCATTAGAAGGTTGAAAATTTCACTCCCACTTCCCAACCTCTGGGGTGATTGAGTTCAATCACCGATGATCAAGGACTTAATCAATCAAGTCTATGTAATGAAGCTTCCATAAAAACTCAAAGATTGGGGTTCAGAGAACTTCTAGGCTGGTGAACCAGAAAGCTTTCAGAACTTCCTTTGTTCAGGATCTTGCCGGGTGTATCTCTCTGCATCTGGTTGTTGAGTCTCACTGTAATAAATAAATGATCTAGTGAGTAAACTCTAGTATTCCGAGTTCAGTGAGCCACTGTAGGAAATTAATCAAACCCAAGAAGGGGGTCACGGTGATCTCAGGTGGCCTCGTCCTGCAGCGCCTTGAAGCAGGGTTTCAGTTTCCCCCCAGAGATTGGGATTGGGTCACAACGGTGAGAGCACCAAATCCTAGCCGCTAGACCAGAGGCCAGTGACAAGACCCTGGCTCTTCAACTTTGCAGAAAAAGAGTTCCCACAAAGACAGAAAGTAGTGAAACAAGTGGGGCTTCCCTGGTGGCTCAGCAGGTAAAGAATTCACCTGCAGTGCAGGAGACCCGAGTTCCATCCCTGGGTCAGGAAGATCCCCTGAAGAAGAGTATGGCAACCCACTCCAGTATTCTTGCCTGGAGGATTCCATGGACAGAGGAGCCTGGCGGACTACAGTCTATGGGGCCGCAACAGCGAAACAAGCAAAGTGTTTGCTAGGAGGAAGAAAAGAGTACAGTGCATGTGGAGAGTCTCATGGGCAGACTCAGAGAGTCACCCCTTTCTGGTAGTCGATCACTTTTAAGGGGCATTCGTCCCGGGGTTTCCTTTGGCCAATCATTTTGATTCACCTGCTCTGAGTCTATATGTGGTATATCTCAGGATCCCCCTATGTGCGCGTGAGCTTCTCTCAGTCAAGATATACTGCACCGAAGAGGCCAAGCAGTAGTTTGTATCACTTACTATGGGGTAACACCCCCTCCATTTTTTTACCTCCAAGGAGCTTTCTAATCAAGAGTTTCCTTGGCTTCGAGAATGAGAAATATGTGGTCTCTTATCTTTGATCTCGGCAGGGCTTAGCCTCCTCCCACAATTGTCCTACTATTTTCTTCTCAGTGTATCGATCCACAGAGAACCAACTCTAACTGTTTCCCCTGGGGGCTCATCCATCTCTTGACTCAATGGGAAACCTCTGATTTATACCCAGTTGGTCAGAAACACAGGTAACAACCTGGACCTGTGCTCGCTATCTGCGGTGGGGGCAGTCATATGGGACGGAGTCCTTAACCTGTGGACCCTGATGCTATCTCCAGGTTGTATCAGAACTGAGTGGAAATGTAGGACACCCAGTGCGTTGGAAACTTGCTTCGTGGTATAGGAGGGAGAGGGGAAAGCCACACATTGGAATTAGTATCAGCATCATCAGAATCAAAATTCTTCTTTGGAGAGAGGCTTACTTTATCTCCTCATTCTAAACCAGGTCCTCTGATTCTATTCCATCATTGTTTTATTTATTTATTTATTTTTGGCTGCACCTCACAGCATGTAGGACCTTAGTTCCCCTGCCAGGGATTGAACTCATGTCCTTTGCAGTGGAAACTTGGAGTTGTAACCATTGGACTGACAGGGAATTCCCAGAAATATAATTAATTTACAATGTTGTGTTAGTTTCAAGTGTATAGCAAACTGATATGTATGGATTCGAACAAATCTTTCTATTTTTTTTTTTTAGAATCATACATTGCATTTATTTTTTTTAATTATTTTTTATTTTTTATTTTTTTTATAGTTCTGCAGACTTTTATTTATTTATTTTTTTAGATACAATTAATGTTCATTTGCTGTTGTATCTTTTTTTTTTTTAATTTTAAAATCTTTAATTCAATGAGGAGTCTCCATGTGGATTCTGGGAGGAGTTTGGCTTCAGGAAGATGAGGGGAAAGAGAAAGAGTCCTTTATAAGGAATGGATGAAATTTTAGGTGGTGCCCATTCCCTGGGGCAGTGATCTGCTGACTTTCCTTAAAGGGCCAAGTGGTCAGTATCAATAGTTTGGGGGCCAGATCATCTCTGTCTTGAACTCTGTCTTTTTTGTGTCTGTGTCTTTTTTTCTTTTCTTTTTTTTTATAGTAAAGGGCAGTATCGAGAAGGGGGGGAGAGTAGAACGAGGAGTTCGATCTGTAACTGTCTGTGAACAATCAATTGAGATAACTCACTACCTTCGGACCAGCCTTGAACTCTGCCTTGGTAGCCTGAAAGGGGACCAGAGAAAAAATGGAAATAAATGGGAGTAGCTGTGGTTCAGAAATACTTAGTAGACACTGAAATTTAAGATTTATATCATTCTCACCATGGACTATTCTTCACTTAATTTTTTAAAATGATTTTAAAAGGTAAAAATCATTCTTAGTTCACAGGCTATATAAAGAGGCAGGGAGCCATACTTGGGAACCCCCACCTCACCCCACCCCCCACCAGGCATAGTTTTCCAACCCTTATCTAGATGTATTTGTCCAGGCAAGTATGTCTTTAAAAAGCTACACAAGGCAATCTAGAAAAATGGTACAGATAAGCGTACTTGCAAAGCTGAAATAGAGCCACAGATTTAGAGGACAAACTTAGGGTTACCCTGGGGGAAGAGGAGGTGGGATGAATTGGGAGATTGGCACTGACATATATATACCACTATGTATAAAATCACATATGGGTGTGAGAGTTGGACTGTGCAGAAAGCTGAGCACCGAAGAACTGATGCTTTTGAACTGTGGTGTTGGAGAAGACTCTTGAGAGTCCCTTGGCCTGCAAGGAGATCCAACCAGTCCATTCTGAAGGAGATCAACCCTGGGATTTCTTTGGAAGGAATGATGCTAAAGCTGAAACTCCAGTACTTTGGCCACCTCATGCGAAGAGTTGACTCATTGGAAAAGACTCTGATGCTGGGAAGGATTGGGGGCAGGAGGAGAAGGGGACGACAGAGGATGAAGGTGGCTGGATGGCATCACTGACTCGATGGACGTGAATCTGAGTGAACTCCGGGAGTTGGTGATGGACAGGGAGGCCCGGCGTGCTGCGACTCATGGGGTCGCAAAGAGTCGGACACGACTGAGCGACTGAACTGAACTGAATGTATAAAATAGATAACAAATGAAGACCTACCGTATAGCACAGGGCACTCTACTCAGTGCTCTGTGGTGGCCTAAATGGGAAGGAATTCTTAAAAAAAGAGTGGGTACATGTATGTGTATAACTGATTCACTTTGCTGCACAGCGGAAGCTAACACAACACTGTAAAGCAACTGTGCTCCAATCAAAATCAGTAAAACAAAACCAAAGAGTCTCCAGAAGAAAAGAGGCACTGATAGCTGGTACAGTGTGGATGAACCTCAGAAACATTTTGCTGAGTGAAAGCAACCACTCAAAAAAGGTCACATATTGAGTGGTTCCATTTATTGAAACATTCAGGATAAATCCATAGGGACAGAAAGCTGATGAGTGGTTGACAGGGACGATGGGGAGGGAAGGGCTGGGGAGGGAAGGGCTGGGGAGGGAGTGCTAAATCGTATGGAGCTTCCTCTTGGGGGGATGAAAATGTCCTGGGACTAGATGGAGGTGAGAGCCGCACGACATTGTGAAAGTGGTAAACGACACTGCGTCATATACACTTTAAAATGGTGTGTGACATGTAGCTGACTACAACTCAATTTGTTTAATTTAAAAAATCTGTGAGCCTTTAGCCTCATTGCAGTCGAGAAAGCAACGTGGGTCACCAGCAGCTCTACTGGGGCCATTTGAGAAATTTCAGCGAAGGTTCTCGCTCTTGCTGGGTCTGCTCAAACAGGCACGGTCTGATCCGGAAACACTGCCTCAGTATGGGCCACCAGTATTTCCGCCAGTACATGAAGGATGTTGGCTGTGTCAAATCAGACTAACTGAAGTCCCTTGGATAGATCGTTCAGCACATCTACCTTATGCAGAAACAATATTAGCTCTTTGCATATAAAATGAAAGTTTAAAAACTGCCCCCCGCCAAAAAAAAAAGTCCATGAGTGGTTTGGATGCACAGACAAGAGAGGGCTTCCTGTCACCTGAGGTTATATTCCTGGCTGTTGGAGGGGGATTCCTGAATGAGCCAAGGTCCCTGGGGAAAGGATCCTCCTACTCATCTGGGGAGACACACACTGACATTGAGGGCTTCCCTGGTGGCTCAGCTGGTAAAGAATCAGTCTGCAATGTGGGAGACCTGGGTTTGATCCCTCGGTTGGGAAGATCCCCTGGAGGAGGGCTTGGCAACCCACTCCAGTATTCTTGCCTGAAGAATCCCCATGGACAGAGGAGCCTGGCGGGCTACAGTCCATGGGGTTACGAAGAGTCAGGCACGACAGAGCAACTAAGCACAGCACAGCACTTGCTTCATTGAACCCCACTGATGGAAGCAGGACAAGGCTTTCCAGGGAGGCAAACATGGGAGGCTGGAGAAACCAATGGATGAGAGAGTGCAGCTCTACAAAACCCCTCAAATGTGTCCCTGAGACAGCACAGCTAATACTGAAGACTTTATAAAATGGATGGAGAGTTACAAAAGAGAATTCTGGGTTGAATTGTGTCCCCCTGCCAAAAAAAAAAAAGTAAATTAGCAGACTTCCATTTTGGTCCATTGGTTAAACCTCTGTGCTCCCAATGCAGGGAACCTGGGTTTGGTCCCTGGTCAGGGAATTAGATCCTTCATGCCGCAACTAAAGAGACTGCAAGCTGCAAGGAAGACTCCCCACGCGGCAATGAAGACCCTGAGTGCAGTGACTAAGACTTGGAGCATCCAGGTAAAAAATAAACAAACTTTTTAAATTAAAAAAAAAAAAAAAGATATGCTGGAGTCCCAACCCTCAATACTTCAGAATGGGAACTTATTTGGAAATAGGGTCACGGCAGTTGGGATTAGTTAAGGTCCTGCTAGACTAGTGTGTTGGTTGCTCAGTTGTGTCCAGCTCTTTGAGACCCCACGGACTGTAGTCCGCCAGACTCCTCTGTTCATGGGATTCTCCAGGCAAGCATACTGGAGTGGGTTGCCATTTCCTGCTCCAGGGCATCTTCCTGACCCAGGGATCGAACCCACGTCACTTTCACCTCCTGCACTGCAAGCAGATTCTTTACTGTTTGAGCCACCTGGGAAGCCCCCGTACTGAACTAGGGTGGGCTCCTAATCCAATATGACCGGTGTCCTTAGAAAAGGGAGAAATTTGGACAGACACATGCACACACACAAACACACTCAAAGAGAAACACCGTTATGAATATGAAGGCAGAGATTGGGGAGATGCTTCTACAAGTCAGGGAACACCAAAGATCACTGGCAAGTCCCTAAAAGTAAGGCGAGAAGCATGAGACAGATTCTCCTTCATGACCTGCAGAGAGAATCGGCGCAGGGCTTGCCTGGTTGGCTCAGTGGCAAAGAATCAGCCTGCTAATGCAGAAGACACCCGTTCCATCCCTGGCCTGGGAAGATCCCATATGCCTGGGAGTAACTAATCCTGTGCCACAACTACTGAGCCTGTGCTCTAGAGCCTGGGCCCACGAGCCCTAGAGCCACTGCAAAGAGAAGGCCCCGCCACAAGAGAGTAACCCCGCTTGCTGCAACTAGAGAAAAAAAAGTGCCCAGAAATGAAGACCCACCACAGCCAAAACTAAAGAAATAAAGAAATAAAATTATCAGAAAGAAAAAAGAACCAGCTGACACCCTGATCCCAGATTTCAGCCTCCAGAACTATGAGACAATAAATTCGGGCTGTTAAGCCCCTGAGCTTATGGTACTTTGTTACGGCAATCCTAGCAAACAAACACAACTAGGCGGGAAATTCGAAGCACATGTTTGCCAAGCCTTGTCTAACATCTGTAATGAACATTTTGGAACAACTGGAAAAATAGCTGTTAAGTGACCTCTCAAAACACTCTCATCTTTTCTCTCTCTTTCTCTTTTTCTCTGGGTGATTTGCTTTTATCATTTATTATCGTATCCTGAAGCCTAAAGTTTTGAGCTCATATCACTTCAGAAAACTGGTTTACAGGAGGAGGTATGCATATTTTTCCCTCATAATCTCTGGGAAGAAGAAATGCGCTTGAATTTCATTCAGCAACCAATAGCAAACATTAAAAAAAAAATCCCATCTGGGGTTTATTTTTCCAATATAAAACCTCAGTTATAAAATGTGACTTAGGGGCCTCCCTGGTGCTCCAGTGGTTAAGACTTTAAGCTCCCAATGTAGGGGCCCGGGGACCACATCTAAGCCCATGTGCCACAACTGAAGAGTCCATAGGTCACAACTATGACTCTGCTTGGCCACATAAATTTTAAAAAATAAAATATGACTTTATCGGCATTGTTGCCAAAACTTGGCCTCTGTTCACCAGTGCTGAACAGAAACACACAGAGGGAGTTTGGGGTGAAGTAGCAAAGAGCAGCTTTTATTCCTTTGCCTGGCACAGGGGGCCACAGTGGGCTGCTGCTGCTGCTAAGTCGCTTCAGTTGTGTTCGACTCTGTGAGACCCCATAGACGGCAGCCCACCAGGCTCCCCCGTCCCTGGGATTCTCCAGGCAAGAACACTGGAGTGGGTTGCCATTTCCTTCTCCAAGCGTGAAAGTGAAAACTGAAAGTGATGTCGCTCAGTCGTGTCTGACTCTTCGCGACCCCATGGACCGCAGCCTACCAGGCTCCTCCGTCCATGGGATTTTCCAGGCAAGAGTACTGGAGTGGGGTGCCATTGCCTTCTCCACAGTGGGCTAATACCCTGAAGATCATGTGACCCACCCTGAACGGGGTAGCGAGGAGTTTTATAGCGTTCAAGGAGCAGGGGCGTGATCAGCTCATGGACAGTTCTTGGATTGGTTGGCATCGAGGTTAAGTTTCAAGCCTCATCAACCTTCTGGTTGCATCCAGCCTGGGGTCTGTGTTCTCGTGGCAAGCAGTCTTCATCTGGAGAGGGTCTGCTTCCTGTAAAAACAACATAGGAATGTGTGCCGGCCTTTGTCTATATCTTTCAGGCAACTGGGAATTCAGCGATTCTGCTCTGCAGCGGAATTAGTGTCTAAATTGCTACCAGTTCCCTAGCCCAACAGTTACTCTTTGTTTCTACACCTTCACATTTCCCAATCATTAACTCTTGAGTCAGCATTTTACTTCAAAAGACAAAGACACAGGGGCTTGCACATGGTTTCAGCATGTGCAGGTTAACATTTTTTTCAGAGTATGGTCTTGCGACACCTGTGCTGTGCTGTGCTTAGTTGCTCAGTCACGTCCGACTCTTCCGTGGGGATTCTCCAGGCAAGAATACTGGAGTGGATTGCCATGCCCTCCTGCAGGGGATCTTCCCAACCCAGGGATCGAACCCAGGTCTCCCACATTGCAGGAGGATTCTTTACCAGCTGAGCTACCAGGGAAGCCCCTTGAGACACCTACAAAAGTACAAATCCCTTGATTCTTTCGGGAGACTTCACCTAAGGCTTCAGGCTTGGCTGGATCCAGGTGCTCAAACAGTGTCAGGAATCTGTTTTTCCATTCCCGGCCCTGCTCCCCTTTGCGTTGTCTTCATTAGCTGTCTGGTTCTCCCTGCTGTAGGCAGTTCCATTCTCCAAGCTTAGCAACTATGGCAGAAATCCTGGAAGTAAGTCTCATCACCTTGAGCTATGTGCTCATGGTTGAACTGTGAACAAAGAGCTATCATACACTGAATGGCCAGTCTTGGTTCTAGGCCCATTTCTAAAGCTGGCCCTTCTCAAGTCACATGGATAAGAATGGGACAATGGGGACTTCCCTGGTGGCCCTGTGTTTAAGACTCCACACTCACAATGCAGGGGAGCCTGGGTTCGACCCCTGGTCAGGGAACTAAGATCCCACATGCTGCAATTTAGAGCCTGCACGCCACAACAGAAGATCCTCATGCGAAGCAAAGATCCTGCAGGCGGCAACAAAGATTCCATGGCCATAGCTAAGACCTGGTGCAGCCAAATAAATTTTAAAAAATAGAATGAGACAAAAATAGAATGATTCCCCAAAAGAAAATCAGAAGAAACATATTAACAGAAGAAGAGAAATGTATGTTGGACAGGCAAACCCAACAGATATCCGTTATGCCTATGTATGCTAAGTGAGTCATGAAGGCTTACTAAAACATAGTGTTCGTAAATTTAAAATAGCACGTCACTACAGTTAACTGAGCATTTTTATTTGGTATTCCACCTAGAAGTCTGGCTGCCAAAGAATAACCCACAGTATCACACACACATGTATACACCAATAGTAGGAATTTCCATAATTCCCTGAAGGAACATTTTGCCTTTGTGTTCTCTTGAGTTGGCCATGGTTTCTGAATGCTGTTCTTTTTGCTTAGCTAATGATAAATTACTGTGGGCTTAGCTTGTTATTATCAGTTTAATTTGTTGTGGGTTGTTTGGCAAATCCTACAGTATTTAATAACACTCATTTGCATCAGCAGTACTTTTGGCCTATAATTTTTCAATCAGTAGACCTTAAGTCATATATGTATGGAGTGAAAAGAGGAGCTCTACTCTTACTGCTAAAGCATATGTACACACTATTACCCAAGTTTTAGGATGTGTTTAGGATGACATGTCTTCTTAACCATCCAACTGTCATCCACTGGATAGTGGGAAGAGGTGGGGTCTTGATTCTCTCCGGGGGGACAAAAAAATTTTTAGAGATAATGGATTTAAAGGGTTTTATGGATATCAGTTATTTTTTAATTTTTCAGTTGAAGCACAGTTGATTTAAATGTCTTCATTTCTGATGTACAGAAAAGTGATTGAGTTATACATACATATATATATATATTCCTTTTTAATATCCACTATGGTTTATCACCAGCTTCCTCGGTGGCTCAGATGTTAAAAAAAATCTGCCTGCAATGCAGGAAACCCAGGTTTGATCCCTGAGTAGAGAAGATCCCCTGGGGAAGGAAATGGCAACCCACTCCAGTGTTCTTGCCTGGAGAATCCCAGGGACGGGGGGGCCTGGTGGGCTGCCATCTATGGGGTCGCACAGAGTCGGCCACGACTGAGGCGACTTAGCAGCAGCAGCACTGCAGCACACCAGGCTTCCCTCTCCTTCACCGTCTCCCGGAGCTTGCTCAAACTCATGTCCATGGAGTCAGTGATGCTATCCAACCATCTTGTCCTCTGTCATCCCCTTCTTCTCCTGTCTTCAATCTTTCCCAGCATCAGGTTCTTTTCTAATGACAATGATTCCCCAAAAAGAAAATCAGAAGAAATATATTAACAGAAGAAAGAGAAATGTATGTTGGACAGGCTCCTTACATCAGGTGGACAAAGTATTGGAGCTTCAGCTTCAGCATCAGTCCTTTTAATAAATATTCAGGATTGATTTCTTTTAGGATTGACTGGTTTGATCTCCTTGCAGTCCAAGGGACTCTCAGGAGTCTTCTCCAACACCACAGTTCAGAAGCGTCAAGTCTTCAGCGCTCAGCCTTCTTTATGGTTCAGCCATACATGACTCCTGGAAAAACCATAACTTTGACTAGACGGACCTTTGTTGGCAAAGTAATGTCTCTGCTCTTTAATACACTGTCTAGATTTGTCATAGCTTTTCCTCCAAGGAGCAAGTGTCTTTTAATTTCACGGCTGCCGTCATCGTCTGCTGTCATTTTGGAGCCCAAGAAAGTAAAGTCCATCACTGTTTTCATTGTTTCCCCATCTATTTGCCATGAAGTGATGGGACCAGATGCCATGATCTTTGTTGTTTGAATGTTGAATTTTAAGCCAACTTTTTCACTCTCCTCTTTCACTTTCATCAAGAGGCTCTTCAGTTCCTCTTTGCTTTCTGCCATAAGGATGGTGTCTTCTGCATATCTGAGGTTATCGATATTTCTCCCAGCAATCTTGATTCCAGCTTGTGCTTCCTCCAGCCCAGTGTTTCTCATGATGTGCTCTGCATATAAGTTAAATAAGCAGGCTCACAATATACAGCCTTGACGTACTCCTTTCCCAATTTTGAGCCAGTGTGTCGCTCTGTGTCCAGTTCTAACTGTTGCTTCTTGACCTGCATACAGGTTTCACAGGAGCCTGGTGAATTCCATGGACAGAGGAGCCTGGTAGGCTACAGTCCATGGGGTCGCAGAGTCAGACACAACTGGCTAACACAAGGCCTTCTTACAGTTTATGGCAGGATACTGAATATGGTTCCCTAGGCCGTACAGTAGGACCTCGTTGCTTATCCATTCTGTGTGCAATAGTTTGCGTCTGTTAACCCCAAACTCCCAACAGCTCCTTCCTCCACCCTCTTCGCCCTGGCAACCACAAATCTGACCTCTGTATCTGTGAGTCTGTTTCTGTTTCATAGATAAGTCCACGTGTGTCGTATTTTAGATTCCATATGTGAGTAACTTCACATGATATTTGTCTTTCTCCCCCTGACTTACTTCGCTTAGTATGATAATCTCTAGTTCCATCTGTGTTGCTGACAATGACACTATTTTATTCTTTTCTATAGCTGAGTCATACACATGTGCCACGTCTTCTTTATCCAATCACCTGTCCGTGGACATTGAGGTTGCTTCCATGTCTTGCCACTTGTGAATAGTGCTGCTATGAACATAGGAAGTACCTATATTGCAGATAATAGTTTTAATATATTGGAAGGTTTAGGTGGAAGAGTACTGGAGTATATGTTTGAAAAACTGGTCTTAAATTGTAGAGGGTCTGAAAGCTTGATCCAGACTGGGGTCGGCAAACTCCTGTAAAGGATCAGATAATAAATATTCTGGGCTTTGCAGGTTGTACAGTCTCTGTCCAGGTGACTTAAATCTAACTTTTTAGCATTAAAAACAGCCATAGGTAACTTCCCTGGTGACCCAGTGGTTAAGAATCCCCCTGCCAATACAGGGGACATAGGTTCGATCCATGGGCCAGGAAGATCCCGCATGACTTGGGGAAACTAACCCCCTGTGTCACTGCTTAACCTGTGCTCTAGACCCCACACGCTGCCACCACTGAAGTCCACACCCCCCAGGGCCCATGCTGTGCAGCAAGAGAAACCACCACAATAAGAAGCCTGCACACCGCAACTAGAGAAAGCCCACACGCAGCAACAAAGACGCAGCACAGCCAAAAATAAATAAATAAACAAACATTAACTGTTATTTTACAAAAATAGCCATAAACAGTAGGTGTATGAATGGGTGTGGCTCTGTGTCAGTAAAACTTTATTTACAAAAATAGGTAGCCAGCAAATTTAGCTGGTGAGCCATAGTTTGCCAACACCTGATCTGGGAGTTTGTTAACACTTCGTTCTGTTGAACCCTTGAGGATGTTGCTTATGTCAATTTCAGTGCCCAGTTTAAATACCTGAGAGATGTGAATTGTTTTTTGGTACCAATTTGGTGGCTCAGATGGTAAAGAATGTGTTCAGTCCCTGGGTCAGGAAGATCCCCTGGAGAAGGGAATGGCAACCAATTCCAGTATTCTTGCCTGAAAAATCTCATGGACAGAGGGGGCCTGTGGGCTACAAATCATGGAGTCACAACGCACGACTAAGCAACTAGCGCTTTCACTTTCATGACTAGTTCCAACCCTTACTCTGTGCGATGGGAAACTTCATCTCAGACACTTTGGGGTTCTCTTCTTCTCGGTGGGGTGCTCTTTCTTGGTGCCATAATGCTGCATCTTAGTTTTCTGGGCCTCACCTGGTGCCTAGGATGGGGATGAGGCACGGAGAAAGGAAGGCTACGTTGCCAAGTCCCTGTCTCTCTGTGATGGCCACGCTGAAGAGTGCCTCATCCGTTTCGTTCTTGATTCCTGGCTGCTGTGGATTGAATTGTGATCCTCAACAACAACAACAACAAAATGTGTAAGTCCTAAACCTCAGTGCCTCAAATTATGACCTTATTAGGGTCATTGTAGATATGAATGTTGCCCATTTTTTAAGGTTTTCTTTTATGTGGACCATTTTTAAAGTCTTTGTGAATCTGTTACAATATTGCTTCTGTTTCATGTTTTGTTTTTTTGTCCTCGAGGCATACGGGATCTTAGTTCCCCAACGAGGGATTGAAACCATACTCCCTGCCTTGGAAGGCAAAGTCTTAACCACAGGACCACCAGGGAAGTCCCTGGTGTCCTTCTAAAAAGAGAAGAGGATGGGGCTTCCCTGCTAAAGAGTCTGCCTGGCAATGCAGGAGACCCTGATTCAATCCCTGGTCTGGGAAGATTCCACATGCCACTGAGCAGTTAATCCTATGCACTGCAAGTATTGAGCCTGAGCTCTAGAGCTTGGGAAGCACAACTACTGGGTCCTCATGCAACAGCTGCTGAAGCCTGCATGCCCTAGAGCTCGTGCTCCACGACAAGAGCAGCCACCACAATGAGAAGCCCAAGCACGGCAACGAAAAGTGGCCCCCCGCTCACTGCAACCAGAGAAAGCCTGTGCAAAGCAGCGAAGACCCAGGACAGCCAAAAAATAAGTAAGTAAAATTATTTTAAAAAATAAAGAAATGCATTATCCCTACATTTACAGATGGGGAAACTTAAGCCCAGAGGCGCAATGCAGCCAAGTTCCATTTGGGGCATAGCCTGTGCCTTTAGCTAAGTTATAGTATCATTTATTCCTTGTGAATTTTATTAACAAATTTTGTTAATAAAATGTCACACTTATATGCTCATATGCCTTCAGAAATATTACAAGCCATACATATTAAATATGGAAACCAATGAATTTTAAACTTGAAAGGACTGTACAGCCAATTTTTTTAACTTAACTCCTTTATTTTAAGGTGAGAAAACCAAGACTGCATTCATCCACTTATCATTCATCCAGTAAATGAGTATTGGTATAAACAAAGTGTCACCCTAATGAGGACTAAGTGTGTGTCAGGCACTGTTGTAAACCCTTTGCAGTTATCAACTCATGAAACTCAGAAACACCCTTATGCGATACCATTACTCACCCCATTTTTGGATAGGGAGCCAAGACACAGAAAAGTGGAGTTCACACTGCTAGCAGGTGGTGAAGAAATGATTCAGTCCCTGGAATCTTATACACAGGCACAGCACTAGATGAGTAATTTTAAATTCATACTTTTAATTTCAAAATTTTAAAAAGTCCAAAGCCATGAGAAACAGCTCTGACCAAAAGATTGGAGAAATAATCAACAACAGACTTGAACCCCTTTCCAAGGTCCTCAGACACTGGAACTGTCAGGTACAAAGAGCAACAACAGGTGAAATAGTAAAAATAAAATTAAGGATGCAATCACAAAGGTGATCAAACAACAAGAAAGTTGAGGGGGAATAGAGTTTTTAAAATAAAATCTGTAAAAATAAAAAAATATAAAACTCAACTAATTAAAAGCAGCTTAAACACAACTCAAGAGAAAATGAGTGACCCAGGAGACATAGCTGAGGAAATAAACTGGACCGTAACACACATAAAAAATAAGATATAGAATAAGAATAAAAGAAACGAAGAATAAAATGATTAAACCCAAGGTACATCTAATCAAAGACCCAGGAGGATCAGAAAGAGAAAATGGAGGACGGGCAACACTTAATGAGATCAAGATCTACACACTTTCTAAACCTTATGAAAACATAGTCCTCTGATTCAAGAAGCATCAGTTCAGTTCAGTTCAGTTCAGTCGCTCAGTCGTGTCCGACTCTTTGCGACCCCATAAATCACAGCACGCCAGGCATCCCTGTCCATCACCATCTCCCGGAGTTCAATCAGACTCACGTCCATCGAGTCAGTGATGCCATCCAGCCATCTCATCCTCTGTCGACCCCTTCTCCTCCTGCTCCCAATCCCTCCCAGCATCAGAGTCTTTTCCAATGAGTCAACTCTTCGCATGAGGTGGCCAAAGTACTGGAGTTTCAGCTTTAGCATCATTCCTTCCAAAGAAATCCCAGGGCTGATCTCCTTCAGAATGGACTGGTTGGATCTCCTTGCAGTCCAAGGGACTCTCAAGAGTCTTCTCCAACATCACAGTTCAAAAGCATCAATTCTTTGGTGCTCAGCTTTCTTCACAGTCCAACTCTCACATCCATACCTGACCACTGGAAAAACCATAGCCTTGACTAGATGGCTAACATATCCCAAACAGAATAAATAACGAGAAATACATGGCTAAGCTTATCTTGTTGAAACTGGAGACACCAAAGACAGTGCCTGCCATGGAAGGAAGGGGATAAGAGCATGCTGGGATTTACTTACAACTGTTTTTACTAACAGTAATAATATAGCTAATATTTACATATGCTATGTCAGGCACCATTCTGAGTATTGGGTTGGCCAAAAAGTTCTTTTGAGTTTCCATAAGATGTTATGGGAAAATCCAAACTAACTTTTTGACCAACCCAATATTTGATTTGTATTAATTCATTTAATCTTAAACTCTATGAAGTGGTTACTATTGTTAATCTCATTTTATAAACAAAAAAATAAAGGTCTAGAAAGACTAAGTGATGGGACCAGTGACCCACAGCCAGTAAGTAGTATAGCTGAAGTTTTAAAACTCTAGTTGAAAAATCTTAAGAAAATCCATTTGCAAACATTACTTTGTATTTATCTGCAAAGTAATTCTTTGGGGGACTAGTAAGGACATTCCTAAGACTGTGAACAAGAAAGCTAGCAAAGCAATGATTTGCAGTTTAGTACTAAGAAGCCAAACTCTTATTGAATATAGAGGGGGGAAAAATTTCCCTGGTTCATCTCTAGAGGCAAATGCCTTGAGAGAACATAATCCATTTGCCCCTGGGATGAAGTCAGAGCAGTCTCAATCTCAGGGTTTAATTTTTCCACCAAATGGGGGCTCTGTTACAAATTTCCTTGGATAGAAATTTTCAGGATCTGGAGAACACTCCGTCCTGGTCCCTAACATAAAGATGCTGAGAGCAAATATTTGTCCCCTGGGAACCTTGGCAGGGAAAAATCCAGAGAACAGCTTTTCTGCAACCAAGCCACTTGGGGAATTAAGATCATTAAACGCTAATAGCAGCTGTTAGGTACTTGGCAAATATAGCTAATCAGCCACCCACACATGGTGAAGTATTCTAAATCCACCAGGGCTGCTAAATCCCCTGGTGACTGCAGGACTATTCATCTCCCTCCTGACCAGGTAATTAGAAACAACTGGATAATTGCCTCCTTCAAATAGCCAGAGGCAGTGATATATCACAACGTGTGATGTTACCACAAGTCGTGTGGCAGGATCAAAGGTCGAAAGTGCTTCTCAGCTGAGAAACATCACAGTAAAAAAATAATAAAAATAATAATAATGCAGCATCAGAGGCTGAAATTCATCAAGCCAGACTGGGAAGACTCTGATGCAGGTGCTGTGGAGGTGTCTAGAGAGGTCTCAGGAGTGCTCAGATTGAAGCCTACATTTCTCTGCCTCCCCTGGAGCTGGGTGTGGCCATATGAGTAAGATCTTGCCAGTGAAATGTGAGCCAAAGTGATGAGTGGCTTGTCCAAGAATTGGAATGTAGATGCGCCTATAATCCAGTCTGAATCTATCCGATGAAGACAATGCCATAAGGAAGGGCAGAGCAACAAGAAGGGGAAGAAGCAGGATCCCGGAAATGATGGTGTGTGGAACAGCTCTGCCCTGACAAGACGGTTCATGAAAGGCTGCCATGGGAAAGACAGACACTGGACCGTGTTCTCTTAAGCTACTGTACTGGGGGATCCTTTTTGTTATAGCATCTTAACCTTTACCCTAATCCAATAGGCTAGTTCATTTAATCCTCACAAGCATTCAGTGAGTTGGCTCCTTTTATCAGTCCCATTTTGCAAATAAAGAAAATGAGACTCGGGACTTCCGCTGGTCCAGCGGTAAGAATCTGCCTGCCCACGGACCTCGCATGTTTGCTGTGAAAGAACAGTCTTCATTATCATGAAGCAAACACAGATTCACACCCCAGTTTTGTCAGTTACGGGCTACGTGACTTTGGGCTAGCTATTTGATTCTCTGTGTGCTTTGGTTTATTCATCTGTAAAATGGGAATAATAATAATAATGTGAGAATTAAAGATTTAAAAAAAAAAAAAAACAAGAAGAATCTGCCAGTGCAGAGGACATGTGTTCAGTACATGGTACGGGAACTGAGATTCAGCACGCCAGGGGGCAGCTAAGCCCATGTGCCACAACTACTGAGCCCACGCTCTAGGGACCATGCTCCAAAACAAGAGAAGCCACCACAAGGAGAAGCCCACTCACCGCAACTAGAGAAAGCCCTTGAGCTGCATCAAAGACCCAGGCCAGCCAAAATTAATTTTTTAATAATAATAACTAAATATATAATTTGCCCCAAATCCTGAAACCAATAAGTGGTGCAAACAGAATTGGAAGCCAGATTATCATGCTCCGAAAGCCCATGCAGAAGGTTCTGATTTGGTAAGTCTGGGGCAGAGGTGGAGTTTTCAAGTTTCTAGAAAGTTCTCAGGTGGTACTGATGCTGCCAAGCCATGGATCTCAATTTGGGAAGCAAGGATTTCAACCACTCCACTCCTCTGCCTCCCCTAGGATTTAGGAGCTAAACTTCCAGATCTTAGAATTCTAGTCTCAGATCTCCAAATGATAATGAAGAGCATCCTTAAAAAAAAAAAAAAAAATTTCCCTTTGTGTGCTGTTCTCCACTCCTGGAAATTAGTTGGATTCATCAATTCAGGTTGTTTTAATAGGCAAATTTTCTTTCGAGCATCAGATTTCTCGTAGGAAGTTGTCATGCTTCACAGAGTACACGCGCATACTAAGTCACTTCAGTCACGTCCGACTCTTTGCGACCCCAGGGACTATAACCTGCCAGGTTCCTCTGTCCGTGGTATTCTCCAGGCAAGCATACTGGAGTGGGTTGCCATGCCTTCTTTCAGAGCACTGTGAAATTGTGAAATATGATGCCACTTTTTGGAGATCTTGTGACAGCTGTCTTACCTTCTGTCTTTTCTTACTCTAGCTCTCTAACCCAAAATAACATTCATCGAGGCTGTTGGAAAAGGTGGCACAAGTCGTTATGTGCTCATTTCCTCAGGAAACATCAACCACATGAAGGTAAAAAGACCCTCAGCCTGGAGGGATGTTATAATCAACAGCAAAAACCATTTCAACACCCAAACCCCTGGGAACTCTCTCCCTATGCAAACCCAACTCCAGCTTGAAAAATCAGCACATTGCCAAAGTAAGCTAAATTCGGTTCACAAAAGAGAAATATAAATGGCCACTACGTGTGTGGAGACATTCAATAGTACTGGTAAGTAAATGAAGTTTAAACAAGGTATACCATTCTTCACTGGAAAATTGGAAAAAACGATAAAGAAATATTAACACCCAGTGCTGTTGTTGTTGTCTAGGCGGGCGTCCCAGGAGGCACTAGTGATAAAGAACCCACCTGCCAATGAAGGAGACGTAAGAGATGCGGGTTTGGTCCCTGGGTCAGGAAGATCCCCTGGCGGAGGGCATGGCAACCCACTCCAGTATTCTTGCCTAGAGAATCCCATGGACAGAGAAGCCTCGGGGGACTAGAGTCCATAGGGTCACAAAGAATCAGACACTACTGAAGCCACTTGGCACGCATGCTGTAGCTGGTAAGAAGAAATGAGCACTCTAATTTACTGTAAAGAGAGTACCTACCTACTGGGAATCATGTGGTTGCAGGTGACAAGATCCTGATTCAAAACTGTTTAATTGGGGACTTCCCTGGTGGTCCAATGGTTAAGACTTCACCTTTCTATGCAGAGGGTGCAGGTTTGATCCCTGATTTGGGAACTAAAAACCCCACGTCTCACAACCAAAAAAAAAAAAAAATCCAAAGAGTCAGTATTGTAACCAATTTCATAAAGATTTTTTAAATGGTCCATATCAAAAAAATCTTTTTTAAAAATCATTTAATCAAAATGGGAATTGGGGGTCCAGGATTTCTCGCAGCCCCACAGGTCCCTTGTGCGGGAGAGAAGTGTTTGCCGTCTCTGGGGTTCACCCCAAGCGTAGTGGACCTACGCTACCTCAGCCAGGGTCAAGGGTGAGGGGTGAGGTCAGGACCCACTGCCAAGAAGCAGCACCAGGACACTGCAGACTCTGGAGGAAGGCTCCCTCTCTAGCTGCTCATGATACTGATGGGAAAACCCCCAGCAAAGGATGGCAGGACTCAGACAGGGCGATGCACTGCGGTCATGAGCAGGTGCTGGGGAGGACGGCCACCCCCACAGCCTGGTGCTGTACAGACCAAGGACAGGCCGGCGACCACATCAAAGCCCTTGTTTTAGGGGAACTAGGACCTGGGGCATAGGAGCAGCCTGCAGGGTTGTGTACAAACACACATCTGCGACCAAGGGGAAGGACAAGTGCACTGGAGCGTCTGCAAAACCAGGTCAGAATCAGGAGTCAGTCGAGGCCATGAGGGCTGCTGGCCAGAGGGGAGCCAGAGGGAGCTTTACTGGAATACAATATTCCACTGATATGTGGCTACCACTTCCCCAATATTTGCTCACTAACCAAGAGCCATCTAGTCTGGAAGGAAAACATCTTTTTCTTTTCTGCTTCTGTTTTTGGCCTCTGGTCAGATAGCAGTCTACGTTCCTGATTGTTTTCCCCAGAGCATCTGAATAAAAGGATTCCATAAAACCTGAAAGAATTCCCTACCTCAATGTGTGACTCACCTTCTAATCTGGATGATAACAGCTAGTCTTCATGTAGGTGAGTTCTAGCTTCTTCTTTACCAAATAAATTATGAGACATTCTTTTGGGATTTTAAGATATAGAATTATTGGGTTTTCTTTCCTTTTAAATAAACTGTACTTCTTGATCACCCTTTAAAACAGGGCCGGGCGGGGGGTGGGGAGTGCAGAATTTTCTGGCAGTCTAGTAGTTAGGACTCAGGCTCTCACTGCTGAGAATCTGAGTTCAGTCCCTGGTCAGGGAGCTAAGATCCCACAAGGCACTTGGCATGGCCAAAAAAATAGGGAAGTGGGGAAGTGGCACGGATGGTTATTTATTGGCGACTCTGGGAAGTCCGAAGATGTATCAGGCTCCCAGTATGACTAGGTCCAGCATTGTCAAAGCTGTCATCAGAACTCACTTTGTCTCTCAGAGCTGCTGCCCACCGGATAAGGGCCACCCTCCCTCCCTCCCAGACTCTAACCATGACAGCTCTGGGTAGGTGGGGTGAATTTCTAGAAATGCAACACATCTAGACCCTTTGCATGTAAAAGTGCGATGTCCTGCCTCATAGGTAGAATGTATTTCCCTATTACATTGATATTGGGCTTGACCATATGACCTGCTTTGGCCAATGGAATGTTAGCAGATGTGAACAAAGGATTTAAGTGTGTCTGCGTGATTTAACGTAGTTCTTGTTATTTTGTTAGGAGAATAGCATGCACCAGAAGTTGCTTCCCTTTTCTCCTGGGCCACAGATTGTGTGTGTGTGTGTGTGTGTGTGTGTGTGTGTGTGTGTGTGTAGCAAAGTTTTATTAAAGTATAAAACTTTAAAGTATAAAAAGTTTTATTAAAGTAGAAAAGAGATAGTGAAAGCTTCTGACATAGACATCAGAAGGAGACAGACAGAGTGCCCCTTGCTAGTTTTTAGCAAGGAGTTATTTACCTATAAACAAGCTGCTAACTGGAGAAGGAAATAACAACCCACTCCAGTATTCTTGCCTGGAGAATCCCATGGACGGAGGAGCCTGGTGGGCTACTTACTGTTCATGGCATCACAAAGAGTTGGACACGACTGAGTGAGTAACTACAAGCTGCTAATTAGAGAAAGGAAACGCCTCAAAACTGAGAGTTGCACTAGGCCCCTCACCCACAACACACATTTTGAGATAGCATTGTGGGCCACAGATTTGACAAATGTGGGTCAGAGTAAAGCCAACCTTCCCCATTTGAGCCCAACCAATCCACAACTTGAAGCAAGGTCAGCCAGCCACGCCTTGAACAGATCAATTCTGAACCAATCTTTACATGTAGACCCACAAGCATAAGAATAAGAGTTTGTTTCAAAGAAATCATGCCATTTGCAGAACACGTATGAACTTAGAGATTGTCATACTAAGTGAAATCAGGAGAAAGACAGGTATCATATGATATCACTTACATGCGGAATATAAAATTTGACACAAATGAAGTTACATACAAAACTGACACAGACTTGCGGATATAGTGGGGAAGGGATACACTGGGCGTTTGGGATTAGCAGATGCAAATTCATATGTAGAACGGATAAACAACGAAGTCCTACTGTTTAGCACAGGGAACTATACTCAGCATCCTATGATAGATTGCAAAGGAAAAGCATATGAAAAAAATGAGTATATTTATGTATATCGGAACCATTGTGCTATATAGCAGTGTATGTTTGTCAGTCACTCAGTCGTGTCCAACTCTATGTGACCCCATGGAATGTAGTCCAACAGGCTCCTCCGTTCATGGGATTCTCCAGGCAAGAATACTGGAGTGGGTAGCCATTCTCTTCTCCAGGGGATCTTCCTGACCCAGGGATCGAACCTGGATCTCCTGCATTGCCAGGCAGATTCTTTACCATCTGAGTCAGCAGGGAAGCCCACTATACAGTAGAAATTAACGCAACGCTGTCCATCAACTATACTCCAATAAAAGACATTCTTTAAAAAAATAAGGAACACTTACTTGGAATAAGCCACTAAGTTTGGGGCAGTTTGTTATCTTGCATCATGGTACTAATAGCTGATTGATACAAAAAGTATGGCTTCAGCATCCAGGAGCCACGTGGCCACTGAGTCATTATCCACAACCACCTACCTTTCAATTGTGAGAGTATTATTCATCATCTGCACCCACAGCTGATACCAGCAAAAGAAACAAAACCTTATTTTTAAATGCACCAGAAGAGAAACTAAAAAATATATGGCTATACTCATCAACAGTAGCCCAGAGTTCACTTTGCAAATTTATCTAGGAACTAATTCATTGTTGCAGCCTACTGCCTGTAATTCAGTCGTTTATAATTTTTGGAGTCACAGCTCCTTTGGAAATCTGAGAGCTATGTTTCCTTCCTTTCAAAAGGTACATCTTTTCACATAAATATTCTTCATTTTAATGCAATGGAAACTAATCTCCTTCATGGTATAAAAAAAACAACAATATAAAGCCATAAGCCTTTCTCATCTACTTTTACAGGCAAATATTTTTTATTAAAGGATAGTTGATTTACAATGCTGTGCTACTTTCCAATGTACAGCAAAGTGATTCAGTTATACACATATATATTCTTTTAAAAATTATCTCCCATTATAGGTCATTACAAGATATTAAATATAGTTCCCTGTGCTAATATAGTAGGACCTGTTGGTTATCTATATTATATAAAGTAATGTGTATCTGTTAATCCCAAACTCCTAATTTTTCCTCCCTCCACACTTTCTCCTTTGGTAACCATAAATTTCTTTTCTGTGTCTGTGTTTACAGGAAAGTATTAATGAATGCTTCCTAAAATGTTTTGAAGTTAATTCCAAACTGAGCGGTACAGTGACTATATAACCACTGAAGAATTACTTTTCCACACAGAACCTCACTATCTTTATCCACAAAATGCAGATTGTTAATAGCACCTACCTTGCAGGTCTGTCGTGAGTGATAAATGAATTAATAACAAGTAAAGTGCTTATCACAGTACCTGGCATACAGTGATAATCAGGACATATGTTCTTTATTGCAGCTCTTTTGAGTCAGAATTTTCAGTACTCATTGCTCTCAGATTAAAAGTTGGAATGGAACAACGGATAATCAACAAGGACCTACTGTATAGCACTGGGAACTCTACTCAATATTCTGTGATGAACTTAATGAGAAAAGAATCCAAAAAAGAATGGAGATATATATATATATATATATATATATATATATGCATAACTGAATTATTTTGCTTTTCACCTGAAACTAACACAACATTGTAAATCAAATATACCCAAAAATATATATTTTTAAAAACATAAAAATAAATAAAATTGGAGTGGGGACACCCTGGTGGTCCAGTGATTAGGAATCTGCCTTGCATTTCAGGGGAGACAGGTTTGACCCCTTGTCAGAGAACTAAGATCCCACTTGCTGCGGAACAACTAAGCCTGCACACCCTGGAGCTCATGCGCCACAACCACTGAAGCCCACAGGCTCTGGAGTCGTTTCTCTGTCTCCTGGATTTCCCAGGCAAGAATACTGGAATGGGTTGCCATTTCCTCCTCCAGGGGATCTTTCCAACCCATGAATCAAACCCACATCTCCTGTATCTCCTGCATTGCAAGAGGATTCTTTATCCTCTGAGCCATCAGGGAAGCCCAAAGACCAGGAATCAAACCCAGGTCCCTGCAGTGACAGCCCCGAGTGCCAACCAACAGACCACCAGGGAATTCCCCATGTTTCACTCTCTTAATGGGATCTTCTGATGAAGAGAATTCCTTAATCTTAATGAAATCTAATTTGGCAGTATTTTCTTTGATGTTTGGTGTCGTTGGGGTCTAATTCAGCTCCTTATTCAAGCCAAATAATAAACCTTCTCATTGAAATTTACAAAAATGCATTCAAATTTTAATTTTGTTTTATTCGCAAAATTTCAGAAGCTTCAGAAGCATTTATTGACTTTTGCCTGAAATTTGAGGGAGACATTTTCTGTTATTATTTCTCTGTAATGAAAGTAAGAATCTGCAACTCATGTTGATGCTACCTTAAAAGATCTTCAAAGGCAATTTGGATCATATGCGATGTTTAATTTTTTCACTCCCTTCAGAACCTTTGCTGTGCTCAGTCACTCAGTCATATCCAATACTTTTCGATCTTATGGACTGTAGCCAACTGTAGGCACCTCTGTCCAGGGAATTTTACAGGCAAGAATACTGGTGTGGCCATTCCCGACTCCAGGGGATATTCCTGACCAAGGGATCAAAACCATGCTTCTCACGTCTCTTGCATTGGCAGGCAGATTTTTTTCACGATCAGTGCCACCTGAGAAGCCCTTCAGAACCTGAGCCCTGTATAAGGTGTAACTCCACTGTAAGAGCAAACTGTGATTTTCCCACATATCCCATGTGCTTTTCTACATTTCCCAACATCCCTTGCAGTTTGACTATGGTCATGTGACTAGTTTTGGCCAATGGACTGTGAGCAGAAATGATGCATGTCATTTTCAGACTGAAGCAGTTAAGAACGGATGTTTCTCCTCTGACGGCCTTGGAAGCCGGAAGCCATTTGGTGCGGCTACAAGATGGAAGAGAGTTGCTTAACGTACATCAATGGCACAAAAGTGAGAAATAAACATTTACTGTGTTAAGCCACTGAGACTTCAGGGCTTGCCTATTGTAGCAGCTGCATTGCTTAATCTAACTAATACCTAAGGAGAATTAGAATTCCCATTAATAGAAACTACCAAAGCTCTGCAAGTTTGTCCCAGCAGTTTCTGTGTCATCAACTCAGAATTGGGCTTCCCTTTGGCAAAGTTCTGCATCACTGATTTCATAGGTCAGATTTTCCCAGAAGCAAAACCTGAAACAAAGATTCAGGTTGGGACTTCTCCAGCAGTTAAGACTCTGCACTCCCAATGCAGGGGGCCTGGGTTCAATCCCTGGCCAGGGAACTAGATCCCATGTCTGTAACTAAGCCTTGACGCAGCCAAATAACCCAATAAATAAATATTCAGGTGCAAGTGACTTATTACAAATCACTCACAGGATAACCATTAACGGGGCAGGAGAAGCAGGGCAGTGAAAGGAAGAAGCCACACACAGAGTGTGACGTCAGGTGAAGCCCCAAATTCAGACTTATCAGGCAGGGAGTTCTAGGACACAAGTTATACCCCCAGGCAAAGGAGCCTGGGCTTTTGTTTGTGTTTGTTTTTGATTTTTGTTTATTTATTTTTTGGCTGTGCTGGGTCTTCACTGTTGTGCAAGGGTTTTCTCTAGTTGAGGCCAGTGGGGGCTACTCTCTATGTGCAATGCATGGGCCTCTCATTGCAGTGGCTTCTCTTGTACAGCAGAGGCTCTTGGGTGCTCAGGCTTCAGCAGCTGCAGCTTACAGATGCTAAAGCTCGGGGCTCAGTAGTTGTGGCACGTGGGCTTAGTTACGCCTCAGCATATGGAATACTCCTGGACCCGGCACTGAGCCTGTGTCCCCTGCATTGGCAGGTGGATTCTTAACCACTGGACCACCAGAGAAGTCTAGGAGCCTATTTTTTCAACCCTTTAGTACCACAGACTGAATGACTTAAACAAAAGAAATTTATTTCTCACAATTTTGGAGGCAAGAAGTCCAAGATCAAGGTGCTAGGAGTTGTGCAGTTGCTCATCCATGTCCAGCTCTGTGTGACCCCATGGACTGCAGCACACCAGGCTTCCCTGCCCTTCACTGTCTCCCTGAGTTTGCCCAAATTCATGTCCACTGAGTCGGTTATGCCATCCAACCATCTCCTTCTCTGTCACTCCCTTCTCCTCCAGCCCTCGATCTTTTCCAGCATCAGTCTTTTCCAATGAGCCGGCTCTTTGTATCAGGTGGCCAAAGTATTAGAGCTTTAGCTTCAGCATCAGTCCTTCCAATGAATATTTAGGATTGATTTCCTTTAGGAAACTAGCATGTCCTTGCTGGCCAAGGGACTCACAAAAGTCTTCTCCAAAGCCACAACTTGAAAGCATCAATTCTTTAGCCCTCAGCCCTCCTTTATGGTCAACCCTAACTTCCGTACTTGACTACTGAAAAAACCATAGCTTTAACTATATGGACCTTTGTCAGCAAAGCGATGTCTCTGCTTTTTAAGATGCTGTCTAGGTTTGTCACAGCTTTTCTTCAAAGGAACAAGTGTCCTTTAGTTTCATGACTGCAGTCATTGTCTGCAGTGATTTTGGAGCCCAAGCATATAAAGGGTGTCACTGTTTCCATTTTTCCCCATCTATTTGCCATGAAGTGATGGAACCGGATGCCATGATCTTCATTTTTTGAATGTTGAGTTTTTAGCCAGCTTTTTCACTCTCCTCTTTCACCTTCAGTGGATGTCAAGTAATGGTTGCAGATAGCCACCTTCTCCCTGTGTACTCATGTGGCCTTTCCTCAGTGCATGTGTGAAGAGCAAGCTATCTGATATCACCTCCTCTTCTTTTAAAAAAGTATTTATTTATTTGGTTGCACTGGATCTTAGTTGGGGCATTTGGTATTTTTAGTTGGAGTATTTGGACTCTAGTTCCCTGACCAGGGATCGAACCTGGGCCCCCTGGATTGGGAGCATGGAGTCTTAGCCACTGACCACCAAGGAAGACCCTCCTCCTCGTCCTATAATGACACAAATCCTATCTGATCAGGGCCCCACCATTAATACTACATTTAAGCTTAATTTCCTCATGAGGTCCCCATCTCCAAATGTATTCATATTGGGGGTTAGGGCTTCAATATATAAATTCTGGGGTGGAGGGGTACAAACTTTTGGTCCCACAACAGAGTCCTAAACCATCAGTAGCTGGACACCAGGATGGGGAAGTGAGATAAACTCCCAGGCACTTATGGTCCTCCAGAATGAGCAGGGTGGCTCCAGAGCTAACGAGCAACCCTCTGAAGGCCACAGGTGTGAGCAAGTAGCAGTAAGCTTGGAGAAGCTGGGTGATGTGTACACAGAGCTGGAGTCTAGGTCTGGTTGGCAAAAACACTTCAAGATGCTCCACTGCTGTATCAATAAGAGATGACATGCATCTGTTCTAATGGAAGAATTGAATTATAATTGTATATCTGCAGATTTCTGACCCTGCACACCAGGCTGAAGAAGTCTTCTGCTAGACTTGGAGATTTCCACAGAATTAGCCTCCGATCTCCTCTCACAGCCTGGCAGTTTGATCAAAAGACTTCCTGGGTTTTTCACAAAATCCATAATGGTAAACACAGGGCTTTGATTTTCCCCCTTGTTCAGATGATTCCAAACTATTGCTGAGCCCTGGTTGATTTCCCTGTCGGTGAGATCACTGCTCTGACAGTGAGAGAAAAAAAAACAGAAACTTCCACCCAGAGCCCAATCAAGCATCTGTCTTAAAAGCATTTGCCTTGAAATCCAGCCAACTTCAGTGCAATAAAAAAAAGAATCCATTTTCTGCTTCTATTTCTTGACCAGCTCCTAGAAAAGGCGGTGACTCAAGTCCTGGGCTCTGTGGACGTCAGTGGTTGGCACAGGAGCAATGATATGCTTATCAGCGGGTTGGCAGTGCCTGCAGAGAGGCTGTGAATCAGGAGGGCATGAGCCACTCCATAATTTCCAAAGCAGCCAAGCCAGGTGTGCTGTCAAGCATCACAGATGCTCCTGAGCTAGAAGACTGAGAGATTTCTTCCAGTCAAAGTTTATGTTTATTAGGAAAATTGTTCCACCTTTCACAGATATCGAAGGCCTTGTCAATTCCAAAGTGGGGTCAGAAAATGGAAATTCTCCTTGGATGGGGTCCATGAGCACATAATATCTGTGCATTTGCTCTTTGCACTCAGAAATGTCTGTGGTTCCACCCAGTTGCTCACAGAAGAGAGATGGGAAGCTGTCCGCTCCTCCATGCTGCTGCTACTGCTGCTAAATCGCTTCAGTCGTGTCCGACTCTGTGAGACCCCATAGACGGCAGCCCACCAGGCTCCCCCGTCCCTGGGATTCTCCAGGCAAGAACACTGGAGTGGGGTGCCATTGCCTTCTCGCTCCTCCATAACCTGCTTCAAAAACATTAAAAGAATGATAGCAGTCCTGGGCTGATGGCAAACACGATTCTTTGGTTTTCTTCCCTTGCGTCAAATCACAAAGCAATTCAGCTGTTTCTAGGAGGCATGGCTCTGTCCATGTGCCATAGGAGATGTCAAGATAATGTCTCGGCGGCAATGCCAACTCCTTGTAAAGTTTTGTTTTTCGAAATTGTGCTTGTGGGACTTCCTTGTTGGTTCAGGGGTTAAGAATCTGCCTTGCAGGCCAGGGAACAAAGGTTCGATCCCTGGTCAGGGAAGATCCTACATGTTGCAGAGCAACTAAGCCTGCACACCACAACTACTCAGCCCGCAGGCCACAACAAGGGAGTCCTCACCCCACAGCCAAAGGTCCCGCAGATGCAACAAATATCCCTCGTGCCACAGCTAATCCTGAGGCGTCCAAATTAATTGATTAATTTAAAAATGCTAAAAAATAAAATAAAGTGTGTTTTCTATACACGCACACAAATACAAGTTGGATAGACTTAAAATATTCAATCTACTTGTTCAGCATCTTAATTTTAATTGCCCCAGAAGCTGAGACAAAGATTTGAGAATAAACCCACTATTTAGAAAGTAGTTCCAGAAAGTATCAGTAGATTATAGAGATGGAAGACAAGATAGACAGTAAATGATGTATTGGTGAGAGAGTTACTGCCGTGAGTTACTAGAGCTTAATCCCTCTGGAAGTCTGGCAGCCAGGGTAGAATGGAAGGGTGAAAGAGCTGGCGTATTGACCCACCAACTCCTGTCAGTCATTTGTAGAAGGCTGCTCTCAGTGGGGACTTGGATTTCTAAGCACTTCTGGCTGCCACGGTGAAGACAAAACAGACTCTGTTTGCAAGAGGAAGCTTCTGATCAAAGAGATACCAGTCCTGGTAGCTGGAAATGGGGTCAGTGTTCACCAGAGTGTCGAGGGAGAGGGGAAACCCTCAGGCTTCAGAGGATGAGAGGAAATGGAGCCAGTGTTCACCAGAGTGTCAAGGGAGAGGGGAAACCCTCAGGCTTCAAGGGGTGAGAATCTAGCCACATAAGCAACACTAAGCTTTTGTGACCCATCACTTGAATGATGAATAGAAAGCCAAAATGGGCCCAGTGTGGTTAACTTGCTGCTGCTGCTAAGTCACTTCAGTCGTGTCCGACTCTGCGTGACCCCATAGACGGCAGCCCACCAGGCTCCCTTGTCCCTGGGATTCTCCAGGCAAGAACACTGGAGTGGGTTGCCATTTTCTTCTCCAATGCATGAAAATGAAAAGTGAAAGTGAAGTAGCTCAGTCGTGTCCGACTCTTAGCGACCCCATGGACTACAGCCTACCAGACTCCTCCATCCATGGGATTTTCCAGGCAAGAGTACTGGAGTTGGGTGCCATTGCCTTCTTACAGGAGGAGAAAAAAAGCCCTTCTTTTTTCAGTTGCAATTCGAAATTCATAATATAAGATTTACCATCTTAACTATTTTTAGGTGTCATCTCAGTGGGCTGCCCTGGTGGCTCAGACAGGAAAGAATCTGCCTGCAATGCTACAGACCTCGGTCAGGAAGATCCCCCAGAGAAGGGAAAGGCTGCCCACTCCGGTATTCTGGCCTGGAGAATCCCATGGACAAAGGAGTCTAGCGGGCTACAGTCCCTGGAGTCACAAAGAGTCGAACACAACTTAGAGACTAACGTTAACTTTAAGTGCATTAAATACATTCAGATTTTGCGTAACCACCATCCATCCCCAGAACACTTTTCATCTTGTAAAACTGAAACTCTACACCCATTAAACACTGACTGCTTAGCCTCTGGCATCCAGCATTCTATTTTATGTCTCTATGAATTTGACTTCTCTAGGAACCTCAAGAAAGTGGAATGATATGGTACTTATCCTTTTGTGACTGGCTCACTTGAGTTATAATGTCCTCAAGATTCATCCACGCTGTAGCACCTTTCAAGACTTCATTTCTTCTTAAGGCTGAATAATAGCCCATTGTATGGATAATACTGGACTTCTCAGGTGACACTCGTGGTAAAGAAGCTGCCTGCCAATGCAGGAGATGTAAGAGACTGGATTCGATTCCTGGGTCAGAAAGATGCCCTGGAGAAGGAAATGGCAACCCACTCCAGTATTTTCACCTGAGAAATTCCATGGACAGAGGAGCCTAGCAGGCTACAGTCCATGGGGCTGCAAAGAGTCAGACACGACTGAGCATCTGAGCTCATGGATATGCCTCATATTGTTCACTCATTCCTCCGATGGGGGACACTTGGGTTGCTTCCACCTCATGGCAATCGTGAAGAATCCTGCTATGAATATCTAGCACACATTTTGTGGCGGAAGAGCACCAGCAGGATTCTGAAATCCAGCACTACATCGATGCTGAGGCCATGCTTCCCACAGGCTGCCCCCACCAGTGACCGAGCAGGGCAAGGACTAGATGTCCTGGGAGGCAGGCCACGTCCTGGGAGACTAGAACTCCTTCGGAACAAGCAAATGAGCTCAGTGACCGAGTCAAATCCCTCAGAGCTACCCTGCAGTCTAATCCGATTCCATCTCGGGACTTCCCTGGTGGTCCAGTAGTTAAGACTCGGCTCTTGCACTGCAAGGGTGTGAGTTCGATTCCTGGTGAGGAAACTAAGATCCCATATGCTGCATGTTAGTCAGTCGCTCAACTCTGCGACCCTGAGGACGCAGTACACCAGGCCTCCCTGTCCCTCACCGTCTCCCAGAGTTTGCCCAAGTTCATGTGCATTGCATTGGTGATGCCATCCAGCCACCTCATCCTCTGATGCCCTCTTTTTCTGCTCTCAATCTTTCCCAGCATCAGGGTCTTTTCTAATGAGTCAGCTCTTCACATCAAAGGACCAAAAATACTGGAGCTTCAGCTTCAGCATCAGTCCTTATTAAGGGTGGATCTCCCTTAAGATTGACTGGTTTGATCTTCTTGCAATCCAAGGGACTTTTAAGAGTCTTCTCCAGCACCACAGCCTGAAGGCATTAATTCTTTGGCAGTCAACCTTGTTAACAATCCAACTCTCACAACCATATGTGACTATTGGGAAGACCATAGCTTTGACTATACCGGCCGTTGTCAGCAGAATAATGCCTCTGTTTTTCAACACACTGTCTGGGTTTGTCATACTGCATGGTACAGCCTAAAATAATTTTTTAAAAAGATGAGAGAGAGAAGATAACCCAGAGAGACACATGTAGAGAAGAAGACCACATGATAATGGAACTAAAGACTGGAATGACGCAGCTAAAGGCCAAGAAATGCCAAGGGCTGCTGGAAACTGCCGGAATCTGGGAGAGGCAGGATGTGGATTCTCCCTCAGCGCCTCCAGAAGAAACCAGCACCACCGATACCTTGATTTTGGACCCCTGGCCGCCAGAGCTTACAGCTTTCTGTTTTTGAAGCCCCTGTGGTCACTTGTTGGCCTGCCCTGGTGGCTCAGACTGTACAGAATCTGCCTGCAGTGCAGGAGACCCAGCTTTGACCCCTAGGTCAGAAAGATCCCCTGGAGAAGCAAATGGCAACCCCCTCCAGTATTCTTGCCTGGAGAATCCCAAGGACAGAGAAGCCTGGTGGGCTACAGTCCATGGGGTCAGAAAAGAATCAGACATGACTGAGCAAATGAGCATACACGGTCAATTGTTATGGCCGCCTTAGGGAACCAAAACAGTCAGAGTTGAAGGCAGTGGTTGGTATAAAAGGGAACTGATTCCAAGTGACCTCCAAGGCAGTAGGCGCACCATCAGCATCTGCTATGGTAGAATCTTTTTATTTCTGGAAATGTCTTGCAAATGCAACCAAGAAATTATGAGGGTTGGGACTTCCCTGGTGGCTCAGTGGTTAAGAATCCACCTGCCAATGAAGGGGATGCGGGTTCGGTCCCTGGTCTGGGAAGAATCCACATGCCTCAGAGCAACAAAGCCTGTGCACCACAAATGTTGGTGCCCACGCCCTCTAGAGCCCACAAGAGAAGCCAACACAACGAGAAGCCCAGGCTCTGCAACTGAGAGTAGCCCTTCCTCGGTGCAAATGGAGAAAGCCCACGCAAGCAAGGAAGACCCAGTGCAGCCCAAAAGTAAATAAATAAATAATTTTTTTAAAAAAAAGAAAAAATTATGAAGGCAACAGCACCTCCTTCCCTTGGGGAGTTGACATTGGCTATACTTCTGGCTATCTCTCATTTAACCTGCCATCTTCCTATGATCATCTTGCTCTCCCTTTTAGGGGGGAAAATTCCCCACTGAGAATAGTCTTAACATAAGGACTGTTCCAACACTAGCCTCCCCACCTGGGGCAGGCATGGGAGCCATGCTTGGCCAACCTAAGTCTCATTGTTTTGACTTCTGGGTCATTTGGAAGTGTCTGAGGACAGGGGCAGGGGTAGCACGTGGCCGGAGCTGTCCACCAGCTCTGTGACCTTGGCTCTGAATCCTCTTGCCAGCCCCTAAGGAGGAAGACTCATCTAAGACAGATATGCTGAGGGTGAACTTCCTGTGAACTTTCTCTCCCATGAACTTTCTCTCTCCTGAGCCCCACCAGGATTTCTCCTCTCCCCACAACATGAAAGTATTAGCTGGATGTGTGTGTGCTAAGTTACTTCAGTCAGGCCTGACTCTTTGCTACCCTATGGACGGTAGCCCACCAGCCTCCCCTGTCCATGGGGATTCTCCAGGCAAATAGTGAAGTGAGTTGTCATGCCCTTCTCCAGGGGATCTTAATGACCCAGATATCAAGCTCACATCTCTTATGTCTCCTGCATTGGCAGGCAGGTTCTTTACCACTGGGAAGCGCTACTTGGGGAGGCTGTTAGCTGGTTAGAAAGAAGAAATCTGGACAGAGCTGTGCTCGCAGAGCTGGGCAAAGCTGCTGCACCCAGCTCCTGTCCTGGGGCTGCTGTCTCCAGATGACTGGGAGATGCTAGGAAACTTCAAGATGCCAGTATCAGCATTTCTCAGCCCTTCACTTTCAACATGGGTTCTAAATTCCTTCTGCCATGGAATGTAATTGTCTTCGCTCAGGTTCCCCTGGAAGCACATGCTGACCCCAAGTCTCCTACATGAGTCATTTATTTGGGAGGTGACCCCAGGAAACACCAGTAGGGGTTTAGGGATGTGATAAAGAAAAGGGAGGGTGCCCCATTCTGGTGCTACAGATAACCAGGTTTTCCTCTATGGCCCCAAATGGCTAGGAAACTCTAGGAGACTGCATAGGATATGCCCCTCAGAGTCATCCCACCTGAGGGCAGGGGAGCTGGGGTACTGATCCACCAGTTCCCATCAGTTGTTGGCTGAATGCTGCTGGTTGTGGCAGGGGTGGGGATATAGCTGTTCGATGTTCATTCCCAGGCACTTCTAACCTACTGTGCAGCCTTTGGCAACTTTAGAGAAGCTGTTGAGCAAAAAGATGCAAACAGCAGTAGCTGGGAGTATCTACCAAAGGTTACAGCCGTGCAACATTAGCATCAGCAATTCACAACCCTCATGGTGCCCACTAGACCCCCCCAGAGGTCCCTCAGTTTCTCCCCTTTCTCCAAGAATATTTCTACAACTTTCAGTCCATTCTCTGAGCCTCTGGTACTATTCCCACAAAACTCATCTGTTAAATTTATTAATAATATGAACAGAATCTGTTTCTTTGGCATGCGTGCAGACAAAAGCCCTGACTGAGGGACTTCCCTAGTGGTCCAGTGGCTGAGTCTGTGCTCCCAATGCAGGGGCCCTGGCTTCAATCCCTGGTCAGGGAAATAGATCCCACATGCCGCAACTAAGAGTTCTCGTGCTGTAAATAAAGATATCGCATGCTGCAACAAAGATGGAAGATCCCACGTGCTACAACTAAGACCCAATGCAACCAACAAATAAAATTTTTTAAAAAATTTCAGCTCTGACTGTTCGCCTTTACTGCGTTGTTTTTCTCCATATCAATTAACAAAACTTGTAGTTTAGGGACTTCTCTGGTGCTTTCCTCATTAAGACTCCACCCTTCAAATGCAAGAGATATAGTTTCAATCCCTGGTCGGGAAACTAAGATCCCATGTGCCACATGGTGTGGCCAAAAAAATATTTTAAAAACTATATAGTTTTGTCTTGTACTTTATTGACTGACTCCCAGACTAGATCCAGTCCCATGAAGGCAGGAACTTTCCTTGATTTCAGTAGTTGCTGCTGTAACACCAGGACCTAGCACAGCACCTGCTACAGAATTGAATGAATAAACTGATTCGTGTATTTCATGAATTATGGAATATTTACTCTTCACCAGTTGACAGTGACAGCCTAGAGCCTATACAGAGTCTTAAAGATTTCTCTGATTTGACCCTGAAGCTCTGCATTTCTTTGCATCGCCAGCAGAGTGAGAAATCTGCCTAGCATTCACCATCCAGTTTTGGGGAAAACCGTATCTCGTGACCCTCTACTTCTCAGACTTGAAACATTCACAGGACTGAACATGTCCAGGCAGGGGTCACGCCCTAGTTTTGAGCCACCAGAAAGGAATGCTCCTCCCTGGAGGTGACTCTTGGTCACGTTTTTCCTTCACCCTCTCCTCTGTCCTAAAAATAATCAAGATGCTGGAAGCTGTTGAGGCTGCATTGAGCTATTTTTAACCTTGGGATCTAGGCCATGACCAGGCTAGACTTAGCTGCAGTGAAAACATATTGATGGGTATGTCCCACCTGAGAGATGATTTTGAGCGTCTTTATAATGTGCAAGTTATGATGCCTAACTTAGCAGAGGTTGTAAACTGAGAGTTATTGGGGAAACAGCAGAAGAATGAGTAAAGTGCAAGAGTTCATTCATTCAGCGCCGTGTTCTTTTCTGGGTAATGGGGATACAAAAGGAACAAAACAGTCTGTGCCCTGGATATAAACAAGGTGAGCTTAGACTGTCTACTTGGGTCAGAAAGCAAGGAAGGGGCTTTTAAAGACAAAGTGTTGTCAAAAAGTACACAAACTAGCTTGAAGGACCTCCCACTGGTCAAAGCTAGGATAAGATCCTACTCTGTTAGCCAAAAATCCCATGTTATAAAAACGTTGCTTACAGACTTTCAATGCAATTTCTTACAGCTCTGATCAGAGCAATGAAATAAACAGACTCTCTGGAGGTTTCACACAACAAGAATAAATAGCCAAGCACCAAGGATTTTTGAAAAGCAATATGGTACATTCTTTCCACTAAGGCAGTCACACTGAGCCACAGATTAATCAAACACAGAGCATAGGACCCTAAAAAATACTCTGCTGTCAGGAAGTGTCACTTCTGATTGACTTTTCCTACTTTGGAATAGTAAGTAAGGACTGTCCGTTTCGAGATCCTTCCTGGGTCACTGTTCTGTGTGCCTCAGGTATATTATTTCACAGGACCCCAGCCAGTACCCAAAAAGTCACGTTCTGATTACCAGCGTTTCCTAGAAGAGGCAACTGGACATCCAGAGCCTTTATAGAACATTTTAGTAAAAGAGGAGGAGAAGGAGGAAGTATTTCCATAGTAACCTTTTTTCCTTTCAGTATGTGAATACGTCCATCTAGCAGTTAGAATTCAATTCTGCTGCACAGATCAGAAAACTGAAATAATGGTGGGTTAAACAAGAAAAAGATTTTTTTTCCTCTCATGTAGGTGTACAAAGGTCAGGAATTCACAGTTGTAGGGCAGTTGCACAGTTATCAGGAACCTAAGGGTCTTTTAACTTTTTGCTCTCTCATCCTTGTCTTCCAACCTCATGGCCACAAAATGGGTGCTACACCTCCAGCCATCATATCCATACTCCATGCAATGTTAAGAGGCAAAGAGCTGGGGAATACGTGCCAAATGAGTCATCATCGTTTAAGGGTTTACTAGAAGCTCTCCCCTCAATAACCTTCATTTGTATTTCATGAGGCTACTGCTATCTGCATTAAAGGTTAGGAAATGTGTTTTTAGCTGAGCATATTGTCATTCTCAATGAGAATGGGGACCTCTGTTACAACAAAGAATAGAGGATTTTTACTGAGGAGGTAACAAGCAAGCAATCTCCACCACAATAAGCAGGCTCCGTTTCCCTTCTGATTTCTATTTCTTACACAAGATTTCTGGCCCGTGCCCTCTTGCCTTTACCCTTCAGTGCATAGTAGCCTGCCTTCCAAGTGCCGGAATATGAGGGCTTTTGTTTGCTGCTGAATCTTGCTTTGCCATGGGCAAACCGCAGACTTAATACCCTGGGGAACAGCCCTCAACCAGTAACTGACAGGAGTTGGTGGGTAAATACCCCTGCGCTCTCGCCCTTCAGTGGGACACTTCTGAAAGGCTCATGCCTTACGCTATCTCCCAGAGGTCCCCAGTAGAATTAAGCTCCAGTTGCTCCAGCAGGAAAATTCATGAAACACACCCTTCATTGTCTTCCTTCCCGTCCTCTCTCCTCCACTGATGTTTCTGGGGGTCACCTCCCAAATAACTATTTGACCCCAAATCCTTGTCTCAGGATCTGCTTGGAGAGGAACTCAAACTAGAAAAAAAAAAAAAAAGAAAAGGAGGAAGGAAGGAAGAGAGAGACAGGGAGGGAGGGGAAGGGAAGGAAGAGGGAAGGAAGAGAAGATGGAACGAAAGAAAAGACAAGACATAAAGAAATGGGGAAAGACTAATATCCTTAATCCCATCACACTAATGTTACAACTGCTTCTGGGCAAACTTTCTGTCAGATAGCTGTACTTAATTTGCTGGCTTCTTCGGTGCGCTTTGTTGGCGTGTTTGCTTGTTTCTCTGGTGGTGGTAAAGATGAGAATCTTGTGATTAAATCCTTGCAGAATAGGACAAGCTCTAAAACCCAACTGTTTTTAATCTTTTGATGTTGAAATAATTATAGATGGCCAGGAAGTTGTAAAGAAATGTACAAGGAGTTTCCACACACTCTTCACTTACCTCCCATAAGGCTAATATCTTGCATACCTAAAATGCAATATCAAAAGAAGAAAGTGGAGAAATGTCTATTTAGTTCTTTGGCCCATTTTTTGATTGGGTCGTTTATTTTTCTGGAATTGAGCTGCAGAAGTTGCTTGTATATTTTTGAGATTAGTTGTTTGTCAGTTGTTTCATTTGCTATTATTTTCTCCCATTCAGAAGGCTGTCTTTTCACCTTGCTTATATTTTCCTTTGTTGTACAGAAGCTTTTAATTTTAATTAGATCCCATTTGTTTATTTTTGCTTTTATTTCCAGAATTCTGGGAGGTGGATCATAGAGGATCCTGCTGTGATTTATGTCTGAGAGTGTTTTGCCTATGTTCTCCTCTAGGAGTTTTATAGTTTCTGATCTTACATTTAGATCTTTAATCCATTTTGAGTTTATTTTTGTGTACGGTGTTAGAAAGTGATCTAGTTTCATTCTTTTACAAGTGGTTGACCAGTTTTCCCAGCACCACTTGTTAAAGAGATTGTCTTTACTCCATTGTATATTCTTGCCTCCTTTGTCAAAGATAAGGTGTCCATATGTGTGTGGATTTATCTCTGGGCTTTCTATTTTGTTCCATTGATCTATATGTCTGTCTTTGTGCCAGTACCATACTGTCTTGATGACTGTGGCTTTGTAGTAGAGCCTGAAGTCAGGCAAGTTGATTCCTCCAGTTCCATTCTTCTTTCTCAAGATT
Organism: Capra hircus; assembly: GCF_001704415.2. Classification (NCBI taxonomy): domain Eukaryota; kingdom Metazoa; phylum Chordata; class Mammalia; order Artiodactyla; family Bovidae; genus Capra; species Capra hircus. The sequence continues at coordinate 97,323,085 of NC_030814.1, read as the reverse complement.
GCTTTGGCTATTCGAGGTTTTTTGTGTTTCCATACAAATCTTGAAATTATTTGTTCTAGTTCTGTGAAAAATGTGGCTGGTAGCTTGACAGGGATTGCATTAAATTTGTAAATTGCTTTGGGTAGTATACTCATTTTCACTATATTGATTCTTCCGATCCATGAACATGGTATATTTCTCCATCTATTAGTGTCCTCTTTGATTTCTTTCATCAGTGTTTTATAGTTTTCTATATATAGGTCTTTAGTTTCTTTAGGTAGATATATTCCTAAGTATTTTACGGATGGCTAACAAACACATGAAAAGATGCTCAACATCACTCATTATTAGAGAAATGCAAATCAAAACCACAATGAGGTACCACTTCACACCAGTCAGAATGGCTGCGATCCAAAAATCTGCAAGCAATAAATGCTGGAGAGGGTGTGGAGAAAAGGGAACCCTCCTACACTGTTGGTGGGAATGCAAACTAGTACAGCCACTATGGAGAACAGTGTGGAGATTCCTTAAAAAATTGCAAATAGAACTACCTTATGACCCAGCAATCCCACTTCTGGGCATACACACGGAGGAAACCAGAATTGAAAGAGACACATGTACCCCAATGTTCATCGCAGCACTGTTTATAATAGCCAGGACATGGAAACAACCTAGATGTCCATCAGCAGATGAATGGATAAGAAAGCTGTGGTACATATACACAATGGAGTATTACTCAGCCGTTAAAAAGAATTCATTTGAATCAGTTCTGATGAGATGGATGAAACTGGAGCCAATTATACAGAGTGAAGTAAGCCAGAAAGAAAAACACCAATACAGTATACTAACACATATATATGGAATTTAGGAAGATGGCAATGACGACCCTGTATGCAAGACAGGAAAAAAGACACAGATGTGTATAACGGACTTTTGGACTCAGAGGGAGAGGGAGAGGGTGGGACGATTTGGGAGAATGGGAATTCTAACATGTATACTGTCATGTAAGAATTGAATCGCCAGTCCATGTCTGACGTAGGGTGCAGCTTGCTTGGGGCAGGTGCATGGGGATGACCCAGAGAGATGTTGTGGGGAGGGAGGTGGGAGGGGGGTTCATGTTTGGGAACGCATGTAAGAATTTAAGATTTTAAAATTAAAAAAAAAAAATAAATTAATAAAAAAAAAAAAAAAAAAAAAAAAAACAAAAGAAGAAAGTGATGATGGTACAATTCACAGAGCTTATTCAGATTTCATCAGCTACCTATGCATTCATGAATGTGTGTGTGCCCATGTGTGTGTCTTTGTACGTGTGTAGCTGTATGTAAAACTCTCATGCACAGCTTTGTGTAACCACCAGCCTCAACTAAGAAAACTGTACCATCACCACAAGACTCTCTTTCTGCCCCTTTACAGCCACTAACCTGTTCTCCATATCTGTAATTATGCTATTTCATTAATGTTATATTAATGGAATCACACAAAGTGTATCCTCTGAAGCTGACTTTTTCCATTCACACAATTTCCTTGGAGTCATCCGAGCTGCCGCGTGCACCAATAGCTCATATTTTTACTGTCGAGTAGTGTTTCATAGTATGAGTGACCCGTAATTTGTTTATCCATTCACCCACCAACAGACATCTGGGTAGTTTTGGATCTTTGATTATTACAAATAAAGATGCTGTGAACATTCATGTACAAGTTTCTGCATGGAAGTTAAGTTTCCATTTCTCTTCGGTATATGCCCACAAGCATAATTGCTGGGCTATATGCAAAGTTTACTTTTAGTTTTAAAAGGAACTGCCAAACCTCCTCCAGAGTTGTCTTATCATTTTATGTTCCCTCCAGAGATGGATGAGAGATTCCATTCCTCCACAGCCTCTGACCACCTACATTTGACTCTTATTTCTGCAACTTCAGCTTATAGGTGGAATCTAGAAAATAAAGCTAACTAGGGGCTACCGCAAAAAAGAAACAGTCTCGCAGCTACAGACAGCAAACTAGCTGTTACCAGTGGGGAGAGGGAAGTGGGGATAGGGAAGACAGGAGTAGGGAATTAAGAGGGACAATCTGTTATGTATGAAATAAATAAGCTACAAGGATATACAATGCAACACAGAGAACATAGCCAATACTTAATAATAACTATAAATAAACCATAACTTTTAAAAGTTGTGAATCACTATACTGTACACGGGAAACATGTAATCTTGTACGTCAACTCTACTGCAATTATTAATGTTTTCTGTTGTGTATCTTTTCGATATTTATTTATTTGGCAGTGCCAGGTCTTAGTTGCTGCACCCAGGATCTTGAACTCTTAGTGGCAGCATGTGGAATCTAGTTCCCCGATGAGAAAGCAAACCCAGCCTCCTGTAATGGGAGCGCGGAGTCCTTGGACCACCATCAGGCCCCTCTACTGCAGTCTTAAAACTGAAATTAAAAGATCAGCGGCATGTCTACCTGTCTGCTTCAAAAGGGAAAAGTATTTTGGCTCCTTTTATTCCTCTGGTAGTATCCAAACAGGAGAAGGCAATGGCACCCCACTCCAGCACTCTTGCCTGGAAAATCCCATGAACAGTGGAGCCTGGTAGGCTGCAGTCCATGGGGTCGCTAAGAGTCGGACACGACTGAGTGACTTCACTTTGACTTTTCACTTTCATGCATTGGAGAAGGAAATGGCAACCCACTCCAGTGTTCTTGCCTGGAGAATCCCAGGGATGGGGGAGCCTGGTGGGCTGCCATCTCTGGGGTCACACAGAGCCGGACACAACTGAAGTGACTTAGCAGCAGCAGTATCCAAACAATTCTGTTGCCATATTCAAGGTGCTGAAAGGCAAGTCTCTCTCTTTTCTCTAAGGGAAGTAATAAGCAGTGTATGGCATCCACCCACATGTTCTCCTACATTTCCCAGACTCCCTCACAGTTAGAGCAGACCCGTGTGATTCATTCTAGCCAATGGATTATCACCACTGGGCGGAGGCAGTTAACAGCTGGTACGCTCCCTCTAACCTTCTCTTCTCCTCCCAGGGTAGCTTTGGAAGCCATGTGAGAGTTGGTGCTCCTGCTCAGTGGAGGAAGGTTGGGTCTCTGAGTCACTGCTTGGAGGAGAGCCCTGCTAGCCAGCTTCACAGGAGCAAGAAACAAACTTGAGCTGGGGGCAGCCATTAAAGTTTCTGGTTTCTTTGTTTTCACCCCTGAACAGAGCCTTATACTGACTAGCAAGCCTACTTTCTGGACAAAGGGAGAAATCTCAGGAAAATTTTGCAGACATTACATGTCATTTCCCCCCAACTACAATTTGCATAGTTCGTTTTCTAAATTATTATTTCACAAAACTTAGTGAAGAATTAAGATCAGTATGCAGCAGTTTGCTGATGGCCTTTGTTTTCATGAGAGAGGAGAAATCATTTATTATATAACGAATGCCACTGAGTCTCTTTAAAGGGACTATAGCGAGCTTCTCCTAGAAGGTGTGCACGTAAGTCACTTTGCCAATATGGCCCTCAGTTTCCCCATTTGGAAGGACAGCTAGGAAAGTCTCTGCAATCCATTCTTTCATTTAAAAATGTCCTTGATTTTAGGGCTTCCCTGGTGGTCTAGCGGTTAAGAGTTCCTCCTGCCAATTCAGGGAACTCCGGTTCAATCCCTGATCAGGGAAGATCCCGCATGCACTGGAGCAGCTAAGCCGATGTACCGCAACTACTGAGTCTGAGCTCCAGATCCAGGGAGCCACAGCTACTGAGCCCGTGTGCCGCAACTGCTGAAGCCTACACGCCTCGAGCCCGTGTTCCACATCAAGAGAAGCCACCGCAATGAGAAGCCTGAGCGCCTCAACCAAGAGTAACGCCTGCTCAACACAACTAGAGAAAGCCTGCTTGCAGCAGGGAAGACCCAGTGCAGACAAAAAGAAAATAAATAAAATTCTTTTAATGTCTGTCTGGGTAACCCAGGGAATGGGAGAAGAGAGGAAAAGAGGAAATTTGGAAATAATTCCCCTCCATGGAGCAACCCCCTGAAGATCACCAAAAAAAAAAAAAAAGGTTATAGTGAAAATGGGAGCAAGAATTCGAAAACTTCTCTACTCCTGAGGAACCTGCTGTCCTAAATTTAAACTTGGCAGAGACTTTGGCAACACCCTCAAGCCTCTTTCTGCCAAGAAACTCACTGAAATTAACAAATGGCTTGTTTGCTTATGTTTGGTCTGCCTCAGTGCCGTAACAGTTTTTCCGGCACGTAACTGATTGTACCCAAATTTACCTCCAGTTTTTCCTCTCCTTTCTGCTGTTGTGTTGTGTCCTCAGCTTCAAAGGTCACGTTCATCAAATTAGAATATGACAGGTTGGCCCGAAGACATTTCATGTAAATGCCTGAATGCCTGAGGCAGGATAAGGAGGGAAAAAACTTTTGCAGAAGAAAAATAATTATAATAACAGCTTGGGCACAGTCCTCGAGTTGTACATATATTAAATTTAGCAATATTGGACTTATTTTAACCACCTGAGCTCCTTTGTACATATTTTCTTCTGCCCAGACCATTCCAATAAATCTGTAACACATAATAAGGCAGCTATCATACAAAAATGCAAAAGGTGAAAAATAATGATCTAAAATAACACACATTGGGACTTACCTGGTGGTCCAGTGCTTAGGACTCCACACTTCCACTGCTGGGGGTGTGGGTTTGAGCCCTGGTTGGGGAACTAGGATCCCACATGCCATGGGCACAGCCTTAAAAATAATTTTAAAAAAATAACACAAATTGTTAACACCTTAGTCTGAGCCTCCATCAGTTTCCACCTGGACCAGTGCTGTTGTTTCTGCCCAGGTCTCCCAGCTCCGGCCCTCACACATGATGGTCTGTTCCCTTCGCAACAGCCAGAGGGCACCAGTGAGCACCTGAGTCAGGCCATGCCTCCCCTGCTCAGAACTTCGACACAGCTCCCATTTCACTGGGGTAAAAGCCAAAGTCCTTCCCACTTCCCCCAAAGCCTCACATAATCTGTCCCCAACACCTCCCTGCCTCACCTCCTCCCACTCTCCCCCTCAGTCATTCTCTCCAATCACAGTGGCTTCCTTGCTCTTGCTCAGACAGCACTAGGCATAGTCCCACCGCAGGGCCCTTGCACTTGCTGTTCCCGTGACCGGGAAAGCCCCTCCTCCCAGCTTCCTCCTTCACCTGCATCAGGTTTGCTCAGTTCCCACACTCTTGATGAAGCTGGCTTCTGACCACTAGAAACTGCAACTCACCTCCTAGCACCCCCAATCCACGTACCTTACTCTATATTCTTTCCCGTAGTATTTACTACCTTTTAACATACTTTAACGGTGGAAAATTCTGCAAGAGATGGGAATATCAGACCACCCGACCTGCCTCTTGAGAAACCTATATGCAGGTCAGGAAGCAATAGTTAGAACTGGACATGGAACAACAGACTGGTTCCAAATAGGAAAAGGAGTATGTCAAGGCTGTATATTGTCACCCTGCTTATTTAACTTATATGCAGAGTTCATCATGAGAAACACTGGGCTAGAAGAAGCACAAGCTGGAATCAAGATTGCCAGGAGAAATATCAATAACCTCAGATATGCAGATGACACCACCCTTATGGCAGGAAGTGAAGAGGAACTAAAAAGCCTCTTGATGAAAGTGAAAGGGGAGAGTGAAAAAGTTGGCCTACAGCTCAACATTCAGAAAATGAAGATCATGGCATCTGGTCCCATCACTTCATGGCAAATAGATGGGGAAACAGGGGAAACAGTGTCAGACTTTATTTTGGGGGGCTCCAAAATCACTGCAGATGGTGATTGCAGCCATGAAATTAAAAGACGCTTACTCCTTGGAAGGAAAGTTATGACCAACCTAGATAGCATATTCAAAAGCAGAGATTTTACTTTGCCAACAAAGGTCCGTCTAGTCAAGGCTATGGTTTTTCCAGTGGTGGTGTATGGATGTGAGAGTTGGACTGTGAAGAAAGCTGAGCACTGAAGAATTGATGCTTTTGAACTGTGGTGTTGGAGAAGACTCTAGAGAGTCCTTTGGACTGCAAGGACATCCAACCAGTCCATTCTAAAGATCAGTCCTGGTTTTCTTTGGAAGGACTGATGCTAAAGCTGAAACTCCAATACTTTGGCCACCTCATGTGAAGAGTTGACTCATTGGAAAAGACCCTGATGCTGGGAGGGATTGGGGGCAGGAGGAGAAGAGGATGACAGAGGATGAGATGGCTGGATGGCATCACCGACTCGATGCACATGAGTTTGGGTGAACTCCGGGAGTTGGTGATAGACAGGGAGGCCTGGCGTGCTGCACTTCATGGGTCGCAAAGAGTCAGACACGACTGAGTGACTGAACTGAACTGAACTGAACATACTTTATCAGAGAAGGCAATGGCAACCCACTTCAGTACTCTTGCCTGGAGAATCCCATGGGCAGAGGAGCCTGGTGGGCTGCAGTCCATGGCGTCATGAAGTCAGACACGACTGAGCGACCTCACTTTCAGTTTTCACTTTCATGCACTGGAGAAGGAAATGGCAACCCACTCCAGTGTTCTTGCCTGGAGAATCCCAGGGACGGCGGGGCCTGGTGGGCTGCCGCCTATGGGGTCGCATAGAGTCGGACACTACTGAAGCAACGTAGCAGCAGCAGCAACATAGTTTATGGGCTTCCCAGGTGGCCCTAGTGGTAAAGAACCCGCCTGCCAATGCAGGAGATATAAGGGATGTGGGTTCGATCCCTAGGTGAGGAAGTCCCCCTGGAGGAGAGCCAGCAACCCAGTCCAATATTTTGCCTGGAGAATCCCTCGGATTTGAGAAGCCTGGCAGGCTGCAGTCCATAGGGTCACGCAGAGTCAGACACGACTGAAGTGACTTAGAGCATGTGCAACGTACTTTATGTCTCATATTTATTATCTACCACCCCCCCCAACTTGAATTGAAGTCCCATGAGGATAGCTTTGTTTAGTCACTCCTATAGGTCAGACATCTAGAAAGTATGTCACCCGTAGTACATACACAACACACATTGTTGAAGGAATGGATGGATGGATAAATGAATGACTTGCCATACAATATCTGGCTTATGGAATTTTTAGAAAATCTAACTTTGGGACATCTCGGTGTTGACTTTTTAATAGATTTTCATTTCCTCCCTATAGTATCCTGTTTGAGTTCAAATCCCACCCTGGGTCCTCTAGAATTCTCTCCATCCACAGACATCACAGTGTGGCTCCGACGGTAAAGAATCTGCCTGAAGTGCAGGAGACCCAGGTTTGATCCCTGGGTCAGGAAGATCCCCTGGAGAAGGGAATGGCTACCCACTCCAGTGTTCTCGCCTGGGGAAGTCCATGGACAGAGGAACCTGGCGGGCTACAGTCCACAGGGTCGCAGAGTCCAACACAACTGAGCAACGATAACACTTTCAACACAGATCTACAACCCAACATTCCCACAAAAATGACTCTTAGTTAAAAACAACAGTACTCATCCAGGTGGGAGATGATGGAGGCTCAGACCAGGGAGTTAACAATTTGTGCTATTTTTTACTTCTAAGGCTGTGCCTCATGGCATTAATAAGGAGGAAACATCAGACGAACCCAAACTGAGGGGCATTCTACAAAGTACTCAACCTGCCGTGTTCAAAAGAATCAAGGTCAAAAAAAAAGAATCAAGGTCATGGAAGAAAAGGAATGACTAGGAGGCTGTCCCAGCCTGAGAGAGACTGTAGGGATCCAGTGACTAAATGCAACAGCTGATGGCTCTGAATGGGGCCCTTTGACCTAAAGCAGCAGCCCCCAACATTTTTGGTGATAGGGATGGGTTTCATGGAAGACAATTTTTCCATGGACAAGGGTGAGGGGATGGTTTCAGGATGATTCTCACAAGGAGCACGAAACCTAGATCCCTCGCACGTTCGGTTCAGAGCAGGGTTCACGCTCCCATGAGAATCTAATGCCTGAATGGGAGAAAATAATAGCAAATGAAACAACTGACAAACAACTAATCTCAAAAATATACAAGCAACTTCTGCAGCTCAATTCCAGAAAAATAAACGACCCAATCAAAAAATGGGCCAAAGAACTAAATAGACATTTCTCCAAAGAAGACATACGGATGGCTAACAAACACATGAAAAGATGCTCAACATCACTCATTATTAGAGAAATGCAAATCAAAACCACAATGAGGTACCACTTCACACCAGTCAGAATGGCTGCGATCCAAAAATCTGCAAGCAATAAATGCTGGAGAGGGTGTGGAGAAAAGGGAACCCTCCTACACTGTTGGTGGGAATGCAAACTAGTACAGCCACTATGGAGAACAGTGTGGAGATTCCTTAAAAAATTGCAAATAGAACTACCTTATGACCCAGCAATCCCACTTCTGGGCATACACACCGAGGAAACCAGAATTGAAAGAGACACATGTACCCCAATGTTCATCGCAGCACTGTTTATAATAGCCAGGACATGGAAACAACCTAGATGTCCATCAGCAGATGAATGGATAAGCAAGCTGTGGTACATATACACAATGGAGTATTACTCAGCCGTTAAAAAGAATTCATTTGAATCAGTTCTGATGAGATGGGTGAAACTGGAGCCAATTATACAGAGTGAAGTAAGCCAGAAAGAAAAACACCAATACAGTATACTAACACATATATATGGAATTTAGGAAGATGGCAATGACGACCCTGTATGCAAGACAGGAAAAAAGACACAGATGTGTATACCAGACTTTTGGACTCAGAGGGAGAGGGTGGGATGATTTGGGAGAATGGGAATTCTAACATGTATACTGTCATGTAAGAATTGAATCGCCAGTCCATGTCTGACGTAGGGTGCAGCTTGCTTGGGGCTGGTGCATGGGGATGACCCAGAGAGATGTTGTGGGGAGGGAGGTGGGAGGGGGGTTCATGTTTGGGAACGCATGTAAGAATTAAAGATTTCAAAATTAAAAAAAAAATAAAAAATTAAAATAAAAAGAATCTAATGCCACTAATGATCTGACAGGAAGGGGAGCTCGAGGCTGCAAATACAGATGAAGTTCCGCTTGGGCGATTGCTCGCCCGCCACTCACCTCCTGCTATGCGACCTGGTCTCTAAAGGGGGGTTAGGGACCCCTGCCCTAACGGCATCGTTGGGGCCGGTAGTACACCAGTGCACAGACCATGGATAGGCCAGAGGGCATTGTGCTAAGTGGAGTCAGTCAGACAGAGAAAGTGGCAATCATTTCACAACATACACATATATCGACCAACAGGGGTCTACTGTCTACAGAGGGAATTGTACTCGATACTTTGTAGCAACCTCTAAAGGAAAAGAACCTGAAAATAATTTACATACATATATATATATATGATCGCATGTGTGCTAAGTCACTTCAGTTGTGTCCGACTCTTTCGAGACCCTGGAGACTGTGGCCTGCCAGACTCCCCTGTCCATGGGAGTTCTCCAGGCAAGAATACTGGAGTGGGTTGCCATGCCCTCCTCCAAGGGATCTTCCCAGCCCAGGATAGAACCACATTGCCTGCATTGGCAGGAGGGTTCTTTACCACTAGCACTACCTAGGAAGCCCCATATATATGAATATATATATATATATAACTATATTATGTCCTGTGCTTAGTCACTCAGTCATGTCCAACTCTTTGCAACCCCATGTACTATATATAGCCCACCAGGCTCCTCTGTCCATGGGATTCTCCATACAAGGATACTGGAGTGGGTTCCCTTCTCCAGGGATTGAACTTGCATCTCTTGCATTGGCAGGCAGATTCTTTACCACTGAGCCATCAGGGAAGTCCTTAAATATATATATATATATATATATATATATATATATATATATATATATATATATATAAAATTGTTTTGTACACCTGAAACTTATGCAGTGTTATATGTCAATGAAACTATAAAAAAATAAGTGTGTCCTGAGGAAACCAGAATTGAAACAGACACATGTACCCCAATGTTCATTGCAGCACTGTTTACAATAGTTAGGACATGGAAGCAACCTAGATGTACATTGGCAGATTAACGGATAAGAAAGCTGTGGTACATACACACAATGGAGTATTCAGTTCAGTTCAGTTCAGTCACTCAGTCGTGTCTGACTCTTTGTGACCCCATGAATCGCAGCACGCCAGGCCTCCCTGTCCATCACCATCTCCCGGAGTTCACCCAAGCTCATGTCCATCGAGTGGGTGATGCCATCTAGCCATCTCATCCTCTGTCATCCCCTTCTCCTCCTGCCCCCAATCCCTCCCAGCATCAGGGTCTTTCCCAATGAGTCAACTCTGCATGAGGTGGCCAAAGTACTGGAGTTTCAGCCTCAGCATTAGTCCTTCCAATGAACACCCAGGACTGATCTCCTTTAGGATGGACTGGTTGGATGTCCTTGCAGTCCAAGGGACTCTCAAGAGTCTTCTCCAACACCACAGTTCAAAAGCATCAATTCTTCGGCACTCAGATTTCTTCACAGTCCAACTCTCACATCCATACACGACCACTGGAAAAACCATAGCCTTGACTAGACTGACTTTTGTTGGCAAAGTAATATCTCTGCTTTTTAATATGCTATCTAGGTCGGTCATAACTTTCCTTCCAAGGAGTAAGCGTCTTTTTTAATTTCATGGCTGCAGTCACCATCTGCAGTGATTTTGGAGCCCCTCAAAATAAAGTCTGACACTGTTTCCCCTGTTTCCCCATCTATTTGCCATGAAGTGATGGGACCAGATGCCATGATCTTAGTTTTCTGAATATTGAGCTTTAAGCCATCTTTTTCACTCTCCTCTTTCACTTTCATCAAGAGGCTTCTTCAGCTATAAAAAAGAACACCTTTGAGTCAGTTCTAATGAGGTGGATGAAGCTGGAGCCTATTATACAGAGTGAAGTAAGTCAGAAAGAAAAACACCAATACAGTATCTTAACGCATATATATGGAATTTAGAAAGATGGTAACGACAACCCTGTATGCAAAGCAGCAAAAGAGTCACAGATGTAAAGAATAGACTTTTGGACTCTGTGGGAGAAGGCAAGGGTGGGATGATTTGAGAGAACAGCACTGAAACGTGTATATTACCATATGTGAAACAGACGACCAGTCTGAGCTCAATGCATGAAACAGGGCACTCAAAGCCGGCGCACTGGGACGACCCAGAGGGATGGGACGGGGGACACATGTATACTCATGGCTGATTCACGTCAATGTATGGCAAAACCACCACAATTTTGTAAAGTAATTAGCCTCCAATTAAAATAAATAAACTAATTTAAAACAAACAAACTCATAGAAAAAAATACATGTGTGTACATGTATATACATGCACATACATAGAAAGACACAGAGGTAAAGACGAAAGCAGTACAGAAATGTTAGTAACTAGGGGATATGGGTGAAGAGTTTGTGGATGTTCATTGTACCGTTCTTATAATTTTTCTGTATTTGAAAATTTGTGAACATTTCAAACAAAAGGTTTGAACGTTTTCGAAATAAAATGTTAGGAAAACAAGTCACCTAATCTATTGCTGGAGTTTTAAAATCTGATTTGTTTACTTGTTTCTTTGTGGCTGTGCTGGGTCATTGTTGCTGCGTGTGGGCCTTTTCCAGTTGCAGCGAGTGGGGGCTGCTCTCTGGCTGTGATGTGCAGGCTTCTCATTGTGATGCTTTCTCTTGTTATGGATCACAGGCTCTAGGGCGCACAGACTTGGTAGTTGTGGCTCACAGGTTTTAGAGTGTGGGTTCAGTATGGTGGCACACAGGCTTAGTTGCCCAGTAGCATGTGGAATCTTCCCAAACCTGGGATTGAACTCATGTCCTCTTCACTGGCAGGTGGATTTTCAACCACTGGACCACCGGGGAAGCCCTATTGCCAGAAGTTTAATGAATTCAAGTAAGGGATTTATGTTTCAAAATGCTCCCTTGATTAGAGCTTTATAAAGGAAACAGAAGAAGAACATTGGAGATTTTCAGAAAATATTTGGTTATTGCTATACATTTGCCATGGATAATCTACATTTTTCATCTCTACGTACAAGCATTTATTCAACAATATTGTGCGGTCCCGTTTAGAGAGCCATTTTCCTCCTCTGAAAGTCAGAATGCCTTCAAGATTTGCATAATCCATTTCGTGGCCAGGGAACAGTAGGATAGATGCGAATCTTGGAGTGTGGGTTGTTAGACTATTTTGAAGCTGGTGAGAAAAACACACACACACACACACAATATCTGCAAGACAAAATAAGGTATCTGCAACTCTCGGTCAACAGACTGCACAAGTAGAAACGTCTCTGCCCTGGTGGGAACAGATTGAGTGGAGGGAGTTGATGGGTGGGAAGGCAATGCTGTCAAAATCCTGAAATAAAGATGTTCAAAACGCCCTTTCACAGCATCTCAGGCAAATGTCACACGGGGACCTCGACAGCCCAGAGTGATTGAATGTCAAGCGGAGATTTTGAGAAAATGAGAGAGGGTGGAAATGATGCATGAAAACATACCCTTTTTCTCTCTTTTCAAATCTGGCTCAAAAGGCCCAGCTGTGAAACCAGGACACTTCCTCAGCTGTCTAAGAAGCAATACTACCTTGTCCAAGACTAACAGGGTACCAGAATAGTCAGGCTTCCTATTATTAATTGATTTGTTTGATTTACATTTATGTTCTAGGTGCTATGCTAAGCTTTGGAAAACAGAGGATTCTGCCAGTTCCTGCCCCTGGAGGCTTGTCGTCCAATGAGAGCGAGAAGTAGTAAGTGTGGTGGATGGAACTACTGGTCTCATTTCTTTGTTCTTTCTCTCTCTCTCTCCTTGTATGACTAGACCGGGTCTTAGTTGTGGCATGCACAGGCTCCCATCTTCAATCTTTGTTGCAGCACGCAGGATCTTTAGTTGCAGCATGCGAAATCTTAGTTGCAGCCTGTAGGCTCTAGTTCCCAGACCAGGGATCGAACCCAGGCCCCCTGCATTGGGAGTGGCGAGTCTTAGTGAGTAAGTGTTAGTCGCTCAGTCATGTCTGATTCTGTGCCCCCATGGACTGCAGCCCACCAGGCTCCTCTGTCCATGGGATTCTCCAGGCAAGAATACTGGAGGGGGTAGCCATTTCCTCCTCCAGGGGGATCTTCCCAACTCAGAGATCAAACCCAGGTCTCCTGCATTCCAGGCAGATTCTTTATCATCTGAGCCATTGGACCACCAGGGAAATGCCCTGGTCTCATTTATTCACTCCTCCCCAACCCACACCCTGCACCACAGAACTTTACTGTCAAACCCACTAGAGGCAGAGTTCTTGCCCCTTGAGTTTTAAAATATAGTGCATTGCAGAAAGCTTGACATATAGTAAGGCCGATAGATCTGAAAGTGATTTCCATTGACAAAACAGCTTATCTCCCAAAGTTCCCAGAAGGAAGGGGTTCACGCCAAGCCGTGCTTCCTTTGGAGGAAGCAAGTGAAGCCGAGTAAACGGACTTCAGATTGACTAGCTGGAGTAATTTCAGCAGTCTGCATAAGTGCTGCCCTTAGTTGTCCAGTACCTACGCCTGGGTTGACTAGGACAGATGGATAGTGGCCCCGAGTGCTGGAGCCCAATAAAAGAGGTGGTTGGACTTCCCTCGTGGTCTAATGGTTAGAGTCTGTCTGCCAGTGCAGGGGACGTGGGTCCGATCCCTGGTCTGGGTCCGATCACATGCTGTGGGACAGATAAACCCGTATACCACAGCTACTGAAGCCCACACGGCCTAGAGCTTGGCCGTGCCACAAGAGAATCCAGCTCAGTGAGAAGGCTCGAACCATGACTAGGGAGTAGCCCCTGCTCCTTGCAACTAGAGAAAAGCCCGAGCACAGCAACAAAGATGCAGAGCAGCCAAATAAATAATTTGTTTAAACAAGAAGTAAAGGGGAAGTAAAAGACCTATTTTTAAAATGTATTCATTTGTTTTCTTTTTGGCTTCGTTAGGCCTTCGTCGTTGCACAGGGGGGATTCTTTGTTGACTGCACAGGCTTCTCATCACAGTGGCTTCTGCTGTTGCAGAGTACGGGCTCTAGGAGGGTGGGCTCAGTAGTTACCACTGGTGGGCTCTAGAGCGCAGGATCTGTAGTCATGGGGCACGGGCTTAGTCGCTCCACAGCATGTGGGATCTTCCCGATCAGGGATCGAACCTGTGTCCCATGCATTGGCAGTCGGATTCCATTTTCCTTTTTCTTTTTTCCAAACTTATTTAAAGGAACATTGCTTCACCATTTGGCCTCTGCCATACCTCAGCATGAGTCAGCCATAGATATACATGTGCCCACTCCCTTTTTAACCTCCCTCCCACCTCCCACTCCTTCCCACCCCGCTAGGTTATTACAGAGCTCCGGTTTGCGTTCCTTGAGTCACACAGCAGATTCCCATTGGCTATCTATTTTACACATGGTAGTGTACATGCTTCCGTGTTACTCTCTCCATTCGTCCCACCCACCCTCTCCTTCCCCCGCCACCTCCATGCTGGCCTGTGCCCACACGTCTTTTCTCTGTGTCTGCATCTCTACTGTTGGCAGGAGGATTCTCAACCACTGGACAACCAAGGAATTTCAAGAACTCTTTCTGAGAACAATGTCTAGTATCTGGGGGTAGTGACAGATTTGCTGCGCCCTCCTATGGGTGTGCTGCGCCGCAGTAGGCAAAGGTGAGAAGCTCAAAGTTGAGAACGACAGGGGCTCTGTGCCTCTCACACACAGGGACATCCAAGCGTCTGCTGTTGGAATTCCAGGCAGCGGTGAGGCGCGCAAGCTGGAAAGACACAGCAGGAGAGAGCAAATGAAAAGCTGGATGAAGTGACTTAGAACACAGTGCCCTTTACACCAAAGATGTGAGCCTCTTAGAGGCTGGCAATGTCCTATCTCTGGGTCCTGGTAGTGGTAACTTTGTTGTTGTTTAGTCCTCAGTTGTGTCTGACTTTTTGCGACCCCCGTGGACTGCAGCCCACCAGGATCCCCTCTCCATGGAATTCTCCAGGCAAGAATACTGGAGTGGGCTGTCATGTCCTTCTCCAAGTGGATACTTGGGTGCATATAAATGTAAAAATTCATCAAGCTGTATGCTTAAGATTTATTCCTTTATGGACCTAAGTCTTATCACCAGCAAGCCTTTTATTTTTAACGGGATTCTTTTATTTATTTATTTACTTATTTGGCTGCACCAGGTCTTAATTGAGGCACATGGGAATCCTCTATCTTCATTGCAGCATTCGAGATCTTTAGTGGCAGCATGCTGACTGTTCCTTGCGGCACGTGGGATCTCATTCCCTGACCGGGAGTTGAACCTGTGTCCCCTCTATTTCAAGCATGGCGTCTTTGCCGCTGGACCACCAGAGAAGTCCCACCAGCAAGCCTTTTTTTTCTTTTTAACCCCTGCAACCCTTCTCACCCCCAACTAACTGCCTTTCCTCCGTTTCCAAGGCTGTCTATCCACATTTTAAATCTGCCTTAATTATATATACCAAAGGTTGGCAAACCCAAAGGACCAGAAAGTAAATATTTTTAGCTTTTCAGGGCAGATGGTCTCTTTCTAAATGACTCAGCTCTGCCCTGGTAGCATGAAAGTAACCATAGAAAATAAGTAAACAAATGGGTGTGTCTGTGTTCCAATAAAACTTTATTTACAAACGCAGGTGGTGGGCCAGATTTGGCCTTGGGGCCATAGTTTGCCAGCCTCTGATATTTACCACGTTTCAATTGCTTCATCTCCTCTATCAAGTACAATTACCTTGAGGCAAGGGCAAGTTTTTCCATCCCTGTAGTTTCACCATCTGGTCCAGCACCTGACGCAAAATAAATGATTGTCCTCAAACAAATCAATGAGTGATTTAGTTAATTGTTTACTCAGCTCACACCTAAATGAGACGAGGAAGAAAAGCAAAGCTGAGTAACACAAGGGTATGACAAAGGATAAAGCCCACCCACAAGGCATAAAAAACCTTCCAGTAGCCCCCGCATGATGGAGGTTCTGGCTATTGCGTTCAATTTTGTGTACAGAGTTTCCTTTGGGGTGATGAAAACGTTCTGGAATTAGATAGAGGTGACGATTGTGCCATCCCAAAACTGGGTGCCTCTTGGTGGGTGTTGAGTCAAAGGACACAATCAAGTCAAAAATTGGAAAAAGAAAGGATTTATTTCCTGCAGCAAGTAGAGAACACTGGGGATCTCTCCCAAATAGCAAAACTGAGGAAGTTTTAAGCTAAGAGTACATGCATATTCATGAAGTGACTTGAGCAGAGAAGAACTCAACATGGAATTGGAGCAAAGGTCAACAAAGTTCAAGCCTTGTGATTGGGAAGTCCCGAGGGTCAAGGTCATCACGCCATCCTCTACCTGGACGGGGGTGCTTAGTTCCTACTCAACTCAAAGACACGTGTCAGATTGTTATGTATAATATATCCCTACAGGTGGAACAGAGACTCTGTTTTGTTGCTAACCTATTGTTTCTTGACTGCTTTTCCTGTGTTCCTGCATTCTCTCACTCATAACTGAGACCTATTCAAAGTAAGCATTGCGACCAGGCTTAGATCCCCAGATGGCTTAGGCTAGAAAAGGCTTCACTTATGTCAAGAAAGCCATTCCTGGGGACTCCCTAGTGATCCAGTGGTTAAGAATCCTCCTTTCAATCCCTGGTAGGGGAACTAAGATCCTTCACGCCACAGGCAACTATAGTGGGCTCTCGAGCCTTCATGCCGCAACTAAGATCCAACAAGATCAAATAAATACATTTGAAAGAAAGAAGGATATGTCTGGTCCTTTTTCTCCAGGGACTCCCTACCCTATCTGCTTACAATTACACAACACTGTGAGTGTACTAAATGCCACTGAATTGTTCATTTTTACATAGTTGATTTTATTTCAATCTTTAAAAGCAAAAAAAAAAAAAAGATATACAAATGTGAAACTTTGCTAAAAAGGAAAAACAAAGGCTCCCTCTGGCGGCTGAGTAGACTTACTACAAGGCTGGAGCAGAAGTTGAAGTTACCTAAGTTCTCCAGCTTTAGCTATTTTACTTTCATTGGTTCTATTATTTCAGAAATATTTCTTGAGGGACACAAAATGTTTGGTCTCAATGCTATCGGAACTACTTAACTTCTTTTTTTAGCCTCCAGAGGCTGCAAGCTTCAGGTCACCTTCTGCTGACTGTGTCCCATCTCAAAGCTGCATCACACATCATTTCACTTTCTGCAGCCTCCTCCAACCCTGCAGGTCGGAGAAGAGTGTGGAGTTAAAGATCCCCGGGGTGCGGTTGGTCATGATTAACATCGACACATCATATCACACGTTCCCTAGAAGGATATACTTAAAAGGGCTGCTGTAAACGGAAAGTTTGTGTCCTTCTAAATTTCATGTGTTAAGAGTCTAAGCCCCTGTTAATCAGCTACACCCCGTATAAAATAAAAAGTTTAAAATTTTCTTTCTGAAAAGAATATATACGATGAAATATTTTATCAGTGTTAAAAAAAAAAGGCAGTAAATCAGACATTTTTAAAACAACAACAACAAAAAAAAAAAACCTAAGCCCCATAGAGAACAAATGTATGGACACCAAGGGGAGAAAGGGGGAGCAGGGTGGGATGGGCTGGGAGATTGGGATTGGCGTACACAGACTATTATGCGTAAAACAGAAAACCAATGCGAACCTACTGTGGGGCACAGGGAGCTCTGCTCAACGCTCTGTGATGACAAAGAGGGGAAACGCGTGTACCTAAAGCTGATTTACGTCGCAGTGCAGCAGACACTGCCACACCACAGCAAAGCAACTAAGCTCCAATTTAAAAAAAACAAGTTTACCCACAACCTGATGATATTGGGAGGTGAGGCCTTCGGGAAGTGATTAGGTCATAAGGGTGGAGCCTTCATGAATAGAATGAGCGCCCTTACATTCAGGGAAGCCGGGTTAAGTGTGTAAGAACTCTCTGTACTATTTTTGTAACTTTCCTATAAATTTAAAATCATTTCAGAAAACAACTAAAAGGCTTAAAAAGAAAGATTTCAGGTTTTGACCTTCAACTGATGGAAAACATGATCCGGCGGATAAATGTTCCTACCTCCAGCTTTCAAACAGACAGTGTTAGGAGAAATCTTTATTCTGTGGCCCACAGCAGTGACCACAACACACCTCATCTTGGCTTTTCCCCCTTCTCGGCTATATTCTCCCAGCTCTCTCATTCCTCATCCCTAGGGGTCACCTCTGACAAGGACCCCTCTCTTTGACCAAACTTTACTCAGGCTCCTCTGAGCTCTCTTTCTGGCCAGCCCTTGTCCTTGTCCTACTGAGTCCAGTTGAACAAGAACCTCCCGATGCTTGACACATAACCCAGTTCCTCTTAGTAACTTAGTAACTGATTCCCTCACCGCACCCATTGGCTATAAACTACCAGCTCTCCTCGCTGTATTAGGAGTTGACGTCAATCTCTCTCCTCTATTGCCATAGTCTTGAATAAAGTCTTCCTTGGCTATTTAACACTGTCCAGTACAATTTTTCTTTGACATCTCCCAGTCTCAAGGGGTCCTGAACTAAGATAATCCCCATTAACAGATGAGGAAAACGAGGCACATTGAAGTTAAGGTGTAATCTCAAGGTTGAACAGCCAGGAAATGGTAGAGATGTAACAGACAGCCCAACATCAGAGTCTGCCCCCTTGATGACCACACTATACTGCCTCTAAGAATTAAAGGATTTTCTGGGACATTCCTGATGGTCCGGTGGCTAAAACTCCATGCCCTCAATGCAGGGGGCCTGGGTTCAATCCCTACTGGTCAGGAAACTAGATTCCACATGCTGCAACTAAAGATCCTGCATGCTGAAACTAAGACCCGGTGCAGCCAAACCAGTAAATTAATTTTAAAAAAGAATGAAAGACTTTCTGTTTAAAATTTCACTAACTTAAACCCAGGTTTGTGTCCCCATGATTCCCCAACACAAACCCAAACACTGTTCTTCTGCCAACTTATTCAAATAATGTGTGTAAGGCAGAGAAAAGTGACAGCTTGAAGCTCTCTAATTTTACTTACAAATAATTGGGTTGATTCATGCTGTTTTCTCCAAAATCTACCCCCCAAAACTGGTAATCTGATTGGTGTTACAGAGTGCCAAATTTGTCACATACATCTCTTACAACTTTTATAATTCTCCTTCAAAGGCAACACTCAAAAGCAGTCATTCACAAAACTAGAGTAGTAAACAAGAGATATTCCAAGATGGGAGAAAGTTAGTTTTCAAAAGAGATGAAATGAGAAGAAAGAAAGAAAGGCAAGAAGGAGGAAAATGAAAGAGCAGCTTCTGGAAGAAAGAAACCTCAGTGTTCCATGATATAAAGACATTAATACGGGTGGGATAGGATGGGAGGTGGGAGGTAGACTCAAGAGAAATGGCGTTAGTCGCTCACTCATGGCTCTTTGTGACCCCATGGACTGTAGTCCACCAGCCTTCTCTGTCCATGGGATTCTCCAGGTAAGAATCCTGTAATGGATAGCCATTCCCTTCTCCAGTGGATCTGCCCAACCCAGGGATCGAACCCAGGTCTCCTGCATTTCGGGTGGATTCTTTACTGTCTGAGCCACAGGGGAAGCCCTGTAAAGATCATTAATAGGGTAAAAAAAAATTAATTGCTATAACAGACACTCAAAAACGTACCAGTTAAAAGAATGTGGAGGTCTGGACCTTACTCAGGTAAGCGTCCTCAGGTAAGTGGTCCAGCTGTATGTGCAGACGCCCGCTATTTGATCACTAGGGACACAGGCACTTTCCACTTCCTTTCTCTGTGCTGCTTCTGTGCGCAGTTGCTCAGCCATGTCGGAGTCTTTGCGACCCCACGGGCTATATCCCACCAGGCTCCTCCGTCCATGGGATTTTCCAGGCGAGAATACTGGAGTGGGGTGCCATTTCCTTCTCCAGGGGATCTTCCTGACCCAGGGATCAAACCCCGTGTCGCCTGTGTCTCCTGCACTGGCAGTCAGATTCTTTACCCCTGAGCCACCTGGGAAGCCCCATTCGTTTTCTAGGTCTGCTTTAACAAAGTGCCACAAATTGGGTGGCTTAAAACATCATTTACTCTCTGGTGGCCAAGAGTCCAAAATCAAGGTGTTGGCAGGGCTGTGCTTCCTTGGCCTGTGGTGGAGTGAAGTGAAGTATTATTCATGTCTGACTCTTTGCGATCTCATGGACTGTGGCCTGCCAGGCCCCTCTGTCCATGGGATTTTCCAGGCAAGAATACTGAAGTGGGTTGCCATTTCCTTCTCCAGGGGATTTTCCCGATCCAGTGATCAAACCCAAGTCTCCCATATTGCAGGCAGGTTCTTTACTGTCTGAGCCACCAGGGCCTGTGATAGTGGAGCCAAAAGTGGGGTCTGATTGCTCACTGCTCAAAAGCCATTAAAGAGGCCAAGTCGGTGAAAAGCTAAGTTTGCCTTATTTCGGATGCAAGCAACTGGGGCAGAGGGTGGAGCCCAAAGGCTGACTCCCCCACCCTGAAAATCAGGGAGCAAGAGCTTTCATAGGTGAAAGGAAGGGGCTACAATGCAGAAACTCTGCATTCAACTCTGCATACAATGCGGTCAACTCTGGCAGTCATCTTGAAATTGGTCACTGGTGACCTGACCAGGGTCATCTTAATTGCTTTAGGTACAGAAAACCATTCCATGGTCTGTTTGTCCTCAGAATTGTGGCAACTGCTGTCACGGCTACCCTGGAAAAGGAAATGGCAACCCACTCCAGTATTGTTGCCTGGAGAATCCCAAGGACAGAGGAGCCTGGTGGGCTACAGTCCATGGGGTCCCAAAGAGTTGGCCGTGACTGAGCATACACACACATGTCCCGGCTATAGTCAGGTCATCATACAGGCAGCTTCTTCCACCTAGTCGGGGTTTCAAAACCTATAAGACAGCTTACAGGATATGGCTCAGAATATTATCTATAGCCCCTGAGAAGGAGCTAAAGGTCCTCGACTATGCTTAATGACTAAATGACTATTATGTGGTCTTCTCTGACTGTTTTTCTTTGCTTCTGCATTTTCTCACTTCTCTGATCAAGCTTATACTTAAGAGTTTTCCACAGACCAAAGGTTGGCAGAGGGCATACAGACAAGAATCACAGGGTCTTGTTCTGTTTCAATAGCATCACTCCAGTCTCTGCCCCTGTCTTCATAGGGTCTTCTTCCATCTGTCTCTCTCTGTAGCATCCTCTTCTCATAAGAACACCAGTCATTCGAATAGAGCCCCTCCCCTCACTTAATGATCTCTTCTTAATGCAAAGACCGTATTTCCAAATAAGGTCACTACTGAGATGTTTTTACTCACACTTTTGACACCAAATGCCTGCATTTTTTTCCACATCAATAACCTATTTTCCAACTCTCTGGACCTCAGTTGGGTGTCCAAAAATTCAATTCAATAATGACATTAACTAGCCAAAGTTCATGCCAGACCTCAAAGGTTAAGGGCTCAATTCTACAAGACTGTCTGCCACTTCATATGCCAATTACAAATCCTGGGCCTCCTGTACTTATGATCAGTTATCTATAAAGGGCCACCATGATCACCTCCCTGGGTTCAGTAATTTGCTAGATCAGTTCACATAAGAAAGAAAAGTGAAAGTGAAGGCACTCAGTCATGTCTGACCCTTTGCGACTCTATGGACTGTGGCCCACCAGGCTCCTCCGTCCATGGGATTTTCCAGGCAAGAGCACTGGAGTGGGGTGCCATTTCCTTCTCCAGGGGATCTTCCCACCCCAGGGACTGAACCCGGCTCTCCAACTCAAGGAAAATAGTTTAGTTACTGGTCGTTGTTTAGTCACTAAGTCCTGTTTGACTCTTGCTTCCCCATGGACAGTAGCCCACCAGGCTCCTCTGTCCATGGGATTTCCCAGGCAAGAATACTGGAATGGGTTGCCATTTCCTCCTTCAGGGGATCTTCCTGACCCAGGGATCAAACCCATGTCTCCTTCATTAGCAGGTGGATTTTTTACCACTGAGCCACCAGAGAAGCCCTTAGTTACTATTACTCATTTATTACAGACAATATTATAAAGGATACTTTTTATACTTAGAATAACTGAGGTTAGATGATGATACAGTTTGGTAAAGATCATACAGTCAGCAAATGGCACAGGGAAGATTGGAACCTCTTTTTTTCCCCTGTGCAATGCTGTTCATCACATATAACAGTACCCTTTCTCATCAACCAAAAGTAAAACACCATATGTCTGCTTATTTATTCAAAACACTTGAGGAGCTAGTCCTTACCCTCAAGAGGTTTACAACTTGTTTGAAAACAAACAAACAAACCAAAACCCACTCCACTCTCTATTACTTTCAGTTCAGTTCAGTCTCTCAGTCATGTCCGACTCTTTGCAACCCCATGGACTGCAGCACATCAGGCTTCCCTGTCTATCACCAACTCCTGGAGTTTACTCAAACTCATGGCCATTGAGTCGGTGATGCCATCCAACCATCTCATCCTGTGTCGTCCCCTTCTCCTCCCACTTTCAACCTTTCCCAGCGTCAGGGTCTTTTCAAATGAGTCTGTGCTTCGCATCAGACGGCCAAAGTATTGGAGTTTCAACTTCAACATCAGTCTTTCCAATGAATATTCGGGACTGATTTCCTTTAGGATTGACTGGTTGGATCTCCTTGCAGCCCAAGAGACTCTCAAGAGTCCTCTCCAACACCACATTTCAAAAGCATCAATTCTTCGGCGCTCAGCTTTCTTTATATTCCAACTCTCGCATCCATACATTGCTACTGGAAAAACCATAGCCTTGACTAGACAGACCTTTGTTGGCAAAGTAATGTCTCTGCTTTTTAACATGCTGTCTAGGTTGGTGATAACTTTCCTTCCAAGGAGCAAGTGTCTTTTAATTTCATGGCTGCAGTCACTCTCTGCAGTGATTTTGGAGCCCCAAAAATAAAGTCTGACACTGTTTCCATTGTTTCCCCATCTCCTTGCCATGAAGTGATGGGACCAGATGCCATGATCTTAGTTTTCTGAATGTTGAGCTTTAGGCCAACTTTTTCACTCTCCTCTTTCACTTTCATAAGAGGCTCTTTAGTTCTTCTTTGCTTTCTGCCATAAGGGTGGTGTCATCTGCATATCTGAGGTTATTGATATTTCTCCCAGCAATCTTGATTCCAGCTTGTGCTTCATCCAGCCCAGTGTTTCTCATGATGTACTCTGCATAGAAGTTAAATAAGCAGGGTGACAATATACAGTTTTGACATACTCCTTTCCCTATTTGGAACCAGTCTGTTGTTCCATGTCCAGTTCTAACTGTCACTTCTTGACCTGTATACAGATTTCTCAGGAGGCAAGTCAGGTGGTCTGGTATTCCCATCTCTTTAAGAATTTTCTAGTTTGCTGTGATCCACACAGTCACTTTGGCATAGTCAATAAAGCAGAAGTAGATGTTTTTCCTTTAAGTAATAAAATCTCCTGAATTATAGGGGGGGGGGGAGTCACATGACCCCCATCTAGAAACTACATTTCCCAGGAGGACTTACTGCCAGGTGTGGCCATGTGACTATGTTGAATCCCAGTGGGATTCAACCAATCCTCAGAGCAATTTGGAAGTCATCTCCTTAAAAACAAAACTACTTGCCTAGACCCCCTCCTCCTTCTGCTGGGAACTAGGCTATAGAGGCAAGCCAGCTCCTACTGTGTATCTGAGGACAGACCCTAGGAGATGGAGAAGAAACAGGACAGACGGAATCTGGGTTCCTGGATGACCTAATGGAGTACAGAAAAGAATTAATACCCAACCCTGCTGCCGCTGCTGCTAAGTCGCTTCAGCCGTGTCCTACTCTGAGCGACCCCACAGACGACAGCCCACCAGGCTCCCCCATCCCTGGGATTCTCCAGGCAAGAACAATGGAGTGGGTTGCCATTTCCTTCTCCAATGCATGAAAGTGAAGTCACTCAGTCATGTCTGACCGTCAGCGACCCCATGGACTGCAGCCCACCAGGCTCCTCCATCCATGGGAGTTTCCAGACAAGAGTACTGGAGTGGGGTGCCATTGCCTTCTCCATACCCAACCCTATGCGACCTTATTTGCCCGTGCTTAATTTTAATCAAAGACTTGAGTCCACACAAAGTATGTAGCAAGAATGAAATGGAATGACTTACTGTAAAAGCTTGTTATAAACATTCCATAAGGCTCAAAGCCAGGCAACTAATTACAGTAAAATTATTATGTGCAGGAAGGTGGTTGTTGTTTAGTCACTAAATGGCATCCAACTCTGCTACCCCAGGGACTATAGCCCACCAGGCTCCTCTGTCCACAGGATTTCCCAGACAAGAATAATGGAGTGGGTTGCCATTTCCTTCTTCAGGGGATCTTTCTGACCCAGATATCAAACCCTCATCTCCTGCATTGGCACATGGATTCTTTGTCACTGAGCCAACTGCAGGAAGGTAACTGGCACATATGGAAACTTCAGGCAAATAGAAAAAGACATCTACTCTAATAGAATTAGAACAGGGTCCAGGAACCTTCAACTTGGGGAACACAGTCTACTCAGGGTTTCAGCCCCCTTTCCAGCCTCTCAGCCAGCCATAGCATGAACATACACAGCAGTTCATATCTATATGCAGGAAAACGAGGTGGGATCTCGTATCTAAATGAATTTTCTATGAAGTGAATCGTTTTTAGTTCACCGAGGAAGTTTTCTATTTAAAGAAATCCTCCTGCGAATTCTTTGACAGAGAACGCTTTCCGAATGGAGTTAGTCACCAGTGAGTCATCTCTACAAAATTCAGATTCGTGATTTGGTCTTAGCCGGATTTGGCCAGAGACGTCAGATAAATTATAGATGGCGTTAATGAATTATAGAGTATTCAAAAGCAAAAGAGGAAAGAGAAAACGGCACGTGGAGTGAACCTATGGACACCAGGGAGGTAGACCTTTGAGGTGGTCCCCATGTGCGCTTGCTTAGTTGCTCAGTCTTGTCCCATTCTTTGCTACACTTTGGACTGTAGCCCACCAGGCTCTTCTGTCCATGGGATTCTCCAGGCAATAATACTGGAGTGGTTGCCTTGCCCTCCTCTTCCCGACGCAGGGATCGAACCCGCATCTCTTGCATTGAGGGTTCTTTACTACTAGCGCCACTCAGCACCCAATCCTAGCCAAGATCCTACGCTATCCATAATTTTTTAATTAACAAATGGTCCTGGGGACAGAAAAATCAGCTTCTGTCCAATTGGGAAGTGAACGAAGGAAGGGAAAAGAAAGAGCAACTGGGAAAAGAGTCACCAAGATGAGGTAAAAAGCTGTGGACGAACAAAAGCCACCGCCGTCAAATTCTTGCAGCCCTCCCCACTCCAACCCGGGCCCGGTTGCCATGACAACCGAGGGGCGTCAAGGTAGAGCCTGGAGCACTCCGCAGGCCTCCCGCAGGCCCGCGCGCTGGTTGACGCTCGCGCAGACGCCCCAGAACCAGCGTCGTGCAGCGGAGGTTCCACCTTTTGAGCCCCATGCTCCACCTCTGCCCCTCGTCGGATCCTCGCCGCGCGGGGAAGGAAGCAGGATAGCAGGGACGCAGGAAGAATAAGCAGCTCGTCCGGATGCCCCCTTAGTGCTGAGAGCCCTCTGGAGGACTCTGGAGAAGATCCCCGCCTTCCAAGCCCCAGCTTCCTTCAAAGCTATGTGAGACTGCACTTCAGGCCCGTGTGGCTAGCCTCAGTCTCCCCATCTGTAGTGTGCGGGTTCACAGCTCCTACCCCAGAGGCCAAAGTATATTCATAAAACTGCAAACAGGGCGGGCTCCATGGTAGGAGTGGCAGCCTTCAACTGCCCAAGGAGGTGGGCATATTATTCTCATTTTACAGAGAAAGAAACTGAACCCAGAAAAGTAAAGTGAGACCCACTCATGAGGCTCAGCTAGTGCCTGGCAGGAGGAAGAGGGGAAGGTGCCCACCCTGGGGTAACCCCCACTGGAGGATTGGGGGACGCAATGAACCTTGTGCTTTGGCAGGAGTGAGAGTGAAAGTGACGTCACTCAGTCTTTGCAACCCCATGGACTGAATTCTCCAGGCGAGAATACTGGAGTGGGTAGCGGGTCTCTTCTCCAGGGGATCTTCCCAACCCAGGGATGGAACCCAGGTCTCCCGCACTGCAGAACCCAGCTCTTCTGATTTCAACGGCCAGACGAGGTGGGCATATTATTCACATTTGACAGAGAAAGAAACAGCCCAGAAAAGTAGTGAGCCAACAGGGAGGAATGAGAGGGTTGTGTTTCAATGTTGGGGGTGGGGAGATGGAGTGAAGGCAAGAAATAACAACCCAGAGTGCCCCAAACACCATCTGGACTGTAAATAGGATGGGAAAAGTGTTGGATTTAGGAGCCCATATATGCTTACCTTTTAAAACAGTATCTTTGTTGGCAAATTCTTCAGCCCACTTGGCATCTCCACCAGGGTCCAAATTCTAGTCTGAGTTCCCATTTTGGTTCCTGTGCCTCTGGGTTTCTCAACATCAGCACTTCTGACATTTGGGACTGGGTCATTCTTTGCGAGGTGTGCTGTCCTGTTCACTGTAAGATGTTTCATCTAGCAGCATACCCAGCCCCTACCCCCAGATGCCATGAATATGACTACCTCCAAATGTCACAACCAAATGTCCTCTGGGGGACAACTCTCCCCCATTGAGAACCACTGACCAGAGCCAAAACTGAAGACATTCTGTCTCTGGACTTCCCTGATGGCACAGTGGATAAGAATCCACCTGCCAATGCAGGGGACACAGATTCCATTCCTAGTCCAGGAAGATTCCACATGCTGCAGGGCAACTGAGCCCAGTACAGTGCAACTGCTGAACCCAGTGGGCCTAGGGCCTGTGCTCCACAACAAAAGAAGCCACGGCAATTAGAAGTCCAGGCACCACTACGAAGAATAGCCCCCACTCACCGTAACGAGAAAGCCCACACAAGACAATGAAGATCCAGTGCAGTCAAAAATAAAGAAATAAATAATTTTTAAAAGACAGATAAATCTACTCATTTTCATTGAATAAATTTTTAATTCTTGGATCATGCCCTATGCCCCAAAGTGGTGATGGTGGTGTTGCTGTTCAGTTGCAAAGTCGTGTCTGACTCTTTGCAGCAGGGTGGACTGTAGCACGCCAGGCTCCTCTGTCCTCCACTACCCCCCGTAGTTTGCTCAAATTCTTGTCCATTGAGTCGGTGATGCTATCTAACCATCTCATCCTCTGCTGTCCCCTTCGCCTTTGGCCTTCCGTCTTTCCCAGCATCATTCATTCCAGTGACTCAGCTCTTCACATCATCAGGTGGCCAAAGTACTGGAGCTTCAGTTTCAGCAACAGTCCTTCTAATGAATATTCAGGGTTGATTTCCTGCCCCAAATTATGTATCATATTAATTCTCTCTCTCTGGAGATCCTTAAAATAGCCCAACTTTCTGGAAACTGGTTATCACAATTGGATTATATGGAACACAATGGATGATTGTAATGGATAGGTCAACTGTGGAATAAGCACTGGCTAAGAATCAGGAGAGCTGGGTTCTGTGCCAAGCTCTGCCATTACAAACTTAAGCTCTCTGGACTGATTTTCACTTAAGCTCTCTGGACTGATTTTCACTTAAGCTCTCTGGACTGATTTTCCCATCTGTCAAATGAGGATAGTGAGATGATTTCTAAGTACTTGGAAATGCTCAGAGTCTAACAAGATACCTCTCCCCACCTTGAAGTTATTTAAGCCACCCAGCCCCCATCCCAGCACCCTCTTCACCCCCAAATGTCTTTCATTAACATTTTTTAGCCTCCTGGCCTGTCCCCTTAAATATATCTTACAGAGTCAGTTCTTCCAGGCTCTTGTTACCACTCAAACAAACTCATTATTTTTCCTGATTCTAACAAGTAAATTATGGTGGCGTTTAACACAGCAGTGGCAGGGGCTTGTTTGTAGGAAATTATGGTGTTTAAGCACAAACACACCCTGATATTTGCATGAGGAAAAATAAAACTAAAAGTGGTCTTTTAAAATGCCCCCATGATGTACTGCTTAAATTACAGGAATGTCTCAAGCATTCACGTAAATTATGCTGACCTGTTTGCTCTTCACACAAAAAGCCATGTTGTTGCTTAGTCACTCAGCCAGTTGCCCAGACTCTGCAACCCCATGAACTGTAGCCTGCCAGGCTCCTCTGTCCATGGGATTTTCCAGGCAAGAATACTGGAGTGGGTTGTCATTTCCTTCTCTAGGGGGTCTTCCCCACCCATGAATTGAACCTGGGTTTCCTGCTTTGGTAGGCAGGTTCTTTGCCCCTAAGCCACCTGGGAAACCCACAAAAAGCCATAGATCATCCCTTTAATTAATTCTCTTCAGCACCCATCTGCCTTGCCACATACTCTGCAGTTGCCAGATTGGGGTAATGGGTCAGAAGATTCTACGTCCTGTCTTCAAAGAGCAGCAACTTGAAGTAAGGAATGAGGTATCCTGCTCACAGAGAACGGTCTGCCCAGGGTGATCCAGCCTGAACCCACCAGTGTGTAAGCTCAGGAGGGCAAAGATTATCCGTTTTATTTATTGCTGCATCTCCCATGCTTGGAAAAATTCTAGACACCTAGTTGTGCGGGCATGCTTAGTCGTGTCCAACTCTTTGCAACCTGATGGAATGCAGCCCACCAGGCTGCTCTGTCCATGGGATTTTCCCGGCAAGAATACTGGAGCGGGTTGCCATTTCCCCCTCCAGGGGATCTTCCTGACCCAGGGATTGAACACGCATCTCCTACGTCTCTTGCGTTGGTAGGTGGAGTCTTTACCACTGAGCCTCGTGGGAAGCCCCAGACACCTAGAAGTACTCAATAAATGAGTCAAATGAATGACTGAACAAGATATAGTTTGGTAAGTCATAAATAAGTCAATCTAAATATTTTGCTTGAGGCTTAAGGTTTTGTTGCAACCCCCCAGGAAGTACTGGCGTAGTAGACAACATTTCTCTCTTTTCCCTCCTCCCTTTTTTCTGTTACCCTCACCAGTTCTCTCACTGACAAAGCATCTCCTCTGTAATCAGCACCCTTTTGGAGGGCAGCGTTCACGTGCATTCCTTGTCACAGGAGGAGAAAGAATTTATGACCTGGGATGCATGCTAGAGGGGAAGAGGCGGGCACTTCTGTGTTCCCCAAGCATGATCCCTCTGCCCCTGGTCTTATCCCCAAAGCTGGTTCCATACGCTTCTGGTTTGTTCTTTGAAAATGTCATCTTTAGGAAGGTGAATCAGACGGTGAATGCCACCTCCTTGGTGGTCCAGTGGTTAAAAATCCACCTTCCAATGCAGGGGACATGGGTTCTATCCTTGGTCAGGGAACTAACATCCCACATGCTGTAGCTAAGAGTTTGCATGCCGCAGCTAACGATCCTGCATGCCACAACTAAGACTCAGCACAGCCAAATTAAAAAAAAATTGTTTAAGGATATATTTTTTAAAAGAGAACAGGAAATGCCTTCTTGTTGGTACCATTAATCATTCCTGGCCTCTTCCTTGCAGCCATACACCAAAATGCACCGAGTTATTCCTTCAAAGGCTTTTAGAAAGCCAGAAATGCTGGGAGTGTCTCTGTTTCTCCAGTTCTTTGCTCTCTTCCTAAATTTCAAGAACAATCGGTTCCAAGAGATTGTCAAACCCTTCCTATGGCACGCCAGGCTGACTAAAATAGCAAGCAGCAGAGCCAAGAATAGAACCCAAGAATCCAGTTTTCCTAAACCCATAAAAGGCCCAGGCCTCCTTTAAAAGTCCTTTGAACTTGGTGCAATAAAAGCAGCACCTGAATTAAGCATGTTGTTCTTCTTGTGGAGGTAATTCACAGATGGCATTGAGCTCGTCAAGGTCCAGACCTCCTTCTTGTTCTCTCTTGCAGATTAAAGAGCCACAGTGCATGGTGCACCCTCGTGGCTTCAAGATGCCCTTCCACCACTGGGAAGGGAGGCTCCCTGTCTCATTTAATCCAGTCCTACTTTCTTCCTTTTTAGAGACACAGTTCAGTTAAAGAGCTCTCTTTACGCCGAAATGCCCCTTGCATCGCTACACTCCTCTTGCCACACACAAAACATTTCTATGGCTCAGTGGTAAAGAATCCAACTGCCAATGCAGGAGATGCAGGAGGCGCAGGTTCAATCCCTGGATCAGGAAGATCCCCTGGGGAAGAAAATGACAACCCACTCTAGTATTCTTGCCCGAGAAATCTCATGGACAGAAGAGCATGGCAGGCGATAGTCCTTGGGGTCGCAAAGAATTGGACACGACTGAACATGCACACACATAGTTGATTTGCAATGTTGTGTTAATTTGCTGCTGTACAGCAAAGTGATTCAATTCCATACATATATACACACATATATCCTTTTTTATATTCATTTCCATTATGGTTTATCCCACAAGGTTGAATACAGTTCCCTGTACTAGACAATAGGACCTTGCTGTTTCTCCATCAGATGTTCTTTTTCAAGATTTTTGTTTCCCCCAAAGACTTTAGCCTCAGGGACTTACCTGAAAGCTCAGTGGTTAAGAACGTGCTTGTCAATGCAGGGGACTTGGGTTCGAACCGTGGTCAGGGAACTAAGATCCCACATGCTGCGGAGCAGCTAAGCCTACACACCACATTGAGCCCACATGGTCCAGAGCCCATGTGCTGCGACTAGACAGCACATATGCTGCCGCTACTGAGGCTGTGCACCTCAAAGAAAGATCCCGAAGGGTGCAACAGAGATCCCCGGTGCCACAACTAAGACACAGCCAAATAAATAATTTTAAAAAGCATGTCATCTCTGAATAAGGACAGTGTTCTTTCTTTAAAAAAAAAAAAAGACTTTAGCTGCCGAATAAAGCAGGTGCAGCAGCTAACCAGTGGAGGTGCGGCACTGAACTTTCGAGCTCTAGAGGTCCTCTCTTGCCCCCTCCTCTGGAGTTCATGGCGAGAGCACGAAGGCTCCCTGGGTGCCCCGTGTGCTCAGAGCCTGGCCTTGGAGGAGTGACTCATGCCAGAGCTGGTCCTGTCCTTTCTGCCTTCCACCAGGAAGGGGATTTTCTGGAATCCGATAAGACACTTGAATGTTGTCCTGATCAGACCAGGATCTTAAGAGGCAAATGTATAGGCATTGAGGTCTCTGTTTTGTCTGAAGTTGATTTGAAAACATGTCCAGCTGCATTTTCTGGAGTTCTTGATTCAACCTTTCATTTTCTCTCTGGACTCAGACCCCTCAACCACCAAATCATGAGCTCTGATAATGCTGGAAAATGGGTTAAGCGGCAAGGACAACTTCACACTGAGAGATCCCTGATCCATCCCTTACGCTGGCTTTGTAGCCCCCTGCATTTCAAATCTCGTTACCTTGTTTTCCATAATCAAAGAGCTTGCACCATTGGCCAGCTTCAGTGCTCACCTGCAAAAGAACTTGGCTTTTTCTGGTTTGCACTTTTTTACTGTTCTGTAGTTATTTCATATTTTGCAGTTCTATCTATAAAGTGAATAGTTTAAGGCTCCCCAGTCTTGGGGTTGGTCCTCACAGAAAATGAAGTGAATCTGAAGTTTGTAACTTCCATGTGTAAAGTCCCATGTCTTAGGCACTCACACAGTTACAGTACTTTTGCTTGCAAGAAAGAGAAACTTGTTCAAATTAGCTTAGACAAAGAGGAGAGTTTGTTACAGGGATAAAATACAGGGATATATTAAGGCACTTAAGAACTGAAAGTTCTCCAAAGATAAGGAAAGTTTCTGTCTCTATCTCCTGCTCTTTTTCAAATTTTATATTTTTTAATTTATTTTTTCCTTTTTGGCAGCAGTAGGTCTTCATTGATGTGCACAGGCTTTCTCTAGCAGCGGTGCCCAGTGTATTGTTGCAGTGGCCTCTCTTGTTGTAAAGCATGGGTTCTAGGGCACATGGGCTTCAGTAGTTGGGGCGCGTGGGCCCAGTAGTTGCAGCGCATGGACTTAGTTGCCCTGAGGCACATGGAATCTTTCTGGACCAGGGATTGAACCCGTGTCCCCTGCAATGGCAGTGGATTTGGAACCACTGGACTACTAGGGAAGTTCCCCCCGCCCCTCTTCTCTCTCTCTTTCTCACCACATGGTTGCTTATCTCTGTTCTTCTCTGCTCATGGCTAAAGATGGCTTCCCACTAAGTCCTAAAGTTCTGTGTCCTCAGATCTAGCCACCAGCAGATTTCTGAGCCTCTCTGGATCCCAAGTCTAAATTCCCAGGAGCAAAGCCCATTGGCCCAGCTTGAGTTAAATCCATACCCCTGATCCAATCAGCTGTGGCTAAGGATGGGCCATAAATGTTAGAAATGCTGCAGCGCCCTCTGGAGGTTGGATGTTCTCACACACAGGGAAAGGTGGGGGCCGCGCAGACACCCCAACCCTGTGCCACAACTACTGAGCCCACGCACCTAGAGCCTGTACTCCACAATAGGAGACGCCCCTGCGCGGCAACAAAGAGCGGCCCGTGCACCACAACAAAGAGCGGCCCCTGCTCACTGCAACTAGAGAAAGCCCACAGGTAGCAACGAAGGCAATGGCACCCCACTCCAGTACTCTTGCCTGGAAAATCCCATGGATGGAGGAGCCTGGTAGGCTGCAGTCCACGGGGTCGCTGAGGGTCGGACACGACTGAGCGACTTCACTTTCACTTTTCACTTTCATGCATTGGAGAAGGAAATGGCAACCCACTCCAGTGTTCTTGCCTGGAGAATCCCAAGGACCGGGGAGCCTGGTGGGCTGCCGTCTATGGGGTCGCTCAGAGTTGGACACGACTGAAGTGACGCAGCAGCAGCAGCAGCAGCAACGAAGACCCAATGCGGCCAAAAAGAAAGAAATTTTTAAAAATAAATCCATAAAATGTCTAACCTATTGGGCCTGCTTTCTGAGCTGGACTGGGCTGGGCTGGGCTGGGCTGAGTTGAGCTGTGACTCGGGGTGAAGACAGAGGTAGGCTCCAACTACAGGCTCTTAGAAGTGGGAGGGAGCTGGAGGACTGGCATGTGGAAGACAGGTCAGTCCTCTTTGACCCCCGAAGGCAGGAATAGAGCCACATAGTTGGTGCCAATAGCAGGGAAGTGGGTTTCAGTTTGATGTAAAGAACTTCCTGGTGCTTAGAGGTCTCCTTCTCATTCTGCTCCCAGTCCCCCAAAGCCACACCATGAGGAATGCCCTCCTCAGCCCACTGATTTCTTTCTTCCTATTCAAACTGTTTTCCAATTACCTTTGTAGACATCTACTGTGTTTGTTCCCATGGGCAGGCTGAGCTGTCCCACTTTACAGATGAGTAAACAGAGATGAGGTGACTTGGTCAGGGTCCCCCTCCAGGGCTAGAATTCAAGTCCCTTCCTGTCACCCTGCCCAGCCTGGTTAACTGTCTTCCTCTCCCTGAATGGGTTCCCTAGCCCCACAGGAACTGGCCTGCACTTGGCATCTTTATAGACAGTCTCTTGATATCTCAGGCTGATGTTTGTTTCTATCACGGGCCCTGTGTGGAAGTAATGAGTGAAGATCTACATGTCCCTTGAAGCCAATGATTCTCACACTCCTCTTTCCCAAAAGAGTACTCACAAGAGGGTATTTTGTGACTTTTTAGTCACTAGCTCTTCCTTCAGGTGCAAGACAAGGATTTAACCAAAATCCATAGATAATAAGCAAGATTACTGACGTTGAGAGAGGCCCCATCTTGTTCCTCAGGATCTGGGAGCCTTCCTCTGCCCTGCCCACCCTCACAACTCGATTTTGTTTTGTTGTTGGTTTGGGGTGGCATGGTTTGGCCGCACCATGCGATATGCATGATCTTAGTTCCCTGACCAAGGATCAAACCTGGACCTCCAGCAATAGAAGTGCAGAGTCTTAACCATGGGACCACCAGGGAAGTCCTTGCCTTGCTCCTCTTTATCTGGCTCAGGTGTTCCGCCTCACAGGGGTCTCACTGATCCTCACTTATGCCCACTCCCAAACACCTTACCCTTGTTAAAGGTTCCTACTGGTTCCCACAGCCCTTATGTTTAATGCATACAAACCAAGGCAGTATAGCTCAGAGGTTAAGGGAACAAAGGTTAGCTCAACAGATGGAGGTCACATCTTCCACTCCTCACTAGCTGTGCAACCTTGGGGTAGTTACTTAACCTCTCTGGGCCTGTCTCCTCATTCATAAAATGAAAATGATAGCGTATCCATCTCCTGGAATCAGCATTCCCAGGTGATATATGTGACAAGTGAGCACTGGTGAATGACGTCTGGTGAATAGTGAGCACTCTCTTTACAGCACTATGATTATAGGAGATCTGACTTATGAGGGCTTTAGAACAGGGCCTGGCACCAAATAACAGTGTAATAATAGCAATCATAGTAGTAGAGTGCTTAGTTGCTCAGTCATGTCCAACTCTTCGCAACTCTATGGACTGTAGCCTGCCAGACTCCTCTGTCTAGGGCATTCTCCAGGCAAGAATACTGGAGCGGGTAGCCATTCCCTTCTCCAGGGGATCTTCCAGACCCAAGGATCAAACCTGGGTCTCCTGAATCGCAGGTGGGTTCTTTACTGTCTGTGCCACCATTATAGGAGATTTGACTTATGAGAGCTTTAGAACAGAGCCTGGCACCAAATAACACAGTCATAGTAGCAATTGTAGTGGTAGCGCAATTTTTCACACTGTCCTTGATAAATTGTCAGTTGGCATGTCTGCATCAGCGAGAAATAGGTGTGTTCTTTGCTTTGAAATTCCCATGGCCTGACAAAGAGCAGACACCTAGTAAACAGCTATTGAATGAACAAATGAACAGATTCTGTTAGGCTCTACAAAGCACAAAAGTACATTCAAAAGCCATTGTCCCATGCAGAAGGCAAAATTAAGCTGGTCCGAATGGCAACCCACTCCAGTGTTCTTGCCTGGAGAATCCCAGGGACGGGGGAGCCTGGTGGGCTGCCGTCTATGGGGTTGCACAGAGTCGGACACGACTGAAGTGACTTAGCAGAAGGCTCTGAGACAAGGGCCAGATAGTACATTTTCAGGTTCCATGGGCCACAGGCGTTCCGTGGCAACCATTCAGCTCTGCCATTGTCATGGGAAAGCAGCTACAGACGACAGGTAAATGAATAGGCATAGCAGTACTCCAATAAAGTTTTATATATGGACACTAAAATTTGAACTTCATGAGGTCATGATGTGTTATCCTTTTGATTTCTTTCCACCACCACCCCCCCCATCAACTACTTAAAAAAATGAAAAAACAATTCTGATCTCATTAGGCATTCAAAAATAAGGGGCTGTGGAGTAGGAAATGCCAACCCACTCCAGTATTCTTTCTGGAAAAGTCCATGGACAGAGGAGCCTAGCAGGCTGCAGTCCATGGGGTTACATGACTGAGCACTCGTGGGTGAGGGTGGAGGGAGATGGGTTGGTAGCAATAAACTGATAAAACTTAAATATATATATATATAATATATATATAAATATATATATATATATATTTATATTTATATATATTTATAAATATATATATATATAATGGGCTAGTTCGATTCGGCCCGGGATATGGCAACCCACTCCAGTACTCGTGCCTGGAAAATCCCATGGACGGAGGAGCCTGGTAGGCTACAGTCCATGGGGTCGCAAAGAGTCGGACACAACTGAGCGACTTCACTTTCTTCATTTTATGGACAGGTCCACCTTCGCCCCACCGATTAGGCGGGCTGGATCTGGCTCTGGGGAGCGCGCGGGTGAAAGGCGGGCCTTAGAATGGGTCGGGCAAATGGGCGGGGCGAGGGTGGGGCCCGTGTCGGGCGTGCGGTTGGGAAGGGCAGGCCCGATTGGTCTACTCCAGCGGCGAAGAGGTAGAGGCGTGTTCGACATCCAGCCCATCAGCGCGGCGCTGCCGCCTCGCCCCGCCTCGCGCAGGCGTCTCAGTCAGCGGAGAGTGCGCCACGCCCCCTTTCGCGCCCAGAAGGGACTTCCGGGACAGACTCGCCGTGACGTCAGCAGGAGGGCAGGTAAGTGCGGGAGGGCAGAGGGGCGGGCAGGCCGGGTTTGGCTAGGGGTCTGTCCACTTCCTCACCAGGCCTGTGAGCCGCCCGAAGGGGGAGAAAGTGCCGGGTCCGCGGAGCTCTGCGGACGTGGGCCTGGTACTCTAAGCCGCCCGCGACCCCAAACCCCGGACCCCGGCCCATATCCGATACCTCTTCAGGTTTTCTTTAGGGACAGTAAGCCTTACCTCGCTGCGTCGTGGTGAAGATTTTGTAAAATGATGCTTGTAAAATGGTTTGTCATGAGAAATAATCAAAACGACCATCGTTTAACTTTGCATCAGGCGCTGTTCTAGATCCTTATTTAACTCAACGAGTCTTGACAGCAGCCTTATTGATACTTTTATAAACCCCATTTTACAAGTAAGAAAACAGACTCAGAGAGAGAGAAGGAATTTGCCTATACTGCTAGAAAGCAGCAGTCAGGATCCAAGCCCCAGCATTATGCCCTGAGCCAATGGGTGTCAGTGTTATTCTTGACACCAAAAACCAGAGATTTCTATACATCCCCCCTATAGTCCAACCTGTGCTACTCACTGGGGTGATAAAACCACTGAAAGACCCCAGTTGCTGTAAATGGAGTGCTTACTCTGTGCAGGCATTACCCAGTATGTTATTTCATTTAGAGCAACCACAGAAAGTCTTCTTGCTGTCATCCACTGTTTACAGATGAGGAACTGTACACTCAGGGAGGCTCAGACAATGGCCAAGATTCCCCAGCTAGTGAGGAATGGAGCTGGAGTTCCAGCCCAGGGAACTGTGTGTCCCTAAAGCTTGGGTCTTGAGAGTCCCTTAGACTGCAAGGAGGTCCAACCAGTCCATCCTAAAGGAAATCAGTCCTGAGTATTCATTGGAAGGACTGAAGCTGAAACCAGTACTTTGGCCACGGATGCGAAGAACTGACTCATTGGAAAAGACCCTGATGCTGAGAAAGGTTGAAGGCAGGAGGAGAAGGGAACGACAGAGGATGAGATGGTTGGATGGCATCACCAACTTGATGGGCATGAGTTTGAGTAAGCTCTGGGAGTTGGTGATGGACAGGGAAGCCAGGCATGCTGCAGTCCATGGGGTCGCAAAGAGTTGGACACAACTGAGTGACTGGACTGAACTGAAAGCTTGGGTGCGCACTTGCTGTTTTGTTAGTATTTTTAGTTGGGAAGTGACTTTAGAAGAATCTGGTCCAGGGTACACATTACAGGTGGAGGATCTGAGGTGTAGAGGGGCTCAGGATGGGATGGTGGAAGACTTTGTATCTGGGGCTTTTCACCCTGGCTCTGCCTTCCCGCCAGCTTCTGAGCTCGGGCAGGTTATTTAAGCTGACACATGCTGGTTTGTCAGCTGGAGATCGTAATAACGTCGGTGGAGTGTGTGACATACAGTAACTATTAGAAAGCACACGGCTAAGATGGCAGAAATTACTAGAGACTTTCTGACTCCAGC
Organism: Capra hircus; assembly: GCF_001704415.2. NCBI lineage: Eukaryota > Metazoa > Chordata > Mammalia > Artiodactyla > Bovidae > Capra > Capra hircus. The sequence goes on along the minus strand of NC_030814.1, from coordinate 97,285,641 downwards.
ATAGGGAGCCAGCAAACTCCATTCACAGGCCAAAATCAGACCACGGCCTGATTTTGTACAGCCCGCCAGCACAAAATGGTTTTAACTTCTTAAATGGTTGGGAAAAAAAAATCCAAAGAAGGATATTTTGTGACAGGTGACAGTCCTGCGAAATTCAAATTTCAGTGTCCATAAATAAAGTTTTGCTAGGATGCAGCTACACCCATACATTAACATACTCTCGGCTACTTTCTGGCTGAGGTGAGTCTTTGAGACAGAAATGCTGGCCCTCAGTGGAGAAAATTTGCCAGTCCCGATTCTGGACTATACTTGAGTCCCTCATAATGTCTATTCTCTCTTTTTTTTAAATTTCTTTTAGTTGTTTTTTTTTTAATTGAGATACAGTTGATTTACAATGTTGTGTTAATTTCTGCTGTACAACAATGTGATTTAGTTATACATTTTATATCCATATATATATACACACACACATTCTTCTTGAGATATTCTTTCCCATTGCGGTTTATCATAGAATACTGAATAGAGTTCCCTGTGCTATACAGTGGGACCTTGTTGTCCATCCAATCTATAAGAGTTTGCATCTGCTAACCCCACATTCTCATAGCATTTCTCTTTAGCCTCAGGTTGAACTTCCTTCTGGTTGACTGGAAAGTCTCCTCTGGACATGCAGGGGGAGGGGACGTCTCCCCACCCCACGTGAAAGGAGCCTGGTATTGACACCTGTGTCATTCATTGACACTGGCCCTTATGGAACCTCAGTCAATTATCAGAGGTTCACACAGCATTTATCAGGAACTGTCCTGGGTGCCACAGACGTAGCACAGTATGACCTCGCAGAGGAGACAGACTGTAAACAAGTAGACACAGGATGACATGATAGAAAGTCCAGGGAGGAAGTGACTTGAGGTCACGTAGTCAGGTGAAGCCTCTCACCCAGGTGATGTCTGAGCTGAGATCCGTGACAACGGACTGCTGGTAGAATAGCACTTGAGGCAGTGGGCCTGCACCTAGTGAGCCTTCTGAGGCAGGAAGCCAGTGTGACTGGAACAAGGAGAGGGAGAGGGGTAAGAGTTGGGCTTGGGGAGGCAAGCAGGGGCCCCGCAGGCCATGGAAAGGGACTCGACTTGATTCTCAAAGCCATGGGAATCCCTGGAGGGTTTTTTTTTTTGGGGGGGGGGGTTGTGCTGGCTCTTTGTTGCTGCACGAGGTTTTCTCTGGATACGGTGAGTGGGGGCTACTCTGTAGCTGCAGTGCGCCAGCTTCTTATTGCGGTGACTTCTCTTGTTGCAGAGTTCAAGTTCTGGGGCTCAACAGTTGCCTCTCCTGGGCTCCAGAGAGCAGGCTCAATAGTCGTGGCACAGGGCTTAATTGCTGTATGTGGCCCATGGGATCTGCCCAGACCAGGGATCGAACCCGAGTCTCCTGCACTGGCAGGTGAATTCTTAACCCCTGAGCCGCCAGGGAAGGGTTTTAAGCCCCTTGGAGGCTTTTAAGCAGGAGAGCTGTAGTTCAGATTTATATTTGAAGAGATCCTTCTGGCCCTTATGAGGAGAACAGACCGTGAGAGTCAAGGCCAGAGCCAGGAGCCTAGCGAGGAGGTGACGGTACTCCTCCAGGTGAGCGATGATGGGGGCCATGGAGGGGTGAGAAGTGTCAGCTGGGAAATAGATGTTGGATGGAGAGTGGACGGGACACTCCCTTTCCAAACAGCCAAACCACTCCACGGATGCCTCCTACACCTAGGGGGAGGACTACCACGCACAGCCCCCCGCATCTTCACAGGGAATCTCTCCAGAAGGGCAGCACTGGGCAGTGAGTCCACAAAGCAGTGTCTCATCATCTTTTCAGATTGGCCACGTGGAGGGCGAGGACCTGTAGGCAGCTACCAAGATGGTAAGTAGATGGGCTGTGCTCACTGGGTTTCTCTTCTGGTCTTTGTTATGGGGAAGGGGCCCCCTAAGTAGCCTCCTCTCCCCACTAAACGTCTCCTTCCCCATCCCTACCCCTGACCCCAAGCTCTAAGGTATTTTTAAACTCTGCATCATGGTCTTCTCAGTGGAGTGGTTTTCAAACTTTGGGCATGCGTGCATGCTAAGTCACTTCAGTCATATCTGACTCTGCATGACCCTATGGACTGTCACCTGCCAGGTCTGTCCATGGGGATTCTCCAGGCAAGAATACGGGAGTGGGTTGCCATACCCTCCTCCAGGGGATCTTCCCGACATAGGGATCGAACCCACATCTCTTGTGTCTCCTGCATTGGCAGGCAGGTTCTTTACCACTGGAGCCTACCTGGGAAGCCCAAACTTTTGTGCGAGCTAAAATCACCCCAGGAGCTTTTTTGCTTTCCTTTTTTTAAAAAATGAGGTGAAATTCACATAAAGTAACATGAATATTTTAAAGCATGTGATTCAGCATCATTTAGTATATTCACAATATTTTGCAACCACCACCTCTCTCTAGTTCCAAAACATTTCCATCACCCACAGAAGGAAACCTTATACCCAATAGCAGTCGCTCTCATCTCGTCCACCCACACTCCCAGTCCCTGGCAACCCCCAGTTGGCTTCCTGTCTCTGTGGATTTGTCTATTCAGGACCTTTCATGTCAAGAGAATCCTGTACCATGTGTCCTTTTGTATCCAGTTTCTTTCACTTAGCAGGATGTTTTCAAGGTTTATCTGTTAAAACATTGTAGCAGGTATTAGAGCTTCCTTCCTTTTTATGGCTCAGTAATATCCCATTACATGGTTGGAGGACAGTTTATTTATCCATTCATCCATTAATGGACACCTGGGTTGCTTCCACCGTTTGGTTATTGCAAACAAACATGTATGCACAAGGATGTGTAGAAACATGTTTTCCAGGTTGCTTTTGATAAGCCCTGTGTCCTGTGACTTCCCTGGTCAGGGAACAAGATCCCAAGTGCTGCACCTAAGACGCAGGACAGCAAATAAATAATTTTTCTTTTCAAATGGGCTTCCGTGATGACTCCGTGGTAAAGAATTCTCCTGCCAACGCAGGGGACAAAGGTTCAGTCCCTGGGTTGGGTAGATCCCCTGGAGAAGAAAATGACAACCCACTCCAGTATTCTCACCTGGAGAGTCCCATGAACAGAGGAGCCCCATGGGGCTGCAAAGAGCAGGACATGACTTAGCAACAACAACCGCACCAAAAAATAAAGAAAGAAAGGAAAAGCCCGTTTCCGGGCGCCAGAGCAGGTGCTGTGTCTGTGTGGTTTAGAGACTCCTCGGGGACTTCCCTGGTGGTCCAGTGGCTAAGATTTTGTGCTTCCAATGCTGGAGGCCCAGGTTCGATCCCTGGTCAGGGAACTAGATCCGACCTGCTGCAAATAAGACTCGGCACAGCCAAATAAATAAATATTTAAAAAATATAAATGTATGGTCATAACGTGCAGCCAGGTTTGAGACCCACTGCTTTGGTAGATCACTGAGTCAGTTCAGCGGGTGGCTCTAGCAGTTAAAAGAGAGACTCTCACCGCTGGATGATCATTCTTTCCTGAAACCCGTGCTTCGACTGTATCACGTGTGTATGTGGTGTTAAATGTGTCTTCTTTTAAGTCACAGTCCCAAAATAACCGTGAAAGCCATTGTGCTAGGAGAGAGTGACCCTCGTGGAATTTTCCACAGCCATGGCGGTGGAGCATGTTTTGTTTTGTTCTGTTCTTTTGGCGGAGCCGTGGAGCTTGCAGGATCTTAGTTCCCTGACCAGGCATTGAACCTGGGCCACGGCAGTGAAAGCACCAAGTCCTGAACACTGGACTGCCAGGGAAGTCCTGACTGGGTTTTTTTCTCCCTAAGTCTCCAGTCCTCAGCCGCACAGCCTCCAGGGAGTCCCTGTCTCCCTCGTCCAGGTCTCGCCCCTTGAGGCTGCCCAGGTAGGTCTCCTGCAGGACCCACCCTAAGTCACGTCTCTCTTCTGCTTTTCAGGGTGAAAGGAAAGGCGTAAACAAGTACTACCCTCCGGATTTCAACCCTGAGAAGGTAAGGGGCAGTCTTCCTTCTCCATGTCCACAATAGCAAAGCAACCCCTGGGCAGGGGCCCACACACATCGTCCCCTCCTGGAGTCAGAACCATGGCTGCAGAAGCCCAGGCAGCGTGAGCAGTCTCCCTGCCTTACGCTCACCACCTGGGTCTCGGGGCAGCCTTCCCTCCTGGGTGGTCAGTATGGTCCTCAGTGGACCCAGCATTGGGTGTGGCGTGTTTCCAGCGGAGCCAGGATGAGATCCCCTGGCCCTTCCGGCTCCAGCTCCTCTGGCCTCCTCGTTGTTCCCTCTGCCGGGAACCTCTGCCCATTTTGACCCACAAGGCTGCTTTCCTTCCTTTAAGTCTCTCCTCACAGAGGGCCTCCCTGACGCCGCCTTGTGTTCCGTCTCATGACTGAGTGCTTTATTTCTCTCAATGCCCTCACAACTCCCTGACACACAGTTTATTTCTTTGCATGTTGTCCGTCTCTCCACCTGGAATGTCTACTGCTCAAGGCCGGGGACACGCATCTGTCTCGTTCAGGCTGTGTCCCCATGCTGGGAGCTCAGTATGGGCCTTTGAATGAATCAGAGCATCCTGGCTGGTGGTCCCTGTTGACTCAGCTTTTCTATGCCACAGTCTCCCCATACGTAGGTCCAAAGGGGAAGCAAAACCACCTGGCCTCCCAGAAACATGGAGGGATTACCTGAGCTCCCCCGACTCAGCAATGCTAATCTGCTCCCTCTTCCTTACCACACAGCATGGCTCGCTCAACAGATACCACAACAGCCACCCCCTTCGGGAGCGGGCTCGGAAGCTGTCCCAGGGCATCCTCATCATCAGGTAAGGCCCTGATTGTCACCACGCCCTTTGCCGAGTAACTGCAGCCAGAGTCTCAGGCATGGACACCCAGGGAGAACGCTTGCGGACAAGGACAAATGAGCTGTTCTCTGTTTGTGTAGGTTTGAGATGCCCTATAACATCTGGTGTGATGGCTGCAAGAACCACATCGGCATGGGTGAGCTGCCTCCTCCCTACCCCGCCCCCCACTATCCAGCCCCATGGCCAGCGAGCCCCTTAAGTTGCTAAGTGCTGTGAGAGACCATCTCGCTGACACCCCAGTCAAGAGTCGAGAAGAAGATAGATTCCCCCCTTCCCTACCCCCAGTAACTGGTGGGCTGTGGCCACTTCATGGCAGAGCAGTTAGGAGGCTGTGGGTTCAGATCCCGTCCCTGCCACTCCCTAAGCTGGGTAACCCTTAGCAGGCAACAGCCTCCATGCACCTCGGTTTACCCATCTCTGAATTGACATGATATGAGTGCCCGCCTGCATGGCATACAAAGTGTTTAGTGCAGAGAAAGGAAAAAAGAAGGGTGGGCCTTTATTATTTTTCTAGAGAATATCCAGGTTTGGGGGTGTGGTTTTTTTTTTTTCGCTAATTAGATGATATATTCTGGGCTCTGATCTTGCTTTACTAAGTGGAAAAGGCTTAAACTACAAAAACAGAACTTGGGGTGGTGGATAGTGTGGCCCCACTGGTTTTCTTTCCCTGGGAGGCTGGGGGCTGCTCTAGTTCACGGCCTTGAAGGTCAAGCTGAGCCCTGCTCTTGGTGCCCTGAGAGCCTCGTGGCCTTTGGAGCAGGTGTCCCTGGCTGGGTCTGATCAGGGGGGTGCGTTAGAGGGGTCACTCAGCCTCCGCACTGGGGTGACCTGGCCCTTCCTTCTTGCACTGGTCCCTCCCTCTGAAAGCCACCAGCTCCTGTTTATAGAGCAGGCTCTCCCCTGGGCTGGGTGCTGTGGGATGGGCTGGGGATGTCTGCACTGCAGAGAATGAAACGCAAGCCAGGAGGGCCGAGTCACCCACCGCAGGCCTCAGACCCCTGTCTCTGCATCCATCTGTGCACCTGTGGGCACAGTCAGGTTCAAATGCTAAAGGCAACAGTAAGGGCAGGGGCGGCGGCAGGCCAAGCCTACAAGCCCTTGCGCGCGCCACGTGCTGTCCACTGAACACTTTATTCACTTACTTATTTTTGGCCGCACTGTGTGGCTTGAGGGATCTTAGGTCCCCCACCAGGGATTTGAATCCACGTCCCCTGCAGTGGAATCGAGGAGTCCCAACCACTAGACTGCCAGGGAAGTCCCAACACCAGCCCTTTTGGGACGATCACTGCCACCCAGCCCTGTGTTAAGTGCTCCACGTGTGCACATCAGCCCTGTGTGGTGGCCGTCATAGTCATCTCTGTCCAATCCGGGCAGCTGGACTAAGGTCTCGCAGCTGGGAAGGCAGAGCCAGGATTTGAACCCAGGCCCTCTGGCTGCAACCCACCACCCTCTGTGGCTTGAGCACCCATCCCGCAGCCCCAGAGGCTCTTTTCCGCTTGAATCTCTGGAGGTGTCTCCCCTGCAGGCCAGTGGAATGCCACCACTCCTATCTGCCCCCCACCACCCCAGGAGAAGACACTGAGGGTGCGCCCTAGCCTCATTCTCTCCCTCTTCTCCCAGGTGTTCGTTACAACGCAGAGAAGAAGAAGGTTGGCAATTACTACACAACCCCAATCTACAGGTAGAGGCAATCTGGTGGGCCGAGGGCTGAGGGGCTACACAGAAGTCTAAGTGGGAGGGAGGCTTGTACCATCTGCCTGAAGATCACCCCCTGCGGGTCTCTCCTGGAAACCAGCATGGTCTTGTCAGTCTGGGCACATCCTGCCTAGACCCCTCCATGGCTCCCTCCTTCCTCGGACTAAAAATCTCAGGTCTCCCCGTGGCCCACAAAGCCCCCTCCCTGCCTTCACCTCCTCCCACCCTCGCCATCACTCACTCTCCTCCAGCCACATAGCCTCCTCGCTGCTCCTCACATAATCCCTCTCTGGTGCCCTCTGCCTGGCACGTCTTCCCCAGACATCTGCAAGGCCCCCTTTCCCTCCTTGGATGTCTGCTCCACAGTCGCCTCTCAGAGAGGCCTTTGCTAAAGCAGTGCTCTCCACCCAGCGCTGTGGTGGTTTGAGCATTCCCCGCCCACTCAGCTGCCACTAGAACATCAGCCCTGCCGAGAGCAGGTCGGCTTCCTTCACCGCCGTGTCCCCAGCAGCTGGCACCAAGCCTGCCGCAGAGCAGCCTGGCTTGGGAGGGTTTGTTGAATGAATGAGTGAATTAATGAACGAATGCACGGGATGAATACGTAAACTCCAGACAGAAGGTCAGTGCTGGGGCGATGGGCCCGTACGTGTCACCCGCGGCTGTGCCCCCAGACACAGACCAGCGTGCAGCAGGTTCTCCGCGAATGCTAGTTGATGATGTAACGCACACAGATGGAGGGAAGCAGGCAGGGGTTGCAGGGTGTCCCAGGGCAACCACAGTGTCCAGATTCCCGCCTGCCACCCTCCGCCCTCCCAGGTTCAGGATGAAATGCCACCTCTGTGTCAACTACATCGAGATGCAGACGGACCCCGCCAACTGTGACTACGTGATTGTGAGCGGCGCCCAGCGCAAGGAGGAGCGCTGGGACATGGAGGACAACGAACAGGTGCTGACCACAGGTGAGCGCTGTGGGTGGGCTCGGACCCCAACCCTGGTCCTCAGCAGGGGCCCTGAAAGCCCAGCCCCATTCTCACCCTTGCAGAGCATGAGAAGAAGCAGAAGCTGGAGATGGACGCCATGTTCCGCCTGGAGCACGGCGAGGCTGACCGGAGCACGCTCAAGAAGGCCCTCCCCACCCTGAGCCACATCCAGGAGGCCCAGAGCGCCTGGAAGGACGACTTTGCCCTCAACAGCATGCTTCGGAAAAGGTTCCGGGTGAGCGGGGCTCCCAGCCCAGGGTTGGGACCACAGGCGGTGAGGCATCACCAACAGTGGAACAAAGAAAGTGAAAGTTAGTCACTCAGTCACGTCTTATTTTTGTGACTCCATGGACTGTAGCCCACCAGGCTCCTCTGTCCATGGAATTCTCCAGGCAAGACTACTAGAGTGGGTAGCCATTGCCTTCTGCAGGGGATCTGCCTGACCCAGAGACTGAACCCGGGTCTCCTGCACTGCAGGCAGGTTCTTTACCATCTGAGCCACCAGGGAGTCGTAACAGTGGAGCAGGGAGAAGGCAAAGTAGGCTGCGAGCCAGGTCCAGCCTGTGCGCCATCACTCCCTAACTGTAGGCAGTCCTTTCACCCGCAGTTTCCCCAGCCACGACGTGGGGACTACCTCCCTACATCTCAGCGCCCGGGGGCATCTGGCCCAGCAGCTTTTTAAATGATCCTTCTTCGTTTTCATCTGTGCCGGGCCTGCACTGCTGTGCTGGCTTTTCTCTGGCTGCGGTGTGCAAGCTTCTCATTGCTGTGGCTTCGCTCGTTGCAGGAGCACAGGCTCTAGGCACTTGGGCTTCAGCAGTTGCAGCGCACAGGCTCAGTAGTTGTGGCGCGCTGGCTTAGTTGCTCTGTGGCCTGTGGGATCTTCCCAGACCAGGGATCAAACCCATGTCCCCTGCATTGGCAGGCAGACTCAACCACTAGGCCATCACAGAAGCCCAAGGGTTTTCTTACTAGTTATTTGTTACTAAAAGTGTGTCCCTCTGGCCAGGACTATAGCCTGAGTTGTGTGTCCCCTGTCTTCTGGGCATCCCTGAGCGGCGTCTGAGGGCCCCCAAACTTAACATCCCAGGGAAACCCCATCAGTCCCTAGCCTGCCCTGCCTATATCCTCCCTTTCTCAGTAATAGAAGCGTCTTTGTTCTTCCAGGCACTCAGCCTTGCTCCTCTTGTTATAACCACCATTATTTCCCCACGTCTGCATCCATCAGCACATTCTGGCAGGCTCTGCCAACATCCACAGCTTCCATCGTCTCCCGCCTGGACTAGCACCGTCTCTCCACGCTGGTCCCCAGTGGCTCCTAGCTTTGTGTCCCACAGCCTGTTCCCCTCACAGCCATCAGAGGGCACCCGTGAGCACCTGAGCCGGACCACATCCCTGCTATGCTCAGAGCCCTCCACGGTTCCCACTTCCTTTAAGTAGAACCCAAAGTCCTCCCCATGGCCCACCAGGCCCAAATAATCTGCCCTCTGCCCTTCCTACCCCCATCTCCACCTTCCCCTTGCTCATTCTGCTCCGGCCACATTGGCCACCTCACTGGCAAGTGCAGTTCTGCCTCAGGGCCTTTGCACAGGCTGTTCCCTCCCTCTTGGAACACCCTTCCACCTAATACCCACATGACTGCCTCACTTAGACATCTTTTCTTGAACATGATCTCAGGGAGACTGCCCCTGCCCGTCCACTCCACCATGTGCCATATTTAAAGTTGAACCCCCTGCCAACCCTCATACGCTTTCCCAGCATTCTTTTTCTCCTCATCATTTTGTCTCACTCACCCACTCGTACGTCAGCTTCAGCAGGGCAAGGGTTCTTCCCTGCTCACTGCCGTGTCCCTAGTGTCTAGAACAAGGCCTGACACTAGAAGGACATTCTGTAAGTATTTGTGGACAGAATGAATGACTGGGAACTCCGCTGGCAGTCTAGTTGTTAGGACTCCATACTTCCACTGCAGGAGGCGAGGGTTTGACCCCTGGTCAGAGAGCTAAAATCCTGCCTACCTTGAGTCACAGCCAAAAAAAAAAAAAAGAGTGAAGGCCCCAATGGCACACATAGTAATAACAGTCGTGTCTGCTGTTTGTTGAACAAGTTCTATGTCCCGAGCACTGCGTGAGGCCCTTTTCTCACATGAACTGAAAGAGGAGGAAATGGGAGGAGAGCTAGAGGAGATGCCCATGCCAGCTGCCAGCTCAGAGGGCATGGAAGAGGCGTGACTCTGACTGCCACCCTCCCTCCCCGTGGCTGCTCTGCAGAGCTCAGTGGTAGAGGACCTGCCTGCCAGTGCAGGAGACGCAGGAAACCAGAGCTCGCCCCTGGGTTGGGAGGCTCCCCTGGAGGAAGAAATGTCAGCTCACTCCAATATCCTTGCCTGCCTGGTGGGCTACCGTCAGTAGGGTCGCAAAGGCTTGGACACAGCTGAGTGGCTGAGCGCTGTCCCTCTCTGCCCACTTCCACCCTGACACAGGAAAAGAAGAAAGCCATGCAGGAGGAGGAGGAGAGGGACGAGGCACTGCAGGCCAAGGCCAGCCTGGCCATCCCGCTGGTGCCGGAGACAGAGGATGACCGCAGACTGGCCGCCCTGCTGAAGTTCCACACCCTGGACTGTGCGTGGGGGCCAGTGGGCGTGGGGAGTCGGGTGGGGGGAGATGGGGGGTAGGCGCTCAGGCAGAGGGCGGCTCTGGACCTCCTTCTCCCCCCCAGCGTACGAGGACAAGCAGAAGCTCAAGCGGACAGAGATCATCAGCCGCTCCTGGTTCCCCCCCACCCCGGGAGCCAGCGCCAGCAGCAGCAGCAGCAAAGCTAGCAGTGTCCTGAAGAAACTGGCCCAGAACCGCAGAGCCACTCCCACCAGCTCCCCCGTCACCATGGGGCACCTGGGCATTGTGCGGCGGCGGTCCCGGGAGGTCCCAGAGAGCCCTCAGCACCTGGCTGAAACCTTCAAGTCTGGGGAGCCACAGATGCCAGAGGGGGCCAACCAGAACAGGCCTGCATCCCCCCGAGACTGCTCTCTGGAGACAGCTGAGACCCCCAAGAACAGCAGGCCACTGAGGCAGGAGAAGAGCTGTCAGGACAGACCCCAGCCCCCGCCAGACACCTCCCCTGAGGCAGCCAACCCCCAGGACACACCACAGCCCTGCAGCCTCAGCTCCTCCCTCGTGGCTGACTACTCCGGTTCCGAGAGTGAGTGATGCCACAGTCCATACTCACTCCGGAGGCCAAGACTCACCCAGGAGGCCCCACCCAGGCTGCAGCCCCACTGGCCCACCACCTCTTGGAGAGCTCAGTCCCCACCCCTGTGCACAGCTCACTTTCTCGTGGTGATGGAGTTATTTATTTGGTCCTGGAGAGGGTGTCTGTGCCTTGTGGGACCCCAGACTTCCCAACATTAAAGCCTGCTTCTTTGCCCCTGCCTCAGATTACTAAATGGGCCCAGGAGCTCTGCCCCCACCCATCCACCCAATGAAGCTTGCCCAGCATCTCTTTACCCAGTGCGGATGCCCTGATCACAGCCTTGGTCCCCACCCAGCTTGATGAGGGTTTAAATGTAGTAGCCCAGGCTGGCCTGAAATCAGGGCTGACTTCCTGGAGGTGGTGAAACAACAGGCTGAGTTTGTGAGGGATGAAAAGGGGACTGGATAACAGGGCAGGCACGTGGGGTGCTCCGCATCCTGGCCCAAAGCAGCAAAGGATGGCGCGCACAGGTGAGGGCTGTTCATTATTCCCCTGCCCATGGGGACACCTTGGAAGGGTGTACTTCTTTTGAAGGAAACTAGTAAAATGAGTAGAAAACAGCCTCCAAGCAGCAGAGCACCCACCAGGAGGCTCGTGGCCCACTGCCTTCCCCTAAACTCTGGAAAAGGGTCACTGCTCATTGACCGAGCGCTTGCAATGCGCCAGGCACTGTCCGAGCTGTTGGAGATAACAGCATGACAGCATGAACAGTTAAGACACGCGGCCCTCTTAGGGCTGAGGTTCCGATTTAATCTCTCAGAACTTGTAATGTGCCGTCCGGAGGGGTGGTGGCCCACAGCCCACTGGACTTTCCTCCCCGCGGGGAAGGGACGGCCTCAGGGCAGCAGGGAGGGTTTGTTCGATCTTGGGACCCCAGCTGGGGCCTTGCTCTACATAAGACCACAGGCAGTACGCGCTCCTGAGGGTGCCCACCAGGAACTTGGGGGTCGTGCTGTATGGCTTGAGGTCGTTGCTCCCAAAATAGTGACAGGGGGCACTAACAGTGGAAAGTGAAAGAAGTCGCTCAGTCGTGTCTGACTCTCTGTGACCCCATGGACACCAGGCTCCTCCGTCCATGGGATTTTTCTAGGCAAGAGTACTGGAGTGGGTTGCCATTTCCTTCTTCAGGGAACTTCCAGACCCAGGGATAGAACCCAGGTCTCCCACATTGTAGACAGACGCTTTACCGTCTGAGAGGGGGCTGCTAACGGGGCTCGGCGGGGAAGGTGGGGCAAGATCCGGCTTACGGATGGCGACTTCCTGGAACCTGCGGGGTTACTGTGCGCATGCGCCTCTTTCGGGGAGGCCCCGCCCCCTCCGCGTATTCCGGCTAGGCCCCCGGAACCCGGAGAAAATTGGTGAGCGCGACCGGGACAGCATGACTTTGGAGGCGATCCGCTACTCGCGGGGCTCACTACAGATTCTCGACCAGCTGCTGCTGCCCCAGCAGAGCCGCTATGAAGCGGTGGGCTCGGTGCGCCAGGCCTGGGAAGCCATCAGTGCTATGAAGGTGGAGTCGCGTGGCGGAGCTCAGGTTGCGGTGGGAGTGGTTCCCCTGACTGCTGTCCCTGACGCCCCCAATTCCCCCTCCAGGTGCGCGGCGCCCCAGCCATTGCCCTCGTGGGCTGCCTGAGCCTCGCCGTGGAGCTGCAGGCGGGCGCCGGGGGACCTGGCCTTGCCGCACTCGTGGCCTTCGTCCGGGACGCGCTGAGCTTCCTTGTCACCGCCCGGCCCACCGCCGTCAACATGGCCCGCGCCGCGCGGGACCTGGCCGACCTCGCTGCCCAGGAGGCGGAGCGGGAGGGCGCAACGGAGGAGGCGGTCCGAGAGAGGTAGAGGAGCCATGTGCCCGGCACTGTTCTAACCTGAGGCTATTCATCCATTCACTGGTGGTGGTGGTGGTGCACAGCTGCCAGTTCTACAGTTCGGGAAACTGAGGCAGGGTGCTCTTAATCCAGGGCCACACAGGCAGGCCTGGGACTCGACACCGGGCCGCCTGGCCCCAAGGTCCTTGAACTCAATCCCCTGACTGTGTCTTCTTTAAACATCCCCAGCCCTATCTGCCCTCAGAGGCCCTTTTCAGTGCCACCTGGTTTACCTGGTTTTTGCTTTTGAGAAATTTTATTTCCAGCCCTGGTCCTCTCCCTGCTCTCTTCCCACTCTTTCCCTCCACATCTGCTACACAGGTATTCTCCACTAACCCCACCAGACTTGCTCCTGCCTCAAGGCCTTTGCACACTCAGTGTTTGCAAGCCAGCTGCTGCTGCTAAGTCGCTTCAGTCATGTCCGACTCTGTGGGACCCAGATATCCACCTAAATCTCCTCTCCCTCAGGTCTCAGGTTTCTGCCTTCCCCATCCCCCATATAATACAATTCATCCCCTACCCTCTGTCTCCTGACTGCTGCCTTTTCCCTCCCTTTATTGTCTGCTAATCATTTGCCTACCCAACCCCAGTGTCAGCTCCTTAGCAGAGGAGCTTTTTGTCTTATTCTCCAGTACCTGACACACGGGAGATGCCTGGTACAATGTTTTGCAAGAGTGAATGGAGTTACAGTTAGATGGTTGTAGAAGAAGGGACCAGCCTCACGCTGAGAGAGGCTTTCAGCAAGAGAACACTAGTAGAGCAGAGTTGGGCAGTGAAGAGGGGCTGGGTGGCCCTGAAGCCTGGTGGCTGGTGCTCAGAGCCCCTTGTTGGCCTCAGAGTGATCTGCTGGGCCGAGGACATGCTGGAAAAAGACCTCCGGGACAATCGGAGCATCGGGGACCTGGGAGCCCACCACCTCCTAAAGCGGGCAGCACCCCAGGGTGGCAAGGTGACCGTGCTGACCCACTGCAACACTGGTGCGCTGGCCACTGCTGGCTATGGCACAGCCCTAGGTGAGTGGGCATCCACAGGAATGGGGGAGGGCCCTTTATGGATGAAAGAGAAAGAAACCCAAACTACTTAATGCATCCCCCAGAAAGGGGAATTTATTAGTTGTTGCACAGAAACACACTCAAGGGGTTGGCTTCAGTTATGGCTGGATCTGGGGACTCAGTAGCATCAGGATCTTTCTATGCCCATCCCTAAGGTCTGCCCTCCTCCAGAGTGGCATCATGACTGCTTGGCCAGGATTCAGATCTTGAGGAAAAGGACCCAGGATCTCTATTTCGACAGTCTCCTTGTATCTTGGAGGCCATGATGGAGTCACCTACCCATCTAGGATCAATCACTCAATAGGCCTCGCCTGAGCCATGTGCCTAGAAAGTGGGTGGAATCTGGGCTCTAAGAGGACTGGGAGGAAGGGCGTAGCCCTCTAAAGAAAGATTAGAGCAGCTGTGACCAGGACTTGGGGGACTGGGTCCTGGCGCTCAAGGCAACAGAGTCCACCTGATTCTTAATTCTCCTGGATGTTTCCCTGCCTGCCTCAGTCCCACCTTTGTGCTTGGATACTAAGGCAATGCATTCATTCGTTACTCAGCAAATGCTTAGGGATTTCCCTGGTGGTTCAGTGGCTAAGACTTGATGCTTCCGATGCAGGGGGCCCAGGTTCCATCCTTGTTCAGGGAGCTAGATCCCACATGCCACAACTAAGAGTTCGGATGCTACAACTAAAAATTCCATATGCCTCAACTAAGACCTGACGCAACGAAATAAACAAATATTAAAAAAATAATACACTTAATAAATGCTTATCTACTGTGTTCCTCATTATTCATCCAGGCATCCATTCCTTCAATCACTCACCATTTATTAAGCACCTACGGTGTGTGCCGTCATTCACTCGTGTGTGCATTCATTCATTCGACAAACATTTATTAAGCACCTACTATTTGCCAAGCACCATTCTAGCAGTTAGGGACCCAGCAGTGGGGAAAATAGAAGGAACAGACAAAGGCAAGTCAACAGATACCTGTGATTCATTTCAGGGTGGTACATACTAAAGAGAAAGAGCAGGGGATGGCAGTGTGGGGGTTGCTGTGTAACATGGAGTAATCCTGGAAGTCCTCACAGAGAAGGCTTTCTCTAAGCACACATGTACCAGGCAGAAGGGAACAGCCACTGCAAGGGCCTGGGGGCAGACCGCAAGGTTTGGAGTACCATGCTGCTAGCCAAAGGGTCACCATGCCCATCTATCCCTTTCTGTCTTATCTTCGCTTCTTCTGGTGGGCTGGGCCCCACAGGTGTGATCCGCTCGCTGCATAACCTGGGCCGTCTCGAGCACGCCTTCTGCACGGAGACCCGGCCCTACAACCAGGGAGCCCGGCTGACGGCCTTCGAGCTGGTCTACGAGCAGATCCCCGCCACCCTCATCACTGACAGCATGGCGGCAGCCGCCATGGCCCACCGAGGCGTGTCAGGTCAGCAGGCAGGGGCGCTGGTGGGCAGGGCTCCAGCATCCAGGGCCAGGTCCTGACTCCCAGCATCTCGTTCCCCAGCTGTTGTCGTGGGAGCCGACCGTGTGGTTGCCAATGGCGACACAGCCAACAAAGTGGGCACCTACCAGCTAGCCATCGCGGCCAAGCACCACGGCATCCCCTTCTATGTGGCTGCCCCCAGCTCCTCGTGTGACCTCCGCCTAGAGACAGGCCAGGAGATCGTCATTGAGGAGCGTCCTGGCCAGGAGCTGACCGACATCAATGGGGTCAGGATAGCGGCACCAGGTAAGCCTTCCACTCAGAGAGGGGTACACCACAGTGCCTGGGAACCTCTGTGTAGGCACCCTGACTCTGTCATGCGGCAGGTGGCATCTCAGTTATCATCAGCCTTCTAAGACAGAGGCAGTTCCTTCAAGCCATGTTATTAAAGCAGACATGTCTTGGAGGTCAGATTCACTTTTGTGTGCTCAGTAGTATCTGACTCTGTGACCCCATGGACTGTAGCCTGCCAGGCTCATCTGTCTGGGATTCTCCAGGCAAGAATACTGGAGTGGGTAGCCATTCCTTCTCCAGGGGATCTTCCCAAACCCAGGGACCAAACACCGTCTCCTACATTGGCAGTCATAGTCTTTTCCACTGTGCCACCTGAGAAGCCCCCTTCTATGGTCAGAAGGTACAGTAATGAGTCAGGAGACTTTGAGCGAATTGTCTTGTTCTTATCCACCTCTGTTTTCTCACTTGGATAAGAAGTAAGAATACCACCTGGTTAAGTGCTTCTGAAAAGACAGATATTTCTCAGCTTCCCCACACTTCCTGACTATGGCCAGGTGCCTAAAATTCATCCATAAGGGCCCTATGAGCTGTTGTTATGACCTACCTCATACATGCAAGACGTTCAACAAGTTAACCCAGGTTACATCGAGAACCGTGCCTGGCCCTTAGTTCAGTTCAGTTCAGTCGCTCAGTCATGTCCAACTCTCTGCGACCCCATGAATCGCAGCATGCCAGGCATCCCTGTCCATCAGCAACTCCTAGAGTTTGCTCAAACTCACGTCCATCGAGTCGGTGATGCCATCCAGCCATCTCATCCTCTGTCATCCCCTTCTCCTCCTGCCCCCGATCCCTCCCAGCATCGGGGTCTTTTCCAATGAGTCAACTCTTCGCATGAGGTGGCCAAAGTATTGGAGTTTCAGCTTTATCATCAGTCCTTCCAAAGAACACCCAAGGACTGATCTCCTTTAGAATGGACTGGTTGGATGTCTTTGCAGTCCAAGGGACTCTCAAGAGTCTTCTCCAACACCACAGTTCAAAAGCATCAGTTCTTCGGCACTCAGATTTCTTCACAGTCCAACTCTCACATCCATACATGACCACTGGAAAAACCATAGCCTTGACTAGACGGACCTTTGTTGGCAAAGTAAAATCTCTGCTTTTGAATATGCTATCTAGGTTGGTCATAACTTTCCTTCCAAGGAGTAAGAGTCTTTTAATTTCATGGCTGCAATCACTATCTGCAGTGGTTTTGGAGCCCCCAAAAATAAAGTCTGACACTATTTCCACTGTTTCTCCATCTATTTCCCATGAAGTGATGGGACCAGATGCCATGATCTTCGTTTTCTGAATGTTGAGCTTTAGGCCATCTTTTTCACTCTCCTCTTTCACTTTCATCAAGAGGCTCTTTAGTTCCTCTTCACTTTCTGCCATAAGGGTGGTGTCATCTGCATATCAGAGGTTATTGATATTTCTCCCAGCAATCTTGATTCCAGCTTGTGCTTCTTCCAGCCCAGCGTTTCTCATGATGTACTCTGCATAGAAGTTAAATAAGCAGGGTGACAATATACAGCCTTGACGTACTCCTTTTCCTATTTGGAACCAGTCTGTTGTTCCATGTCCAATTCTAACTGTTGCTTCCTGACCTGCATATAGGTTCCTCAAGAGGCAGGTCAGGTGGTCTGGTATTCCCATTTCTTGAAGAATTTTCCCTTAGTTAGTGCTCATTAAATAGAAACAAGTTACAATTGAAAACTTTTATAAAAAGGACCAGTTAGTTAGGGAGTTTGGGATTGACATGTACACACTGGTATATTTATTTTTATATCTATATCCATTCCCAATGGCTTGGAGGTAAAGAACTCACCTGAAATACAGGAGATGTGAGTTCAATTCCCTAGGTTGGGAAGATCCCCTGGACAAGATGGCAACCCACTTCTGTCTTCTTGCCTAGAAAATTCCAAGGACAGAGGAGCTGAGTGGACTACAGTCCGTGGGGTTGCAAAGAGTCAGACATTATTGGACACATGATGGATGGATATCAAGTTATTCAATTTAACTCACGTTTCAGTTCAAAGATTCATGTACACTGCTATATTTAAAATGGATAACCAACAAGGACCTACCGTATAACACACGGAACTCTGCTCAATATTATATAACAACCTAAACGGAAAAAGAATTAAAAAAAATGAAAAGACCAGTTAAAACTTCTAAGCACTGAAAATACAATGAGACCAGCATCCCTTATTCCAAATATGGAATGAGTGTAAAACTATACTGTACAACTAAGCTGAGGGAAGTCCTAATATTCTATTGTTTTCTGCTGCGATTCCTTATAGCTTTCTAAAAATAGGGCACATTAGCAAACTATTATATATACAGCGCGTTAACAACAAGGTCCTACTGTATAGCCCAGGGAACTATATTCGACACCCTGTGATAAACCATAATGGAAAAGACTATGAAAAGTAAATAAATAAATAAAAATAGATACATTAATTCTGAAAAAAATTTTTCTCAGTGTTTTTTGATGCCCCTGCCTTCCTAGGGGCTTAATTATTTAGCACTGGTCAAAATCCACAAGACCATGGAAAGCGGAATTGACAACCCAGCTTGCTTTTCCCTCCAAGAAAGCTGGGTAACACGGACCAGGTGCAATCCAGCGACCCCAGTACTCTGCTGTGGCCAAGGGTCACAGGAATGTAGGCCCCAGGGTAAGAGAAGCCTTAACATATGTTATATGGATAAAATCTCCCACATTTTGAAAACTGAAAGCGTTAGTTGCTCAGGCGTATCCAACTCTGTGATGTCATGAACTGTAGCCCACCAGGCCCCTCTGGCCATGAGTTTCCAGGCAAGGATACTGGAGTGGGTAGCCATCCCTCTCCAGGGGATTTTTTGAAAGCTGACTGATAATTTGGTGGTCTTAAAAAAAATAATTGAGACCGAGAAAACAGTTTGCAGCCTCTTGTGTAAGAGGTTGTTATTCATTCACCAGGTATTTTGAGTGCCTGATCAATGCCAGCTGCCATGCTAGGGGCCAGGGATACAGGAGTGAAGAAAGACCTAAAAGTGGAACCCCTGGCAGTCCAGCGGCTAAGACACGATGCTTCCATAGCAGAGGGCTTGGGTTTGATCCCTGGTCTGGGAATTGAAATCCCTCATGCCTCTTGGCACAACCGAGAAAAGAAAAAGACGTACAAGTCCCTACTCTGGTGGGGCTGACAGTCCAGTGGGGAGACAAATGACAGACGAGACAAAGAGTAAAATTCCAATGTATGTTTTCAGAAGGGGATAAGTAAACAAGGCACAGAAGGTTAGGGGCAGTGTCTCTTCAGAGAGTGGGTTAAACAGGGTGATTAGTGAAGTTCTCACTGAGAAGGTGACATTTGAACAAAGACCTGAAAGGAAATGAAACATTAAATCATATGCATATCTGAGGGAAAGCATCCAGGCAGAGAGCACAGTCCATGCAAAGGCCCTGGGGTGGACTCTTGGAGGTTCCTAAAGAGATTCTTGGAGCAGGCACAAGTTGGGTAGACGTGTATAAGATTCTGAAGCCTTCTTAGCAACAATCTGGGAATGTCAGGGTGTCTAAACTTATAACTGGGTGTCAAAACCCATGCATTTGTGTATTTGGGGGGTAAGGACCCCCAGATTCTCAAGGATTCCCCAACGCCTAGAACCACCATGAGGGAGACATGTGACAATAGCTTAAGTACATCCATTGACCAAATACCTGCCTTCTTGCTTCTCCTCTTCCCTGCAGGAATTGGAGTTTGGAATCCTGCCTTTGATGTCACCCCCCACGACCTCATCACTGGCGGCATCATCACAGAGCTGGGCGTCTTTGCCCCCGAGGAGCTCCAGGCAGCCCTTAGTGCCACCATCTCCTGAGTGGAACACCCTAGATGGACCCCAGAAATAACCAGCCTAGCTCTCCATAGCTTCCATATGCCCTCCATATCCCCATTATTTTTATAATAAACTTATTAAATGTTCTGCACAACTGCTGACCTTCTTCCCACAACCACAGTACTTCCCAGAGCAGGGACATCAGGCAGGATACGGGAAGAGCCTGTGTGTGGCTCTTGAGAGGCCAGCATCTGGAGCCCAGCTGCCTGAGTTCATATCCCAGCTCCACCTCTTTTTCTGCAGTGTGATCTTGGCCACATCACTTCATCTCTCCCATACTTTCTTTTCCTCATTTATAAAATGCAGGTAATACTGGTACGTCCCTCTTAAATTGCTCTCAGGGTTGAAATGAAGGTGACACTTCCATTTTAAAGAATGCCGTAAGAAGCTCAGTAATCAAGATAAATGGGCTTCCCTGATAGCTCAGTTGGTAAAGAATCCACCTGCAATGCAGGAGACCCCAGTTCGATTCTTGGGTCAGGAGAGCCCCTGGAGAAGGGATAGACTACCCACTCCAGTTTTCCTGGGCTTCCCTTGTGGCTCAGCTGGTAAAGAATCTGCCCGAAATGCAGGAGACCTGGGTTGGGAAGATACCCAGGAGAAGTGAAAGGCTACCCATTCCTGTATTCTGGCCTAGAGAATTCCATGGACTGTATAATCCATGGGGTCACAAAGAGTCAGACACAACTGAGTGACTTTCACTTTCAATCAAGATAAATAACAGCTTTGTGCATTTTTTTAAATCAAAATTAATGCAGGGAATTTCCTGGTGGTCCAGTGGTTAGAACGCTGCACTTCTGCTGCAGTTGGCACTGCTGGGGAACTAAGATCCACCATGCCAGTGGCACAACCCCCCCCCCCCAAAATTGGGACTTCCCACTCGTGGCTCAGTGGTTAGGATTCTGCCCTTCCAATACAGAAGGCACAGGTTCTATCCCTGGTCAGGGAACTAAGAAAGATCCCATGTGCCTCATAGTGTGCCCCCCCCACCAAAAAAAAGAATAGAAAAGAAAGAAAAATTAATGCAAAAAAAAAAAGACCTCCATGATGAACAAAATATCAAGCTATTCAATAGAATGAAACGCTGACCATGCCTACCCTGACTTTTCTCTAAGTTTTGATAACCAGTGCTCATACCAATAACATTTACAGCATCAGACAGCCAGTCCACAGGCTGTAGTGGACAATACGATTTTTTTAATATTAAAATCTTCTTTTTGAATGTTGAAAATATTTTTATCTTGGTTACTGACGTTTGGTGTGCCTAGTCGCTCAGCCGTGTCTTGACTGTCATCCCACGGACTGTAGCCCACCAGGCTCCTCTCTCCATAGGATTCTCCAGAGAAGAATACTGGAGTGGGTTGCCATTCCCTTCTCCAGGGGATCTTCCCAACCCAGGGATCGAACCCAGGTCTCCCACATTGTAGGTGGATTCTGTACCCTCTGAGACATCAGGGAAGCCCACTGAAGTGTGGGGCACCATTAATTTTTTTTTTTTTAGGTAAACTGAATTTTACTAACAAAACACATAAGACAGTGTAAGTTTTACAAAACAAATGACCAATAATGTTAGGCTATCTTTATAACCCTTCCTTCGAAATTTTCGCCAAACGCTGGCTATGATCAACTACCATTGTGAGTAGCTCGTCCCTTTAACTTTGCCACGTTGTATCCCGTGAGTCATTGCGCCCTTCAGCCCCACTGTATCCCATCGTGCCCTGCGCCTTCCCACTGCGACATCCCCCTCTTCCGACGCGTTCCTGATCATGGCGCAGGGGCAGCGCAAGTTCCAGGCGCAGAAGCCAGCGAAGAGCAAGGCGGTGGCGGCGGCCTCGGCGCGGAACCGGGGCCCGAGGAAGGGCGGTGAGAAGCGGGCGGGGGACTCGGGGGTGAGGTGGGCCCGATATTCTCCAGCCTCACGAGAGCGCGTTTCTCCCCAGGTCGCGTTATCGCACCCAAGAAGGCACGCATCGTGCAGCAGCAGCAGCTCAAGAAGGTGAGTGCGGACGAGCAGCGGGTCGGGATGAAGTCCCAGTGCTGTGAGCCTCAGTTTCCTCCTTTGTGCGGTGGGTACGGAAACTATCTAGCAACCAACGGGCCTCCTAAAGCAGGGATTGGCGCGCAGAAAAGTGTTCACATGTTAGCTGCTTTCGCTAAATTGTCTTCGTTAATCAGTCAGTTCAGTTCAGTCGCTCAGTCGTGTCCGACTCTTGGCGACCCCATGAATCACAGCACACCAGGCCTCCCAGTCCAACTCCCGGAGTTCACTCAAACTCATGTCCATCGAGTCGGTGATGCCATCCAGCCATCTCATCCTCTGTCGTCCCCTTCTCCTGCCGCCAGTCCCTCCCAGCATCAAGGTCTTTTTCAGTGAGTCAACTCTTCGCATGAGGTGGCCAAAGTATTGGAGTTTCAGCTTCAACATCAGTCCTTCCAATGAACACCCAAGACTGATCTCCTTTAGGATGGACTGGTTGGATTTCCTTGCAGTCCAAGGGACTCTCAAGAGTCTTCTCCAACACCACAGTTCAAAAGCATCAATTCTTCGGTGCTCAGCTTTCTTCACAGTCCAACTCTCACATCCATACATGACCACTGGAAAAACCATAGCCTTAACTAGACAGACCTTTGTTAGCAAAGTAATATCTCTGCTTTTCAATATGCTGTCTAGGTTGGTCATAACTTTTCTTCCAAGGAGTAGGCAAGCGTCTTTTAATTTCATGGCTGCAATCACCATCTGCAGTGATTTTGGAGCCCAAAATATAAAGTCTGACACTGTTTCCACTGTTTCTCCATCTATTTCCCATGAAGTGATGGGACCAGATGCCATGATCTTAGTTTTCTGAATGTTGAGCTTTAAGCCAACTTTGTCACTCTCCTCTTTCACTTTCAAGAGGCTTTTTAGTTCCTCTTCACTTTCTGCCATAAGGGTGGTGTCATCTGCATATCTGAGGTTATTGATATTTCTCCCAGCAATCTTGATTCCAGCTTGTGCTTCTTCCAGCCCAGCGTTTCTCATGATGTACTCTGCATATAAGTTAAATAAGCAGGGTGACAATATACAGCCTTGACGTACCCCTTTTCCTATTTGGAACCAATCTGTTGTTCCATGTCCAATTCTAACTGTTGCTTCTTGACCTGCATATAGGTTTCTCAAGAGGCAGGTCAGATGGTCTAATATTCCCATCTCTTTCAAAATTTTCCAGTTTATTGTGATCCACACAGTCAGAGGCTTTGGCATAGTCAAGAAAGAAATAGATGTTTTTCTGGAACTCTCTTGCTTTTTCCATGATCCAGTGGATGTTGGCAATTTGATCTCTGGTTCCTCTGCCTTTTCTAAAACCAGCTTGAACATCTGGAAGTTCACAGTTCACGTACTGCTGAAGGCTGGCTTGGAGAATTTTGAGCATTACTTTACTAGTATGTGAGATGAGTGCAATTGTGCGGTAGTTTGAGCATTCTTTGGCATTGCCTTTCTTTGGGATTGGAATGAAAACTGACCTTTTCCAGTCCTGTGGCCACTGCTGAGTTTTCCAAGTTTGCTGGCATATTGAGTGCAGCACTTTCACAGCATCATCTTTCTGGATCTGAAATAGCTCAACTGGAATTCCATCACCTCCACTAGCTTTGTTCATAGTGATGCTTTCTAAGGCCCACTTGACTTCACATTCCAGAATGTCTGGCTCTAGGTGAGTGATCATACCATCGTGATTATCTGGGTCATTAAGATCTTTTTTGTTCTGTGTATTCTTGCCACCTCTTTTTTAATATCTCTGCTTCTGTTAGGTCCATACCATTTCTGTCCTTTATCGAGCCCATCTTTGCATGAAATGTTCCCTTGGTATCTCTAATTTTCTTGAAGAGATCTCTAGTCTTTCCCATTCTGTTGTCCTCATTAATAGACATCAAAAAAACAGGCAGCCTGGGAAAGGAGTTAAAAACCCCAGCCTTGCAAGAAGGATGTCCTGGCTGCAAAACGCAGTTCTGTTGACAGCTAGTGTATCTACACCCCAATGATCTTAACTGAAATGGTCCTAGTAATAGCACTTCTCTCCTAGAATTGTAAGGATTCAGGGCCATAGGAGTGCTTGTAGGTGAACAGGGTTAAATTTATAAAGAGGTTGAGGAAAGACTTATTAAGATTGCAGAGAAGTTTCAGAGAGATCTGGTGGAGTCAGATCTGAATTCGAGTTGTACTTTGCACAGTAATTCACACTTTCTAGTTGTTCAGTCGCTAAGTCGTGTGAGACTCTTTGTGACCCTGTGGACTGCAGCATGCCAGGCTTTCCTGTCCTTCACTGTCTCCCAGAGTTGCTCAAACTCATGTCCATTGAGTAGGTGATGCCATCCAACCATCTCTTCACCCGTCGCGCCTTCTCCTGCCTTCAGTCTTTCCCAGCATCCGGGTCTTTTCCAGTGAGTCAGTTCTTCATATCAGGTGGCCAAAGTATTGGAGCTTCAACTTCAGTGTCAGTCCTTCCAGTGAATATTCAGGTTGATTTCCCTTAGGATTGACAGGTTCGATCTCCTTGCAGTCCAAGGGACTCTCAAGAGTCTTTTCCAACACTGCAGTTCAAAAGCATCAACTCTTCAGTCCTTCACCCTACAATCTTGAGCATGTTGTTCAGAGCCTCAATCTTTTGTCTTTTGGTTTTTGCTGCAGCACGCAGCTTGCAGGATCCAAGTGCCCCAACCAGGGATTGAACCATTCTCCTCTGCAGTGGAAGCGCAGAGTCTTAACGCCAGGATGTGAGAGCCTCGGTTTTCTTAGACCTGGGTACCCTGCTTACCTCCACCTGGCAGTTGGAGGAGGGAAGTATCTCTTGGGCAGCTCAAGCTCAGTATGTCCAAAACCAGGCACTCCCACTCTGCTCCATCACCCCAGCATGATCCTACCAGTCTCTTCTTCTAGATATTCAAGAGTCCCCCTTTCTCTCATCCAGGTTGGACCTCATCCTTTTTGCCTTTTTTTTAAATTGGGCTGTGCTGGGTCTCAGTTGCGGCAGACAAACTGTTAGTTGTGGCATATGGGATCTAGTTCCCTGACTAGGGATCAAACCTGAGCCTCCTGCATTGGGAGTGCAGAGTCTTAGCCACTGGACCACCAGGGAAGTCCCTGCCTTCAGGATTAATCTAGAATGCACTCACTTCTCACCTCCTTGACCCCACCCCCACCCCCACCTGGCCCCATCCCATCATCTAAAAACACCTGGGCTAGAGCAGTCACCTCCCCCCAGATCTCCTTCCCCTGCCCCTCCAGTAATAGCCACGGGGCGCCATTGAGCATCCGAGAGCTCCTGAATCAGGGCACCTCTGCTCAGAACCCTGCATGACTCCCACCTCGCTGAGGAAGAGCCTGAGTTCTCCGCATAGGACCTGGCACTTTCTACCCCCGTCTTTTCCATGCCCTCATCCCCTCCCTCTCTTCTTTCCTCCTGGCTCACTCCCTCTAGCATAACTGGCCCCTTAACTGCCCCTTGACCCACCTGGGAATGTTGGCACTAGTTGTTTGCTCCACCTGGATTCTTTCCCAGAAATCCTCACTGCTTCCTTCCTCCAGGTCAAGGCTGGCAGCCAGCGTTGCTTCTGAGCAGCCATCTCTGATGGTAACTTCACCACTGCAACTCTCTCGCATTATCCTTTGTCTTTACTCCACAATAGCACTTATTATCCGCCATCATTCAACAGTTTACCAGAGTGTCATTGAAGGTTACACACACATATGTGCTCGCGTGCTCGCTCTCTCTCTGAATGTCAGCTCTGCGAAGGCAGAAGTTCTTCTGTGTCTTTGCTGTTGTGTCCCCTGCGCCCAGGTGTGTGGTGACACCCGTGGTCATCGTGGTCATTGGAACTCATAGAGCAAGGGAGCAGTTTAGGTAATGGGATTAAACTGTCAGTTTTGGACCCAGACACTTGCGCTCTGATTGCTGTGCCTTTATTTGTTCCACCCCATATCTCTCAGAGCCCCAGTTCACCATTTGCCAAGCAGAGATGACGGGACAAGAAGGGGCTGGAGTTTTAAGCCAGAGAGTCTGGGCGGGCTGGGTTCCAGTTTCCCATCGCTCACATAGTTCGGGAGCCCTGGCCAAGTGCCTCCTCCCTGCAGGTGCCTCTGTTTCTCCGTCTGTAAAATGGGGATGAGCAGAAGTTTAGAAGCTGAGGTCCAGAGATGAGAAGGGGTGTTTTGTGTGTGTACAGTGTTCTCAGAGGGTGGGGCAGAAGTAGGACTTGAGCGCCAGCCACCAGACTCCTGGGTGCTTTTTCAGAGAGAGGGTTGCTGATCTAGCCCCTGGTGAGCTCACGGAACAAAAGGCAGCAGGCCAGGCCCTCCCTCCCACCTCAGGTCCCAGTCTGATTGCTCCATGCTTGCTTCCCCCAGAACCTGGAGGTTGGGATCCGGAAGAAGATTGAGCATGACGTGGTGATGAAAGCCAGCACCAGCCTGCCCAAAAAGCTGGCGCTTTTGAAGGCCAGCACTAAGAAGAAGGAGGCCTCTTCTTGCTCCAGCAAGATGCCTGCCTAAGGATGCGCCCCAGCAGTGACCACCACTGCAGCCCCCTCCTCTGCTCAGACCTGTGTGGGTAACCCCACGGGAAGGAGGAACTGTGCTCTCCAAAGACTTGAATTGCACCTCGAACTTGACTTGGGCCTGGCCCATGAGCCAGTGAGTAGCAGGTCAAGAGCACACTGACCGGCTGGCCTCCCAGGTGCCGAGATGTCAGCACAGGCCAAGGCCAGGGGGATGTCTTCACCAACTTCCTGTGTCCCCACTACCCCCTCCCACATCCTGTCTGGATAACTTGGAGCAAGACACCTGACTGTCATTCCTCCCATGGTCACATGCTCCTGTGAGCAGGCTGTGCTGGGGCCTCGGGCCAGGTGCCCGGACCCCCCGGCCAGCCCCAGTTTACACACGAGCCGTATGCCCAGGGATGGGTGGACAAGCTTCCGCACCTCCAGCCTGGGAGCTGGGGGAGTCTTTCTTCCTACCTTGAGTGACTCGCCTGCTTGCCCTCCACAGATAGCCCTGTGTCTTCCCGTCTGCCGGGGACAGGCCAGACAGCCTAGGGAGCCACCTTCCCATCCTCGGGGCAGACACTGACACCACCTTGTAGAGTCAAATGCTGATTAAACCAGAAGCGCTTTCAAACTTCTCTGTGCCACCTTTATCTTTTTATGAAAAGTCTTAACAGTGAGTATGTAGCAGTGCCTGTGGCCCAGATGCTGTTCAGGTGCTTCCCACACGTCTCATCTCAATCCTCACGATGCCCAGGTCAGGTCACGAAATTCATGGCCCAGAGCAAGGACTTGAACGCGGCACCGGCAGAATCGCAGTGCACTCTCTCAGCTGCCAGACCACTGCCTCGCTTCACAGACCCACGTTTCTGACCTGTTCCATCCTGGGCTCCCCCTCCTCTAAATCTGCCATCTTGAAGACCAACCAGTTATGGTTTTGAGATTAACGTGGCCAATTCTGATGAAACTGGTAGAAAATCCTACTTAAAGGGTGTTGGTGCCATATCCTAGCAGCTTGCCCAGTGGCTCGGTGGGTAAAGAATCTACCTGCAATGCACGAGACACTGGAGAGGCAGGTTTGATCAGGGACCTGGGGAGCAGGGACCAGGGCAGGCTATACTCTGGGGGATGCTAAGCTGCTGTCTTTGGAGGGAGGTGGCCATGTGGTGGCTGCTCCTCCCAGGTGAGTGACTAATGCCCGGGTGGCCCAGTTTCCCAGCCAGTCTCACCCACCCCACATGGGTTTCCTTCGTCCCACATAGTAGTGGTCAACATTTTTTGAACACCCAACATTTTTCTAAAAAGCAGGGAATAGGGACTTCCTGGCAGTCTGGTGGCTAAGACCCCACACTCCCAGTGCAGGGCAATCCCAGGTCTGGAAGATGTCACATGGCTCAGCCAAGTAACAAAAGCAGGGGACAACCACTGTAGCAAGCAGTCAGTAGCTCCTCACTAAGTTCAGCCCAGAGTTGCCACCACGTGACCTGGCCCTTCTCCCAGGCACACACCTTAAGGGACTGAACTCGGACAGCATCTCACACACTACATTCACAGCAGCACTGGTCACAGTCACTCAAAGGTGGCAGCAACCAAATGCCCAGCAGATGACTGGGTAAACAAAATGTAGATCATCCACACAATGGAATATTTATTATTTGACCATATAAAACAGAATGGCCTCTGGTGGCTCATTGGTAAAGAATCCACCTGTAATGCAGGAGACTGGGGTTTGATCCCTGGGGTCAGGAATATCCCCTGGAGGCGGAAATGGCAACCCTGTCCAGTATTCTTGCCTGGAGAATCCCCGTGGACAAAGGAGCCTGGCGGGCTACAGTCCATGGGGTTGCAGAGTCGGACAGGACTAAGTGACTAAGCTGTCAGTCACCGTAAGACAGGCTACACCATGGGTGAACCTCAAAAACATTCTGAAAGAAGACAGACACAAAGGGCCACATAATATGTGATTCCGTATATGTGAAATGTCCAGAAGAGGCAAATCACAGAGACTGTGGTTCACTATGGGGTGCCTGGAAATGGAGAGTGTTAGCTAACGGGTATGGGCTCATCTTTGGGGGTAAGGCAGTGCTAAGATTTTGCAGCTTGATAGAGGTTGCAAACACTGCGGAGGTGCTAAACGCCTCTGAATTATACCGTTCTAAATGATGAATGTTCCTTGTGGGTTTTAACCACGGAAAAAAAAGGCAGGAAGGGAAATTCCACATACACACCCCCCAAAAAATCCTAATTTACATCTCAAAAAAACAAGAATTGTGGCAGCAGAGCCCTAATTTGATAGAGACAGTTTGGAGTTACCTGGAGTCCAGGGCTCAGGATTTCTGTTGGGGAGGGTGGAGCTGGTGAATGCCTCACAGACCCTTAACTAGAGGGCAGGGCCGCTGCTGGGCTCTGTGACATCCCCAGGGCACACCCTTCTTTGAACCCCACCTGGGGGCCTGGACCTTCTGCCATCTGCCCACCTCACAGCAGTTTTCTACCCTAAGCAGGTAACAAGTGACTTCTGCCCTTGAAATGGAGCTGCTTTGCACAATGGGGATTTTTTTTCTATTTATTTATGGCTGCGTTGAGTCTTCGCTACTGTGCTCAGGCTTTCTCTAGTTGCAGCAAGCAGGGGCCTACTGTTTATTACGGTGTGGTGACTTCACAGGTTCTACGGCAAACGGGCTCAGTAGTTGCGGCGCACTAGCTCAGTTGCTCTGCAGCTTGTGGGATCTTCCCTGATCTGGGATCAAATCTGTGTCTCCTGCACTGGCAAGTGGATTCTTAGCCAGTGGACCGCCAGCGAAGTCCATGATGGGCATTTATTGTGCGCCTACTGCATACCAACCTCTGGGCTAGGTAGAACTGAGAACTGACATTCTAGTGGGGAGAACAGGAAACAGGAAGTCCCAGGCCACCCCCTCCGGACCCCAACCTCCTCCCTGAGCCACCTCCTGGCCTTTTTCAGCCCCTGTTGCTCCTCTGCTCCCAGGGATCCCCGCGGAGAACCTCCTCTGTCCCCCGCTCCAGGAGGTGGTCACTGTGCCACTCTCCTCCATCTTCTGTTTTGCATCTTCGTTATGTCTTGAGCACCTGGGACAGTGGACAGCAGTTGCTCCACGAACAAGTGTTTGTTGAATGAAGGAAGGAAGGAATTGTTTTATCTTTCTGCAAGGAACATTTTGCATCTCAGTGAATCGGTTCTGACCATTCCAAGTACCATCTCCATACAACACGTGCTTCCCTTCCAGGTGAGCTGATTCATAACAGCCTCTTCGAACTTCACAGCTCCGTGAATTGTCAGCAACTGATGGCAATTCTGAAGATCAACCCTGGAATTTCTTTGGAAGGAATGATGCTAAAGCTGAAACTCCAGTACTTTGGCCACCTCATGCGAAGAGTTGACTCATTGGAAAAGACTTTGATGCTAGGAGGGATTGGGGGCAGGAGAAGAAGGGGACGACAGAGGATGAGATGGCTGGATGGCATCACTGACTCGATGGACGCGAGTATGAGTGAACTCCAGGAGTTGGTGATGGACAGGGAGGCCTGGCGTGCTGCGGTTCATGGGGTCGCAAAGAGATGGACACGACTGAGCAACTGAACTGAACTGATAGCAATTGAAAACCACTCTTACCTGCTCCTTCCGGCTCATCCAGCCGAGGTCCCATTGACAAGCTCCTCCCCTGTGGAAAAACCAATTTGCCTCCATTCACACATTTGTTTACTCGAATAGTCTGAATAGTCTGATCTGTCCTTAAGAGTGCCTGTTTTTCTGGACTCTTTTGAACCTCGTGGAACATCTGCCTGGTTCCCACAGGAGTTCAATAGAAAAAAAAAATCTTAATACGTGTCCTTTATTTGTCGGTGAGAGCCATGATTACACCCGCTTTTGAAAATTATCTTTTAACCTTTCCATGTGGAATCTCGAAAGGGCGAGGGCTGGGACTGTCTGGGCTCTGAGTGCCATCTGGCGCGTCCCTCGGCCACCAGGGAGCGCCTTCAACCCTGGGCCAAGCCCATGACGCAGGGCAGGCCAAGGACTCTAGTAAACTGGCTCCCTTTGTCCCTCTGACCCCAGCCCCTTTGAGGGGGACCCCAGGGGTGAGGAAAGGCATGCAGGTGTGACAGGTATGGGATCTGGACTGTCAACCCATCTGTTTTCTCTTCACCCCATTCCCTCAGCCTCCTGAAACAGCCTCATTTCCCCCCAGCTGCCCCCACCCTCCACCCTGTCACTGCCCCGAGTGACTCCTCTCCTTCCTAGCACATGGGTCGTGCCCACAAACCCCTTTTAGTGTTGCAGCCGAGAGCCCCAAACTTTGGCAAATCCCCATACCTCTTGTTCTCTTCAGTCCCTCTCTGAGCCTCGGTTTCTGCATCTGTTAAATGGAGACCCTAACACCTCTTCCTGAGTGTGGAGAATTCCCTGAAACTTAAGGCTGTGACAGCTGCCTTTGTGTCCTGGGTGGGGTGGGAAGCCCAGTTCCAGCCACTCGTCCTGTCTTCTTTCCCTGCTTCCCCCACCCTCACCCCTCTGCCCGCCCCCCACCCCTCCCCGCAGTCATTAAATGTGGCTTTTTCAGACAATTATTCCTGCACGACCCTTTTCCTCTCTTGCCTCCACCTTCCCCCTCTGCCTGGAATGCCCATTTTTCCTGGCAGGGCCCTGACTCCCTGCCCATGAGTTTGTGTTCCAAAAGGGAAG
Source organism: Capra hircus (assembly GCF_001704415.2). Classification (NCBI taxonomy): domain Eukaryota; kingdom Metazoa; phylum Chordata; class Mammalia; order Artiodactyla; family Bovidae; genus Capra; species Capra hircus. The sequence continues at coordinate 97,255,083 of NC_030814.1, read as the reverse complement.
AAAAGAAATGTAAGAAGCAGATCTTGCCAGCTGGGCAGGCCAGAGGGGCTGCATCCAGACCAGGAAGCAAAACTGCCCTGGTTGGTTTCCTGCCTGAGTCTTCAGGAGCCTCGGAGTGCCTGGGTGGGGCCGGCGGGGGAGGGGGGGCAGTGTGGGGAGAGGGGTGGGCCATAGGGGTGGGCCATGGGGGTGGGGCACTGCTGGCAGAGGGAGGGACCCTCAGAAAGTTAGAATGGTGCGGTCACAGAGTTGTAGGGCACAGCCCCCCTCATCTGAGACTGCGGGGTCTCCCCATTTCTCATGGGTCTCAAGGACATGTGGGTTTGGGGTCTGGAGTTGTGGATGCCTAGACAGTGAGCTCACAGCAGGGCGGGCAGGATAAATGTGCTTCCATTCCCTGAAGCCCAAACTCACTGTCTACACTGAGAGGACTTGCCTGTGGCTGGAAACCAACCCCCCAAACTTCTCCTTTTCTAAAAGTGTTGCTGGGTTTGAAATAGGCTTGGAGACTGCATCCCGGAGGTGTGACACATTTCCTAGGTGTCTTTCTGATTTCTCACATTCTCCTGGGATTGCTATGTGGCCTTGGACAACTTTCTTACCCTTTCTGGGCCTCATTCCCCTCATCAGGGATCAGAAGGGAATGCTGGTGTGTCCCAAACTGTGCATTTGATCCCCATCCAATGTGATAAGACCAGCCCATTCATCAAGGCAGGGCTTGAATGCTGGCCTTACCCTTTCCTGCTATGGATCTTGATTAAGTCACCTGTCCTGTCTGTGCCTCAGTTTTGTCATCCATGAGATGGGGATGATAGCACTATTAGTATCTTTTGTTAGAGAATAAAATAAACCTCCTCACCTTGTGATACCCCCTTCTCTGTTCCTCTATACATCCTGTTCCACTGGCCTGGAGTGTCTTCTCTGGTTCAACATCTTGGGGCACCCACTGAAGCATCGTCAGGACAAGGACCAGCCATACTAGATGCTGAAGGTAGCCGCTTGGAATAGCCGGACTGTGGGTCCTGTTTGCCAGGAGAGTAGCTGAAAGACTTGTTTTGCTAAAGTTCTGCCTGCTTCTCTGCTCACCCATTACCCCTTCCCCATACGTCTATCTCTGCCTCAAATCCTTGCAAGAAAGACACACTTTAATAAGTCTAGGGCTTCCCAGGCAGGCAAAGACTCCACCCCTCTAAGCCTCAGTTTCCCCATCTGAGAAATGGAGATGACATCCTCATTTTGCAGCACTGTCAGAAAGCTTAAACTTGATCATGTGTCTGAACAGCTACAGCACACCATAAACAATCAGTACAGTACTATTATTTCTTTTGTTGTCATTGTGGTCAGCTGTGGTTTCTCAAGACCCACAGAAATTACAGTGCAGTGCTGTCCCATAGAAATGACCACGCAAGTTGCATACGTAACTTGACATGCCCTGAGACCCCATAGAATAAAATGAATACACAATGAAACCGGGGGAGTTAATTTTAATAAGGTATTTTACTTAACACAAAGTTATCTAAGATAGCATCATTTCAACATGTAATCAATATAAAAAAGTTCTTATTTTGCCTTTTTTTTCTTACTAAGTCTCTGAAATCCAATGTGTTTACATTGACGTGCTTAGTCACTCGGTTGTGTCCAACTCTTTGCAGCCCCATGGACGGTAGCCCACCAGGCTCCTCTGTCCATGGGATTCTGCAGGCAAGAATACTGGAGTGGGTAGCCATTCTCTTCTCCAGGGCATCTTCTTGACTCAACAATCAAGCCTGTGTCTCCTGCATTGTAGGCAGATTCTTTACTGTCTGAGCCACCAGGGAAGTCCACAGCACAGCCTAATTCAGGCTGACCCCATTTCAAGGACTCAAAAGCCCACTTGTGGCCAGTCGTGACCATATTGGACAGTGCAGGTCAGAGAGAGTTTGCTGAATGGTGGGTTGGGGACTGGCCAGAACGTACAGCTGGGAAACTAGAAATTCCTGGAAGGAAAAAGCCAGAGTTTCCATATGGGGAGGGGCAGGGGGCAACAATTAGACCAATTAAGAGCCAGCTTGAGCTTTTCCTGCTCTGTACATCATTTCAGTGGAATGGGAACAGGCATGAGTTGGTTTAGTCAACAAGTTATATATAGATTGAGCCACTGCTGTATGTCCTGAGGTGTTCAGGTGCTGGCCTTAAAGCAGAGCATCAGCTGGACAAACTACTGCCTCTTGGAGCTCGCCATGGAGCAGGGAGGGACAGAAGTTAAACAACTGCTGAAATGATAAAGAAACGTAATGATGATGGAGAGAAGTGTGGCAAAGGGGAAACGCAGGGTTCTCTGAGGACATGGAGCTGGCAGGGGCCACGGTGGGCGGAGACCGTGGGCACGGGTTGGGCTGGGGAACTGCAATGAGCACCACCGACTGCTTCAAGGTCAGAGATGTGGCCCTGACAAGTTGAATCAGAAAAAATAATCAGAAGTGGTCAGATTTAACATCTATTACTTTGAACTTTACGAGACTGTCATTTAGTGTATCAGAAATGATTGAAAATCAATAATTTCATATGATTCAACATAATATACGGAGAAGGAAATGACAACCCACTCCAGTATTCCTGTCTGAGAAATCCCATGGACAGAAGAGCCTGGCGGGCTACAGTCCATGGGGTCACAAAGAGTCGGACACGACTTAGTAACTAAACAACAACAACAACAACAATATATGAAGCAGAGAATGGATTGGGGGTACTTATCTTGGGGCTCAAGGATGGATTTGAATTTGGCTCTATTTCTAGAGAGGGTGTCCGCAGCCCCCATAAGCTCTACCAAGCGACCTGTGATCCCTCCATCCCGCAAAGCATCAAAACTTGACCTGGCGCCCAGAGAAGCTGTTTCTCACGCCACACAGCCCAGAGGGAGGATGGGCTGAGAGGTTGCCCGGGGATCCCGCCGCTCTGTCTCGCTCCCGGGCAGAGCAGTGTTGATTGTCCCCTCGCGGCGCCCGGAAGCGACCCTCAGTAAACAAAGCCGTGTGTGGGCGCAGCCCCAGCAGCCCTGGGAGCGCTGTCCAGCCCGAGGGGGGGCGGGGGAGGAATGTTGTGAATGAACCCAAGACCCGCCCCGAAACTCCGCTTAAGGCCGGCGCTGCGGGGTCTCCTCCCACTGTGATTGGTCTTTGGCTCTTCGTGATTGACAGCCCAGCTCGCTGAGCGTCCTGATTGAGTAGTCCCGAAAAGACGGGCAGTGCATGTAACGAATGAACAGAGGAGAGTTGGACACAGATCTGGTGGTGCAGCCAACGGCGGAGGAGAGCCTCGGAGGCCGAAGGGGGGGCCAATGGGGACGGGCGGCGGGGGCGGGACAACGGTGTAGGATAAAGCGGCTGCCGAGGCAGCTTCATTGTTGTGAAGCTTCTTAAAGGGGCCGCATCACCCTGCTGGCCCGGGGGTGGGTGCGGCGCAAGTCCCGGGGCGACCGAGCACAGACCAAGGTCAGGAAGGTGGGCAGGAGTCGTGGGAGCCGGCGAGGAGGAGCGGGCTTCGGGCAGAACTCCCTCAACAGGCCCCGCCCCGGCCCCGGCCCCGGCCGGGCCGGATGGACCCCCCAGCGGCCAAGCGGAGCCGGGGCTGCCCCGCAGGACCGGAGGAGCGCGACGCCGGGGCCGGGGCCGTGCGCTGCCGGGGCCGGCCCGAAGCTCTGCTGGATCTCAGCGCCAAGCGAGTAGCCGAGAGCTGGGCCTTTGAGCAGGTGAGCGAGAGGCGGGGTGGGGAGGAACCCACTCCTAGCCTCTTCCTAGACATATCTTTTCCTCCCCCTGCCCAGACCCCAGCCTCCGGACCTGTCCCCATCGAAGACACCTCCAGAGATCCCCCAAATCCTTAATTCTGCCCAAGACACCCCCTCATCCTCCCATTTCACTCCTTCCACCCCCATCCCTTCCTGGGACAACTCTGCTCTTCAGCCCACAAGACCCAGGAATACCGGAGTGCCCCAGATCCAATTCGGGACCCTTTTTCTCCTCCTGCCCCGTGGTCTTCTTACAACACTGCATACCTCTCTTGTCCCACCTTATCCTCATCCCCAGTTAGAGCACCCCATTCAATCCTCAATCCTCTCTCCAACTCTTAGGACCGCCTCCACTTGGGAACAGACCAGATCTCAGGACCTAGAGACCTAACATTTCTGACCTACACCCCCTTAGAGGACTCTCCCACATATATAGATCCCAGGCCCAAGACACCCTTTTCTGTCTCCGATCCCTGCCTCCAGCCTCCACAACCCACTTATCCCATGGGGACACCTTCTTCTCTTGTCAATCCTTCACTCTGGCCCTAATACACAAGCCCCTGTCATTCTGGGACCACCTCCCACCTGGGGCTGCCCCTCCTGACTGGCTGCAGAGATTACTCCATTGTCAGAGTCCTCCCTCCCATTACTTCATGCCTACCCTCCCCTTTTCCCCACCCCTCACTCTCAACCATCTCAGTCCTTCCAGAGTTTGGCAGCAAGTGCGGGGCCAGTATCTTGCTACCTGGACAGGTGCACCTGGAACCGTGCCCCTATGGTCTCTGGGGGCCCTGCCAGGATGGCCCCAGGGCAGAAGCTATTAGAGTCAACTTTCCCAGCCTCAGTGGAGTTGTGGCTAGGACCTGACCAAGCCTTCCTCAGCCCCGACAGGTTCTGTCCTCTCTTTGGCTTTGGGTGGCTTTCTTTGCTCCCTGGCCTCAAAAGAATTAGGGAGTCTGCCTCGACCAATGGGTCTGGGCCAAGTGTGGATGGGGCGGGCTCTGATTCATGGCCTGGAAAATCCCTCCTTAGTCATCTGCCAACTGTCCCCGAGGCCCCGGGCGAATCACTGGTCCTCCCACTTCCCTTTGAAATCCAGGACTGGGGACTCTGAAGGGTCCCTGCTCCTTCATTGTGTGTGAGACCCCCAGGACAATCTTAAAACCTTCTCCAGGGCTCCCATGTACCTGCCTCAGGCAAGTCTGGTCCTAGTAAAGGTCTTACCCCACAGAAGCAGCTCTTTGGCAGTTGGTCTCCTTCTTACTTAAGGAAACAAGGGCACAGAGAGGTTGAGAAACTTGCCCAAGGACACCCAGCCAGTGAGTAGCAAGCCTGGACTGGAATGTAGGCTCAACCAGCTCAATTCATTGCCCAGAGCCCCCAGGGGTAGGCAGGACATTCGTTCTTTCCTGGGGACCCTTAGAAGCTGGAACAGAGAGCCTGTCTTGGAACCTGGAGCTCATCAGCTGTGGGATCCTGAACAAATGAATTCACCTTACTTCTGAGCTTAGAATCCCCAGGTTGCCAAAGTAGAATTAAGGGTATTTAATATGCATAAAACATTTAGCACAATGTAGGCTAAGACTGTGTAGGCCTGATCACTTGTCTTCTGATCACTTTTCTTTCCTCCTGCCCTACCGCAACCCCGCAAGCCTGAGGGGTGAGACTACCTTCCATTAGGATCCTGGGACCTGACATTCAAGAGGGAAGTGACAGAAAGTTCTATAATACTAACAATGGGCCAGGTGTTATTATAAGTGCTATACATATTAACACATATGTAATACTCATGACACCCAGAAGGCGGGTGCTCTTAACATCTCCTTCTTACACTTGAGAAAAACTGAAGCTCAGAGAAGCAAAGTGACTTGTCCAAGGTCATGCTACTTGTTTTCTTTCATTATTTTGGGCTTATGTCAGGTCTTAACTGTGGCAAGTAGGATCTTCACTGTGGCATCTTTTGTTGTAGTGGGTGGGCTTAGTTGCCCCACAGCGTGTGGGATCCTAGTTCCTGGACCAGGGCTTGAATCCACATCCCCCGCATTGGAAGGCAGATTCCCAGCCATTGGGCTGCCAGGGAAGTCCCCAGGGTCATGGTACTTGTAAGCAGCAAAGTCAGGGTTCCAGCACCTGGGTCTCTAACACAGCAGCCCTTCCCACAGGTTGAGGAGCGATTCTCCCGTGTGCCGGAGCCAGTCCAGAAGCGCATTGTGTTCTGGTCATTTCCACGCAGCGAGCGGGAGATATGTATGTACTCATCACTGGGGTACCAGCCCCCAGAGGGCGAGCACGACGCCCGGGTGCCCTTCACCCGCGGGCTGCACCTGCTGCAGAGTGGGGCCGTAGATCGTGTGCTGCAAGTAGGTGAGTGCCTGTCCCTCCAGCCCTGCCAGGGAGGCCAAGGGTCCAGAGCGTGTGTGGAGGAGCAGGGAGCTGGAAGATTCCAAAAGGCAGGCTTTGATGCCCAGAGAGGGTTGTACAGAATATTCTGTGCTCAGAATCAGGGATCTGCCTCGACCTGAGTCAGCTTAGTTGGGGGGTGAAGGTAGAAGTATGAGACAGGGAGGAGGCAGTGGTTTTGAGGAGCGATTATAAACCGGAAGTGAGGGGAGGTTCCAGACCTCAGGCAGTGGGACCCAGGAGTCCTCTGGGGCCAGGATTTAGAGCCAGAGATAAGAATGATCCTAGACTTCAGGCAGTGGGGTCCTTGGTAAGAGCTGGAGGCAAAGTTTGTTTTCTTTTTTTAATATTTATTTATCTTTTGTTGGGGCATGTGGACTTCTCTCTGGCGGTGGCACACGAGCTTAATTGCCTCAAGGCAGGCGGGATCTTAGTTCCTCGACACCAGAGATCGAACCCATGTCCCATACACTGACTGGAAGGAGGATTTCTAACCACTGGACCAGGGAACTGGCGAAGTTTTAGAGCCAGTGGTGAGAGACAGACTTAGACCTCAGGCAGAGAGATTCAGGTGGAGGTTGGGTTTATAGGTTTAGGGATGGTGTTGGACCTAAGGCAACGAGGATTTGGTGGGGTCTGGGGTGAAAGTTCACCAGCTCAGGGAGATGATGAAGGATAGGGAAGCCTGGCGTGCTGCTGTCCGTGGGGTCGCAAAGAGTCAGACACGACTGAGCAACTGAACAAAGGGTGAAAGTTGAGGATCATCGGTAAGGAGTACTCTTAAACCCCAGACAGCAGGGTCCAGGTGAAGGGAGGGGTGGAAGTGTAGCTAGAGATGAAGGATGAATCTAGACCTCAGGGAGCAGGGCTCAGATGGGAACCGGTGGAGACTGAGCCAGAAGGCAGATGAGCCTTGGAATGCCACACTTCACATGGGGGCAGGTCACGTCATCTCCCGGCTGGAGGCAGGGACTCAGCCAAGATGACCCTCTCTGAACCATGTCAGCCTGGGGGCCCCCTTGCCTGGACATGACCCAGCCAGCCACAGGCTCGGCCACCTCCAACTGGTATGAGGAAGCTGCTGTGTCCCTGCATGACACAGACGGGGCCGGCTGGAGCCTGAGCTGCCCAACCAGTCGGATGAGCCTGGCATCTGGGCTCCCCAGGGGCCAGGGAGGGGCAGGGGGTAATGGGGTGACCTGGCCCTTAGCTGGCCCCCAAAATTCAACCCCTCGCCCCCAAGATTCTTTGGTATCTTCTCAGGAAGTTCCAGGGTGCCTGGTGCCTGGGCAGTATCCATAATCATTCAAGGGCTTGTAGTAATATTATTCAGAATTAGAATAAGAACAAGCATTTATTTAACACTTACAGTCTGCAAACAGTATTCTACATTAACCTATTTCATCCTCATTACAAACACATGAGGAGGATGCCACCTCCACATTTATTCATTAATATTCCCATTTCACAGATGCAGACACTGAGGCCCAGCAAGGTTAGGTTACTTGTGCTAGGTTACTCAGCTGGAATTTGCACCTGGTCTTGCTGTACGTCGTCGTCAAGCACGACCCATCTCTGGGGTGACACAGCAGTGACAGCTTGGTTTTGGTCTTAGGGTTCCACCTGAGTGGAAACGTCCGGGAGCCAGGGGGCCCCGGAGAGCCCGAGCGGCTTTACCACGTCTCCATCAGCTTTGACCGCTGCAAGATCACATCTGTGAGCTGCGGCTGCGACAACCGTGATCTCTTCTACTGTGCCCACGTGGTGGCCCTGTCGCTGCACCGCATCCGGCACGCCCGGCAGGTGGAGTTGAGACTGCCCATCTCTGAGACACTCTCCCAGATGAACCGGGACCAGCTGCAGAAGTTCGTGCAGTACCTCATCAGCGCCCACCACACCGAGGTGCTGCCCACCGCCCAGCGCTTGGCAGACGAGATCCTCCTCCTGGGCTCCGAGATCAACCTGGTGCATGGTAAGGGTGCCCCAAGGCCTGATGGGAGAGGTGAGGCCCCAGCTCAAAGCCACCTTGCTTGCTGTGTGGCAGGCGTGTGTCACAGCATCCAGAGACAGCCTTGATCTAGGAATGAGGGTGGAGCACCACCACTGAGGCCAAGCTCACACACCTAGGAAGTGGCAGAACCTGGATTTGATCTGGCGCTGGGTAGATGAATGGTCGGAAATCAGCCAATGGGAAGATCCAGCCCCAGGGGAGAGGTGTCCCAAGATCGCAGGAGCAGGTCTGGGATCATGGATGGGTGGAGGTCATGAGGAGTATGTGTGGACTTTAGTGGGTGTCAGAGGTGGGCTATGGTTAGGAGACAGACCCGGAGGTGTTATGAATTCTGGGGTGGTTTGGAGCTACGAGTGTTGCTTAACTATAATGGTGGGAGGATGGAGTAAGATGGAGAGTAAATAGATGGATGAGTAACAGGTGTAGGCATGAATGGATATTTGAGGGTAGTGATGGGTGGCCGGAAGTTGTTCATGATGGAGTGCTGGGATGAACTGATGGTGTGGGAAAATGAATGGAATGAGTGGATGGGTGATTTACTGGGACAGTAGGTGAATGGGGAGTTGGTGGTACTTGGCAGTGGAGTTGGATGGGATGTGCTTTGATTGGGGAATTTGAGGTAGTGGACAGATGGGGTTGGTGGAAGCTTGGAAGGACCAAGGGGTACATGGATTGGGGGTGAGTTGATGGGTGCATGAATGTTGTTATACATAGACTGACCTGGTGGATGGATCAAGTATATAGGATGGATGGATGGACTAATGGATTGGTGGGTGTTTGGAGAGTTACAAATGAATGGATGGTTGGTGGGGAAAAAGACAGATGGAAAGTTAGAGTTAACTGGTTGGATGGATAGCATGGTTGTGTGAGTCAGTGGATGAATAGGTCAGTAGTGTTTTGAGTGGTTGGTACGGATGAGTTGGAAAGACAAATAGGGTTGGGTAGGTGGATGGATGGATGGACGGACTGATGGGATGGGTATGTAGATCAGTGAGCAGATGGGAGTTATGGGTAGGGTGGATGATGGGCTAATGGGGTAGGTAGGTGTGCTAAGGGTTATGCTGTGTGGATGGAAAGATGCATGGCATGACATGGGGGTGTGGATAGACCGGTGAGTGGTTTGAATGGATGGGTGGGTGATGCTTTGGGTAGGATGAGGATGGATGGGTGGGTGAGTGGGTTTTCAGGTGGGATGGATGGAATTTGGGGATGGGTTGGGTGATTTGGAGGACTGGTTGACATACTCCTTTCCCCAGCCCACATCTGTTTTCCCTCCCTTCCCGCAGGTGCCCCAGACCCCACAGCAGGCGCAGGCATCGAGGATGCCAACTGCTGGCACCTGGACGAGGAGCAGATCCAGGAGCAGGTGAAACAGCTGCTGTCCAATGGCGGCTACTACGGCGCCAGCCAGCAGCTGCGCTCTATGTTCTGCAAGGTGCTGCGTGGGCGAGCACGGGGGGCGGGGCTAGGCTCCGAGTCAGAGCGCCGCCCCTTCTCACCACCAGGTCTTGGCACAGGTGCGAGAGATGCTGCGGATGCGTGACTCCAATGGGGCGCGCATGCTGATCCTCATGACTGAGCAGTTCCTGCAGGACCCGCGGCTGGCCCTGTGGCGGCAGCAGGGCGCCGGCATGACGGACAAGTGCCGCCAGCTGTGGGACGAGCTGGGTGAGTCCCAGACCCCAAAAGCGGAAGCGCGGCGAGCACCTGGGCTCACCACCCTGAATCCGCCCTCATTCAGTACCACTGCCAATATACAAGGGCTGTACCGAGCGTTGGGGCTACCACAGGCAACAAAAGAGATTAAATACCTGCCTTCAGGGCTTCCCTGATAGCTCAGTTGGTAAAGAATCCGCCTGCAATGCAGGAGACCCCGGTTTGATTCCTGGGTCTGCAAGAGCCGCTGGAGAAAGGATAGGCTACCCACTCCAGGATTCTGACCTGGAGAATTCCATGGACTGTATAGTCCATGAGGTCACAAAGAGCCGGACTCTGAACGACTGAGCGACTTCATTTCTTCTTCTCAGAGAGCTGACACCTAATAGGGCAGACAGAGAGGAGAAAATCCCACAAGCCCATTAGGCCAGGGGTCAACACACGTTTTCCATAGGGCCAGATAGTTACTAGTTTTGGCTTTTTCAGGCTATTTGGGTTTTGTCTCAACTATTTGATTTTATCTGTTGTAGCAAAAAAGCAACCACAAACACATAACAAAGTAGGCATGGTAGCATTCCAATAAACTATATTTATGGACACTTTATTTATTTGAGTTTCATATCATTTTCACAAATCACAAAATATTTTTATTTATTCCCCACCCCCTCCACCATTTAAAAATGTAAAAATGAATCTTAGCTCAAAGGCCATTCAAAAACAGGTGGTGGGGGACTTTCCTGGTGGTCCAGTGGTTAAGACTTTGCATTTCCAAGGCAGGAGTACAGGTTTGATCCCTGGTTGGGGAACTAAGATCCCACATGCAGTGCAGCTCCAAAAAAAAAAAAAAGGCAGGTTTTATTTTCTCCACGGGTGGTAGTTTGCTGACCCCTGTGATTGAGAGTGATAAGTGCTATAGAGAAAAAAAAATTGCAAGAGGAGTCTGGCAGCCAGGGTTGGAGTCCTGACTTCTGTCTTCCCAGCTGTGTGACTTTGAGCAAGTGACTTTACCTCTCTGAGCCATAGAGTGAAGAGAGGATGAATTGCAACCTCAGAGGCCCAAGGGGAGAGTTAGGCAGAGACCAGTGCCCAGCACACAGCAGGCACTCCATAAGTGTGTGCTGCCCCTGCTGGCGTGAGTGCTGAGCCTCCTCCATGCCCACATTGGCTACCCTCCCTCCCCAGGGGCCCTGTGGGTGTGCGTCATCTTGAGTCCCCACTGCAAACCAGAGGAGCGGACGAGCTGGCTCCAGCTGCTTAGCAAGTGGGACAAGCTGGACGTGTGCCCGCTGGAGGAGGGCAATTACTCTTTTGATGGGCCCAGCCTGCAGCCCACTGCAGCCCTCATCCCAGGTAGGAGTGGGGTCCCTGTATTCCCCCCAACAAATCATCCCTATTGCCTGTAGCCTAGTCTCCCCATCATAGTGCTCTGGGGGAAAATGGAGGCAGGGCAGAGGGGACGAGCCCTTACCTGCCTCCTAGCCAGGAGACAGTGAGTGTCCAGGGCAGGGGCAGCAGGCAGCCTGAGGGACAGTGATGTGAAATACTTAAGATACCTGTAGTTCTGGGCTGACTCAGTCTCCTCCTGGCCATGGAGGCAGAAATCGGGTGGGGGGAAGGGGAAACAGAAAGAAAAGGAAACAGGTATTGAGAAGAGAAAGACAAGTAAAGACAGGCAGGGAGGGAGGGAGAGAAATAGAAGAGAGAGAAGGAAATTGAGTATGGAGGGAGAAAGACGGACAGACCCAGCTGTTCATTTGTGGTGGCTCAGATAGTAAAGAATCCACTGCAAAGCAGAGACCTAGGTTCAATCCCTGGGTCAGAAAGATCCCCTGGAGAAGGGAATGGCTACCCACTCCAGTATTCCTGCCTGGAGAATTCCATGGACAGAGGAGCCTGGCGGGCTATAGTCCATGGGGTCGCAAAGAATCAGACACGACTTTTTCATGTCGGACACTTTCACTTTCATGAAGGACTATGGTAGCTCCCCTGACACACACGCAACTTTAAGTCTTCTGAAAAAATTGGGGGCAATGATGGCACACTCGTCACTGTATCCAGACTCTAGGCCCAAGCTGGCACTTGGTGGGATAGAACTGTCCACTGCCTAACTGCTAGGGCCCCCCTCATGGGACCACATTTGGGCACCTCTCCCACAGGCCCAGAGGAGGAGGAGGAGGTGATGACAATGGCTGCAGGTTCCCGCCACACCGTGTTTAGCCGCGCCCTGCAGGCTGGGTCACTGCATTGGAGTGATGACCATCTGCAGAGGATCCTGGCCAGTGACTCCTACAGCCCCAACCTCACAGGCAACGGGGGCAGTGACAAACCAAGCTTCGACCCCCAGGGCCGCCCGCTTTGGCTGGGCGAGCCCTTCCCCACTACCTGTGCTCGTGTGGACACCCTGAGGGCCCATGGATACCCCCGCCAGGCCCTGCGGCTGGCAAGTGCCATAGTCAACACCCTCCGGCTGCAGCAGCGACATCAGCTACAGATTTACAAGCAGCAGAAAAAAGGTGGGCACCAATCTTATCATCGTGTCCTGGGGCTGAAGACACAAATGCCAACTGCTGGGGGCTGTGGCAACCTGGAGGGTCTGTGGGTACAACAGGAAAACAGACCACTCAAGGTGTGTTGAGCAGAAAGGAATTTAATACAGGGGACTGAGGGCTCACAGAACCAGTGAAAGGGCTGCCAGATTGAAAGTCAGGGAAGCCACTGCCTGGGTCCACAAACTTGAACTTCAGAAGCACGGAGTTCAGCTGCCTGTAGCCCTCACTGGGGGGAAAGTTCCCAAGAGACAGCCCACAACCTGCTGGCAAACCTTACATCTCTGCCCCAGACAGCCACACACACACCTACTCACAGCTGCTGCAGAAGAGTAATGGGCTCATTTTCTCCCACCTTTCACACCTTACACAAAGGAGTCTGGGAAATGTAGTTTCTATGCAGCCACCCACATGCCTTTGCAGAACATGGACCCAGCATGCCAGATCAGATTTTTCCAAGAGAGGCCAGAAATCTGGCTTCTTTGATGTGTAATTTCCTGTTTTGTTTTTTTCCCCCCAATATGGGAAACAAATTCAAAATTATATTCCATGTTGTTTGACCCTGAAAAAAAAAACATGTTCGTAGACTAGATATGGGGAGCAGGAGGGAGCCACCAGTTGCATACTCTGGGTGATGAGGTTGGGTTGATGGGTTAGTTACCAGGAAGTTGAACACAGGGTTTAATGAAGGAAAATGGGGCTTTGTATCTGAGCAGAACTCTAAACTAGCCTGGAAGCATAGGGAAAGCCCCCACCCTTTCCCTGGACCAGAGGAGGTGAGAGCTAAGCTTAGATCCTAAGGGTGTACATGAGGTTCCCAGGAAAAAGAGAGGGAGCAACTATATTCCAGGCAGAAGAAACAGCATGGGCTGGAACCCAGAGGCAAGGGAGAGCTCAGCTTGTGTGAGATGAGAGGATGTGCTTCCAGATGGGGTGGGTGCGTGACAGTCACGGGGAAGCGTTCATATCCGTCCTTGAGAGTGCTGAAAGCTGGTTGAACCTGAGAGAAGTGAGGATTAAGGGTTATATGAAGAGGAATGAGACTGGTTGGATGTTTTAAAAGTACCCAGTTTAGCCACGCCTCAGCCTGGGTGTGGGACAGGAGGCCAGGGAGGTGAGCATTACTGCAGAGCTCAAGAGGGCAGAGAGGAAGGTGCTGGATGGCTGTCTGGAGGCTGGGCTCTGGGTTTGGGAAGAGGAAGCCCTCCTGGAGGGTTGGTAGAAGGGTGGGCTTTGAACCTTTTTTTCTACCTTCAGAGCTACTGCAGAAAGGTTCCACCTGCATCACCAACATGGAAGGATGGGTGGGCCATCCCCTGGACCCCATTGGCTGCCTCTGCAGGGCACTCTTGGAGGCCTGTCGTCTAGAGGAGGAGACCCTCGCCATTTACCCAGGTATCCACACTGGGGACCCCTGGAGGAGGTGGGAGAATCACCACCCCTTGGCCGTGCTCCTTTGCCTAGTATTCCTATTACTTGGCCACACCCCTACACTTGGCCTGCCCTTTGGCCAGTAGCAGGTGCCAAGAGGCTTAGCTTCTGTAAGTGAGGCCACCATGGGCCTACCTGCTGTTGGAAGGTGGGTGCTACCTCCTGATGTGTGCAGAAACAGCTGGCTCTCCATAAATCTCCCCCACCCCTACAGTATCCATGTTTAAGGTCAGGGACCACTAGAGTCCCAGGAAAACGGGTTCCTCCCCAGTAGCCTTGGTGCCCTTCTCCCACAGACTCGGGCCCTGAGAAGCGGAAGGTGGCCTACCAGCACGTCCCTGTGCCGGGGAGCCCTGGGGAGTCCTATTTGGCAATGGCGCTAGAGGTGGCCCTGCTGGGCCTGGGACAGCAGCGGGCCCTGCCCGACGGGCTGTATGCCCAGGACAAGGTGGTGCGCAATGAGGAGCAGCTGCTGGCCCTGCTGGAGGAAGTGGAGCTGGACGAGCGGTTGGTGCAGGTCCTGCGCAAGCAAGCGGGACAGCTGCTAGAAGGTAGGGCCACACTCCTAAGCCAGGTTGTTCCTGAAACGTAGGGTCCAGTCCACTGCAGTGGTCTGGTTGCTGCTGGGTTGGGAGACCCAGCCTCTACCTCCACCTCCGGTACTTATTGTCTTACCTTATTGGTCGGTCACTAAGTTGCGTCCTACTCTTTGCGACCTCATGACTGCAGCACGCCGGGCTTCCTGGTTCTTCACTATCTCCCTGAGTTTGCTCAAACTCATGTCCATTGAGTCAGTGATAAACCATCCCATCATTACATACCTTGGCAGTTCCCTAAACGGGAGGTCCTAATTTTGGCCCCGCCTCAGAAAGCCTGCCAGCCAATAACGGCTGCTATTAATGAGCCCCGCCCCAACCCTATCCTTGTGAGGCCCCGCCCCTACCACTTAGGGAAGCTGGTTTGGCCGCGCCCCCAGAACAAGTGCAGCCCCGCCTTCACTCTGGCAACACCCTGCGTTTGAGTCCTACCCCTACCCAGGGGTCCCAAGGGTCTCTTTCCTTTTGGATTTTCCAGTACTTGTCTTAGTTTCAGCCCTGCTTCCACACCCCACGCTCTAGCCACTGGAATGTGAGGACCCCTGGGGAGAGGCGATTCACGCCCACACCTGGGGGTTGAGCTTGGGTTGCCCCCGCAGGGGGTCCTTTCAGTGGCTTTGGAGAAGTGCTGTTCCGGGAGAGCGTACCCATGCACACCTGTGCCCGCTACTTGTTTACCGCACTGCTGCCTCACGACCCAGACCTGGCCTACCGCCTCGCACTGCGAGCCATGAGGTGAGAAAATGCAGCGGGGGACTTCCCCCGGGGCGGGAGGGATTAGGGGATGGGAGGCTACCGGGAGCCCTATCCTTCCGCCTGCACGCACCACCTCGTTCATGCAGTCTCCATGCTGGCATTCCAGGCCGCTCTGTGCTCTTGATGATTAAATATAAATATGTCATATTATTTTGAATTAGAGAAATCTCCACATGACACAGAATTCAGAGTCCTTTTCTAGGTAAGTTTATCCCAACCTACCCAAAGCTCTCTGGAGGCAAGCAGTGTTACCACTTTCTTATCTATACTACAAGAGTCCAGATTTCTACAAACTTGTAATCTGAAAATTAAAACTTGGTTCTCCTTTACACCCATGATACATCCTGTTGTTTAGTCGCTAAGTCATGTCCGACTCTTTTTGTGACCTCATGGACTGTAGCCCACCAGGCTCCTCTGTCCATGGGATTTCCCAGGCAAGAATACTGGAGTGGGTTGCCATTTCCTTCTCCAGGGGATCCTCCTGACCCAGGGATCAAACCTCAGTCTCATGCATTGGCAGGCAGATTCTTTACCACTGAGCCACCAGGGAAGCCCCATACCTCTAGTACCTATTCTTTTTTTTTTTTTATGTTAATAACCTATTGGTTTCTTATGATGGTTAATCTTTTTTTAATATTTATTTAGCTGCACTCAATCTTAGTTGCCGTCCTCAGGATCTTTAGTTGAGGCACGAGGGCTCCTTAGTTGCAACATGCAGGATCTTTTAGCTGCGGCGTGTGAATTCTTAGTTGCAGCAAGTGGGATCTAGTTCCCTGACCAGGGATGGAACCCAGGCCCCCTGCATTGGGAGCACAAAGTCTTAGCCACTGGACCGCCGAAGAAGTCTCCTGTACCTATTCTTTGCACCTTGTTTTCACTGAACTTTTGCATCTTAAAGGCTCTATCCTGTCACATAACAGGTGACACTGTAGGGCGGTACCATGAAAAACCCAGTGTGAAACTGATAGACATTTCGATGTTGCAGTGAATGACCAGGTCACCCATTTCCCGTGCGCACCAGCAGATCATAGAAGCAGAATAGTAAAAGGGCCCGTCCGTAGTAAACCATGCCCAACCAATTAAGTGAAATCCGCCTCCCACTCTCTGATCCTGTCCTCCAGAGATACCTATTAACCATCTGAGAGCTTCCCTGGCTGTCCAGTGGTTAAGACTCTGCTTCCAATACAGGGGGATCGGGTTCAATCCCTGGTTGGGGAACTAGGATCCTATATGCCAAATGGCCTGGCCAAAAAAAAAAAAAAGTTTGAGGTGCATTTTCCAGAATATTTGAAAAAAATAATCTGCTAAGAGCCATGATTTAGAGAATACTCTTTTATGTGTTAGACTTTTTTTCTAAACCAGTGCTAGCAAATTACAACCCACGGGCCAACTTTGGCCAGCTGCCTGCTTTTGTGCAGCCCCTGAGATAAGAATGGTTTGTGTATTTTTAGACAGTTGGGAAGAAATAAAAAAAAATATTCTGTGACACATGAAAAATACGTGAAACCCAAATTTCAGTTTCTAGAAATAAAGTTTTATTGGCCCAGAGCACCACGCACTCGTTTGTGTATTGTCTGTGTCTGCTTTTACACAACAGTGACGGTTGTGACAGAGACCAAATGGCCTACAAAGCTGAAAATACTGGCTGTCCAACCCAGTGCAGAAGAAAAGGTGCCAACTTCTGATCTAAATCTGACTCACATCCCATATAATCTTCTAAACACCCCAGCGAAATAAGTATATTTACACCCATTTTACACATAGGTTGAAGGTGTGCCCCAAGTCATGTAGCAAAGTCATTTATTTATTTTTTTAATTTTTATTTATTGTATTTTTGGCGGTGCTAGGTCTTCATCGCTTCCCGCGGGCTTTCTCTAGTTGCAGAGAGTGGGGCCTACTCTTTGTGGCGCTGCTCAGACTTCTCACTGCACTGACTTCTTTTTCACGGAGCAGGGGCTCTCTAGCGCTCAGGCTTCGGTAGCTGTGGGCGTAGCTACTTGGTGGCACATGTGGGATCTTCACGGGCCAGGGATTGAACCCGTGTCTCCTGCATTGGCAGGTGGATTTTTAGCCACTAGACCACCAGGGGAGTGCAGCAAAGTCATTTTAGATATTTGGAACCAGAATAGTCTTGACTCCTTTTGCACGCTTTGGTTACATTTAACAGCTTTGTAGAACTTTCTTAACACCAAATGCATGTAAACAGTGAGCTGAGGATCAAAATATCTTACGGGGGCCCCCCATTGAGTCATTCAGCAAACGCGTGTTGTATGCCTGTTGTATATGGCAGGCATTGTTCTGGTGCTGGAGATGCAATGGGGACCCAAACGGTCAAGAATTCCTGCCCTCATGGAGCTGACATTGTAGTGAGGGAAAGACAGTAAGCACATTTATAGGTAGACTGTGTTGTATGGCAAATGGTGACTTGCAAGAAATGGGTAGAAGGGGTTGGGAGGGGAAGTTGCACTCTCCCATGTGTTGGGCATGTCAGGAAAGAGCTCACTGAAAGTATTTTTGAAATAATTGTATTCATTGATTTATTTTTGGCTGTGCTGGGTCTTTATTGCTGCACAGGCTTTTCTCTAGTGGCTGTATGTGGGCCTCTCGTTGCAGCAGCTTCTCTTGTTGTAGAGCACAGGCGTTAGGCACGCTGGCTTCAGTAGTGGTGGCACGAAAGCTCAGTAGTTGCCGCTCGCAGACTCTAGAGCACAGGCGCAGTGGTAACAGCGCACGACCTTAGTTGCTCTGCACCATGTGGAATCTTCCTTGACCAGAAATCGAGCCCGTGTTCCCTTCGTTGGCAGGTGGATTCTTATCCACTGCACCACCAGGGAAGCCCTGATGAGAGTGGTTTTTTTGTTTGTTTGTTTTGTTTTTTGAGAGTGTTATTAACAGTGGGTCAAAACTATGGTCTCTGACAAGATCAGGATATGAGCAGGGGCTGCAGACCCTTCATCTCAGGTGGTCGGGTCTCCTAATCTTGGTGAGTTTCTCCAGCCCCTTTAATCTTGCCTCAGGTGGTGTCTTGGCTGTTCCTCCCTTGATTAGCAACTGTTGGAATCCATCCTTTGGAACACAGGGAAGTTCCTGGAGACTGGAGTCTTTACTTCAAGAAATGCCAGACAGAAAGGCCTCTGTGCCTGGGATTCCCACAGGGCCCTGCTCAGTTTCAACTGCAGTGAACATCTTTGTCTTCTTAATTTTTACTGGAGTATAGTTGATTTACAATGTTGTGTGACTTTCAGGTGTACAGCAAAGTGAATTAATTATACATATACCTATGTGTGGGGCTTCCCAGGTGCCACTGGTGGTGGACACCCACCTGCCAATGCAGGAGACATAAGAGACATGTTTCGATCCCTGGGTCGGGAAGATCCCCTGGAGGAGAGCACGGCAAGCCACTCCAGTATTCTTACCTGGAGAATCCTACAGACCAGAGGAGCCTGGAGGGCTACAGTCGTTGGGGTTGCAGAGAGTTGGAGGTGACTGAAGCAACTTAGCAGCAAGAGCAGCATACCTATGTGTCTGTGTGTTAAGTCACGTCAGTCGTGTCTGACTCTGTGACCCCATGGACTGTAGCCCGCCAGGCTCCTCTGTCCATGGGATTCTCCAGGCAAGAATACTGGAGTGGGTTGCCATGCTTTCCTCCAAGGGATCTTCCCGACCCAGGGATTGAACCTGGGTCTCGTGTCTCCTGCATTGGCAGGCAGGTTCTTTATCACTAGCCCCATGTGGGAAGCCCCATGTATTTTATACATGCAGTAAACATCTTCAACACACATCTTCGTCTTCCTGGGTGCCCAGGGCTTTGCTGACTCTGGAGGGTAGGTTCTGGCTGCGGCAAGAGGCGTCTCCTAGAGAGGATGGAGAGTCCAGCCTTGTCTCACAGCAGGCTTGCTTCTCTTCTCACCCCAGGCTGCCCGTCCTGGAGACAGCGTTTCCAGCTGGAGAACCTCCCAGCAACCCGCTGGACTCCATCATGAGCAACCGCTTTCCCCGCTGGTTCATCCTCGGCCACCTGGAGACCCGCCAGTGTGAGCTGGCCTCTGCCATGCTGACCGCCGCCAAGGGTGAGGACCATGGCTGCCCCCACCGCTGTCCCCCTGCCCTTCACATTACTCCCCTCCCTCCTTACCCTCAGTCCATTCCTCTCGCTTACTTTTACTTACTCCACAGTTTTCCTTGGGGCTTCCCAGATGTTGCTAGTGATAAAGAACCTGTCTGCCAGTGCCGGAGACATAAGAGATGTGGGTTCAACCCCTGGGTTGGGGAGATCCCCTGGAGGAGAGCATGGCAGCCCACTCTAGTATTCTTGCCTGGAGAATCCCACGGACAGAGCAGCCTGGAGGGCTACAGTCCATGGGTTACAAAGAGTCGAACGCGACTTAGCGTGCGCCTCCGCAGTCTTCCTTGAGCACATTCTTTTTTTCTTTTGACCTGTGGGATCTTAGTTCCCCGACCAGGGATCAAACCCACTCCCCCTGCCGAGGAAGTGTGGATTCTTAATCACTGGACCAACAGGGAAGTCCCTTCTTGAGCACCTTCTGTATATACCAGGCACTGCCCCAGACGCTGAGCCCCAGTAGCAAACAAAACTGTCCCAAATCCCATGCTCTGTGGTGTTATTCCTAGGGAGGGCAGACAGACAGTAAATAAGGTAAAGAAGACAGTTATGCAGTGGGAGGTAATAAGTGCTATGAAGAGGCATACAGCAAGTTGACATTTAAGCCACAATGTCAAGGTGAAGGTGGAGGAATGCCAGTACCTGGTGTCTTAGCTCAGCTGCCGTAACGAACTACCACAGATGCGGTGGTTTAAGCGACAGAAAGTTATTTTCTGACAGTTCTGGAGGCTGGAAGTTCAAGATCAGGGAGCCAGGACAGTCAGCTCCTGGTGAGGGCTGTCTTCCTGGCTTACAGATGACTGCCTTCTCACTGTCCTCACATGACAGAGAAAGAGAGATCTCTGGTTTCTCCTGTCCGTATAAGGACTCTGATCTCATCCAGGGGGCCCTAGCCTCATGACTTCATCTAAACCAAATTACCTCCCAAAGGTCTGCCTCTAAATACAATCACTCTAGAGAGTTAGGGCTTCAGTGTATGAATTTTGGGAGGCACAGTTCAGTCCACAGCATCTGGGAAGAGTATTCCAGGCAGAAGGAACAGCCAGCACAGAGTGCCTGGTTATATTTAAGAAGCAGAGAGGAAGCTGGTGTGGCTGGAGCTGAGTAACAGAATTGTAGGATTTAGGTGGACAATAAACAGTAATAAAAGTTGACATATGTGCATATGTTTGCATGCTCAGTCGATCAATCATGTTAGACTCTTTGTGACCCCATGGACTAGCCCTCCAGGCTCCTCTGTCCATGGGATTATCCCAGCAACAATACTGGAGTGGGTTGCCATTTCCTCCTCCAAGGGATTTTCCTGACCCATGGACTGAACCCGTGTCCCCTGCAGCTCCAGCGTTGGCGGGTGGATTCTTTACCACTGAGCCACCTGGAAGCCAGTCACATATTAAGGCCTTGCCATATTAAGGCCTTTACAAGTATGGGCCCACTGCAGCCCTGTGTGACATGTACCGAGGTATTAGTATTATCCATTGTACAAATGGGGCAGCCAAGGCATGGAGAGGTGAAGTGAGTTGCTCAAGAGCACCCTGGCATCTGGCATCTGCTGGGTCCAGAATTGGTGCCCTTGACAGTTAGGGGTCCAGCGGCTTCCTCCCACAGAAAGGGAAGGGGCAGAGGAGAGATAAAGGGGAGTGCCAAGAGTGGTCTAGGTCTTCATAGAACCATCGCCAGGTGATCACCATCCACATTCACACGTTTGGACGTGTGTGGAAGAAATTGTGTGAGCAGGTCCGGCAGCATCTGGCTGGTGCGGGGTATGCCCATGATATCTTCTGTCCCTCCCCCAACTCTAGGAGACCCCAAGTGGCTGCACACAGTACTGGGCTCCATCCAACAGAACATCCACTCTCCAGCTTTGCTTTTCAAGCTGGCGCAGGATGCCTGCAAGACTGCCACCCCGGCCAGCGCCCCGCCGGACACGACGCTGTTGGGCATTGCGCTGGAGCTGGGCCTTCAGGTGAGAGCCACGGGAGCGAGCCTGGGGGCGAGGCCAGGTGGGCCTGAGGGTGGGGCAAGGGCCCGCTTAGGGGTGGGGCCTGAGTGCAAGGTTTTTCTGGAGGCGGGACCTAAGGGTAAGCTTCCTGTCCTTTAGGGGCGGGGCCTGGGTGTGAATGGCATCTCTGGGCGGGGCTACAAAGGAACGGTCTGGGAGAGGACTCCTGAGAGTGAGGGCCTGAAGTCACCAGTGAGGGTGGGGCCTATGAATACTCAGTTGCAGACCCTGAAGGTGAGAATCTACTTCTGGAGGTGTGGCTGAGGACACGGAAGGGGATCACGGAGCATGCAGGTGGCCACAAGAGGGAGCAGAACCTACGTGTGTTGGCCTGGGGTTAATGTGCCATAAGGACCATGAGTGGGCGGGGCTAAACGGACTAGCCTACCTACTAGAAGCTTTCTTTGGGAAAGGGCCTGCAGGGGACCGCAGCGAGAAGGAGGCCTCACTACTGAGGGGCGGGGCTTAGGGAAGGTCCTGCGAGTGAAGAGCCACCTCTGGGGGTGGGGTCTGTGGTTGAAAGTCGTGGAGGTAGGACCTGCAGGTGAGTGTCCAGGTCCTCCTCAGGGACCCGGACGAGGGACAGCGCTGTAAGGGCAAGGCAGAGGCAAGGGCGCAGCTTGAGGGCATAGACAAGTATGGGGCTCATGGGGGCAAGGTCTCAGTGGCAAAAGTAAAATAAGAGAATAAGGTACAGATTCAGGTGACATCTTCCCAGTGTAGAACTGGCCAGCAAAGGGCAGACAAGTGGCAGAATTGGCCTCTGAACGACGCCGTGAAGGGGGTGGAGCTCTTGTGGGGGAATGTGGGGGTTGAGATAAAGGCGGTGTTTTGGGGGTTTTTTTTGGCTGTGTCAGGTCTTAGTCATAGCACACAGGATCTTTGATCTTTGTTGCTCCATGCAGGATCTTTAGTTGCAGCAGGCAGGATTTTTTTTTTTTTTTAGTTGCAGCATGTGAGATCTAGTTTCCGGACCAGGGATCGAACCTGGGCCCTGTGCATTGGGAGCATGGAGTCTTAGCCACTGGACCATCAGGGAAGTCCCCAAGGGTGGTGCTTCAGGGTGGTGACCCTACTAATTAGGAGCTTCCAGGCAGGACCTGGGCTTGGGGCCTCAGGAGAAAGGCCAGCAAGGATGGTGCTTATTGGGGGTGGGACCTGAAGAAGGTGGGAGCTGTAATGGCAGGTGCTTTGTATGGGGCCTCAGGGGGAAATCTGACAGGAAGCACAGAAGTTTCCAGAGAAAAGCGGCAGGTTGGTTAGTTGTCCCAGATAGGATCCATGGGACCTTAGAATAACACTACCAGTAATGGCTGGCGTCAGCTGAGCACATTGAAACAGTAGGCACTGTACAAAAAGCTTTACTTACTACACACTTTCGCTTGATTCTCACAACTAGGTGAGGTGTAGATACTATTTTTATCTCCATTTTACAGATGAGGAAGCTGAGGTCCAGACAGGTGAAGCCCCTCGCCCACACTGTATGGCTTTGATTCAGTCCTCAACTTCTGAGTTTCCTGGGGCCCCTCAGAATCTTCCACCCCCTCTCGTAGGCCTCCCTTGGGTGACCCCCTTCTCTCCCTATGGCCCGTGCTGCAGGTGATGCGGATGACCCTGAATACCATGACCTGGCGTCGGAGGGAGATGGTGCGCTGGCTGGTCAGCTGTGCCACAGAAATCGGTGAGAGCCCCCAAGGGAACTCACAACTCACCTCCATGCAGAACCAGGAAGGCAGGAGGGAGAAGCAGAGCCATTTCCTGGACCCCAGTCCCTGCTCTGGGCTGGGCCAGGAGGAAATGATGGGCATGGGGGAGGGCAGGGTGTGTCTAGCTGAGCCTGGAGGCTGGCCAGGCTAAAGAGGCTTGGAGAACGGACAATCCCTCCAATGCTTAGCACCCACCTTCCCAGTTCCTACCCAGCCCAGCTGCCCTCTGCTCCCTTAGAAAAGTAAAGTGAAGTTTCTATCAAGCCTGGAGTGGAGGTAGAGGGGATACAGCTTTATTCTTGCCTGGTGGGAACTGTAGGTCAGGGTAAACTTGTACACATAGGTACACCCATGCACAGATAAATCCCTAGAAAAGCCATGCACGCAGGGTAAACCCATGCACAGGTGAATCCCTGCCCCGTGCCCAGCCGGTGTCACCCTCTCGTTTCCCGTAGGCCCGCAAGCCCTGATGAACATCATGCAGAACTGGTACTCCTTATTCACCCCGGTGGAGGCGGCCACCATCGTGGCCGTAACGGGCACCACCCATGCCACGTTGTTGCGGCTGCAGCTGGATGCAGCCCGGCGGGAGGAGCTCTGGGCCTGCGCACGCACCCTGGCCTTGCAGTGCGCCATGAAAGACCCGCAGAACTGCGCCCTGCCCGCCCTCACCCTGTGCGAGAAGAACCAGGCGGCCTTCGAGGCAGCCTACCAGATTGTGCTGGATGCAGCCGCCGGCGGCCTGGGCCACGCCCACCTTTTCACCATGGCGCGCTACATGGAGCATCGCGGCCTGCCGCTGCGGGCCTACAAGCTGGCAACGCTGGCCCTGGCGCAGCTCAGCATCGCCTTCAACCAGGACAGCCACCCGGCAGTCAATGATGTGCTCTGGGCCTGCTCGCTCAGCCACTCACTGGGCCGGCACGAGCTCTCGGCCATCGTCCCCCTCATCATCCGCAGCATCCACTGCGCCCCCATGCTCTCCGACATCCTGCGCCGCTGGACCCTCTCGGCACCCGGCCTGGGGCCCCTTGGGGCTCGCCGGGCTGCCAAGCCTCTGGGTGCCGACCGGGCACCGCTGTGCCAGCTGCTGGACGCGGCCGTATCAGCCTACATCACCACCAGCCACTCGCGCCTGACGCACATCAGCCCGCGTCACTACAGTGACTTCATCGAGTTCTTGGGCAAAGCTCGTGAGACTTTCCTGCTGGCGCCCGATGGACACCTGCAATTCGCCCAGTTCCTGGAAAACCTCAAACAGACCTACAAGGGCAAGAAGAAGCTCATGCTCCTGGTGCGGGAGCGTTTCGGCTGAGGGTCGAGATGCAGACGGTGGGGGCATCCTCCCTTCGCCCCTGCCCCTGTGGCACTCGCTCTCTATCAGGGGCGTCGACGCTGAAGGCCCGTGTGGCGTTTCAGTATTAAGTCAGGGAAGGAGCCCAGCTGAAGCTGGGTGGTCTTGCCTGCCATCCCCCACCCCCCAAGTCCAAAAGGAGGTGGGAGGCAGGAGGTGGCATCCTGCCACGTGCGTGCCTAGGAGCGTGCAAGCGAGTGTGCAAGACACAAGGATCAGAAGCCATACCAGCACCCAGAGGCCTGGAAGGGGGTGTGTGCTTGTGCAGCTGGTATGACCCCATTGTGAGCACCCAGAAGCGATAGTCAAGCTCTCCCTTCCCAAAGCTACAGCTCTGTCTGGAGCTGCAGGGGCAGCGGGGAGTGCTGGGAAGCAAGACTCTCCAGACACTGGTTTTCGAAGTCAGAGTAGCATACAGACCCTCTCTGTGCCCAACTCTAGGTGGATAGAGGGCTTGTGTTAGGGCATCTAAACTTTTGTAATACCCCCTCACCCTCCACCCGCTCCTCAGGGGCCCCACTGGTAGCCCTATACCCTCTCCAGGCTGCCCAACGGGAACCAATGTTTCACCCCCACTGAAGGATTTGAAGAGGCTTCAGGCCTCGGCCACATACCTCACCCCCTCATCCTGCCAGGACTCTGTTGGGTGCCAGGGTCCCAGGGTAGGCTGGGGGAATCATTATTGCCCCTCCCCCTACCTACTAGTCACTGGACTTACAACTCAGGAACCGAGCCAGACTCACAGTGTCCTCCAAACCTGGTGTGGGGGAAGACAAGCACAGGCAAGCCAGAGACCCCTCCCCCCGCCCCCTCTAGAAAGGGGCCAACATCTTAGCATTTTTTGGCTGGCTGTGTGTCTCTCCTTTTCTCCTCCTCTGCCTGCTCTGTCCTTCATCTTATTCCGTCTTCCCATATTTCCATCTAGCCTGTCTTTCTGTTCGCATTCCCAGTTGCTGTCTGTTTGGCCTCCCTCCCCCCAGCTTGGCCTAGGGAGAAGAAGAAAGTGTCCCACTCCCAATCACCTGCCTCTGTCTTTTCTCCTCTTGTAATTAAGGACAAAGATCACCGAATTTTGTAACTTTTTTTCTATTTATTGAACCACATATTGTATTTACTTTTTTTTTTAAGATTGAACACAGCTTGTTCTTTTAAATTTTAGTTTGAGACTAAAGTGTGTGCTCCTCCCCCAATGCGGCCCCTGCCCGGGCACCCTTTTCCCCCTGTAGAAAATCTCCAGCCTCTTCTCTGGGAATAGCTTCAAGCGACGGGTGCAATGGGAGCCACTGTCGGCTGCATCCAGTGCTAAGAATATGGATGATAGTAGACAGGGATGGAGAGCTCACTGTGAGCAAGCCTAGTGTTTATATCTGTGCTTTACACCTGTCATCTGTTACGACACCTATCTGAGGAGAAAGCCGAGGCTCCAAAGTTTAAGGAAAGGGCGTGGAATTTTAAAAAGTGACAGCTCTAGATTTAGTACCTTGCTGGGCCCGGGACACTGCTCACCCCAAGCCGCTTGGTCCATGCAGTGCTGAGAATGGCCACTAGAGGGTGCCCTGGCTCCAGACACTCGCTATTGAGGTTCCCTGTGTGCGTTCTCGGTTGCTCAGTCCTGTCTGACTCTGCGACCGACTGTGGCCGTCAGGGCTCCTCTGTCCATGGGACTTCCTGGCAAGAATACTGGAGTGGGTTGCCAGTTCTTACTCTAGAGGATTTTTCCTCAACTAGGATCGAACCCAAGTCTCCTGCGTCTCCTGCATTGGCAGGTGGATTCTTTACCACCAGGGAAGCCTCGCTATCGGGGTTATTTGTAAGCTTCTAAGCACGTGGCAGGGGTGGGAGGGTTCCTGTCAGGTGCTGGGTGCAGCTGGGTGGGGAAGACACAGCCCCCAAAAGCGGGAACGCGGTTTAGACTAGGCCTTGGTGGGCGAGGTTCTTGCGGAGATGACGTGGGCACGGTCAATACTGGGCGCGCCTAGGGCGTGTCTGGGCTCCTACCCAGCGGATGCGGGACCTGAGGGGTGGCGGGAAGGCCTTTAGTTTCCTCTAAAGGTTTCCTGCCTTTAGAGACTGACGGACAGAGGGACTGACTGACTGGGTCGGCGTCAGGGCCGGGGCAGGCGAGGACAGAGGCTTCCGGGACGGGCGGGGTTCAGAGCGAGGCTGGGCGGGGCCAGCAGCTGGAGGACACCAAGGTCCTGCGCGCAGGCGTGGGCGGGCCTTCCCTGGCGCTGGGCAAGGCGATTGGCTCTTGGCACCGCCCTGCGCTGGAGGGAACCAGTTGGAGGTGACCCCACCTTCTGCCCCGCCTCACACATTCCCGCAGGTATTTGAGGGGAGACCCGAGAGGACCCACAAGCTCCTTAGCGCCGCCTGGAGGCCTGGCAGGGTAGAGGCGGTAGTCCTGAGGGCTCTATCTCAGCCTTGGCCCTTGGGGTTCCCGGCTGCCTTCAAATGTTCTCAGACTTTGGGGCACCCCTTACTGTGCCCCTCGGCTCTCCAAGTCATCTGCAGATATCCCCACAGACCTAGGGTGCCACTCAGGTCCCAGTTACAGCCAAACGTCCTCCTTGGGCCCACATACACAATTCCCCACCACCGTTCTCAGATAGCAGACACCTCAAATCTTACCCCCAATCCAAGTTGTCCCTATTTATGTCTAAGTCACCCCTAAATGTCATTAGATCAACACCATCCGGTACCAGTTATCTTTAAATGTCCAGTGTTTTCTTCCAGGTCACCCTCAACCACCAGCTTAGATTGGGTCCCATTCCCTTCCACCTCACCCCTGAACATGGAGCATTCCTTATCACCCTCCCATCTAGGCTCCAGTTCTTGTCACCACACCGACCCTGAATGTCTGTCCCTCCAGCCCACCCCTGAACCCCAGGACACTCAAGTTCACCTTTCCATGATAAGGGCACCCTTTCCACCCCAAATGACTAAATTGTCATCTTCTCCAGAGTGGGCAGGGTAGGGCTGGGGATCCTGGGAGGTGAGAAGCGCAGGAGGCCAGGACAATAAATTCAGACCCATCAACCCTCCCCAGACAAAAAGCCAGGACTCCAGGGTTGCAGACTAGAATACATCACAAACCACCAGACCAGGCATAAGCCAGGGGCCAGCTTTTATTTAACTGGACAGCAGGCTCAAGACACAGCAGAGACTTCCCCAAGCTTCGCTGGAGGAGGGGTACACTGAGCCAACTCTTGACAGCTTGAGGGGCTTCACTCTACATCCCTAGTTTCACCCCTAGAAGAGCCCTATTCCATCTGATGATGAATACAGTCTTAACTCTTCCATGCCCTGGACCCACCCAAGGACTGAGCAGGCCTGCTTGCGTCCTCTGGGCCCACAGGGACCTCATTCCCCACCCCATGTGCCAGGAGGGTGCCATGGCCCCTCCTCCCAAGTTAGGAAGCCACAGAGCCCAGGGAGAAGGGGCCAGGCAGGTTCAGGTCAGGCCAGCCTGGTTCCGGAAGCCCGGAGTTGGCATTTAACGGTCTGGGGGGCCCAAGGCAGCTTCCTCTTGGGTAACTGGCTGCTGGGAAGATGCAGGCCAGCCAGGCCCCCACCAGGCTTGGACGAGGAGGGGCCGAGGGTCAGCCAGGCAAGGACACATCTGGCTTCCTTTCTTCACGGAAGGGCCAGCCAGCCAGCCAACCGCCTGTCTGCTCATCCTCCCTGGGAACACAGCCCAGTCTTGAGTTGGGACTGGGGGGGTGCGGGGGCAGTCCCCAAGTGCAGAAATTGGAGTAGGGGGCCTGCAGCAGACAGCTGGGTTCACCAACCCCATCCCAGGCTCCACCCATCCCCAGGTTCCTCCTCTGGACCCAGGTCCCAGGCCGGCAGGGTCCTCATTTCTTCCCCCAGGCAGCGACTGGCTCACCCAAGGAGGGCAGGGGCCACAGCAGACTCCAAGGGGGCTTGACTCCTGTTCCTGCTGAACTGAGCCAGTGTGCACAAATCAACTGTGTTTCAGCTCAGTAGGCACGGGAGGCAGAGCCCAGGGAGGCCCCGAGGTTGGCCAGGCAGCAGAGGGGGAGAGGTGGCAGGGCCAGAGGTGGCGGCAGGGCCCCGGGGGGGCGGAACTTAGCCACTGTGAACACGACTTGATGTGGACCTGCTCACAAGCAGCTAAGCCCTGCTCCCCAGGCCAGATGTGAGCGGTGGGGGCCTCTCTGCCACCCCATCCCCATCCCCAGGGTCAGCGTCCTCAGCGGCGGCAGTGGCAGTGGCGGCCCCGGAGGCAGGGCTCAGGGTCGGTTGGAAATCCCTGGCAATGTGATTTGTGACAGGCAGCAAATCCCATCCCCAGGAACCCCAGCCGGCCATGGCACCAGGGTCGAGGGGCAGGGCACCGGGCAG
Source organism: Capra hircus (assembly GCF_001704415.2). Taxonomy (NCBI): domain Eukaryota; kingdom Metazoa; phylum Chordata; class Mammalia; order Artiodactyla; family Bovidae; genus Capra; species Capra hircus. The sequence continues at coordinate 97,226,368 of NC_030814.1, read as the reverse complement.
GGCCAGCAGCTGGCACCTAGGAGAGACGAAAGGAGGTCGTGAGATTTGAGGACACCTGCCTTCCATGTCCCCCCTTGCCGCCATCCTTTGAGGTCTCGCAGAGAAGCCGCTTTCCCCATGTGCGTCCGTGCCGTCGCTTCAGTCGTGTCTGACTCTTGCGACCCCACGGACTATAGCCCATCAGGCTCCCCTGTCCATGGGATTCTCCAGGCAAGAATACTGGAGTGGGTTGCCATGCCCTCCTCCAGGGAATCTTCGCCACCCAGGGATCGAACCCTCGTTCTCTTGTCTCCTGCGTTGGCAGGCGGGCTCTTTACCACTAGCGCCACCCGGGAAGGCCTTCCGCATGTGCTGCTGCTGCGGCTAAGTCGCTTCAGTCGTGTCCGACTCTGTGCGACCCCATAGACGGCAGCCCTCCAGGCTCCCCCATCCCTGGGTGTGGCAGCAGCTAAAGATACCACCAGGCTGGACACCCCCAGCCAGGCTTCCCAGACCCAGAGAAGTAGAGATACCCACAGAGTCACTTTCGGCCAAGGAGGCTGTAGGAACTCCCAGAGCCAGCACCCACTCCATTCCTTGGCCGAGCCCCCACCCCCACCCCCGCCCCGCCCGCAGCACGGAGCCCTGGGCAGGCTAAATGGGGCCATGGGGAGAGGAAGCTGAGGGGGTGGCGGGCAGGCGGCTGAGGAAGTGATCTCACCCCAGCTGGCGCCACTTCCTAGAAGCCTGAAGGGCAGGAGGAAACCACTAGGGCCTCCCCCCATGGTCCCGTCTCCTCAGTGGCCAGGCCTCAGCCCGCGCCCCACCAAAGCAGATGCCGACAGCGGGTGCCCCTCTCTCCCCCCAGGCACGCACCCACCCAGAGCACCAGACCCAGGCTCCAGGTGCAAATCCCAGCTCCACGGTTTCCTAAATACCATCCAAACCTCAATCTCTCCATCTATACAGTGGAACCAAGAGCCTCTACCGCGTAACACAGTGAGGTTTCACCAACAGTACATACCAACTACCCAGCACCAGGATCCCCCCTACAGAATTTATGAGACTCAGTGCAAAATGAATACTCAGGTGGGGGAGAAATGAATACTCGGGGTCCTTCTCAGTGGGGAAACACCCTGTGAACCGCACAGGCCACCAGCCGGTGAAGCCAGCCCTGTGTTCAGTAAACAGAGACCTCCCGGAGGATGAGAGCCCTGTGGTTAGGCGCCCTACCTCTGGAGCCAGCCCAGCTGCATCTGAACCCTGGCTATGCAGCGCACCAGCTGGGCGACCCTGGGCAGGGGACTCAACCTCTCTGAGCCTCCGTTTCCCTATCGGCAAAGCAGGGGCAATGCTGTGGTGAGGAACTCGTGAGTGCGGTGTATAATTGGGACGGGGCTACGCTGTCATCATTCCTCAGGCAGAAACAGGAAGGAGGATGGCATTCAGGAACTGCACACGGGTAGGACCTTGGCATCCAGATATGATAGGGGGTGGCCACCCCCGGGAGACAGGTGGAGGGAGGTGTCCGCTCTGCACCGACCCTGCCATACACACGTTACATACGCTGGCCACGCACTTTACGGCGGGGCCCCAGCCCAGCCCTGACTCTTCAAGGTCTAGGGGCACCAACCGGGAGCAGACGAGGCCCCGAAGGGCGGCCGGCCTCCCTGGGCCGCCTCCGGAAGTGAGACAGCACATTCGTGTCCCAGGGACGAAACGGGAAGGGCGGCCATTTGGCCGGGCCCGTTTCCTGTGGGGTTTCCCCTGCACAGAGCCTCGGGCCGGGGCCAAGGCCACTCCCCGATCCCCGCAGGCACAAAAGGCCTGGGTCTCCAGTGGAGGGGGCACTACCAGGCAGGTGCCCAGGAGCAGGATGACCCCATTACCACAGGCGTGCCCCTCAGCCTCAGGGGAGACGGTGTCCAGGGAGGGCCAAGCTCCTGGCAGCTGGAGGCATTTGGGGGGCGGGAGGCGGGCGGAGGGCCCTTGGGCCAGGGGAGTAGGGCAGGCCCCAGGTCACACCATGGATGGATGGATGGATGGATGGATGGATGGGTATCTAAGTCTGCTCTGCAGACAGGGCGTGGACTTGAGAGACATGCTCTGTAAGCCTACCCACCCCCCACCCCCCCACTCCCCCCACCCCTCGCCAAACCCCATGCTCCAAGAATGAATCAGGGGCAGCTTCCGCCGGGGGCGCCACCGCCGCCGCCGCCCCCAAGCCTGGTCCCCAAATACTTTCCACCCTCTCAGAGCAGCTGGGATCGGAAAATACCAAGGGCCGCTGGCCCCGCCCTCCCAGCCTGTCACTAACGCTTTGCCTAATGGGCCCAGACTCTCCGCAGAGGCTCCCTGGGCCAGGCCCTGAGCCAGCTGCTAACCTGGGCCTTCCAGCCAAGTGCCGCCTGACCACCAGGGCCACCCGCCCCCTCACCCGTCACCCCCATCCCAACGAGGCCACCATCACCACCAGCCCAACCGACGGGGCAGCCCTCGGAGGTTGGCACCCAGCTGAAGGAAGGCAGGCCACTGGCAAGTGGGTGGACCCCCACTGCCCACCCAGGGCTGAGGGGAGGGGGGAAGGCTCAGGAAGGGGTGAGTAAGTGAGGAGTGAATCACTTGTTATAAATAGGGGGAACTGTGCAAGTCACATCTCAGCCCCCATGGTGCCCAGCCACACCACACTCCAGCCCCTGCCTTCAACTCTGATGACCCTCAGACAGATCACAGAATTCCCAGGGAACCCCTAACATCCACACAGTGAGCCCTTCACTGAGGGGTACATGCTAGACCACATTCACCTCTGCCTTATCCCCAAACAGGTCTCTGTCCCAGCCATCTGGTCTGCATTTCGGGGGCCGCTGGGCTCGAGGATAGTTGCTGGCTTCCAGGCCCTGTCCCCCTCCTACGGCACCCTGACAATCCCCAGGCCCAAAGCTCTAGGTTCCTGGGCTCCCCAAGCCATTCCCAAGGTGTGGGTGACCACGGTCCTGGATGCTAACACCAGACCAAGGACAGAAGGAGGCTGAGGGGCTTAGCGTCGCCCAAGTCGGTTCCCTGGCCCAACCCAGGACCCCAGCCCAGACCACCCAGGCCTGCTCTGCCCAGGGCCACAGCTTGGTGACCACGCCCAGGGTGGCGCCAGCTCCAGCACCCTGGGGCAAGGCGCCGCTAGAGCATGACTCAGCCGTGCCCAGTATGGCGGCGCCCTTCTCTGCCCAAGGGTTCTCACACGCCCACACCCACTGGCTTCCGAGTGCGTCCTTCCCAAGGGACCAGTCTTCCCCAGACACACCTCCACGATCACCCAGGACACCCGATGGCAGGAGGGAAGGTGGTCAGAGGGCCACCCCCCAAAGGGATCTGAAGGCAAGGGCCTTGGGCAGGGAGCGGAAGCGGACACATCTCTCCGCTCGCTTTCCCAATGCTTCCCATATACAGATGGAGAAGCTGAGACCCAGAGGATTCAGAGCCAGGCTCAAGGTCATGCGAGAAGTCTAAGGAAAAGCAAAAATTATCCTGATCCTGGCTTCAAGTGCATGCAGAGCGGGAAAGGGCTGGCCAGCCAGCCCAGAGAGGGGCCGGAAGGAATTTTCTCCGGACCGCCCAGGGTTCCTGGCGGCATCCTTCGCTTCGAACTGACTCCCCCACCCAGCCTCCCAAGGTAAAGGGCAAGCGCTGAAAAATCTTACGGTATGTCAAAGAATCACCTAGGCCCCTGGTGAGCAGGTCCTCCCACTGTACCCTTTGGGCCAGTGTCCCTCAGACTTCCAGGGAACAGGGGTCTGCCCCGCAGCTGCGGCCCACCGAACACAACATCTGGCCTTCACTTGCAACAGGTAGGGGCTGGTTGCGGGGGCTCCCTCGGAGGACCCATGGAGCATCCGTCCCTGTTGTTTCTTTCCACTGAGCAAGGGTCTGCGGAGAGTCAGAGGCCGGGCCGGCACAGACAGGCCCGACCCCCCCTGGACACGCCCTGTCACGCATGTGCTCCGCGTGCCAGCCCAGAGCCAGGCCAGCAGCTACTTCGGGGGCCCCCTCCAGACCCACAGAGACAAGGCTCGCCCACTGGGGTCTTGAGGGAGCTCCCAGAGGACATCCTGCAAGGACAGAGGGCAGTGGGTGCCCTTGGGGCGCTAGAAGAGAGCTGGCACGGAGCCCTAGGGCCCGTGCCTTCCCAGGACGGCGGCATGTGAACACATGCACATGGACTGGCCCAGGCACGGTGCGTGGGTGAGCGGACAGGGTGTGCCCTCCATCACCTCGCCTCTAAGCTCGAGCACCTGTCGGGGACTGCCCTCCGGCTCGGGCTGGCATCGGCAGGGCTGCCAAAGAACACCCTTATGCCAAGGGTCCCAGCTTCCCCCTCAAAGACCACCCATCAGGAGCAGGCAGTTGGTTGGGGCTGGGGCAGAAAGGATAGGTGACACAGAGCCAACCGCACCTCCATTCAGGAAGCCACTGGGTCTGGGCCTGGCTGGCGTGCACCGGACAGGCAGCGCAGGGCTGAGGGGCTTTGGTAGCCGTGGAGCCCAGCACTGGGGGCAGAGGTCAGTCTGGCGTTAGGATGAAGGGGGTCTGGGTTCAGTCTGAGCCCTTTCACCCTCTTCTTGCACCCCAAGGGCACGGGAACCCCAAGCTACACAGGGCAGAGGAGTCAGCCCTCCAGGAATCTCCCAGATGTGGGCCCCCTTTCTATGAATGAGCCTTCTTAGTTGGGCCAGAAGGAGTGAGAAGGGAGGAGAGGGGTCCCTCTAGTCCTCTTTTAAACCCAGGCTGGACTGCTGGGTCCCCACTTCTCTCCTCTGGAGGGCCTCCCCACCCCCACACTGGCTGACATGTCAAGAACTTGAAGCACTGTCCTCCGCCCGCATCCACAGAACTCTGGGAGACCCTCACTAACACAGCCCAGACAGGCACGACCTTCCCACTCCCGGGGCCGAGCCACCATGTCCATTCCCTCCACCACGAGGGGGGCGCATACCCTCCCACCCTGCGCCCAACTCCAACGCACCTCGACCTGCCCCGATTCGCGTTGGGACCCGCCCTCCCCAGCACGCTCTCACGAATCTCCTGGGTCGGGGGAGTGGCTGGGGGGTCGCGGTGGGCCCTTGGGGACGGGGCAGAGGTGGGCCGCCCTTCCCCCGCTCCGCAGGGGGCGCCGCGGGACTCCGCGGCCGCCACCATCAGACCGGCCCCGCCGTCCCCCCAACCACCGGCGGCGGGGCGGCGCCCTCCCCTTCGCCCAGGGCTGGGGGACACGCCAGGCGCACCCCCCACTCCGCTCACGAGTCCAGCGCGGAAAAGTTGTCGCCGCCACCACGGCGCCGCAGTCTCCCTCCCGGTTGCTTCCCCGACTCACCCGCGGGGGAGGGGAGCCGGCACTCGGGGCTCCGGCCGCCGCCCCGGCCCGGCCGACCGACACCCGGCCGGGCGGGCGGGCGGCGGGCCCGAGAGGGGCCGGGGGCGGTCGCCGGCCGCGCTCCATCCCACTCACTGGCCGGCCCGCGGCCGGGCCGAATCGCTTTTAAAACCTCCTCGTCTCCTCCCCTCCCGGGCCGGGCAGGGGGCGGGGGCGGGCGCGGGGCGGGGCGGGCGCCGCCGTCATGTGCCCCCGGAGCCGGTCCGCCCCCACTTTCTCTCTCCGGTCCCCCAACTCGGTCCCGTCCCCAACTCAGCCCTAACTTTTTCCTCCCTTGTCCCAACTCTTCCTGAGCCTGAGACTTAGCTCAGGGTCCCCCTCTGGGTCCTGGGCTCGGGGATCCAACCCCAGTTCTTCAACGAACGCCCTTCCTGCTGGGATGGGGGGCGGTTTCCTAATCCATATTGCACCCTAAACGCCCCTTGGCCTAAGTTCTGGTCCCCTGCGCAGGGAGAGAAACCCAGGAGGCCATGGACAAGGAGAGGGTAGATGGTGGGGCACAGTGCCACACTGCCACTGTGGACCCCTCCCTGCCCTGAGGGGCATGGGCCCGGGAATTCTGGGGTCCGGCCAATTACGAATCCCCACTCTATGCATTTACACAGTGCGTTCTTTAGCCTCAGGAAGTCTCTCCTTTCATCCCACCCAATCCTCTCCTGCTGCCATTGAAGACTTGCTGACCCCAGTCCAGGTGGTCCCTGGTCTGGGTCCCCTCCCCCCCTCCCCCCACCCCTCCCCGCCAGGCTTCCCGGCATCCCCACCCCCCATCTACCCAGGGCCTCTGGGAAACTCCCAGCTCCTGGAGTATCCCTGGGAGAGAGCCCCTCCCTGCATCCCTCCCGCCTTCCCTGCGAGCCGGCCTGTCCCACCTCATCCTCCGCGGACCTCCCCTCAACCGGGAGGAGGAACACCGAGGCATTGTTCACCAGGACGGGGCCCTGCCTTGGGGCCTGGCCCCGTGCCCAGGTGGGGGGCCGGGAACAAAACTCAGCGAAGGAGGGGCGGGGTGCCCTGTGCCGCCAAGCCAGCCTCCTTGGGCAGGCCCGGATGCCACTTTGCCCTCTCCAAGATGGGATGGGAGCCAGTGGCCCGCAGAACACCATCACCACCACCATGATGCCGAAGCAAGTTTCTACAGCCTGAGGACCCTTCCCAGACCTGTGTGGGCACTGCTTTGGGAGACAGGTTTCCTCCCACCCACCTGCAATATTTCCAAAGCCATATAATTGGGGCCGGGCGGGGGGCAGATTCTTCATAACCCACGTCCTGGGCAATAAGACTAAAGCTGGGATGGGGGGTACCCAGCGGGAGGGCCCAGGCAGAAGACTGGAGGGGCTGGTTGGATGCCTGTGGGTCACCTTGCTCCCCCAGAATTCTTCCAGGATCCCTCATTTCCCCAGTTCAGCTCAACAGGTTCCTCACTTTGGATCTCGGTGGGACTGGGAAGAGAGGGGCAGAAGCCACACCTAGCTACTATCCCATGGGGCCCAGCCCTGGGGGCTCCCGGGTCTTTCTTCTCTGTGGGGCCCAAGGGGCAGGCTGGCCCAGGCTGCAGGATCTGGCAGGTTGGGGCAGGAGGGGGCAGAGCCGCCTGTGGGGCCCCAGGGGAAGATTTGGGGTGGCACAGAATTCCCCGACTCAGGGCGGGGCCCTGAGGGGGTGGGGCACTCACCACAGGACCTCCTGAGCAGCTACAAACAGGGGAATGGAGTTCCCAGGGTCCAGGGTCTTACTGTGGACACATTCGTGCACAGGCGTGCTTGCATACACACACACACACACAACCCATTCTAGAAGTATAAAGTGACCAAATTACAATAGGGCACTTCCTCCATGCCACCTCTCCAGAACACTCCCTTTATGCCCTGGGACAAGGTCTCCATCGAGAACCATCCTCCTGTTCTTATTAGTCCAATCAGGCATGTATGTGGGGGAAATGCCTCCTCCAGGCTGGCCTCCAGGGATAACTATGCCAACTGCGCCTTCTGCCGTTACCCTGCATGTGGTTTGGGCCACAGCAGCTCAGCATCCCTCAGCCCAAACTTGGGAGGGTCCTCCCAGTGTCCTCAGCCCTCCATCTGGATTCTGAACATTTGCCCCCCACCAACCCCCTCCACCCTGGTCCTAAGCTGGCCAATTTACCCAGGGACAGCAGCCAAGAGGGATCAGAGCTCTCCAAACCGGCCAACTGATTCTTTGTAATGATGGGGACGGGTGAGAGGACAGGGCCAGGGTGAGACCAGGCCAAGCGGTCAAGTGGCACAGGGCATACACACACACCCATTTGTTCATTCTTCAAACATTCATTGAGTGCCTGCTGGGTGCCAGGTGCTGTTCTGGGCACTGGGGACATAGCAGAGAACAAGCCAGAAAAAAAAACCCTGCCCTCATGGAGTCCACATCAATGGGGGAAATACAGGCAGTAAACAGGTATAAAGATATAGAATGTGTTGGGTGGTATGTATTAGGGGAGACTAGAAGGGGGCTAAGAAGATGAGGGGAGGGGGCTTCGCGGGTGCACTAGTAGTGAAGAACCTGCCTGCCAATGCAGGAGATATAAGAGACGCAGGTTGGATCCGTGGGTTGCAAAGATCCCCTAGAGGAGAAAATGGCAACCCACCCATTCCAGTATTCTTGCCTGGAGAATCCCATGAACAGAGGAGGCTGGTGGGCTACAGTTCATAGGGTCGCAAAGGGTCTGACACAATTGAAACGACTTAGTATGCAGGGAGATGAGGAGTGAGGGGTTGGGGGCCACGTCAAGAAAGGCTACTCTGAGGAGGAGGAGGTGACATTTGAACAAAGATTGTAAGAGGTGGGGAGAAGCCGCACAGACAGCTAGAGGAAGAGTTTCAGTAGAGAGGGAACAGCCAGTACAAAGGCCCTGAGGCAGGAAGTTCCTGGCATATTTGAGAAACAGCAAGGAACCAGTGTGATAGAGTGGGGAGGGGAGCAGAGAGGCAGAACGGAGTTTCCAATTCTTGCTCCCGAATTCCTAGCTGAATAACTTTTGCTAAGTGATCACACCTCTGAGCTTCAGTTTCTTCATTCATGGAATGGACCTGAACATTTTTAGGGTTAGGAAATTGAGATGAGCTGCGCTTTGTCCCAGCCCCGGGCTTGAGGCAGGGTAGCGGCTGGACAAGCGTTAAGGACATAGGTACACCACTTTACGTAGCCATTCAGACCTGGGATGGGGAGGATGGGTCAAGGGACCCTGATGGACTCAGTCGCCCTGTAGGTCACCCTGGCTCATATGCAGGGCCGCCTGCCGGGCCCCATGGCAACGCGGCACACAGAGACATCAAACAGGCCCTGCCGAGGAAGTCCCACGTCACTGTGGTTAGGGTGGCTCCTCCCAGCCCAGCCCCCGGCTGGTGCTGCACTCCTCCTTGCCAGTCAGGGCCCCTACCTCCTGTCACCCTGGTGACAGGCTGTGTTATGGACTGAGCTGGGATCCCACCACCTGCCCCCTCACTGGGGCACTAGTCACTCCCCACATCCGGAGGACATTATGCAGTGGCCCCAGTTCACTGCCACTAACCCTTTCATTCAACCGCCCCAAATTGACATTGGGAGCAGCAGGAAAGCTCTGGTCAATCCACCTACAGTTCAGAGGGCCAGAGAGGCCCCAGGGACCTATGGGGTCCCCCAGCCGGGGGCCTGAAATCCCTAGGGCAGGGTCCATCGGGGTACCTGCCAGCTCCTGGGGCAGGGGAGGGGTGAGTCAGATAGGAATAGCCCCCCAGGGCTAGCCCAGCCCCCACCCGGGAACTGATTCACCACCTACCCAGCACCAGATGACATCAGGGTCTGGCGGGCCACCCTCACTTGGAACCAGGCCAAAATGGGGGTGCCCCAGAGGTGTCACAGAAGGCTGCCTTCTCCCCTCTGACTGGGGCCTGGCAGGCGCAGGGTTAAGGAGGGGCCCTCCTGGGGGTCTCCCCCCATCCACCCCCCCTTTTCCCGGGGATTTCGGGCCCCAGCCCCTCTGACGTCACTGGGGGTTGCTATGGCAACTGCCCGAAGTTCCCAAATAAAATTACCGCGGGCGGGTTAAGTTTCCTAGGAGGCAGCAGACGGGTAAACAATGGCGGTGGCAGGCGGGGCCGGCGAGGGGCTGTCTCCCCCTCCCACTCCTCATTCGCTGGGACAAGGGGGGGGGGTCCCCAGGGCGAGGAGGAGGGTCCCCTCCCCGACCGGGTCCCGAGAGCCCACGAGCACCCGGGGCACTGGCGCACAGACGCGGGACAGCGGGGCCACCGCCGAGATGAGCAAGGGGGACCTCAGAAGGGAGGCTGGGGCAGCGGGGAACAAAGGAGGGACCTGAGGCCTGGGCTCCGCCCTCTGCACACCCTGCCTGCCCCCCCCCCAACCCCCAGCCGGCCGCCAGTCCAGCTGTGGCTGCTCCCAGCTGCCTGGCTCCCCACATCTGGCGGGCTGCGCGCTCACTTCCTGTCGCCCTGGCTGCCTGGAGGGAGGTAAAAATAACCCTCCCCCTCCCCCTGCCGGCGGGCGCAGACGGCGGATCCTCCTGGCTTGGAGGAGGCCGAGGCCGAGGCCGAGCCGCAGCGGGGGAGAGGAGCCCCCCTGAGGCCGACTCCCGTCCCTCCCACTGCCTCGGTGTCCTGGGAGGAGGGGCGCAAAGGAGGTGGCACAGATCCCAGGCTGCAAAAGAGGGCTGAGGAGTCTATTGCCTTAAGAAGGCCCTCACCTGGGCCACCAAGAAACCGAGGAAACCCTGGCTTCTGAGTCCCATCCCCTACCCCATTACAAGTCACCTCTATTCCCCCGCAGAACTGTAAGCAACATGCTTAGGTTCCAACTGGGGGCCTCCCACTTATTAACTGTATAGATATGTTCAGTTCAGTTCAGTCCAGTTGCTCAGTCGTGTCTGACTCTTTGCGACCCCATGGACTGTAGCCTATCAGGCTCCTCTGTCCATGGAATTTTCCAGGCAAAAGTACTGGAGTGGGTTGCCGTTTCCTCCTCCAACCCAACCATAGACGGAGAGAAAAAATAAAAACCTCTAGGCCTCGGTTTACCTGTCTGTAGAACAGGGATGATAGTAGTACCTACTTAGAAGGGTATTTGCTCCATCTTTGTTATATTATCATTTCCCCATGCCCAGAGTCCCCTAAGACCCTCAAGTACTCTTGCCAGATAAAATATAGGACACCCAGTAAATCTGATTTTCTTTGAATCATTTTATATCAGTATGTCCCATGCAATAGTTGGGCCATCTTTCTATGAAAAAAAAAATTTTTTTTTACTTGCTCTATAACTGAAAATCAAATCTAACTGGATCTCCTGTCTTTTTATTTGCTAAATCTGGCAACTGTATTTCTGAGCCATCATCATCTCTGGCATGAAAACACTCCAACTCTGGTCTCGCTTGTCTCCTTGCTTCCAGCCTTACTCCATCCATTCTCTAGAGAGAGCCAATTAAACCCAATCACATTTCCCTACCGTCCAATGTGAAAAGTTCCTCTGTGGTCCCCCTTGTCACCTACAAGACCTTGCTTGTCAGGTTCCCACCTTCTTTCCAACCTGCCTTTCACGCCCACTTGTCAACGGCCAACTTGTTGAGATCCTAGGTCACCACCCCCTCCAGGAACCCTTCCTCACCTCCTGCCATGACCCTCTGACTTACTCTGACTCTAAACACTTCTGTCTCCCCACTCAACCATTTGAATGATATAGTCAAGAAAACAAATGTTTCTTAAATGATGCCAAGGTAACCGGGGTTGGGGGTGGGGAATGTACCTGTCCACCCGGCCTCAGTGTTGTTACCTACTCTTTTCCCCACCCCATGGGATCTGGGCCCCAGGAATCCCCTCAAGCAGCTCCCTTAGGGGTCCTGTGGGCAGCTGGATGGCGGCTAGTATGGGTCCTAGGAGCCTAGAGTTAAGTGATGCTGGCTCTTGGGGGACTGTCTCCTGCCCTCAAGTAGCCTGGAAGCCTGGAAGGGCACCTGGCACAACCTTGCATCAACAGCCCCCAAGGAGCCCACCTGGCCCATCTAAGCTCCAGTGTGGACTCATAGCCTTGCTGGAAACTCCCACAGATATGACCGCCCCCAAGAGGAGGCATGCACCCCCCTGAGAGGAGCATAGAAGCCCAAGTCACCCTGCCTGGCTTCAAGCTCGGTGCCCTGCCTCCTCTGGCGAAGGATTGTGCCTCTCTGTGACTCAGTTTCCCCATGTGTCAAATGGGAATACTAGTGGACTGTCAGAGGGCTATTGTGAACATTAGGTAATGTCCATAGTGGTAAAGAATCTACCTGCCAATGCAGGAGATGCAAGAGACACCAGTTCCATCCCTGGGTCAGGAAGATACCCTGGAGGAAGAAATGGCAATCTACTCCAGTATTCTTGCTTGGAAAATTCCACGGACAGAGGAGCCTGGAGGGCTATAGTCCATGGAATCACAAAAAGTCAGACACCGCTGAACGACTGAGCATGCGTGTAGAACACAGCTTGGAACATAGAACGTGCTCACTGTTAGCTACTCTGGGGACAGGGGGGATGGTGAAAAGTCAGAAGCCCTGATCACAGTCCTCCTGACCCCCACCCCCAGGTCAGCTCCCCAAATCCCTATAGGAAAATGGTTTCGACCTCCTGACAGTAGCTCTAACCTAACTTCTCAGGGTTGTCTCACCCCACAGAGAGTCCCTAGTGCCATCCCCTGGCTCTGGCATCGGCCTCCTGAGAACCAGAGACAGGTCTGCCTTGAGGACCCTCTGTTCTCCCCCATCCCCAATCCCGCTGCCAGTGAACCACAATCTCCTTCGCCCTCATCTCTGTATCAACCAGGACTGTAGACCTGATCTGAATTCCTAGTCTGAGTAAAGCCACCGGGTCCCGAAGCCTCTCACCGCTCCCACCCGGCTGGAGCCTCGAACCCGTGTCCTCGAGCGCAGACCCGGCGGGGAACCAGCGGCAGTTGCCCGGCAACGCGCTGTTTGTTGGCGCGGGGGGCGGGGCCGGCGCTCACGGTGACTCACAGCTGCGTGATGCTGGCGGGCGCGGCGCCCGGCAGCCTGGAGGGCGGCCCGGCCCAGGCTGGCCCCGGCGGCTGGAGGGGGCCGGGTGGCGGGGGCGCCCCAGCCTCCAAGTGGGCGCCCAAGGCGGGTTGGGAAGTGGCAGAACAAGCCCCGGCTGCCGACATCGGTTCGATTTTCTGGCCAGCCTCTCGCTCTCGGGTGTGACTTAGGCGCTCCTTGCCTCAGTCTGGTCATCAGTAAAATGGACGCGACATTACAAGCTGCAGTAACCCATTACTGGGCTACAGAGCAGCTGGGGTCATTACATATTTAGACTGTCGGGCATCACTTTGTGCTCTGACTCGGTTTGATCTTGTATCTTTGAGCAAACTTTATAATCTCACCGCGACTCAGTTACCCCATCTGTTAAAGTAGCAAGGACGTCTCACCTCTCCGGTGGTTTGAAGATTCCACGAATCAGTAGTGAGACAACAGCTGGCATGCCTCAGGGGTCTGCCCTCTGCCCCATCAAGGACCAGAGGGACTGTGGGAAGTTTTCTTCGTGGCCTGAACCATGTAGGGTGGGGAGTGTAAGCGCCCCTCGAAATAAGTGAGTGTGAATCACAGGCCCAGGGTACGGTGGCGTAAACCTGGCTGCTGGGGCCCCAATCCTGAAGTTGGCGCTGGCAGCACCTGCTGCAAGAGGGCAGGAGGGAGGCCTGAGCGTGAGTCACTGCCCAGCAATGAGGAGTGAGTCACGCAGGGCGTGGTCCCCCGGCAGCCCCCCCACCCCAGCGTCCCAGCCGCTCCCACAAAGGCCCTTTGAGAAAGTTCCCCACCCCCCTCCCCCAGACTCTGGGCCCTCTGGGGGAGATTGTGCTGTGGGGCCAAGGCCCTAGTGGGCTGCCCCCAGGACCCCCGCCTGGGCCGGGAAGGCGCCAGCCTGCTTCTGCAATGTCTGTGAAGAGTCACCGTGGGCAGCAGAGCGTCCCCAGAGAGGGGGCTTTTAGGTTGCCTGAGTCACTAGGGGGACAGTGAAGGGTCACATGCATACAGTGGGTAAAGTTGAGTCAGGCTGTCTGGTTGGGCGTGTGGGCCAGGGCCCTTGCAATCAGGCTTTGAAGGCATCATTCTTCCCACCCCGGGAGAGCCTGCAACTCAGGAAAGCCCATGACTTCTGGTAGAAAACAAGGGTTCTGGCGAAACATCTCGGCGTATCTCCCTGACTTTGCTAGCCGTCCACCTAGGCATCCTCTCCTTGCTGTCCCTCTGTTTTTTTTGGGCGGGTGGGGTGGGGTGGGGTGGGGTAGTGGGGGATAGGAGGGTGGGGTTTGGCCACATAGTGTGGCATCCAGGGTCTTAGTTCCCGGACCAGGGATCGAACCTGCCCCTCCTGCAGAAGAAGTGCGAAGTCTTAACCACTGAATGGCCAGGGAAGTCCCAGTTGTCCTTCTTAAGCTTGGTGTGGGAAGGACAGCAGGGCCCGGACTAGGCTGAGAGCAGAGATCCACTGAGGGCAAAATTTATGGGGACACCAAAACATTCAGCGTGTGGGTGCTCAGTTGCTCAGTTGTGTCCAACTCTTTGCGACCCCGTGGACTGTAGTCTGGCAGGCTCCTCTGTCCATGGGGATTCTCCAGGCAAGAGTACTGGAGTGGGTTGCTATGCCCTCCTCCAGAGGGTCTTCCCAACCCAGGGATTGAACACACGTCTCTTATGTCTCCTGCACTGACAAGCAGGTTCTTTACCAGTAGTGCCACCTACGTACTAAAACATCAAGATTAAGTATTTTTTATAACAACTTTGTTGAGCTAAAATTCATGTACCATGCAATTGACCTTTTTTATGTACAATTTTTATTATTTTTTTGGCCACAATGCTTGGTTTGCAGGATCTTTGTTCCCCAATCAGAGATTGAACCCAGTGGAAGCATGGAGTCCCAAACCACTGATCGGCCAGAGCAGCCCCCAGTGAGTCTATTTAAGTAATTCAATGTTTTTAGTATGTGCATAGAATTGTGTAAGCTTCACATTTTCATTAACCCCCCAAAGAAACTCAGTACCCATATGCGATCACCCCCCAGATGCTCCCATCTCCCCCACCCCCTGTACCCCTACACTCCTTTCTGTCTATATATGAATGGACTCATACACTGTGACTTAATCACTAGCTTCATTCACTTTTCAAGATGTGTTCAAGTTGTGGCATGTATTGCAACTTCATTCCTATTGATTGCCAAATCATATGTGGTATAGATACGCCACATTTTTAAAAACCCATTCACCAGTTAATGGACATTTGGGTGTTTTTTGCTTTTTAGCAAAAACAAGAATAATGTTGCTATGAACATTTGTGTACACACTTTTGTGTGGGAAATCAAATAATAGACAGGGTTTGATAGGGTGGGGATTAGGGAAATGTGAGTGAGGTGAGTCATCAGAGGGCAAAATTGAGTCCTGTCTAGATTTGTGCTGTACCAGTGAGGTTGTCACTTGTCCCTTGGCTACTGGGCAGCTGAAACCTGGCTATTCCAGACTGAGACATGTTGTAAATATAAAGCTTGTTTTCAAGAATGTGAAATATCTCAAGAATTTTTGAAAAATCTTGATTACATGTTGAAACCATGCTATTTTGGATATGTCAGGTTAAATTGCATATATTATCAACATTCGTTTCACCTGTTTCCTTTTACTTTTTGAAATGAGGCTACTAGGGGACTTTTCTGGTGGTCTAGCAGCCAAGATTCTGAGCTTTCACTGCACGGGATGCTGGTTCGATACCAGGTCGGGGAACTAAGATGTCACATGCCACTCACTGTGGCCATAAGACTACCCCCCCCCCCGCCCCGCAAAGCAAAAACAAGCAAACCTGTAATGGGGCTACTGAAAAACTGCTTTATTACACACGTGGCAGCTCACGCATGTGGCTCTGTTGTTTCACTGTTTAGTCGCTAAGTCGTGTCTGACTCCTTTGCAACCCCATAGACAGTAGCCCACCAGGTTCTTCTGTCACTGGGATTTCCCAGGCTCAAGAGTGGTTTGCTATTTCCTCCTCCAGGGGATCTTCCCAAGGTTTGACCCAGGGATCAAACCCAAATCTCCTGCATTGGCAGGTGGAGTCTTTACTGCTGAACCACCAGGGAAGCCCATTCGTGACTTTAAAAGTATACAGCACTTTTGTTGGAGAGTGCTGGGCTTGTTGCCTGTTTCTTTCTCTTCCTTACTTCTCAAGGGGGTGCCAGATCACACTAAGTGGTGAGTCAGCCCAATGCTCCCAGTCACCTCTGTCCTCGACCTCTGTACAGAATCTGTCACCTTTGGGGAGCTCCCTTGCAGCCCAGTGGTTAGGACTCCATGCTTCCACCGCAGGGGGCACGGGTTGGCTCCCAGGTCAGGGCACTAATATCCCACATGACGCACGGTGTGGCAAAAAAAAAAACACACAAAAGAATCTGTTACCTTTGCCTACTTCCTCCTTGGCCGCAGGACACTACATTCTCCTGGTGGCCTTTCTCCTCCTCCTCCTCAGTCTTTTGAAATGCCTCTCAAACGCTCTCTTCCCCAGGCATAGCTTTGGTCACCACGTGTCAATGACCTTCCTCTCCAATCTTCTCCTCGAGGGGGCCCTCAGGTGTCTCTGACTCCGTCTGCTCATCCTTCCTCCGTGGTTCCTCGGTCCCCACACTTGGTCCACCCCTGAGACCTGTCTGCCTCCTGAAGCTGCCTGTTTCCACCTGTTCCCCGGGGCCTCCGTCCTAATTCAAGCCAGTGGACAGCCAGCCACACGGGTCTCCCCATTGGCCCTCTGCTTCCACTCATGTCCTTGTTGCTGTGTGCTTGCCCTGGTGGACCTGCTGATCACCTCCCACTAAATCTGCTATACCATGATTTCAGACAATGGTTACACAACTTGTATGCGTATGTCAAAACTCAGAGAACCATGTAAAGGCAGAATTTTACTCTATGTAAATAATACGTCAATATATTTAACTAAAAATAGAAACCCAGACTTCCCTGGTGATCCAAAGATAAAGAATCTGCCTGCAAATGCAGGGGACACGAGTTCAGTCCCTGATCAGGGAGTATTCCACATGCTGCAGGGCAACTAAGCCCGTCTGCCAAAACTGAAGACCATGTGCCCTAGAACCCAGGCTCTGTAAAAAGAGAAGTCACTGCAATGAGAAGCTCCAGCACTGCAGCTGGAGGGCAGCCCCCACTCACCACAGCTGCAGAAAGCCCACGCACAGCAATGGAGACCCAGCACAGCCATAAAAAATAAAATTTAAAAAAACCTTCCAAATCTTCCCACCCTATACTTATATCCAAACCCCTCATTGACCACCAAAGCCCTGCATGACCTCACCCCCTCCAGAAGCCTTCCCTGATTGCACCTCATCCTCCAGACTGACCCCACACCTCCCCAACACTCCCTTATCCTTCTGGCTTTCAGCACTGAAAAGTCTTCATTGCAGTTGGCTAGCTACGTGACTGTCTGCCCCACCTCACAGTGGCAGGCAGGTGCGTGCCACGTCATTTTGTTCTCCAACATGTCAGAAATGTAGTGATCATCAATACATCCAGACAACAGTCTGAGACTCTCCTCTGAGTGCTCCAACATATAATGTTCCATGGCGATAGGGTGGACTTCCCTGGTAGTACAGTGGCTAAGAATCCACTTTGCAATGCAAGAAACATGGGTTCGATCCCTGGAAGATTCCACATGCTATGGGGCAACTAAGCCCACGTGCCACAACAAATGAGCTTGAGCTCCAGTAGCCCTTGAGCCACAACTACTGAGACCACGTGCTGCAACTACTGAAGCCTGTGCACCTAGAGCCTGTCCTCGGCAACAAGAGAAGCCACTGCAACGAGAGGCCCACACACCGCCCACCACAAAGAGTAGCCCTACTTGCCGCAGCTAGTGAAAGCCTGCGAGTAGCAATGAAGACACAGCGCAACCAAAAAATAAAAAATAGAGTGATGAAAAAAAGAACAAGATAAAGCAAGGGGGTGGGATTTTAACGAGGGGCATCTGGGAAGGTCTCACTGAGGTCATGATATTTAAGTAGAGGCCTGAAGGAAATGAGGGCAGCAGCCTTGTGGGTACCTGGGGGAAGAGAGTCCTGAGCAGAGGGAATGGCCAGTGCAAAGGTCCTGAGGAGGCTGGACAATACCCTGTGTGTTTGTGCAACAGTGAGGAGGCCCATGTGGCTGGAGCAGAGGGAATGAGGGAAGGAGGAGAGGAGGTGAGGCAGGGAGGGGACAAGAAAGATATAGTGTGCAGGGCTGTGGGGAGGACTTGGGCTTTTGGTATGAATGAAATGGGAGCCATGGAAAGTTTTGAGCAGAGAAGGGACTAAGGCGCTCACTGGTGCCGTTGGGCCATGGTAGGACAGACTGTGTGAGGTTGGAGCACTGGGAGAAGAAGGAGGTGGCAACTTTGTGGGTCCAGGGGAGAGATTACGGTGGGGTGGTCCTGGGTGGGAGCTCTGGAGAGGGTAGGATGCCTTTAGAAGAGACAGTAACTGAGCTTGTTAATGGATTGCATTTGTTAAGAAGGGTTTTGGCCGGAGCAGCTGGAAGAATGGAGCTGCCATTTCCGGAGACAGGGAACATGGCTGGAGAAGCCGGTTTGTGGTTGAGTGAACTAGCTCCCAGCCCAGGCCTCACATGGACCTGGAGAGTTGCTGCGCGGACTCCGGTGGGATGCGGAGGAATGTGTGTTCACAGCCTGAGCCTTGCCTAGGCACACATCTGGGCACATACGGACACCGCCCTAGACCCCCACAGCCCGGCAGACCCAGTCATGGCCACAACCTTGCAGGGGGGTCCTTGGGGACTGAGGCTCAGGGACTGATGGAGTTGAGAAGACCCTTCTGGTTGACACACCCACCAGGGCTACATCTGGGTCCCTGAGGCGACCCCCCCCCCAGGGGACAGGAGGTGACATGGGGTGGAAAATCTCTCAGGGAGAGGTTCAGGAAGGACCGCTGGCTGAGTCACAGCCGTGGGTCCCCTATGAGTCAGCACTGGCAGGGGCCCCAGAACTAGGGTCTGGGGTGGGGCAGGCAGTTCCCACGCCAGAAGGAACCAGGCGACTTGGGCACTGGGGCTTCCCCCTCTGCCCCTCCCATCCTGCAATGGGCTCCGAGGGATATTCAGAGGACTTTGGGGTAGGGGGTGGGACTAACCACTCGGCCAGGATCCAGGAGTCCTCTCTCCTGATCTGACCCAGCTCAGGAATGCCGAGGCTGCCCACCCAGTTTGTGTTGCAGCAAGAAGGAGCAGAGCTAGACCTTAAGAGGGACCCCGTGCCAGTAAGACACTGCTTGGGACATCGGTTCTAGAAGGCTTTATTTAAGAAAAGTTTGTTTCTGCCGGGGCCCCTGCATTTTGGCAGTAGCGATTCCAGCCTGGGGGGCGCGGGGGGGGGCGGTCTATGCAGAGTCCTCCGCGGCTAGGGCGAAGAGGGAATTGAGAGCCAGCGAGCTCCCGCAGCCGGAGGGCTCTGGAGTCTGCTGCCCCCTGCTGCTGGCTTTGGGAAGTTCAGCGGGCTGAGTGCTTCTTCAAAAGGATCCTGGGAGATGGGGAAAGACCTTGCACGGAATCCGAGCTCTGCCGCCTACAGACTGTGCCTCACTGGGCAAACAGCAGTCCCTCTCTGGTCCTCAGTTGCCCGTATGTAAAAATCACAATATTCACTTCATGGGCTTGCTGGGAAGAGTCTGCGATAACTGGGATTGAATGAAAGTATTATTTCAATGCAACCTTTTTCCGTTAGAATGGGGAGGGTACATATGGGACATCCACAAAGCTGTCTCTACCTACTGAGGCCCAATTACTGTTTACTCACATTCTCTTCCTTCTCCTCCAGGGAATTAGTCCCTATTTGCAGGGAAGTCGGGTACAGAGTAGGGCTGAACCCCAAAGGCCTCTGAGGGACTCCCAAGGGAATATCCACCCTCCTGGGCCTGCTGGAGCTTGGCTTTCTGGGCTGAGACCTGAGGAAAGAAGGCAGGTGTGGGAAAAGGAGACTTATCAAGGAGAAACTGAGGCAGGACATTGAGGGGGCTGAAGGGGAGGGCCATTGCCTGGTGGAGCAGGGCCCTGGCCCCACAAGGGTTAAGGCCTGCGTTTTGGGGAGGTGAGGGGCTCGAAGGTTTCCTTTACCCCATCTTAGACTGGAGCAAGGAAGAAATACACAGAATGAGAAACTGGTCAGCTGTCCTGGCCTATGAAGTCCAGCTGGCACCACAGACTGCCCTGAGGTGACCTCTTTCTGCCAGTCGAGGAGGCCACGGCAGGCCAGCATTGTGTGTATTGATGGGAAGTATAAGAGGGGACCTGTGTGCAAATTCCTGGAGGGATCCTCCATCAGTGTACTGTTGCTGCTGTGTGTGCCCATGTACCTCGTGTGTGTGTGTGTAACCATGGGGGCTCCACGTAAGCATCTCGGGGGAATCAGGGGAGCCCCACCCCATGCACAGCTTCTGAGTCCCTCTCCTGTATGTGACCTCTGTACCTGGCCTGTCTGTGTATTTACACTGGATGGTCCCAGGTACACATGGCCCCAAGCATCCCTGCATTTTGTGTGTCTTTATGGATCCTGTGGGCTTCCCGGGTGGCACCAGTGGTGAAGAACTCGCCTGCCAATGCAGAGATAGAAGAGATGCAGGTGTGATCCCATGGTTGGGAAGATCCTCTGGAGGAGGGCACGGCAACCCACTCCAGTATTCTTGTCTGGAGAATCCCAAGGACAGAGGAGACTGGCAGGCTATGGTCCACAGGGTCACGCTTCAGAGAGACACGACTGAAGCAACTCAGCACGCACGCGTGGACCCTGCAACCCTAGGACCTGCCCGGGGAAGGGGGGACTTTGTGGGTATGTGTGTTGGTTCTGTGAATTCCTGTGTGGCAGGAATTGTGCATATATTTATGCCCAGTTTGTACAAGAGGGATTGTGCATATATTTGTTTCTCTGTGAACTTTGTGTGTCTGTGTGTACCCCTGAGATTGTATACCTGACGTGTCTTGTGGGTGTATTTCTGTTCTGTGTATACATCCATGTGTGCTGAACTGTTGTGTGTCAGGGTGTTCCCATGGCTGTGCACTTGATGAGTGGGGAGGTGTGTGGGTTCTGTTTACACTGGTGTCTGTGTACCTTGTGTGAGCCCCTGGGCGTGTGTATGTGTGTGTTTTGGGGCCATTCCTGTGAGTCTGTCTATTTCTGTGCCTATATTGTCTGTGTACGCCCCTGGGATTCTCTGTGTGCTCTACTTCGGTTCTGAAGACATTCTTCTTGCCCCTTGGATGTGGTGCGAGTCCTATCCTGCATGTCTCTGTGTGGCCCCAGGTGTCCCTACGTGTGTAGTGGGTTTTATGAACAAGGTGAGGCGGGTGCCCCTGCGTCCTACCATTTCCTCCGGTGGGTTTGTGTCTGGAAGTCCCTTGCACACCCTTCCCTGTGTTTGTGGTCCGCGTGCCTTTGTGCGCGTCTGCTCCCCGTGCGCCTTTGAGGTCTGCGTGCATCTGGGCTCCAGCGTGTGCCCGCTCGCGCCCCCGTGTCCCCGTGTCCCCTGCGCGGAGCCCGGGAGCTGCGTCCTGGAGTCCCGTGGGCATCCCCGCTTGCATCCTGGTGCGCCTGGCGGGAGGCCTCGGGGCGCACACGGCCGCGGCTGGACCCACCGCCCGGCAGGAGCGGGGAGGTGGGAGGGGGCGGTGGCGGCGGGGAGCGCGGGCACGTCACCGAGACAGACAGGCGGGCGAGCGGGTGGGAGGCGGCGGCCGCGGGTTCGAGCCGGCGCCGGAGCCCCGCGGTCCCCTCCCCCTGCCCGCGGCCTGGGGAGCCCCCGCCCAGCCCCAGAGCCGCCAAAATGCAATTTCCCGTGCCGGCGCCTCGCGGCTCGGGGGGCTTTTCCGGGCGGGTTTTGGACAGAAGAGGGGGAAACAAGGCGGCGGCCCCAAAACGAGGTGAGCGCGGGCGCCGGGCGGGCCCGGGGCGCGAGCGGGGCGGGGGCCGCCCGCGGGGAGGGGGCGCGGCGGGGCGGGGCGGCAGCGGGACCCGCCGCAGCCCCCTCGCGCACCTGCTCGCGGCCGGGGGGGCGGGCGCCCCGGCCTCTGCAGCCCGGCCCTCCATTGTTGCGGCGGCTGGGGAAGGGGGGCGGGGAGGCCCTGGCGGCTTCTCTGTGTCTCGCCTTCCCCGAGAGGGGCCCCCGGAGGACCAGACCCCCCCTCCACAGGGGACGGACCCAGAAGTCCCAGGCCAGCCGGGGGCCGCCGGGGGGAGGGCGGGCCGAGATGCCCCTGCGGGGCGGGGACGCAGGCTGAGGGTCGGAGGGGCATGGGTGCCGGGCCTCCTGACACCTGACCGTAGGAGGCCCCGAGGCCGGGCGGCGGCCAGCTTTGTTCTTGGGGGAGCAGGGCTGATGGGGCCTCGGATATCCCGGACCGGGAGAGGCTCCGAGCCGGCGCGCGCGTTCGAGAAGGCGCTCCCGGCCAAGTTCACGGGCGTGCAGGCCTGTGCGGGCCCTGCGGAGACGGATCCCGGCG
Organism: Capra hircus; assembly: GCF_001704415.2. Taxonomy (NCBI): domain Eukaryota; kingdom Metazoa; phylum Chordata; class Mammalia; order Artiodactyla; family Bovidae; genus Capra; species Capra hircus. Next base: position 97,204,431 of record NC_030814.1, on the reverse strand, counting down.
GGGGCTTCCCGCTCGGGCCTGGCTGCGGTGGCGGGCCAGGGGCGACAGCGGCGCCGCCTGCCGGAGCCCCGGGGCCCTCCGCAGCCACCCCCCCGCCGCTGCCCCCGCTTGTCATTACCGCCGGCTGCAGAGTATTTACCGGGGCCAAGGTTTGCTAACAGGAACACGCCCTCAAAAAGTGGCCGTAAAAAGGAAAAATTGGCCGGGAATCCCACTGCTGGGGAACCCTTTTAAAGCGACAAGGCGCCTTTCACAGGGACCTCGCCCTGGAGGACATGCATTGGGGGCGGGGGGAGGGGACGGAGAAGACCCCTCATTGGCTAATGGGATCTGAAATGTACCCCGCATCCCACTACATTTCAGTTCCATCTCCTTTCCCACCGATTCTCCACCTCCCTGGACTGCTCACAGATACACTTACAGAGTCACAATCAGATGAAGACCCCAAATCTACACCCTATACTCCCGCATAAATCATCCCCATTGTTACTCACATCACCTGCCAGAACGCTGATGCACACACACAGTCACCCATCATAACACTGCCACGTGGGCACACATCACCCACAATGACAGGAACACTCAGGGCTGACACCTGGGAAAACGTTGCCACAGAGAAACGAAGCTGCCACCGACTGTGGTAGACATATCCTTGCACATAACACTGACACACACACATAGCTTTCTATTGCACACACAGACACTCCTATGCTCACTGTCCCATGGGCACCCACAGGCTGTCATCAGAGTAATCTGACAACCGAAGCTAGGTAAATGCCCCAACACAGGGACAGGGGGACACCATTATCCTCAAGTACTTGGACATGCACACATAGGTCTCCGTGTGCCTGCCCAGGCAAGGACACAGCCAGTCACCCAGGCAAACTCACACACACACACAGAAGGTAAAGGCCTGCACAGATGATGGACATTTTGACATCAGGTTACAGTAATCTTAATCTACACACATACAGTTAAACTGACCCTCCTAGACAACCGTTGTAACACTGTCTCCCACAGACAGATATGAACAGTCCAATAGTACCTACACCCATAGTCACCCACCCTGACACTTGATTATACCCTTAGACACCCCTGGGACTTCCCTGGTGCTCCTGTGGCTAAGAATCCATGCTTCCAATGCAGGGGGACCTGGGTTCAATCCCGGGTCAGGGAAATAGATCCCACACGCTAAAACGAAAGATCCTGCAACAAAGACTGAAAATCCCACATGTCACAACTAAGATCCGGCGCAGCCAAAAAAAAAACCACTGACCCACAGACACAGTAACACGTTTGCAGTGAAAATGACATACAGGAAAAGGACATAGAGACATGCAGAAATCCACAGTCACCTGAATGCCCACAAATCCAGCACTTGTCTATTGAGCATCTGTTATGTACCAGGGATTGTTCTCTACTGGGGTTATAAGAGATGAAGATCCCTATCCTCCTGGAGCTGAATTTTTAGTGAGGAGGGGTCAGGGGGCACCATCATCAGCTGACACAGACCACAGTCACCTACAATAACACCGACAGACACCAGACACCCATGTGCACCAGCTTACACATCGACCTGCAGTTACCCACAATCACACTGACATCCACACACAAGCCCATGGGAGTGCCAACACACACCACTGGCGTAGAGACAGCCAGCCCCCCATTATGGCACATGCCTGCCTGAACTAACGGACACCCACAGACCCCCTAAAATAGCCCGCCAAAGTAGCTTTTGGACCCTCAAGCCCATCACAGCCCCCAAGTAACAGGCCCACAGGCAGTTGCTGCCTACATTTTTGCAGATGGGGCCCATCCTGACCCAGACCCAGGGTCACTCTGCACTACAAGCCTTGGTAGAAGTGTCTGAATTTCTCATTAGCCTGTCCCAGGCCCCTCCACAGCCCCCAACCCCAACTCCAGGGAGGCTTCTCGCCTCCCCCAGCCCTGGCCCCACATCTGGTGGGCTTGAGAAGGAAACTCAGGTTCCTGGCTAAACTAGCTGCCCTCAGGGTCCTGAGCAGGACAGACAAGCCTCTTGTCTGAGGACGTGGAGTCAAAAGCCTGAGCAGCCAGCTAGTGGAGAGGAAGCCTGGGGAGGGCGGGGTGGCAACCTGAGAGGCCGTGTAGGTAGGCATCATGGAAATGAGGGGCCCCCTGCCTGCCAGTCTAGACAGCCTGGGCCATCCACCAGACCCCACATGGGGACTCCTGTGCTCACTGCCACTGCACGTTCCATAATGGGCTCTTTGTCTGCCAGGCTCTGAGTACCTCCTCCTCCGCGTGTTCCCCGCCCCCAGGTCCTGTGCACACACACACAAGCGCACAGACACAGGGACATATGTACACTGGGGCACAGGAGGGGCACACAAGCCACTAGATACCCCTGGAAGCCCTGCATCTCAAACCTTGTGCTCCTCCCCGCTCCCACCTCCACACCAGCACCTTGTTCTTCAACTTGACAGCAGAGCTGCCTCCACCCATTGCCTGCCCATCTGGCTCCACTGGGACCTCTCACCTCCGACCCCTGACCCCCCAGGCCCCATGCCAGCTGCTCTGCCTTCCTGAGCTTAGGATGAGGGTTGGGGTGGGGATAGGCTCTGGGTCAGCCTGGCTGCTGAAAGGCTGCCCAGACAGGCCCTCCCAGCTGCGGTGTTGGGTCCCAGGGATAAGGAGGAGAAAGAGGCAGGGCCCCTGGGTTGGGGATGGGAGGAGACGGCTCCCTGCCTCCCACCCTGCTGGGCTTCAAAGTCAGACTGGAGGCCCCTTCAGCCCTGGAGAAGGCCTCAGGACACTTGGCGGGAGGAACACTCAGCCGCCTGCTGAAAGGCCCCAGGTGCAGACAGAGAGAAGGAGACAGACCCAAGGCCGCCTTTCACCAAAGGGCAGCTCCAGACGTGGAGGGGACAGGCGGATGGACATAGGGGAGATCAGGTGGCAAGGGCCAGACACAGGTGACCCCAGACAGCCAGGGATAGGCGCACACAGCAGGGCTGGGGACCCAGACTGATACCAGCCTGCGAGGGGCACAGTCAGACCCAGACAGGAGGACCCAGACAGACAGCAAAGGCGGGAAGCCTATACCCACCAGGACAGACGAAGGAAGACAGTCAGACCCCAGGTTATGTCCGGACAGCCCCTCCCCATAGGGTGGGGCTGGGGGCTGCGGGCCTGGGGCACCTCTCTTTGATCCCAAGGCCCATCCTCTGGCCCCAGCCCTGCCTTCCTGAGTTGGGGAGACCCTTACTAGGACCTACCTGAAGTAGGTCAAAGTCAAAGCCCTCAGGGAAAGGAGCAGCGGGGTCCAGGGAGGCCCCCTCTCCCACCCCCAGCGCACTGTGGCCACGGTGCCTTTCCATTACCTGGCATTCTAACCTCTTGGTCGTTAAGAACCGCTGAGAGAGTTCTGGTCCAAACTCTCAGAACCTCACCTTCCTCATTGATAAAACCTCCCCTTCCTCATTGATAAAACCTCCCCTTCCTCATTGTATCCTAGTAACAGGGTGATTATGTAAAGCATCATTATTAGAATTACTGTCCTTGTTGTTATTACCCTGGCCTCCTAACCTACCCTCCTCTCCCAGCGTTCTGCTTGTTAGGACCACTGTCCTCCCTGCAGGTGATCGCCTCTCCCAACACGCGCCCTGAGAAAGGCCTGGATACCCTGTGCCTGAATGAGGGAGGGCTCTGCTGGGCGGGTGGATGGTCCTTGGGAGAGGAGGCTCCGCGCGGAGCTCCAAACGGGTGGGAACCGGACTCGTCCCGGGTGGGCGAGAGGGCGGGCTCTGGGCAACGCGATCCAGGTGGGGGGCGGGTCTTACGGGAGTCGGCCTCCGAGGGGGTCCCCGGCGGACCTTCGCGGAGTTGAGATCCCTGGGAACGACCTTGGGGACGCGTAGGGACGCGGTCTCTGGGGGTCTGGGAAAGAGGATTTGAGAGGCCCTAGAGGGCGGGGGCTCCCGGAGACAGCTGTAGATGGGAGGCCAGCGGGGGTGGGCTCAGAGGGCGAGGCCCCGGGGCTGGCCTTGGAGAAGCTGGGTGGGCTCTTGGAGGACAGGCTTAGGAGGCGTGTTTTATGGAGATTGATTTTGGGGGCGGGCTACACGGGAGTCTATCTGGGCGGGCTCTAGAGGGAGGGTCCTAGGGTTGTGCCATTTGGGGGTGGGCTCCGAGGGGGCGGGCCTTGGGTGTGGGACTGGAGTCGGTGGCTTGCGAGGGGCAGGTCTCTGGAGGCTGGCTCTAGGTGGGGGTCTCGAGGGTGGGGCTCCGAGCGCCGCGCTGCCTCTGGCCGCCTCCGCGGAAGGTCATTTTTGGGTTTACTCAAGCTCAGCACACCTGGGGGCTCTGGTTTGCCTTAAGTGTTACGACAAGCGGTTCATCCTTTGGGGCTGGGGCTCAGTGAAATGGAAGGGGACTGGAAATTTGAAGTCCAGGCCGTTCTCTGGCGAGGGGGTGGGTCCCAGACCTCCCAGACCCAGGGAGGTGGGGAGCAGCCTCCCCTGAGACTGCGCGTGGGGGCACCCTAGGGGGTGGGCGGCTAACTCTACAGCGGTCCCTGGAGGGAGGGACGGGACCGGGTTTGAGGGTGAAGAAATGGGGAAGGGCAGTAACGGGGCAACCCTCGCGTGGTTATGCGCTTGGGCCCGGGTCTGATCCCGACAAGGGCCAAAGTTTGGAAGCCCGGGACCCCCTGCGATCCTCTAGCTTCGCCGGCAGTTGGACCCACAGGCGGGCTGGGCAGCGGCCCCACCTCGGGGCTCGAATTTGCAAAGTGCAGACTCTGACAACCCAACCCCCCCACCACCGTGGGTTGTTGTGATTATAAACCATTGTGTCCGGAACACGGTGAAGCTCACTGAAGGTATTACATTGTATTAAAATGACTTGTTTATCTCTCCGTTGCATCCATGCCCCCGGGGCCAGAACCACTTGGCCTCCAGACCTCTTGGGGCCACTCCGAATCCCTCCCCTGCCTCTCGCTAAGGGTGCCCTCTGGCCTGTTTGCCAAACTGACAATTGGAAGAAATATGCACCTTTGAGGGCCCTTTTGAGAATGCTTTGACTAAATGGGTTAGAAGCCCAGCGCCCACTGCTGCTATTTGCATAGCAAAGGTGACAGAAGTATCTGCTGTTACTATTACTTAGATTTATCTCCTTTTTCGGTGTCCTGGAGCAGGGAGTTGGCTCCTGCTGTTTTCTGACTTAATAGATTCTCTAAGTCTCTCATTGCCTTCCCCTCTCCTCCCTCACCCTACCCGGTTCCTTGACCCCCTCAACCTCCACTCCCCACCCCCAAGGAGTTGTCAAGGGTTTGGGGGAACATTCAACCTGTCGGTGAGTTTGGGCAGCTCAGGCAAACCATCGACCGTTGAGTGGACCCCGAGGCCTGGAACTGCCGTCCACCCACCCATCACGACCCCCAACTTTCAGATCTGGGGCAGGGGCAGGGGATCCCGAACACATCCCCTCCCTTAGGCCACAGCAAAGGTCACAATCAACATTCATTGTTGTCGGTGGGTTGTGACGGAGACCAGACCCACCGAGGGATGAATGTCACTGTGGCTGGGCCAGACACAGCCTCGGGGGAATGGGATGGAGGATACAACCCACCCCGGACTCCCCTCCTCCCGCCCCCCCAAACTGCTCAGCCAGAACCCGACCCTGACCCTGGCCTCTCACCCCTCGAGGAGGGCTGGTGTCTGCAATCCTTACAGACACAGGCTGGATTTGGGGGACTCAGTCCTGGAGGGCTGTGAACAGGAATTATAAGTTTAGGACTGGGCAGCTGAAAAACCTTTCTGAAAGGGATTAGGGGTCCCTGCTTCCAGAAGGCTCAGTGAAGCTTTCTTGAATGAATGAATGAGTGAATGACTGAGGTGTGTAGGTGGCACGTCACCTCTTCTCTGAGTTCCAGTCTTGGGCCCTGCTTTCTCACCCTCCTTACCTGGTACCTGCAGACCCCTCCTTTACCTTCAGTCGCCCACCTAGCCCCTGATGTCCGTTGATCACCTGCCAGTCTGTGTCCCACCTGGGTGACTCAGGGGCACACTGCATCCTCCTGAGATGGAGCACAGGTCTCATTTGAGAGGGCGATCAAGGTGCTGGCGAATGCTAGGGGTCTCCCCTCTGGCCCGTTAGCCCCACCTGTGCCTGTGCTCTCTTCTTCCCCATAATTCTCAGTCTCAAACCCTTTTCCACCCCAGGACCAGGAGAGACTGACCCCACAACACCTAAGGCTCCTGTAACTGGTGGGGGAGGCAGGCTTTGTGTTTGTCTTTGTGAATAACCTCAGGGCAGATGGCTTCAAACCCCAGTTTGTTCATCAGTTAAAAGGAGGTTCCACTGACAAGGGGTGTGAAAGCTCCCTGAGGGTGACCAGAGCCAGGGGCCTTGGTCCTGTCCCCCCCACCCCATAAGTCAGGCCCATCCTCCTTCCAAAGACAGCTGGAACATCAGCAGCTCCCCCTCCCCCTCCCCCAGTCCAGGAGAAGGAAGAAAGAAGTTACTAAGTTACTGGCTACAGCAATGCTAGTCTTTGGGGTGGGGCTTCCAATGCCCCCACCTGCATCACTCTGGTTCTCTAGGAGGCTTAGACAAGGGTAGCCCTCTCAATGCCCTCTGGGTGGGGTGTGTGGCTGCTTATTGCTGGTGCTCCCTGCAGCCTGTGTCTTGTCACGCCCCCTCACCCCTGGCCTACCCAGAGGCCATGCAGCCCCGTGGCAGGTGCATTTCTGGGGGAGCTGCAGCAAGCCCCCTGTGATGATAGGGAACCTCCTACAGCCTGCTCCTCCCTCTTCACACCCCCTTGGAGTATAAGGAGGGAACTGACAGCCCAGACTCCTCTGCTCCAGAGAGGGAAGGGAAGGGAGAGGAGGCAGGGGTAGAGAGACCAGCTTGGAGGCGGCTGGGTTTCTCCTCTCTTCTGCCCCTCCGCCTGGCACACGGGGCCCAGCCATGGGGACCTTCAACCTGTGGACAGACTACTTGGGTTTGGCACGGCTGGTGGGGGCTCAGCGTGAGGAGGACGAGCCGGAGACCAGGCTGGACCGCCAGCCAGAAGCAGCGCCAGAACCGGGGGGTCAGCGACCCAGCCCTGAATCCTCACCAGCTCCCGAACGCCTGTGCTCTTTCTGCAAACACAACGGCGAGTCCCGGGCCATCTACCAGTCCCACGTGCTCAAGGATGAAGCGGGCCGGGTGCTGTGCCCCATCCTCCGCGACTACGTGTGCCCCCAGTGCGGGGCCACCCGCGAGCGCGCCCACACCCGCCGCTTCTGCCCGCTCACCGGCCAGGGCTACACCTCGGTCTACAGCTACACCACCCGGAACTCGGCTGGCAAGAAGCTGGTCCGCTCGGACAAGGCGAGGACGCAGGACACTGGACACGGATCGCGCCGAGGAGGAGGCGGCGGAGGAGGTGCCTGTGCAGGTGGCTGGGGGGACTCGCTGCACAGGGGGTTCTGCCCTGGGCTGACTTAGAGCCTTTGAGAAGTGGGTTAACCCCTGGGCTGACCCACTTCAGAGGGTTGGGTGGGGGACAGAATCCATACATAATAGAAGCTTAGAACTGTGTTCTAGAACTGTTGCCCCAGTGGGTAAGCTAGGGCTGGGGTTCCCTGTGTGGCCTTGGGCAAGACACTCTCCTTCTCTGGGCCCATAGAGGGAACGTTTTTTTCAGGTGGAGGGTGATCTTAGCAGGGAGGCCGTGGGGACTAGTGATGGGGTCTGGCAACAGGTACAGCAGGGGCTGCAATCTTGTGCGGAATGTAGGCGCCATGTGACCAGAGGGAAACAACCTCACTTGTCCACTCATTCGCCAGGTGGTTTGTGAGGCTTGTCCTGTGCCAAGCACTGGCTGGGCTTGGCCCTCAGTGGTAGATAGGAGAGTTATAACAGAAACGGGAGTCTAAAGGGAGCACCCGAGCTAGACAAAGCGGTCCAGGAGGGCTTCCTGGAGGAAGTGACTCCTGGAAACCTCATTCAGTTTGGTGAAGTGCTGAAGGGAGTCTGGGCACTGGGGCTCATTAGGGAACTTGGTCAAATTCTGTGCGTCTGGGATGGGAGTATGCGTGCACGTAGGGTGGAGGGGAAGGTGTCAGAAATTTCGGGGAAAGGCTCCTTGCTGATCGCCTTGAAGAGTTTGGACTTGGGTACTAGGGAGCTGAGAAAGAGACAAGAGCAGGTCTGTGTGTTAGACTGTGCCTGTGTTAGACCTTGGCTAATGGGTTGGGCTGTGGGGGTGGATTCGAGGGGGTTGAAAGAAGTTGGTCCTCCAGGCAGAGGTATCCGAGTTGGCATCAGTTTGGAAGGAAAGAACCATGAGTTTGCTGTGTGGGGATCACCCCCGGAAGGGTGGCTGGAGGCTCCCTAAGGTCTAGACGCACAGCCACAGAGCGTTCCCTCCATCTTGCTCATCAAATTCGGATTCCAGTTATGCAGGTCTGCGTGAGGCCAGAGCATCTGTACTTCTAACTAGATCCCCTTGACCTCCGTAGCCGGCAGGGTGTGAGTAGCTAGGCTTACATATCAGCAGTTACTATTACAGACTCGAAAGACCTTCGCTTCTGCAGGTTCTTAAGAGAGAAATCCGTTTTAGCAACCTTGGGGAAGTCAGCCAACAGAGGGACCGGTTTGACCGGGCGGTACCCCAGTACTGCCTCTCTGATCAGACTGGGGGCCCCTCGGAAAGTCACCAGAAGGGAGGACCTCTTCCTATCCCGGCGGCTGTGCGGGGAACACGTTAGAAGGGTTGTGAGACTGCCCGCGGGAGAGGATAGTATTCCTGCGAGGTCTGACAAGGTACAACTGGGAGAGGGAGGAAGCGGAAGGGACACAGAGACGATGGTCTCAGAATCTTCCTTTTTCCCCTTAAGCCCTAGGGAACAGGAAAACTTGATTCCGTGGGGGTGGAATGGGGTCGGGGAGCCCTCACCGCGATATTGGCACGGAAAGGCTGCCTGAGGCTGTCCTCCCAGGAAACTTTCTGATTGTAACAAATCCGGGGTTCCCGGAGCCCTGCGGCCTCGAGGGGGCAGCGCGGCAGGACGGAGTTGGGAGTTTCCGTCGCTTTGTGTCTGGCTCTGGGTCCCAGCTGGGACTGCCCGGGGCTGGGAATAGCGCAGGGGTGCTAGTCCAGAAGGTGCCTGCAGGTGGCGCCAGAGCCCCGGCAGCTCTGCAGGTTGAGTCGGAACTTCCGGATCATCGAATCATCCCTATTACTAAATGCTTTTCTCCTCCCCCACCAACTCTGCTTTTAAAATCTAGGTTCCAAAGGTGCCAGGAAGTCTTCTGGAACTCCTCCCTCTTCCTGCTGCCCCTCTACTTCTGCCTAAGGAGACTGGCGCGGGCAGGATGACGCCTTCACCTGGGGATGGGGACCCAGCCGGGGTTTCAGGGAAGACCCACCCTCCGAGGATCCGCCCCTAGACGGTGCCTTCAGCCCGGGGACTTGGCAAAGGAGCCGGGTCTGGGACCACCGCCCAAAGCGCGCCCGACCCCGTCACTGAAGGGGGTGGTCCTCAGGCACCCCTGCCCTTCTTCCCCAGCGCTCGGCACCCAGTCAGCGCTCAATAAATGTTTATGAATGGATCAGCGTCATACGAAGCCGGGTCTTGGGACAAGGTATCGTGAACTGCGCCGCTGGGGCTGTCGCGTCCCTCAGCCTCCACATCTTACTCTGATCTCCGGTTTCCCCAACTGCTGTTTGGATTTCTTTTCGCCCTGGGGCGCTGGGCTGAGGTGCTTTGGTCCGAGAAATGGCAGCTGTGGGGTTCTGGGGGGTCGCCCCAGCCGGGCACTTCTGAGCAGACACTTGCAGCGGAGTTAGTGCCATGGATCTCGTTCCTGTGACTTGTGTTTGCAGACTTTTCTGGCCACCTCTTGCATATTGATGTCAGATGGGTAGAATCCACCACACTGGAGGTGGGGGCCTGATTTGAGGGGGCAATGGAGAAACAAGAGGTCCCCCCATCGTTGTCTTCACCTCAGAAACCCTCAGTGAATGTTTATGTTACCATCAATGCCCCAGAAACTGGGGACCAGAGTCACATGCCAGGCCCTTCAGAGCAAGGGAAGGACTTCTGGGTTGGGGCAGGGTGAGGGTTGGGGGTCATAAGGAATGGGAATATGTCCTGGTCGGCTGTGCCAGACAATGCCTTGGGCAAAGGGCACTGTGGAGGCTGTATGTGTTCAGGAGTGGGAGGGGACAGAGGTCCATCCCCACCCAGGGAGTGTGATCTGGTTCTCCTGGGGGGCTTGGATTGGGGGGGTCCCCACCCCGTGTCTGCCTCCTCCACGCCAAGATCTGTTCCACCAGCCTCGAGGGGGCAGCAGGTGAGAAGTGCCAGTCCACATTCCTTCCCCAATCTGAGGGATGGCCTGAGCCTGGTCTCCACCCCCAGCCTACAGGTCTCCTAGGGTTGAGTCAGGGCAGAATTTGGACTTCCCAGAATTTGCCCTTGGCTTTGCCACTTGATCCAGGACCTGAGGCCACCTGAGGAGGGCTGTGGTGAGCCAGGGATCAGAGAACGCCCTTGAAGACAGCCTACTCCCCAGGCTTGGAGAGAAAAGGGAAGGAGGAGAAAGAAGGCATGAAGGAGGCCTCCTTAGCAGTGCCAAGGGTTTCACCATGGAGTCAGGGGACACAGTACCCCAGCCACTCTCAGCTACCTACAAATGCTAATTGTATAAGCCAGAGCCACTGGGGCTTGAGACCCAGGAAACGGGGTGACGGCACATTTGGTGGGTTCAAGGAAGGGGCTGTCCATTCTGCAGGGTGAAAAGGCTGGGGGACTCTGAGCCACCTGAATGGGATGTCCCAGGTATAAGAAGGTGGTGGCAGGAGGGCCCTCCCTGCCTTGGCCCTAGGAATTAGGGTGCAGGACCCACCGGCAGAGCAACAAATTAGTCTTGGTCTGGTCCACCTAGTGGTGACCTATTTAACAGAAGCAATGTCTTCTGCAAAACGGGTTCGACAGCAGCACTTGGGACTGCTAGTGGCAATGTGACCTCACTGGGGCTGTGGTGAGGCTCACAGGGTGTGCACGCACTTGCCCTCAGCACCCTCCAGGCATTAGCTGTGTCTGCATCAGTAATAATTCCCACCCAGGGTTGCCTCCTAGACCAGGGCTTCTCGGCAGCTTGTCCCCCAGAGGAGAGGCAAGGCCGACTCAGCACTGAACTCCAGCTTGGACAGTCCAGATGTCTCAGTGGGCTGACTGGTCCACAGATACTTGTGTGCTGGAATTTGTACACATGCACATCTCTGCACGTATCCACCTGCTCCAGGAGAGTCTGACATGTGCTAACGCGTGGGGACCCCTGGACTCTATCTGGGAGTGGGGGCCCCCGGCAGTACACCAACTTGTCTTCGCAAGGAACATGAGAAGCAGAAGGAGAGAGAGGTGGTTAGGGAGGTTTGTGGGCAGGCCATCAAGGAACTGAAAACGCCTCCAACCGCAAACAACAGGTCACACGGTCTGAGGTCTGGCTAAGGCATCATTTATTAATGGGCTTCCCAGAAGAAATAAAATGGAAATCCGGTGAAAAACAAGGGTATGACCAACAAAGCGAGCCCTTTTCTCCTCCAGGAAAGAAACAAATTCTGAACCTTCAGTAACCCTAGCTAAGGAGCTGAAATTTGCAAACTCAGATAAACATCTGGGCGGCCCTGGGCCCCTGGCTCAGAAGCAGCTGGCTTCCTGGGGCCCCAGAAGGCCTGCCGCAGGCAGGAGCAGGTCCCCGCCCCACGAAGCTCCCAGGGGAGGCCGGTACAGAAGCAGGGCCTGCTACATTTCCCGTGGGAAGCCGACTTCCAGGTCAGCTGAGGGAAGGTTTCTGGGGCCCCCAGGACCGGCATGTCAGAAGGTCAAGATAGTAGGGTGGGGCGAGCACACAGGGTCTGCAGAGGGATTGTTCCCCACTGTTCGGCAGGACATTTCTGGGGGCCAGTGAGCTTACAGGAACACACACCACAACCCTAGGCAGTTTGGAACCAGCTACAGATCCCTCCAGGACTGCTCCCCTCAAGGGAGGGTCCCCGCCCCCTTTGCTGTGTAGGGTGTGGGGGCCTTCCCGGCTGGCTTCGCTTTCCGGTAGTAGTTGAGGCGCTTGAAGGTCTCCAGGTCCCGGTGGGCGCTCATAATCAGCCGGCTGGGTGGAAACAGGCCTGGGCTGTGCCCCACCTCACACTTGGGCACACTGGCCTGCTCACATCAGTTCACTCACTCATGGGTACTCAGGTCACACCCACATAAGCACAGGTGTGTGCACAGTCCGCATCAGCCTGCTGCAGGCAGGCTGTGACCCTTCTAGCCCCTCCTCAGAGCCTGACAACTCTGTGAAGGAGAAGCTTCCCAGAGGCCCCTCACTGGGAGGCCAGGCCCAGCCTGGCGCCCCAGGATCACTGGTGCACCGGGCCCTCCATCACCCACCCCCGGCCCCATCCCCTCTGCCCGTCCCAGGGACTGTGGGTCCACAGGGCCCAGCCCAGCCCTTACTTCAGGTTGGAGAGCTCCATGACTAGGCCCCGCACGGTGTCTGTCGCGTCCTCTATGCTGGCGGCCTCACACGTCTTGATCCCCACTCGTGTCCTGGCGGGAACGGAGGCAGGAGGAGAGGCCTGAACTCACTGGAGAGCCCCACCAGCATCCACTGGGGGTGCTCTGCTGGGCCCTGAGTCGTCTTCTCCAGAGATGAACACCCTTGATAGCTATGACGCTCCCCCCCCCCCCCTGCCCAGGCAGGGCCCTGATGGCCAACCCCGTGCCTCTACTGCTGAAAGCACACCCAGAATCCAGCCCCTCCCCCACCAGGTGGCTCCTGAGGGGCAGCTGCCACACCCGCTTAGCCCCCACCTCCTGCCCTTATATCCTGTTCCCTCAAGTGACTTGGGAGGGGCTGTGGAAATGAAAACCCAGCCCAAATCTCTCCCCGCAGCCCTACACCATCCACCGTGCCTCCAGACCCACCCCCTCCCTCTTGTCCCTCTTGCCCCTGTTCCAGCCACACCGAATTCCTGGCCATTCCTGTAGCACTTCTTAGGGCTCTGGAATGTTCTTTCCAGAATGTCTCCTCCGTGGGGGAGGGAGAAGATGGGAGGGGGACCCTCCCTCTCCCTCCCCATCCACCACACGTTAAAATCTTAACCCCTTCCCTGCTATCTTTTTCTCCCCACCACTGACCAGCTAATAATTTGCCTGCCATCTGACCAGCTAATAATTTGTCTGTTGCTTACCACCACCCCCCAACTCCCACCCAACTAGGGAGAAGCTCTGTGTTTCTCCCCAGTGCCCAGAGCAGGTCCAGGAAGACCTGGCATTGGAGGGCATCAGTGCCTATAGAAGGGGTAGACATGGGGGGGCACTACCGTATCTACTAGGTATAGCCTGTGGGGGAGGGGTGCAGAGGGTCATACAGCTTAGCAGATCTCCTGGGCTGTCACTAGAGGAAATATGGTTCTGCCCCACCTGCTTTAGTCACCCTGAGATGACTGGTCAGCCTGGGCCTGTTTCCTGCCTTTTCTCTCTTGGCCAAGGGCCATAGAAGCAGACCCCAGGACCCACCTGGGGGCTTCCAGCCATCCACGTGGGGTTGCATCGAGGCCGTCAGAGATTCACACACGAATCTGCCTCCTCTTGGCTTAAACAATAGTAGGGGCCTTCGCTGGTGGTTCAGAGGCTAAGAATCCACTTGCCAGTGCAGGGGACATGGGTTTGATCCCTGGTCTGGGAAGACTCTACATGCTGTGTGGCCACTAAGCCTGGGCTTTAGAGCCTGTGCTTTAGAGCCTGCGCCCTGCAATCAGGGAAGCCGCCAGGGCGAGAAGCCTGTGCGCTGCAGCAAAAAGGAGCCCCTGCTCTCTGCAACTAGAGAAAACCTGTGAGCAGTGGCAAGGACCCAGCACAACAAAAATAAATGTTTTTAAAAAAACAATAGTGGGGCCACACTGATTAAACTGCCTCTGGTTCCCATGCAGGGAGCGGGTGTGTGCGTCTGTCAGGGGAAGCAATGTGTGATACCCCAAGTACTATACACAGATGTGTGCAAGGGCAGGGGGTGGGAGGCCTCCCTCTTCCCTGAGGAGGAGGAGCAGGAGGAAGAGAAAGGAGACATTCCGCCAAGGGTTGTATCCCTCATCTCTCCTCCACACCTGCCAGACAGACACAGAAACTTGGCCATGAATAATCAATCGGCCACCACTCTGCAGTTTAAGTACAAGGTTAACAGGAGAGGACTGTCGCACAGTGCTGGCGGTCAGCAAGGCTGGGAGAAAGGACAGGAAAGGAGGTGATGGACTCTGAGAGGGAAGCTCTGGGGTGCGGGGAGAGGACCCTTGCAGCACACACCTCCATGGCTGGAGGAACACACCTGGTGCCTGTAGGAGGGAGAGAAGCTGGCTGCCTTGGGGAACAGAACCAAGCAGGAAAGAAGATGGGACAGACTGGGGACTCTGGAGGGCCCGAGGGCGTCAGAGCAGGGGTGGCCCCGAAGTCACGCAGGCCAGTGGCTCCGAGCTCTGACTGGGTCCCCGCTCCCTCCATGGAGATTCAAGGAAAGCTCCGGACCGTCTCTCCAAGAAAACACAACGTGCATTCAAACCACCACAGAGCTGGGGTCACCATCCCAAGGGACCTAGGGAGAGATGCTAGCTTGGGTACAGGGTGCTGACGGAGTTCTCCACTCCCAGGGAGCAGGGGGCGTGGGAAGTTTGCAAGTGGGAGTGGGAACCTTCCTGGCAGTCCAGTGATTAAGACTTTGCACTGCAATGCAGGGGGCCTGGCTTCGATCCCTGGTGGGGACTAGGATCCCACGCCAAGTGGCATGGCCGAAAAACGAAAATGAAAAATTTGGGGACTTCCCTAGTGGCCCAGTGGTTAAGACTCCGTGTTCCCAGTGCAGGGGGCCTGGATTTGATCCCTGCTCAAGGAACTAGACCCAGCATGCTGCAACTACAACCCAGCGCAGCCACATAAACAAGTAAGAAATTCAGGGCTTAGCAACCTTATTGGACAGAGAAAAGTGAGGCCCCTCGAGGGAGAGCCAGGGTCACCTCCATCACCCTCATTCACAAAGTGGGAGCTCAAAAAGCTGGGGTGGGGGAGAGATGGGGGCTCCAGTCCCAGGAAAGCAGCCACGCTCCCCGCTTCCAGAGACCAGAGGAGGACTCCTGCCAAGGCAAGGTCCCACGGTGCCTCCCACTCCGCCTACCTCGGCTGGGCCTCAGCACAGGGGCCTCTGTCTGCACGCGGGCCGGTGCCAGGCCAGCAGGGGTCCAGCTCACCTCCCACAGGAAACAACTGGAAAAGGAGAGTGTGCGCACATGTGAGTGACCCGGTTGGGAGAAGGGAGAGGGGCCACACAGGTCTGGCTTCTCCTCCGCCACGCTCTGAAGGCCGAGGCGTGCTTTCCTCCTGCAGAAGAAAAGTGGTGTGGGGGACAGACGCCATAACAGCCAGACCTGCAGGCCACCAGTCCGGCTGCTCTCACCGCCCCCTCAATACTGGGCCTGACCCCAGGGACCTCTCCTGGGCCCCAGCCTTCGGACAAGCTGATCTGATCCACCGGCGGGTAGTTCCATCCCATATTCTCTGTCCCTGACAGCTGAGGCCTGGTGTGGTCTCAGGCCTGTCCTGCAGTATCTAGGAGGGGTCAGAGAAGACCCTGGGGGTGCTGACTGTGGTGAGGTAGGCGGCTGGCATGGAGGGGCAGAGGTCGGCCAGATAAGCCCCAAGTTTCATGTCAAGGAAAAGATTTTGCAAATATATTTTGAAGGGAACATTCATAATTAATGCGGGAGGGAGAGCCAGATAACCCTGAGAAGCTTAAATTTCTAAAGGTCAACGGTGGTTTAATTTTCATGGAAAATGTCAGGCTCAGTGGCGCAGGTGACGGCTCTTTGCCTCTTTGCAGCGGCTGGCCCAGGGCTGTCTATTCTGAGGAGACCCAAGTCCTGGGTGGGGGATGCGGTGAAGGGCTTGAGCTCAACCTGCCAAGGGTCCCGGGATACAAAGGAATGGACATGAAGAACTGTCTGCAGCTCAGCGGCTTTCACTCAGGGATGACTCCATCGCCAAGACACATCATAAGTGTCTGCAAACATTTTGGGTTGTCACGCCTTTGGAAGAGGGTGCTCCTTGTGTTCAGAGGGTGGGGGCTGGAGGCCAGGGATGCTGTTCAGCCCCCTTCCATGTACAGGACGGCAGCCAGGCCCCCAAAGCCAGCAGTGCCAAGGTTGGCATGACTGTTCTAGGCAGTGGTTTCTCCCATGCGCCCGGCCGACTCTCACGGAGGCAACTCTATGACTTAAAGTACAATTCAGGGACTTCCCTGGTGGTCCAGAGGTTAAGACTTTTTGCTCCCAATGCAGGGGGTCCCGGGTTCGATCCCTGGTCAGGGAACTAGATTCTGCATGGCGCAACCAAGATCCGGCACAGCCAAACTAAAAAAACAAAAAAATTCGATGCCACAGATTCAGCTAAGTTTGGTCATAAGGAATGTTCTCCTTCCCAACAAGGACCACGGCTCCCACCAGGGCTGTGTACAAGTTTGCCATAACAAAGGTAGTGCTTATCCTGAAGGCACAGCAGTGCACCTTCCCCCTTCGGAGGCCACCCACAGGGGCCACGAGAGGGACCTGGGAGTCAGGATTTTAAATGAGGCCCTCTTTACGAGAGGAGGGGGCTCCACCGGCCCTGGGGTGAGCATCAGGTCCCTAGGGAGCCACGATAAGAGGGCAGCTGGGTTTGCAGCCAGCCTGTCACTGCTGCGAGTCCCCAGGGGCCCCTTCAGCAGTGGAGCTCACAGCTGAGCCCGCTGAGGCCGCGGGCCGAGACGCCATCCACCAGCACTCTGTTCCCACAGGGCTTTCCTGCCAGGGACGGGTCCTGCCTTCTGGAACCTCCCCATGGGAACCTGTGCTAGGGTTGCCCCGACTTGTTCAGGAAGGCCCGGTGTCAAAACAGAGCGTGCCTGGGCGTCCACGGCCCTGCCAGGGCAGTGCCTCCTGCAGTGGGCCCGTCCACCCTGGGCGCTGCTGGATTCCTGGTGCTCCCGGCTCGGTGGTGATTTGAGTGTGCTTGCTGGCGGCACGTCCAGCAGGGCTCTCCTTGGCTGGCTAGATGCCGCCCAAGGTTCCAGCTGCTTCCTCAGCCCTCTCCCTCGACCACGGCCCAAGATGCCAGAGACTGGGGACGACCAAGTTCTTCTTTCCAAGAGAGGGGTGTGCATTTTTAAGGGCTGGGGCTTTAATTACAACGTTTCAGCTCTGTCCAGAACCTGAGTGCCTTCCTTTTCCCGGGCGTCCGCGTTTAAAGGCCATGATCTAGCCACACTGTGACTCGCTTTCTGTAATCTTGCTTGTCTGGTGATCACAGCAACGTGTGATGCATAGTACAAAGAACTGGAGCCAGGGCAGGGAGGCCCGTGTCACAAATGACCCCTGGCCATCCCTTGGGAAGGCAGCGCCTGAGACCCACATTTCCTAGACCCAGACATGGTTTCCCTCCACGGCTGGAACAGCTGGCTTCCTCCAGCTGGGCACCAGATGACGTCCTTTGCTTGTTTGGGGGCTGTGTCTTAGGAAGAGACTCTTTAAGGGCAGAAATGACAGGGTACAAAGTGCTCACTCTGGGAGAGGCAGATGGAATGGCACTACTGAAAACCTCTGGGGGCAGAGATCTGTTTGCCACCCAGATCTGTTCATTCCTGCCACAGAGCAAACTCTCAAACCTCAAAAACATTTTCAAACAGGGGACTTCCCTGGTGGTCTGGAGGATAAGACTCCACGCTCCCAATGCAGGGGGCCCAGGTTCAATCCCTGGTAGGGGAACTAAGATCCCACATGCTGCAACTAAACCCAAGCACCCCAACTAGAGAGCCCGAGTGCCACAACAAAGACCCAGAGAAACCAAAATAAAGAATAAATTAATAAGAGTTGAAAAAAAACTTTTCAAACACCCCCAAAATAAAGTTTTAAAACAGGGATGGCCAAAGAGACGGAGGCCACGTTTGTGAAGTGACATGGGCTCTGTGTTGGTTCCAGGTCAGAATGGTTGAGGCACAGCCGCAGAAACAGGCCACCTGGGCGTATTCCCTCCCGGCTGCCTCATCGCGGGCAGGTGCTCAACCTTCCTCAGCCTCTCAGCCGCACCCAGTGTGTGGAAAGAGAACCGCCCACCTCTGAGCGTGAGGCCACAAGGCACTTAGGCTCAGGTGGGCAGGCTGCTGCCAGCGATGTGGTGCCTACTGGGGGGTGGGGCCAAAGTGGGGTTGCCACCTGCCCAGACTAGTGACCACCCACGGCCAGCACAAGCTCAGCGGGCAGATCCCTGAAGGAAAGCCCTTGCAAATGCCAGCAGACAGGACTTCCCTGGTGGATAAGACTCTGCCTGCCAATGCAGGGGACATGGGTTCGATCCCTGGTCCAGGAAGATCCCACATGCCCTGGGGCAGCTGAGCCCCTGCTCCACAACTACTGAAGCCCTCAAGCCGTACTGCCCATGCTCTGCAACAAGAGAAATTACTGCAGTGAGAAGCCCTCACACTGCAACAGCAAAAAAGTAGCCCCCACTCGCTGAGAACTAGAGAAAGGCCGCGCAAAAGCAGAAAAGACCCAGCGCAGCAAAGTATGTAAATAAAAAGATGCTAGTCACCATCTGACAGCAGAGTTGCCCCAAATCTTCAATTTGTGAAAGAAAAAACGAAAAACCAACTGCAAAGCACAGTGAAGTGAAAAACAAACAGAAACTCCAGCAGACAAATGAAAGTTCATGTATATGTTTGAAAAAGAATGGTATCAGGTGACCCTAAAGATGGACAGAGGTTCTTCCCAGCAGGGGAGTGAGGTCCCGCCCCATGGGTCCAGTTCCGAGGTCCCTTGCTTGTCCAGGTAGCCCCTTTTGGTCTGGCGCCCTCTAGACACCCCTAAGCAATCCCCAGGCAGAGCCAGGCACTGAGGTGTGCAGGACGCAGGTACACCGGGGGCTCTGCCTGGGCCGACAAAATGTGTGTATCACGCCCCAGGGCTCCTCAGCTCCCAGACGGACAGGCCCCTCAGAGAAAGGCAGGTCCAACCTTCCCAGGACATCACTGGCTCCACACCCACTGAAGCTGTGACTCAGACCCTAGGACTCATGCTGAATAAACAGGTCACCACGTGCCCCTCTTCCCCCGACTACTGGACGGTTTGGGAGGGTTCGTGGCCTTCTGGCGCCTGCCCTGGGGCATGTGGCTGTAACTTGGGGAAGTTCTTACCTGCTCAGGTGGGGCTTCAAAGCCAGGGGCTTCCAGGGCATCCTGTATTTGGCTGTCTGGCAGGAAGTCGAGTTCCATGGCTGGTGACCCCTCCCAGATGGCCTGCTTGGAAGAGTCAGCGGGGCGCCAAGGCTGGCCTACGGGGCCTGTGGGGGTGTCTGGACTGCCCCGGCCTGCCCCAGCATCCTGGGGAGGGCCGCCCGCTGCTTCTTGGTACATCGGTGCAGCAGAGGCTCTGAGGGACAAACTGAGCCCCTGGAGGTCTTGCTTGAGGCTCGGGCTCCCTAGCTCAGCTGCCTTTTCACCTGCAGGTTGTGACAGCCGAGGCTGCGAGCACATACCTCCCAACCCTTCCTGATCCGGGCCTGGCACCTGGGTCTGACCAACATCTGGGCCCATTTCTAAGGCTGAAAGGCTGGGATCCCCAGCTACTAGTGTGGGTTCTTGGGTCTCATGGGGCAGAGGCAGGGAGGCTGCAAAGCACCCCAGGATGTCACCAGGGGGCTCATCTTCCCGTTGTGCCTCCCCTCTGCCTCCACTGGTCACCCCAGTGAGAGGTGCGCAGCTGAGCAGGGCCCTGCTGCGGCCTGCGTTGGGAGCCTTCCCACTGGGAGAGGCAGGCACCCTGGCGCTGACCTCCCTGTCTGGCACGGCCACCCTCAGAGCCTTGTGTTCTGGCTCAGCGGGGTCTGTGTTCACATCTGTGATAACAATAGCCCCAAGTGGCGGGCACCGAGGGCAGCTCCAGCTCCACTCTGCTTCCCTGCCAAGGGTTTGCAGGGAGCGAGGAGGGCCCAGGGCTGCAGATGGGGGCTCTGGGCCCAGGAGGCTACCTCCTTCTTCCCGGAGCCTCTCAAGTAGGTCAGCACCTGCTAGCGCTCGGGCACCTCTCTGCTGGGGGGCTCCTTGCTCTGGCTCCGTCTCTCCAGTGTCACTGCCTGGCAGGGGCCCTTTTTGGCCGTGATTGCCTGGAGCCCAACCCTCCTCCGTGCTTCCACCCTTGGGCACATTGGTCCCAGGCTCTGACAGGCAGTCCTGGCCAGCCCTCTCTGAGGCCGAGGGCACCGTCCCCGACTCTGGGGAGGTGTTGGTGGAGACAGAGGGCTGAGGATCCGCATCACTGGGCCCAGGGGTCATGGGGCTTAGGCCACTGGGCTTGGTGCAGGTGCCATCTGCCTGGGTCTGGTGTCCTAGGTCCCTGGCCTCCTGAGGGGCAAGTCCTGGGGACTCTTCGCGAGGCTGGCTCCTGGTCTGCTGTGCACTGGGTTCTGGCAGTGTTCCCTGTGGAGAGAGAAAGACTCCGCCTCGGGCCCTCAGTAATCAACTGCTCTGAAGACTTTTCTAGTCATCACTGCCCCATATGAAGCCTCAGAAGCCACGAGGATGACAGTGCACCCAAACAGGGATCTGTGCGGATCCTGGGTGGGTTTCCCTGGCGGCTCAGCGGTGAAAAACCTGCCTGCCAATGGAGTGAGTTCAAGGCGAATAAAGCTGCAGTGAACATGGATACACAAGCATCTGTTCTGTTTATGGATGTTACCCATGTTTTGTTTAATTCATTCATCCATCGACAGAAACTTGTGGCCATACGGTTTCTACAACTTCCTCGGAGTCTACTTAATGCTCTGGAGATCCATCCAAGTGGTTATGTGTATCTCACTAGTTTGCTCTTTTTGAAATTGTGTTCTGTGGTGTGAACGGACCACGATTTGTTCAACCATTCACCCGCTGAAAGATACATGGGGTGTTTCTGGTCTGGGGAAATTACAAACACAGCTGCTGGGAACGCCCACCAATCACTTTTTAGGGGAGTGTGTTCCAGAGACAGCGATCGTGACCCCTGGAGCTGACAGGGGTAAGGACAGGCCAGCATGCTGTAAGAGCCTCCTTGGCTCATGCAACAGCTTCTGAGAAGCAAAGGGGTTAAGGGACAGAAATGCGGGCTGCCTTTCTTGATTCACTTTTAACTGGAGGATAATTACTTTATAGTATCGTGGTGGTTTCCACCGCACAACAATGTGAATCGGCTGTAAGTATACATACATGTCCCCTCCCTCCTACCTCGTGCCCACTGCAGCCCTCTGGGTCATCACGGAACTCCGGGGTGAGCTCCCTGTGCTGAGCTCGGGCCGCCTCTCTGAGTTTCGCGACTTTCACTCAGTTTGGGGCACAGAGCTCTGGCCTCTGCAGCCTCAGTGCGCACTGCCCTGAGCGCCTCTCACAGGCCTGGAGGCTGCTGACATAGCCCCTGCCGTCCACAGATGCCTTCAGGGCTAAATATGGTGGTGGGGGGGTGTGGAGAGGGGCAGGGCTGCGTGCACACTCAATTGTGTCTGACTCTTTGCGACCCCATGGACTATAGCCCGCCAGGCTCCTCTGGCCGTAGGATTTCCCAGGCAAGAATACTGGAGGGGGTTGCCATTTCCTTCTCCAGGAGATCTTCCTGACCCAGGAATCAAACATGCACCTCCTGCATCTCCTGCTGAATTCCTGCTGAGGTGGGGCCAAGAGGTGGTACACCTACAGAGCTCAGCCTGGCTGATGGTAGGACCTTACCGAGCTGAACACCCCCATCCCGAGGCGTTCTTCCCTCCTCTCTGCTTGTCTCGTCACTGTCTTCCTGGGTTTTGCAAACTGAGGGACGAACTTCCCCACTGAGTTCTGTGAACCAGATACAACAAGAACAAAACAGCAGTAAAGATGAAGGAAGAGTGAGTTCTTAGAAATCAAGCATGAAAACCCCAAAACCGGTTTCTGTCTTGCAGTCTGTGCCTTTCAGCCCCAGCACACACTCCCACCAGTGGCTGCTGCTGCTGGATACAGACAAGCTCCCCAGCATCTTCTGTGCCTATGTGAGGCTACAGAGCAGGCTCACCTGGGAAGGAGGAAGGGGAACTGGCTCCTTCTCTGGCTGCCCAAGGAGCCTGGAAGGAGCGTCTGCTTCATTATCAGGACAGCTGGAAGGAGAAAGACAAAACAGGGGAGGTTCTCGAGTCCTCCTACACTGTTACCTTGTGCAGTGAGACAAACAATGGAATTCAAAGGCAGAGGAGTGCTCGGAGTCCCCGAAGAGGGCGTCCCTGGAGCACCTGCTGAGAAAGCGCGGGGTGGAGAAGGGGACGTAGGACTGCCAAGAAGCATTCGGAGTCCCATGCCTAGAAGCCAAGCTGCCTTCTCTGGCAGTGTTTACTCTTATAATCCCAGTAACTGGCTCCTGGAATAAGAACAGGGATTCTCATTTGGACAGACATCACAACCCCCAATTCTACAAATGCTAAACGGTTGCAGATAGAAAAAAAACGCACTGTCTAAAAACACGAGTGTATTCATAATTGCCAAAATGTGGAAGCAATTGAGAGGCCCTCAGCGGGTGAGTGGATAACTAAGTTGTGACAGGCCTTTCCTGATGGTCCAGTGGTAAAGAATCTGCCTGCCAATGCAGGGGACACCGGTTTGAGTTCTGGTCTGGGAAGATCCCACATACCGAAGGGGACAAGAAGCCCCTGTGCCATAGCTACTGAGCCCCTGATTGGAAACCGTGATTACTGAGCCCATGGGTCCCAGAGCCTGCGCTCTGCAACAAGAGAAGCCACTGCAATGAGAAGCCCACACCACGACTAGAGAGGGGGCCCTGCTCTCCACAACCAGAGAAAGCCCACGCACAGTAACGAAGACCCAACCCAGCATGGCCAAAGATAGATAAATAAATAAAATAATTTTCAAAATAAACTCTGGTACATGAAGTGGGACAGCATGCAGGGTGAGAGGAAACAAGCGCTCCTCTACTCAGTGCTCTGTGGTGGCCTGTATGGGAAAAGAACCCAAGAAAGAGAGGACGTGTACACAACTGGTTCACCTTGCTGTACACTGGAAACTCACACAACACTGTAAATCAATTAGACTCCAATAAAAAAATCTGAATTAATTTTTTTTTTTTTTGAATTAATTTCTGACCACACCTCAAGGAATGTAGAACTTCCTAAACTAAGGATCGAACCGGTATCCCCTGCACTGGAAGGGTGGCGTCTTAACCACTGGACCACCAGACAAGTCCAGACTTTTTAAAAATAAATAAGCAAAATTATGCCATCTGCTTTATAAAATAAAATTTAAAAAAAAAAGAGCTCTCAAGCCATGAAGACATGTGGAGATAACTTAAACGCATGTTACCATGTGAAAGAAGCCGATATGAAAAGGCTATGTATTGTATGATTCCAATTATATGATATTCTGGAAAGGGCAAACTATGAAGACAGTGGAAAAGATCAGTGGTTACCCAGGGTGTAAGGGAAAATGAATAGACCGGGACTTTTATGGTTGTGAAAGAACTCTGCATGATGTTATACTGATATATGTTATTACTCCTCTAGTCAAACCCACGAGAGTGTACAACACACAGAATGTAAACTTTGGGGCTTCTCTGCTGGTCCAGAGGATAAGAATCCACCTGTCAATGCAGGAGACCCGGGATCAATCCCTGGTCCAGGAAGATCCCACATGCTGCGTGGCGACTAAGTCTGTGTGCCGCAGCTTTTGAGCCCGTGCTCTAGAGCCGGGGAGCTGCAACCACAGGAGCCCGCACGCCTTAGAGAACACGCTCTGCAACAACAGAAGCCACTGCAATGAGAAGCCCATGCACCGCAACGAGAGGAGCCTCTACTTGCCACAACCAGCGAAAAGCCTGGGCAGCAGCAAAGACCCAGCACAACCAAAATTAAACAATAAAACACAAAAAATCTGAAGTAAACAATGGACTGTGGGTGATTAACATGTGTCAGGGTAGGTTCAGTTCAGTTCAGTCATTCAGTCGTGTCCAACTCTTGGCGACCCCAGGGACTGCAACGTGCCAGGCTTCCCTGTCCACATGTTAATGTAGCTTCATCCTTGATTAAAAAAAAAAAAATGTACCATTCTGGTAAGGGATGGCGGTCACGAGGGATGTGGGAGGGCGGAGGGTATATCAGAAATCACTGTACCTTCCTCTCAATTTTATTGTAAACCTAAAACTGCTCTAAAAAAATAAAGCCTTTTTTAAAAACTGGTGAGACTTAAGGTTATACCAAACAAATGTGGATATATATATTGTTAAAAAAAACAAAAACAAAAAAACAGAACCTGGAACTGAAACTTCATGATTTCAACTTTAGAAGTGGAGCAGGATAAAGCATGAAGCTACACTAATGGGCTTGGATCGTGCCAAGGGAGGTTATGGAGACAGAATAAGTCTAGATACCAATGGCAACCGTCTGCTCGAAATTTTTTAATTGGGATGGGTTGTTTGGGCGGCTTCTGGGATACTGGCAAGATTTCATTTCTCAACGTAAATGTGCTAGGCTGATTGATTTATGTTGCTTTTTTTCTGCTACATTTCTGCACAGGCGGTATTTCTTAATAAAACATTAAAAAAACAGAAGCA
Source organism: Capra hircus (assembly GCF_001704415.2). NCBI lineage: Eukaryota > Metazoa > Chordata > Mammalia > Artiodactyla > Bovidae > Capra > Capra hircus. The sequence continues at coordinate 97,179,764 of NC_030814.1, read as the reverse complement.
AAGGGGTGGGAACCCACTTCTTCGGGTTCTGATTATTCTTGTGGACTCAGATAGCAGGGTGGGCAGCGGCCACGACCCCATCAGACCTGATGGGCTCTCTGGGGTGAGGGACATGGTGACACCGTCATGTGTGTCTGGGAGGGTGGCTTAGCTGTGACACGTGGCCCCTCTCTTCCTACCACACATGCAGCTTAGCCCTAAGACTGCCAAGACCTGAGATCAGACACACACCCCGGGAAATGGGCCTGTAGGCCGGGCCGCATGCCTTACTTTTTCATGCAGAAAATGTGCTACACCAGTCCACGGTGCTTCCTCTGAAGACTTCAGACAGCAGGAACTATCCTTCTCCCGACTCCTAATGACCCTTTCTACTTTGCTGCAGTTACATATGGCTTACCCCCATGGAGACTAAATGGTTCTCCAGAGAGTTCCTTTCTTCCCACCGTGTTTAATTACATATTTCTTGAAAATATATGGGAACTGGGAAGCCATAGTAGTGAAGAGCACAGGAACCAGATGAAGCCAGAACTGCAGCCCACCCTGTATGAGCTTAGTGGCCCTGGGTAAGTCATTTGATTGCTCGAATCCTCAGAGTCCTCATCAGTCAAATGGGGTTAAAAACCTGTGTTACAGTGCCATGAGGATTAAATAAGCAGACGTGTGCAAAGTATTTATTATTAGCACATTGCCTGGAACATAAAGATGCTTAATCCCCCCTTATGGGTTATTATTTCACAGACCCACAACTCCTTCAGTGCCCTTTTCATTAAGAAGGCATGTGGGAGGACCTCCCTGGGGGCACACTGGATGAGAATTGCCTGCCAGTGCACGGGACACAGGTGCGGCCTCCGGTCCACGAAGACTTCGCATGCCACAGGGCACCTAAGCTTGTGCACCACAACTACTGAGCCTGTGTGCTACAACTTACGCCCACATGCCCAGAGCCTGCGCTCCACAGCAAGAAAAGGCGCTGCACTGAAACACCTATGTACCGCAACCAAGTGTAGCTCCCACTGTCTGCAACTGGAGACAGCCCATACGCAGCAACAAAGACTCAATTCAGCCAAAACTAAGTAAGTAAACAAGAAATAAATACAGCTTAATTAAAATTATATATATATTGACTTTTCTCACTAGAGACAAGTCTCTAGAGCAAAACTTCAAGAACCTCAACCCAAGGGCCTTGACCCCTGTTGGGGAGGCACAGCACTGGCAGGGTCACGTTGGCTGGTCCCCTGTCCTTTGCATCCTGTCCACTAGGTCACTGTGCTGTGCCCACTGTCAGAGGAGAGGCTTGCTGGATGTTCTGAGCCACCTACCTGGAGGCTGCCTGTCCTGGTTCCTCCCCACTCTGCTCTGCAGAAGGAGTGAGTCCTGATCCACCTTCTGATTCTTCAGGGTGATGCAAACAGTCTAACAGGGAGCTCTGGCTGGTGGCCCCGTCAGAGTCTTCTATCCTTGGGTTCTTTGGAAGTTTCCGAAGATGGAGTCCTTCCCTTCCTGGTTTGGAGACAAAAGATTAAGGAGGCTTCCCTTCATGGTGGTCCAGTGGTTAAGAATCCGGCTGGTAATGAAGGGGACACAGGTTCAATTCCTGCTTTGGGGAGATCCTACATGTCTTGTGGCCACTACTGACAGAATTAGGATAAATTACAGGAAAGTCAGTGTGGCCTAGTGGAACCCAACAAGAGAAGCCACCACAATGACAAGCTTGTGCACCGCAATGAAGAACAGATGCCGCTCGCTGCAACTGGACAAAGCCCTCACGCAGCATCGAAGCCCCAGCACAGCCGAAAATAAGTGAAAAGAAAAAAGAGAATTCAAGGGGTGGGGGACAGTGGGAGCACACACTGCCGTGACCCACAGCCAAACACATCTGGGTCGCTGATGCGACCTGAGGAGGCTTGTGCAAAGGGCAGGAAATTCCTGCTCTGACGCTTGCTTGGAGAGTGAGAGATGGGATGGACTGTCATCCAGGTGGGACCCACGAACTTATGGGGCCATGGGATTCAAAGGCTTTTAACTTGTGGTCTGGTCATGACGGACGCTGGATCCTGAGGTGACCTGGCCTGGCTCAGAATCACAAGACAACCTGTCCAGCTGACTGTTTCTCTGGGGAAGTGGTGAGAGGTGTGTGCTGGTTCCCTTGGATCTCAGCTCAAATTGTCCCTACAGAGGGGCCATTTTTTTTTTTTTTCTCGGTGAGAGAGCGTGCGGGATCTTAGTTCCCCAACCAGGGATCAAACCTGTGCCTCCTGTGAAAACAGAGTCTTAGCTACTGGACCACCAGAGGAGCCCCTAGAGGAGCCGTTCTTGCCCTTTCTATACAGCAACTCCTCTCGGACCCACGCTCTGTTGTATTCACTTCACATCTTTTCTGCAAGCGTCCGACGAACAGGGTCGTTTACCGTCTCCTCCACTACAACGTGTCCATGCAAGGAGGGGCCTCAGTTATCTCACTCTCTGCTGGGTCTCAAGTGGCTAGATGAGCATCTAATAAACAGTTGGTGCTCAATAAATGGGGCTTCCCTGACAGATCAGTTGGTAAAGAACCAGCCTGCAATACAGGAGACCTTGGTTTCATTTCTGGGTCGAGAACCACTCAATAAATACTTGGAAGATGACTGAATAAATGCATGAGAAAATCCAGATCACCTCCCAGAAAATGCAGATGACATTAAATTTTACGTACCACTCTGGTTTTCCATGACATTTGTAGAATGTCCAACCTGGGAAAACTGGGACCCAGAGTCATGGAGCGGTAAGGAGGTGATTTCTCAGCTCAGTTGCCTCTTGGTCCCTGCTACATTCCTAAAAATACCTTTCCCATCACTGAAAGCAATTCAGACCCTAAAGGTGCTTATTAACTTCTATTTGTTTAACGAAGGGAATTCCTTTATATAGAAATTGCCAATAGTGGCTGACTTGTCAGAATGCTCCAAAATCTGGCCCCAAATGAACCATTTATTCAATGAACAAATAATAAGGGTTGACTCTAGTTCAGTTCCATGCCAGACACTGTCTTGAGGACTCAGGTATGTTATGATAAAACTTCGAGGTAGAGTCTTCATGTTGTGCCATGTTATGGATGAGCAAGCTGAGGCCTGGAGAGATCAGACTCTGAAATGGGATTCAGGCAGTCCAGCTCCAGAGCTTTCACACTTAAGTGTACCTGAACACTTACTGAATACCTATATATACTGCATCTCTGACCAGGGAGTGAGAACAAACAAATAAACCAAACCCAGGTCTGATTTTTCTGGAGGTTGTCACAAAGACCTTTCCATACTCAGCTCCTTATATTGTTCAGTTGTGTCCGATTCTTTGTGACCCCATGGACTGGAGCATGCCAGGTTTCCTTGTCCTTCACCATCTCCAGGAACTTGCACAAACCCATGTCCATTGAGTCAGTCATGCCATCCAACCATCTTGTCCTCTGTTGTCCCCTCTTGAAGTAAACCCACTGAGAGTTTCCCAGGTAGTTCAGTGGTAAAGCATCCGCCTGCCAATGCAGGAGACACTGGTTTGATCCCTGGGTCAGGAAGATCCCCTAGAGAAGGAAATGGCAACCCACTCAAGTATTTCTTGCCTGGGAAATCTCATGTACAGAAGAGCCTGGAGGGCTATAGTCCATGAGGTTGCAAAGAGTCAGACACAACTAAAACAACAACAAATTCATTGAATGAGCTCCCTTCCTCCAACACTGAATGCTAGAGTCCTCCTCAGCGTCCATTTGGCTTTTTGGGTTCCACTAGACCACACTGACTTTCCTGTAATTTCTCCTAATTCTGTCAGTTACAGTTCACATGGGCCCATTTAGAACCTTACCCCATTGCTGTGCATTTGATTAGCTCCCTTGGTGAGAAGCATTTTTCCTTTCCCCCTGATTTGACTTTGAAGGAATCAACTGCAGGATCTAAATCTCATCTTGATCTCATCTTCACCGTGCTTCCCGCCCTCCGCCCACTTTATGGACCCACCCTGGCACTGCACCCAGAGCAAAGCTCCAATGAATGTTTCTTATACAAACACATTTCCACTTTGTGGTCTACCAGGAAATGCAAAAATATAGCGGCTTCATTTGTTTAGTTTCTTGAGAAACCCAAACACTAGCTTGCTTTGCTCATCCAATGGACACTTATTAGTGCCAAATAAAAAGCAAAAATACCAACAGGAGTGAAGAGGCTCCCATTTTCTTCCTGTGATCCATCCCCACAGGATTAATTTAAGAAAAACGAAAGCAGAACCTTGTGTTCAACACTAAAGGCCAAAGACATCAGGAGGGAAAGGGTTCTTTCACCACCTGCCAGAATCGTTTTTCTTTTTCCCCACCCATCCAGGACATACAGAAAGAACTTTCCTGGGCCAGCCCAGGGTCCACTGAGATGAGGAGTCCACTGCCAAGAGAGGCCCCGAATGACCTGCTGTGGGTGGGCCTGGCTGGCCCCAGCTTCCGCCTCCAAGGTCACAGAAATTCCTGTGCCTCCAAGCAGCTTGTTACTCATCTCTGCACAAACATCTTTTTTTTTTGTTAATAATTCTATTTATTTATTTTTGGCTCAAGCTCTCTTCTAGCTGTGGTATGAAAGCTTCTCACTGCAGTGGCTTCCCTTTTTGCGAAGCACAAGCTCTAGGGCACACAGGCTTCAGTAGTTTTGGCTCCGAGGCTCTAAAGCGCAGGTTCAATAGTTCTGGTGCAGGGGCTTACTTGCTCCACGGCATGTGGGATCTTCCCAGACCAGGGCTTGAACCCCTGTCTCTTGCACTGACAGGCAGATTCTTTACCACTGAGCCACCAGGGAAGCCCTTACACCAAACGTCTTTGATCTGTTGATTTCTTTCCTGCCCTACATCCTACTCTTGAAGTTCATTAGCCACTAGGTGAAGGGATCATTCTTAAATTTTTAAGAAATTTAAATTCCTTAGCCAATGACAGGGGAATGGAGCTATACCACATAATACTGGATGTTTTCCTTCTGAACGAGGCAATTCTCTATGTATATTGAGAGGTAACGATGATCGTGAAAATCCATGAAGTTGAAAATCAGAGGTTGCATATCAGTATGTTGATGATTATATTTATCCAATAAAAACACTGTATTTGTATATATAAAGAAAAAGTCTGGAAGAAGTAGGGTACTGAAATTTATTTCTTGTTGTTTATGCTACACGATGCGGTTGATCCAGGCTTCCCTCGTGGCTCAAGTGGTAAAGAATCCAAGTGCCAATGCATAAGACACGAGTTTGATCCCTGGATCAGGAAGATCCCCTGGAGGAGGAAACTGCAACCCACTCCAGCATTCTTGCCTGAGAAATCCCACGGACAGAGGAACCTGCGGGGCTACAGTCCACGGGGTCGCAAAAGAGTCGGACACAACTGAGCGACTAAACAATAACATGGCTGACCATCATCCTATGGTTGTGGGTGGCTTTAACATTAGCGGAAGGTGAGGAAAGGGTAGACTGAACTCTGAAATATTTTTACAACTTTTCTGTAAGCTCAAAATTGTTTCAAAATGAAAAAAAATAATAATCTGAAAGGACAATCATAACAGCAGCATATATCAGTGTCCTGCCGTGCGTCTACTCTCAGTGCTTCACAAATGCTGATTCACATGTGAGCTCTAGGGCAAAGTTCTCAGCTTTGGCACTATTTGGGGCACTACTGACATTTGGGGCACTACTGACATTTGGGGCCAGGTCATTCTGGGCTGTGGGGGCTGTCCTCTGCGTGCTATGATTTTGAGCAGCCATCTCTGCTCTTGACTCATGAAATGCCAGTACCTCCCACCCACCCAAACAAACACACCAGTTGTAAAACCCCACAGTGTCTCTAGGGACTTCTCTGGTGGTCCAGTGGTTAAGACTCCTGCTCCCAATGCAGGAGGTTCAATCTCTGGTCAGAGAACTAGATCCCACGGGCCACAACTGAAAGATTCCACATGCCACACTTAGGACTTGGCACAGCCAAATAAATGAATAAATACTTTTAAAAAAATGTCTCTAGATATTGCCAAATGTCCTCTGGAATCAAACTGCTCCCCGCAACAGGTTGAGAATCACTGTTCTAAAGGACAGGGTGGGGAGGTGGGAGGGAGGTTCAAGAGGGCGGAGACATACTTGCGGCTGACTCATGTTGATATGTGGCAGAAACTAACACAATATTGTAAAGCAATTATTCTCCAATTAAAGATAAATTTTTTAAACATTTTTAAAAGAAAATAAAGGAAATGGTATGTGCTCTTTATTATCTCCTACTTGCAGGAGGAAAGTGAGACAGAGTAAGTTATCTGCCATCACACAGGGAGATGAACCTAGGTCTTTTGCTTAAGCCACATACCAGCACATCAAGCTCTATTCACGGGGCATCTCTGAGAGTGGACCTGCGTAGAAGCTGCACCCCTCCCTGAAGCCTGCAGGCCTCCCCTAGGCTGTGGGATCCCACTACAGGCTGGAGGAAGCTTCACAAAGCTTTCACTTTTTACTATAAGCACTTCTCCATAACTTACACTTGCACTAAGTCATCGTGTGTATTAAATCACTGTTGTTATTTTAAGGAGCTTGGTGTGGTCACCTTAGCATTTCTGCAATAAGCCCACATTCCTCCTAAAAGCAGAAGCAGCAATAAAGATGTGTCAACTTGATCGTCCAAATACCTGAAGTCCGAAGCTTCTTCCTCTTACTCATTTTCTCTCTCCCTAGAGAAATCTGAAAACAAGGAGCAAATCTCATCATTACAAGCAGTTCCTGTCTCTCAGGTACAAGACCCAGTGGCCTTGGCTGAGGCCACCCCTACCCGACCTAGACCTATCTGGCTGCCCCAGGGGTCAACAGAGCCCCAGTAGGGCAGAGGATGGGAATCATAGCTACCTTGGGCTATCTCGGCATGAGAATTTAAACTCCTCCACGCTGCAGAGAGGGAACTGCCTATTTTCTGCCCAGGATCTGAGAGCACCTGGGCCGGGGTATGGCCCCTCTAGTCTCTAAGATGGGGCAGCCTATGTGAAGCTCCCTTCCTCCAGGCTAGGGTACTTGGGACCCTTCCAGGGACACCCCAGGATTTTCGAGGTGACACATGGGGCCCTGCAGGGTCATCTGAGGGCTTTAGAGGGGAGACCTGGGACCTTTCAAGGGATGGGGAGGCCCTTTGGAGGATGCCTGGGGCCTTGGGGGAGGCCAGAGTCGCCACCACAGGTCCATTCCTTCCAGCCTAGGAGCCAGACAAGCCCAATCTGACCTGGGTCAGAGTTGTTGAGGTCCCTCTGTCGTTACCAGGAACTAGGAAGGTCTACCTGGATCTGCTGGGGGATAATTCGGTTATTTCCGTAAGGTTTTTTTTTTTTTTAAACAAAGGCAAAGTTGTCCCTCACGGAGGCCGGGCAGCTCGAGGTCTGAGGCCTGAGTGCTGCGGACCTTGCTTCTGGTGACCAGGCCCATCCTAACCCTACCCTGGGGGCAGAAAGCGAGAACTGCCTAAACCAGGAAAGACCAGAGCTCGCAGATGAACCGGCCTCACCGTGAACCCAGGGGCCGCCACCAGCCCTCACACCTGCAATCGCTCCGCCCCGCGCACTACAAGGCCCTGCCGCGCACGCGCTATGCCGGAACCTCCCTTCTCCACTTGCGCACGCTCCGCCTCTTTCCCGCGCAACCTGCGGCACCGCCCATCGCCGGCAACGCGCCTGCTCATTCGCGCACTGCCTGCCGGGAATTGTAGTTTCTGTGTTGTGGGGCCCGGCAAGTCCGGTGGCTGAGCTCCGGTGCCGCGGCGCCCGAGGGCCGAGGCGGAAGTGGGGCAGCCACCTGGGGGCCGAGGGCGTGGGGTCGGCGGTCTCGAGGCGCCGACAAGGGGCGTGGGACTCAGGAAGGGCGTGTGCGCTGCCATAGGCCCCGGGGGAGGAGGCAGGGCAAGACCAGGCCAGGGGTCCAGTGGTCCGAGTAGCCAACCTGGAAGATGCACAAGAGGAAGGGACCCCCGGGACCCCCGGGCCGAGGCGCCGCCACCGCCCGCCAGGTGAGTCTGTATCCCATGGCCCCGCCGAGGTATCCCATCCCACCCTTGTCACACGTTCAAGGGAGGGCCCCACCCCCCAGGGGAACCGGCTCTCCACTCCCAGGTGAGCCCACGTCCCCGCCCCCTAGGTTAGGTTTGACCCCCACAGTAAGGCCTGTTGGCCCGGGCTCCCCAGCTCCTGGCGCCCCGCCCAGGGCTCAGGGCCACCTGTTGCAGTAGCAGCTCCAGTCGGGGAGGAGAAGGCCTCGAACCTGAGATAAGAAAGACAGTTATGGCTTTCCTGGACTGAGCACTGTGGAACCCTGGCATCAGCTTGGCCAGGGTTTTTTTATCCCCATTGTACAGATGAGGACACTGAGGCCCAGAGAGGTGAAGATAACTGTCCAAGGTCATAGGGATCAACTGCTTGGCCAGACCTAAGGGCAAATCCAGTCTGTTTGCCGTGAGCCCACAGAATTGTGGTTGGGCACCGTCTCCCTCCCTTATTACCTTTTTCCTAGGCACTGGGAGAGTTTGATTTTTCTCAGCTTTGATGGAAGGAGCTCAGGCCAAAACTTAGTGCCCAGGTATTAGTCTGGCTGACCTGAAGTTCCCTCCGGGCTTCTCCATATTGGATACTTGGCTTCACACTTCTAAGCCTCAGTCTTCTCATCTGTACAATGGAGGCCTTAAGAGTGTATGTCACAGGATAGCTGTGAAAATTCACGACTATCTGTGATAGTTTACAGAGAGTGCTAGAACATAGCGCTCAATAAATGGTGTCATCATCGTTACTATTAGATGGAGCCGTTGTATGATTGCTGATACTTGGCCATTTTTGACCCAAAGAAAAGGGGGTAATTTGTGTACTTTAGCCTAATATTATCATATCATGGTTAGTTATTAACAAGGATAGGATAGGAAGACAGGTGTTTCACATAGCCAAGACCTCACTTCCAACTTCAGCGCTGTCTGTGCTTCCTTTTACTCTTGACACCTCCAGCCTTCCTGCACACCTCCCTCTGCTGAAGATGCTGGAATGGAAAAACCCAGTTGTGCAGAGTGACTTTGCTTTGGGGCAGGGTGTAGGGCCTTATTTCACCACTGAACTTGGCTGGCAACCCATCATGGGTGTGGGCTCAGAGCAGGCAGTTGGGTCTCTCTCTACCTGCCCTTTGCCCCATGTTGATCTGTGCCAGAGGAGTGACTTGGCCCATCTTGGACACCTGTTGTGTCCGGGGCCTGTTCCAGCTGACTGGCTTTCCCCAGGAGCCCTGAGTTCCTCCCCAGGGGACTCCAGGTCCATCACAGCTGCCTCTAGCTAGCCGGGGTGCATCCCATGGTATGACAGAAGCCCCATTGTTTCCACAGCTGGGCCTGCTAGTTGACCTCTCCCCAGACGGTCTGATGATCCCTGAAGATGGAGTTAACAATGAGGAACTGGAGGCTGAGTTCTTGGCCTTGGTGGGAGGCCAGCCCCAAGCCTTGGAGAAGCTTAAAGGCAAAGGTGAGACTCTCAGTACACCCCTGAACATTTTCTGAGCTCCTGTTTGGAGCTGGGCACTGAGGCGATGAGAATATGCAGACAGAGAAGGTCCCTGTCCGCCTGGCAACCTAATTCTGGGGAAGAGTTAAGCGATCGGCTCTGGCCCCAAAATGAGGATTCAAGTCCCACTTCTGCAACTAACTAGCTGTGTGACTTGCTGAGTTTCAGCAACTATATGGGGCTCAGTTTCCCTGTCTGTAAAATGGGAATAATCACCAATAATGGATGTGGCATGTCCTCCAACCCATGGTTCTGTGATCAGGGCTGGGATCGGGGGAGACCTGTGGGCTGGACTGGGATTCCAGGAGGAGGCACCTGCAATGGGGAGGGCCAGGTGAAGAGTGGGGGAGGCGGTGAGTCACAGTTTGTGCACAGGCCCTGGAAGAGGTGGCAGGGGGCAGGGGACTCTGCAGGGGTCAAGTGGGGCTGGAGCTTGGGCACATGGAACCTTTACGCTTTATAGCTAATGCAGTTGATCCTTGTTAGCTACAGATACCAAATTTGTAAATTCATCTATTGGTTTAAATTTATTTGTGACCTCCAAATTAGTTGCTTGTTGCACTTTTGCAGTCATTCACAGACATGCACGGAGCTGCCAAAAGTTTGAGTCACCCAGTGTGCCTGTTCCCTGCTGAGGCGACACTCTGCCTTCTTGTCTCAGCGCATAAATAGTGTCCTTTTCTTGGTCTGTTGAATGTCACGCTTTTCTCATGTTCGTGCTTTTTGTTGATTTTACGGATCCACACGGCCCCAAGCATAGTGCCAGAGTGCTGTCTCCTGTTCCTTAGCGTGAGAAGACTAGGATGTACCTTGTAGATAAGCTTCATTCAGGCATCAGTTACAGTGCTGTTGGCATCAAGTTCCGTGTTAATGAATCAACAATATATATTAAAGAAGGTGTCTTTAAGTAGAAACACACATAAAACAAGGATATATATATTACCTGTTTGACAACAGTGTTGTGCCCAGAGGCTCATGGGAACCTAATGCTGTATTTCTTTCAGGGCCAGTTGGTTCATTATTCACTAAGTCCAACTTTATAGAACATGGGTGCCGTGAATAACAAGAGTTACAGGAACAACAAAATGCTGACAGCGTGCTGTTCTAAGAGCTGCATTTACCTGTAGTCCCTGCAGTCTGTGGTGAGGGAGAAACTGTTATTGTCCCCATCTAACAGATGGGAAGACTAAGGCCCAGGGAGATGAGGCGACTTGCCCAAGGTCCCACAGTGAGAAAGTTGCAGATCTGGGGTTCCAACTCAGGCTTGTCAAGGAAGAGATGAGGCCAGGGAGATCAACAGGGAGTAGGACCATGCCTGTTGGCCCAAGGACAATGGGGTGCCGTGGAAGAGCCAGGAGAGGGAGACATACTGCCCACTGCCTGCTACCCGAATTTTCATGGCCATGGGTGAATGGGACAGGAGACGGGGGACTCTTGAAGGATCCTGGTTCAACTGGGGCCTCCCGTTGCCTCCAGGTCCCCTGCCCATGGAAGCCATTGAGAAGATGGCCAGCTTATGCATGAGAGACCCGGATGAGGATGAAGAGGAGGGAACAGACGAGGAGGACGTGGAGGCTGATGATGACCTGCTGGTGAGCACCCGGGGCGGAACGGGAGACCTCCCTCCCGTTGTTGTCCACCCAGCAAGCCCTCACAACTGGACCCCGGCCGTGTGTCCCTGCAGGCGGAACTGAATGAGGTCCTTGGGGAGGAGCAGAAGGCTTCAGAGTCCCACCCTCCTGTGGCCCAGGTATACCCCTGACAACACTGGTCTGTGTAGCCCAGGGTTCAAGGGCTCCCTCCTCCCTCTCAACCACGGAACCTCACACAGGTGGTGGGGTGCCTCTGATCCCCAGTTCTCCACCCTGGGAGATGGGTGATGATTTCTGCCCCTTCAGGGTTAGAGGGGGCAACACACCTGGTATACAGTAGGTACTCAACCCAGGAAGCTATCAGGGTGGATCTGAGAGGGGTCACCACCCAGACTGTGCACCTGGCCCCTCCCGCAGCCAAAGGCCACAACCCCCAGCCCAGGGCTGGAGGCCACCTTGCAGGAGAGGCTGGCCCTCTACCAGACTGCGATCGAAAGCGCTAGGCAAGCCGGAGACAGCGCCAAGATGCGGCGCTACGACCGGGGGCTTAAGGTGAGTGGGCAGACAAGAGGGTGACCAGGTCCTCACCACTGCCCCCTGCACCCAGCTCCAGGCTCCTCCCAAACCTACGTTCACACCTTCTCCCAGACACTTGAAAACCTGCTGGCCTCCGTCCGGAAGGGCAAAGCCATCGATGAAGGGGACATCCCGCCGCCTGTGGCTGTGGGGAAGGGTCCAGTGGCCACGCCCAGCCACACGCCTGCACCCACCCAGCCGGCCCCTCTGAACCCGCTGGCCCCAGATCCCCGGGTTGTCGTGGCGAGTCCTCCTTCTGCTGCTCCATCCTCGTCCCTGGCCTCAGCTAAGCCCCAGCCACCCCCAGGTAGGCCACAGGCAGGGCTGGCTGATGTGGGCTGATGAGGGGCTATCCATTTAGTGGCTGGCCCTTTGGTGCGGGGGTACAGGGCCTGCACTGATTTTTAGATATTTTTTACCACCTTTCCCTCGCCAGATCCTACTTTCCAAGGGGCACACAGGCTCCCAGGAGAGGTTTTCTGTCTGTGGTAGCTGTAAAATATACTTTACAAAACATTTGCCATTTAACTATTTTTCAGCGTGCAGTTGAGTGATATTTATCACTCACAATATTGTGCAACCACCACCTCTATCAGTTTCCAAAACTTTTCCATCCCCCTCTATTCAGCATTAACTCCCCGTTCGCCCTTGCCCAGTCCCTAGGAACCTCTGTTCTGCTTTCTGTCTCTGGATTTGCCTCTTACAGATATTTCATGTAAATAGAATCATCCACTATTTGTCCTCCTGTGTCTGGCTTCCTTCACTTAGCAAAATGCTGCAGCATGTGTCGGAACGCCATTCCTTTTTAGAACTGAACAGCATTATGGTTTTTTGGTTTTGTTCTGGTTTGGGTGTGCCACGTGACTTACAGAATCTTAGTTTCCTGACCGGAGACTGAACCCAGGTCCCGGCAGTGAAAGTGCAAAGTCCCAACCACTGGACCGCCAGGGAATTCCCAACAGGGTTTTTTCTTTTTTTTAAGATTTATTTTTATTTATTTATGGCTGCGTTGGGGCTTCATTGCTGCTCGCAGGCTTTCTCTAGTTGCGACGAGGGCTCCTCTTCATTGTGGTGCACAGACTTCTTAACGTGGTGGCTTCTTTGGTTGCAGAGGATGGGCTCTGAGTGCACAGGTTCAGTAGTTGCACCTTGAGGACTCTCAAACACAGGCTCCGTGGCTGTGGCTCACAGGCGTAGTTGCTCCATGGCTTGTGGGGTCTTCCCATGACCAGGGTTCGACCCATGTCTCCTGCATGGGCAGGCAGATTCTTAACCACCGGATGACCAGGGAAGGCCCCCACCCATAGAGTGTTAAGTGAGTAGTTCCCAAGCCCTCAGCTTGTCCATCGTTCCTAAAACTCACTTGCTGGAGAACACACCTCCCAAGAAGTTTTCTTTCCCTTAACCTCCCCTTCCCCCACCTTAAGAAAAGAAAATGGGGCAACCAAAGGAGATACTCCAAATGCTGGCCTGAGGTTCAGAAAGTGAACCCCTAGTCTCTGAGTGCTTCAGCCAAGCTGGTTTCTAAGCTTTTGTTTTTAGTAAAGCTCAAGGATAACTATTGGAAATCGTGACCTGAGATTCTCAGCTGAAATCACCAACAGTTTTTCATAATAGGGTTTTCTGTATATAGCTGCGCGGGGACCCGGAAAATCACGTGACATCTGTAAGACTCTGTCTCCTCCCATCTATTTGATGATGTGAAGCAGGTTTCTTTGCACATTAGAAACAAAAAAGGAAAGTAGGAAAAGAATGAACAAGGAAGCAGGAGCTAAGTGCTAGTGGGTGGACCCGGCCCCCACCTTGTCAACAAGAGCTGCCTCGCCGATACAATTTTACTCTTAGTATATCAAAATTATTTATCAGAGAAGCTCGATATAGTTAAGCTTTGCTCAGTTTTGTGCAAAAAATAATTCCAACAGTAATTCTGCCCCAAAATAAATTTTAACACTGAGAGGGACTTTCAGTGGCAGGAGATAAAGCCAATGAAATGTCAGGATGTTACAGGACTTCCCTGGCGGTCCAGCGGTTAAGACTTTGCCTTCCAATGCAGGGGGTGCAGGTTCAATCTCAGCTCGGGGATCTAAGATCCCACATACCTCAGGACCAAAAAACTAAAACATAAAACAGGAGCAGTATTGTAACAAATTCAATAAAGACTTTAAAAATGGTCCGCATTAAGAAATGTCAAGATATTGGGCAGGGGAGATAAATTAGGAGTTTGGGATTAACAGATACACCTTACTATATATTAAATAGTTCCAAAAAAAACAATATATACCAATATATATATAAAATGGAAAAGAATCTGAGAAAGAACATTTATTTATATATATACATAAATGAATCAGGTTTCTATACACCTGAAATTAACACAACATTGTAAATTAATTATACCTCAATTAAAAAAAAAAGTCAAGTTGTTTTGTTTCAAGTTGGACACCTTCTCAGGCAAGTCCACCAAAACAAAGCAGTGAGTCCAGTTATCAGTCTGAAAAAGTACAACAGGTACTTTGTACTGTTTTCCAGGTATTTCTAGGATGTGTATCTGGGTGGTGAGTGGTGTATCTATTGTATTTTATTTTTAATACCAACAATTGTACTTATTGATGTCAATTTAAGAATACTTCTCCTAAGAACATATTAGGCATATTATTTGAAGCTGTATCTAATATAGTGTTTTAAAAGCCATTTAATCCTGTTTCCCAACTTTGCTGATACAGTGCAGAAAGGTACATTTATATGTACAATAAGGTGTTAAAAAAAGACTCTCGAGTACCCAAATACATCATGTTAGGATACAGTTCTGCCAGAAACCTGTATGTAAATAAGGGAAGATCTGAAGTTCCTAATTGCTCACTGTGAACCCTGGCGTATATTTATAAAGTAGGATTTCATGGTCCTGTGGTTGGAAATCTGTTGGCCGATGCAGAGGACACGTGTTCAATCCCTGGTCGATCCCAGAAGCTTCCACGTGTCCAGTTTCTGTTGACAGATGAAGCATACCTGGATTTCTTCAGCTTTGCTTTATTACAATTCACAGATTAGTGTGATTTTTTTTTTTTTTTTACAAATCAGTTTGTGGTAACTGTACTCTGAGCAAGTCTGTTGGCACCATTTTTCCAACAGCGTTTGCTCACTTTGTGTCTGTCTGTCACATTTTAGCAATTCTTAAAGGATTTCAAGGGCTTTCGGTATTGTTATACTTGTTATGGGGATCTGCGATCAGTGGTTTTCGGTGTTACTGCTACAGTGTGCTGAAGGCTCAGGTGGTAGTTAGCATTTTTTAACAATCCGTTTATCTTAATCTAATGAGTGTTTCTCTTTGGCTGGCTTCTTTGTTGCACGTGGGCTTTCTCTAGTTGCGGTGAGCAGGTTTCCCCTTGCAGTGGCGACTCGTGTGGCAGAGCACGGGCTGTAGGGTGTTCAGGCTCAGCAGTTGCAGTACATGGGCTTGGTTACCCTGTGGAACAATGAAATTCTCTTATGTTAAAGTATGTACATTGCTTTTTAGTCATGATGCTACTGCATGCTGCTTAGACTGCAGTATAGTAGAGTAACTTTTACATGTACCGGGACACCAAAAAACCTGAGTGACTCACTTCATTACAATATTTGCTTTATTGAGGCGATTTGGAACCAGACCTATACTAAGAGGTATGCCTGAAAATGGATAAACAAATGTGCTCCATCCATATAATGGAATATTATTCACCCTGAAAAGGGAAGGAGATTCTGACGCATGCTACAGCACGGATGAACCTTGAAGCCATTATGCTGCGTGAAATAAGCCAGCAACAAAGGGACAGATACTGTATGATTTCGCTTATAGGGGGTCCCTAGCGGAGTCAGATTCCCAGAGACAAAAAGTAGACCAGTGGGTGCTGGGGGCTGGGGGAGGGGGATGGGGAGTTAGTGTTTAATGAGGACAGAGTTTCAGTTGGGAAAGATGGAAAGAGTGCTGGAGTTGGATGGTGGTGATGGTTGCGCAACAATGAGAATGTCCTTGATGCCACTGAACTGTATACTTATAAAGGGTTAAGATGGTAAATTTTATCTTGTATTTTACCACAATCTGGAAAAATAAAAAGGGAAATGTCGGTGAGTTTCAGATCACTATGGTAGTTAGGATATATTTGATTTAAAAGAGTAGTGTGATGATTTTCTTTGTCAAATGTCAGTATTTGAAGACACTAGGAACAACAGCCATTGCCACTTTCTCAACTCAAAATGGAAAGTTTTAGATGTCGACTTAAAAATGTGTAAGAGTACAGAAAGTTTTCCAGGATTCTCTTAGGGGCAAAATAGCATTTGGCTCTAGAGACTGACAGTCACAGGGTTGAGTCCTCACTATGCCTTCTTCAGGCTGTGTGATTTGGGGAAACAGCATCCCCTCTCTGAGCCTCAGTTCTCAAATCTCTAAGGTGGTCCTTTGTTGTGAGAATTAAGTAGAAATAGTTTGTGCACTGTCCCCTCTCCCAGGTCCTTGCAGCCCTGGCCCCCTGGCTCAGTTGCAGAGCCGCCAGCGCGAGTACAAGCTGGCTGCCCTCCAGGCCAAGCAGCAGGGAGACACTGCCACTGCCGCCAAACACTTCCGTGTGGCCAAGGTGCGTCCGGAGGGGTCAGGGTTGGAGGTAGAGGACAGGATGCTTCTAACATTGTGTGATAGCAAAGAACAGGGGCTCTGGAGTCAAGACAAACCCAGATTTGAATCCTGGTCACTCCGTGACTGTAGTTTGCTGCACCTCCTGAAGCTTCAGTTTACCCTCTCTGTGAAATGGGTGTAAATGTCTGGAGGAGGAAATACCACAAAAGGACTTCCCTGGTGGTCCAGAGACTGACCACCAGGTGAGTCTGCACTTCCACTGCAAGGGGAGCAGGTTCAATCCCTGGTCACAGAACAGCCAGAAATAAAAATTTTACAAAGATGCTTGCTGCAAAGGAAGTGACAGAGTGGGGAGTCATCTGCCATGTGGCAGGTCGTGGAGGCTCCCCATGGGGTCCTAGCCCTCAGCTGCAGCCTCCTCCCCTGATCTTCCTTTTCCCAGAGCTTTGATGCTGTCTTGGAGGCCCTGAGCCGGGGGGAGCCTGTGGACCTGTCACGCCTGCCCCCTCCACCTGGTGAGGACCCCACCGTGCCCATCCTCCAGGACTGCTGGAGGTCTCCAGGACGTTCTTGCTGATGCTGCCGCCCCTTTGGTCAGGGGGACCCCAGGGACCCCAGCCTCAGGCCAGACTAGCCTGGTCGGGGGAAGGGCGGCCACAAGTAAGCCCCCCACTGGACTGGACCTCTCTACCCCTAGACCAGCTGCCCCAGGGCCCACCATCACCACCTGTGCAGCCTCCAACTCCTGCTGTGGTGCCCTCCACGCCAGGTAGGCTCCTGAGACCCTGTGGGGTGGGCCGGCCGGAGCAAGACAGTCTCCTCCCACCGAGACCCTTAATTCTACCGTCTGGTCTGACCCAGAGGCTCCTCCACCCCCGAAGACTCTCCTGGAGGCACTAGAGCAGCGGATGGAGCGGTACCACGTGGCTGCAGCTCAAGCCAAGACCAAGGGGGACCAGCGGAAGGCTCGCATGCATGAGCGCATCGTCAAGGTGCGTGGAGACCCAAGGAGGCGGGTCGGCCACCCCTAGAGACCTTGCCCAGGAAGCCTGACACCGGTGTTCCCTGCAGCAATACCAAGACGCCATTCGAGCCCACAAGGCTGGCCGAGCGGTGGCCGTGGCGGAGCTGCCTGTGCCTCCAGGTAGGCCCTGCCCCGCAGCCCCACCCCACCACCCTCTGAGCCTTTGCAGGTGCTGTTCCCTCCCGCTCTCCAGGCCCAGGGAGCTGATGGCTGCACCTTCAGAAATTCTGCAAGCTTGTTGGACAATGGGTACCTTAAAATCATTTACCATGGAAGTGTTTACACCACAGAAATTGGCAAACACTACAAATTAGGAGGTTTTTATCTGAAGAGTCTGTTCACCAGCCCACCACTGTCTGGTCATTTATTTATTTTAAAACATATTTTTTTTTGACTGTGCTGGGTCTTTATTGCCGCACAGGCTTTTCTCTAGTTGCAGCGGGCAGGGGCTACCCTCTAGTTGTGGTACATGGGCCTCACTGCGGTCACTTCTCCTGTTGCAGAGCACAGACCCTAAGGCATGTGGGCTTCAGTAGTTGCGGCTTGAGCTCTAGAACCCAGGCTCAGACACTGTGGCACTGGGGCTTTCTTCGCAGCACGTGGCATCTTCCCGGATCAGGGATCAAACCCGTGTCGTTTGCTTTGGCAGACAGATTCTTTACCACTGAGTCACCAGGGAAGCCTGTGGTCATTTCTTCTTTGCCTCACTCCTTCCTAGTCATCGGCTCTCAGTTTTACAGAGATCTCCCCAGCCTCCCATCGCCCCTGCCGGTGGGCTGGAGGCGTCTTCTGGGATCTCAGAGCTACCTGTGTGCCCGCCATGAGAGCGATTACAGCTCTGCACGTTGGTCCCCCGGAGTCCCTCCAGGCCCAGGGCCGCCTCTTATGCCCAGCATGCCACCTCACATGGTGCTTGCTTGTTGGAGTCTGGTCAAGACCCGGCCAGGGTCAGGCAAGAGGAGCCAAGAGCAAAGAGGGAGGTTAGAATGGTCTGACATCTCCACCAAACCAGCAGCAGCTCCTTGCATTCAAAATAGATTCAGGGACTTCCTTGGCAGTCTGTTGGTTAAGGCTCCACGCTTCCTCTGCAGGGGGCGTGGGTTCAATCCCTGGTTAGGGAAGTAAGATCCCACATGCCTCGTGGTGCAGCCCACCCAGCCCTTCCACAAAGAAAAGAAAGAACCAAGAAAACGCAAACGTATTGTGTTGGCCAAAAAGTTCGTTCAGGGTTTAAAAACCAGAACAGACTTTTTGGCCAACCCACATAGATTCAAAGGCCTGAAGCTCCTTAGCAGGGGAAGAACCTGTGTCTCAACCATTATAGTGTGGGCCTCACCCTCCTGACTGGGTCCCAACTGGCCACCTAGGCTTTCCCCCGATCCAGGGCCTGGAGGCCACCGAGCCCACCCAGCAGAGCCTGGTGGGGGTCCTGGAGACCGCCATGAAGCTGGCCAACCAGGATGAAGGCCCTGAGGACGAAGAGGACGAGGAGCCTAAGAAGGTGTGAGGGGCCAGGGCCTTGGGGTGAGGCAGGGGAGTGGCATGGCAGCAAAGCAAAGCCCCAGTAGTCCTGGCCTTGAGCCAGAAAGAACCAGCTACACATCTGGGCCTGCTACTTCCTGGCTGTGAGGCCACGGGCAAGTCCTCTTGCCCTCTGAACTTCGGGCTCCTCTGTACAGTGAGCACAGTACTAGTCCCTACCTCCTGGGGCTGTTGCCAAGGTTTAGTGTGAACAAGATCGTATGTTGTGTTCAGTGCTGAAGAAACAGAAACTGAGATGGTCAGTGTTGTCGCTGTCAGGCCTCAACCCTGTGGGCAGCAGACTCATCACAGGCGCTGTGAAAGCTCTGACTTGCTTTCCAACCCTCTGCAGCTCAGCAGCCCTGCAGCCCCCACAGCCCAGCCCAAAGCCCCACCTTCAAAGGCACCCCCATCAGGATCCGCCCCCATAGCCAAAGCAGCCCCCAAAGGCACATCCACCAGAGGTAGGTACGCCCATCCCCACCTGGGCAGCCAATTGCCTGGCTGTGGGTGGGGCAGCACCCGCAAACAGCCGTGTACCCACAGCCCAGCAGCAGCTGGCTTTCCTGGAGGGCCGCAAGAAGCAGCTCCTGCAGGCTGCGCTGCGAGCCAAGCAGAAGAACGACGTGGAAGGCGCCAAGATGCACCTGCGCCAGGCCAAGGGGCTGGAGCCCATGCTGGAGGCCTCACGCAATGGGCTGCCTGTGGACATCACCAAGGTGAACCCTCTAAGCCTTCTGGACCTTCCCAGGCACTCACCCTTCGGACTTCTGCCACTTAGCAGTCACATGACTTGGAATGTATTCATCAGGGTCCAGGTTAAACTGCTGTAACAAACCCCCCTTCCCAAGACAGTGGCTGAAATGAGACAGATATTTATGTTTCCTGTATGTAACACTGGGGGCATTCTGGTCTCTAAAAGAGACCTCTAAAAAAGCCCTTCAGGGCCCAGATTCTTTCCATCTTGCTACTTTGTGACACCCTAGGAGGTCATTCTTGTCCTTGTGGTCAAAGTGGATTGACCTTTGACCAGATAAGGAGAATGCCTTATCTGCATCTGGGCTATGGGCAGTGATGTGGAGTTGCCATCACTTCTACTTGCCTCCCTTTGGCCAGAATTGAGTCATGTGGCCACACTTAGCTGCAGGGGAGGCTGGGAATGTAGTCTCTTGCTGGGCTGCTGTGTGTCCAGCCAGAGCTCCATTACTAGGGAAGAGGGGTTGGAGATCAGGGTAACAAATTGTGCCATGTGGGACAGACCATCCACTTCTCTTTGAGGATTACTTTTCTCCTTGGGAAAGAAGAACAGGGCCTGCGGATGAAGCTGTAGTCAGGGAAGGCCTCTTGAAGGAGGTGTGATGTTTCCGCAGAGCCCTGGGTGGGTCTGCTCATGGTTGTCCAGCAGGCCCCTCCCTCACAAGCCTCGTCCTCCCCAGGTGCCACCTGCCCCCGTCAACAAGGATGACTTTGCCCTGGTCCAGCGCCCTGGCCCAGGTCTGTCTCAGGAGTCTG
Organism: Capra hircus; assembly: GCF_001704415.2. Lineage (NCBI taxonomy): Eukaryota > Metazoa > Chordata > Mammalia > Artiodactyla > Bovidae > Capra > Capra hircus. Next base: position 97,159,394 of record NC_030814.1, on the reverse strand, counting down.
CCCGACGCTACGGCGAACTCACCAAGCTCATAAGGCAGCAGCACGAGGTGAAGGGGGCTTCCCTGCCCAGGTCGCCAGGCACACGGCGCCCCTCCCACCCTCCCCTCACTGTCTTCTGCTCCCCCAGATGTGCCTGAACCACTCTAACCAGTTCACTCAGCTCGGCAACATCGCTGAAACCAGCAAGTAAGAAGCCCAGCCCCAGGCCCCACCAACTTCTGCATCCCGCAGCCTGCCCCTGGGACTAGGGACCTGAGCAGGACCTTCTCGCTGGCAGATTTGAGAAGCTGGCGGAGGACTGTAAGCGGAGCATGGAGATTCTGAAGCAGGCCTTTGCCCGGGGTCTCCCCACGCCCACTGCTCGCTTTGAACAGAGAACCTTCAGCGTCATCAAGTAAGGCCCCCTGTACCCTGCCACTGGCCCTTTTGGAGAGGGGTTCACACTCCCCAGAAGCCAGCGGAGGTCTTGCTTCTGGAGGAGAGTTCGGGTGGTCTGGTGGGAGCAGAGCAGGTGCAAGTGTCCTGAGGCAGACGTGCCGTGTAAGTAAAGGATGGCAATGGAGTTTGACAGTGACACATTTGGAAATGGGGACAGTCTAGTGAATGCAGAGGCCTGGGCAAGCTCATGGGGTGGTGAGGGGGTCCTGCTCCTGTTACAGCATCTCACACTCCAGGGAGTTGGGATCATTTTTCCCACTTGCACACGAGGTTAGGGGTGGCCACTGGGGTAACCTAACATCACCACTTAGGAACCTGCACCCCTCACCCTGGCTCCCCCACATCTGCAGAGCCTGGCTCCCTGTCACCCCCTCATCTCCTCTCACTGACCCCACTTCTCTCACCTCCAGCCACACAGACTTCTTTTTGGTCAGTCAGACACACCAGCCGTGTTCCCACTCAGGACCTTTGCACTGGCTGTCTCCTCTGCTTAGAGCCTCTTATGCAGATTACCATGTAGCAGCCTCTTCTTTTTCTTTTTTAAAAGTTTTCTTTGGCTGCACTGCATAGCCTGTAGGATCCTAATTCCGTGACCTGGGGTCAAACCCACGCCCCCTGCAGTGGAAACTCGAAGTCTTAACCACTGGACTGTTAGGGAAGTCCCTGTAGCAGCCTCTTCTTGACATTCAGAGTCACCTATGTTGTTACTTCTCCTGAGAAGCCCTCCTTGATGGCCCTGTCTAGAGCAGCACCTCCCAAGCACACGCCAGTGTTTTAATCCTCTGCAGAGTTGTTTTTGTTTTGTTTGTTTATATATTCAGGGTCATCAGTCACTCAGCTAGCCAAGGCTCCCTGAACACAGGCGCAGTCTGCCTCATTTACCTCTGTATTTTCAGCGGTGAGGACACTGGCTGGCATATAGTAGATGCCCAAAAAACCTTGTCAGAGAAAGAGAAGGTCCCGCAGCAGCTAGGGCACTTGGTGAATTCTAGAAGATTCCAGAAAATGCTAGAAGGTTCCAGAAATCTTATGTGAGGAAAGCGGTCCCACAGAGGTGAGGCCACTGACTGGTGCAGAGCTGGTTCCAAATAAATATGTGCAAATTTATGAAAGGACTAAACAAGTAGCCAGTGGCAGACCTCGAATGAGAATTGTAGTCTGTCTGGTTCTAAAACTCAAGCCTAGGGCCTGAGACACCCTCAAGAGACTGGGGGGAGGGCCAAGAAGGCGGGCAGGGCGGTGGCACTGAGGGCCTGTCTCCCACCCTCCCTCTCGGAAGGATCTTCCCTGACCTCAGCAGCAACGACATGCTCCTATTCATCGTGAAGGGCATCAGCTTGCCCACACCGCCAGGTGAGGGGGCACCAGGCAAGGGGCAGGGCTGTGGGGTCCACCCATCTGCCCAGCTCTGACCCTTGTCTTCCCACAGGGCTGTCTCCTGGTGACCTGGATGTCTTTGTTCGGTTCGACTTCCCCTATCCCAACGTGGTACATGGGGAGCTGAGGGGGGATGGGTTCCAGCCCCTTCAGGCCTGGAGGGTGTGGGTCTGGCGGGGGTTCAAGGGCAGGCGCCAGCCCCTGAGCTTTTTCACCTCCTGTCTGGTCACAGGAAGAAGCTCAGAAAGACAAGACCAGCGTGATCAAAAACACAGACTCCCCTGGTGAGCCCTGGCAGGAAGCAGTCCCCCACCTCCCATCCCCACAGAAAGCCCATGAGCTGACCCTGCCCCTCCTCTCTCCCTCCTTCCCCTGGCAGAGTTCAAGGAGCAGTTCAAGCTTTGCATCAACCGCAGCCACCGTGGCTTCCGAAGGGCCATCCAGACCAAAGGCATCAAGTTCGAAGTGGTCCACAAGGGGTGAGCTGGGGCCACAGGTGCTTTCTGGGCCTCCAGAGGAGGGGGAGCTGCCCAGGGCCAATCATTCTGTCCCCTCTCACACACGCAGGGGGCTCTTTAAGACTGACCGGGTCCTGGGCACAGCTCAGCTGAAACTGGACGCCCTGGAGACGGCATGCGAGGTCCGAGAGGTCCTTGAGGTGAGAGGTGGACATTGGTCTGAACACTTGGGTATAGCCATGCCACTCATGAACATCAACCAGATGCTCCCTGCCGTGAGCCTCCCAAAGGTCCTCTCTGCTGACACAGCCCCTCCGCGGAAATACCAGGCTTCCCCACTACCCAGCCCTAAGTATCCTCTGCACCCTGTTCCATTAAGAGTAGCTGGTGTATCAGCCATACCCAGGGGCTCATATTTTGGAAATTTCTCTGGTTGTCCTGGAGCCCAGCCCTGAGCCTCCAGCCACAGCCTGCTTCTTTTATTTATTTATTTTGGGGGGAATTTTCTGTATTGATTTATTTCGGCTGTGCTGGGTCTTCGTTGCTACGCAGGCTTTCCTCTAGCTGTGGCAAACGGGGGCTGCTCCCTAGTTGTGGTACGCAGGTTTCCCATTGCGGTAGCTCCTTTTGTTGTGAGCGCGGGCTCTAGGGCACGCAGGGTTCAGTGGTTTCGGCACAGGGGGCTCAGCAGTCGCAGCTCCCGGGCTCTAGAGCGCAGGCTCTATAGTTGGGGCACGGGCTCAGTTGCTCAGCAGCATGTGGGATCTTCCCGCACCAGGGATCGAACCCACATCTCCTGCACTGGCAGGCGGATTCTTTACCACTGAGCCACCAGGGAAGCCCCACTGCCTGCTTCTTAACAGCCCCCCCTCACTGCTCCCAGGTCCTGGATGGCCGCAGGCCCACAGGGGGCCGGCTGGAGGTGATGGTTCGGATTCGCGAGCCACTGACAGCCCAGCAATTGGAGACCACGACTGAGAGGTGGCTGGTCATCGACCCCGTGCCAGCATCCATGCCCACAGTGAGACCCTTGCCCATCAGCAGCCCTGGGGGGAAGGGAGGGCTTGGTTCAAGGTGGCCGAGACTCACAAGACTGGTTCTGTCCTCTGAAGCAGGTTGCTGGCCCCAAAGGGAAGGCTCCTCCCGTGCCTGCTCCTACGAGGGAGCCAGGGAACAGGTAGGTGACTGGGCCCAGCTGTGCTGGAGAGAATGCCCCTCTTCTTATCTCAGCCTCTGCTGGACAACTTACCATCAGGCACAGATTAAAGCATGTCTCTCCCCTGCTTCAAAACCTTTCCTGGCTCCTCTTCTCCTGGAGCATCTAGTTTAAACCCCTCAGCTTGATCTTTAAGACCTTTTGTAATCAGACCACTGTCAATAATCCAGCCTTCTTCCTGTTGGTTCATGGCTACATTTAGTTTTCATGAGCCTCTTGGCTACTCTGTGTTACAATACCCTGAGCACCCCTATCGCCACACTTGCTCCTTGCTCCTCTGCCCAACTCTGACTCCTTTGATTCCCAGCTTGGCTGTCACCTCCTCTAGGAAGCCCTCCCTGACACCTGGCATCACAGTTGCCTGGGTGTACACCCCTTGTCCCTGTCAGGTTGTGGATTCAGCAACACAGGGGTGGGCCTGGCTTGTCTCCCACTGTCCCCCGGGGCCCAGTATGTTTGTTGAATTAACAGGGTTGGGGATGGGAGTTCCCTGCAGCCCCTCCCCCTCCCCAACCCCGTAGATCAGCACGGCCCCTGCATAGTCTCAGTGTGCTGGCCTTCGACCAAGAGCGTCTGGAGCGGAAGGTGGGTGCCACCCTACGAGGCTCATGGGGCAGGGCTGGGGGTCCACAGGTCCCTCACAGCTCCCTCTGCATCCTCTCCCCCGACCCCAGATCCTGGCCCTCAGGCAGGCGCGGCGGCCGGTGCCCCCTGAGGTGGCACAGCAGTACCAGGACATCATGCAGCGCAGCCAGTGGCAGCGGGCGCAGCTGGAGCAGGGAGGCCCGGGCATGCGGCGGGGTAGGAGCTCAGGGATGGGTGGGGGGAAGGATGGGTGGGGGGAAGGGTGGGTGGCGCGGGCCCCATCCTGATGGCCCCCCCACCTCCATCCCTCAGAGTACATGGCCCAGCTGGAGCGCCAGCTACAGTTCTACACGGAGGCCGCCCGGCGTCTGGGCAATGATGGCAGCAGGGTGAGCTGGGCAGGCGTGGGGGCATGGCCAGGGCCACCAGGGGCTGCCCGCTGACTCCTTCTTCACCCCCTAGGAGGCCGCCAAGGAGGCACTGTATAGACGGAACCTGGTCGAGAGTGAGGTGAGCAGCTTGGGCATTGAGAGCCAGGCGGGCAAGTGTGGTCGTGTCCCCCATCCTGACCCGGGCCACTTCTCCCCGCAGCTGCAGCGGCTCCGCCGGTGAGGGGCAAAGGGACAGGCGGCCCCCGGAGAGCTGGGAGCGGGCCTGCGGCCCCTATGCTGCCACAGCCTCGGACCAGACAAGCAGACAATCAGTGGGCAGTCAACTCTGGACGGACACATCCCCCACTGGGCCCACCTGGCCCGGATGGAGCCTCCCCCAGCAGGGGGCGTCGGCAGAGTCTGCCAGCCTGTGTGTGCCCCTCACCCAGGCCCAGCTGGGTGGGCCCCAGAAAGTCCGTTTGCACAGCCCAGGGGTGCACAGCCCCTTGCCAGCCTCCAAAGCAGGAGGATGGCTGGGACTAAGCCCCCAGGGCCCTTGCAAGCACTTTACTTCCTGTCCCTCCCCAGCCTTAACCCTGATGCCCACCCACACCCCAAAGAAGCCACTGAGGCGAGCCAGGGTCAGCCAGGCTCCCCAGAGGGTTGCCCTGGCCCAGCTGGGCCCCCAGGGCAGACACATGGAATAAACAGCCAGGGCCACACCTGGCTCACTCTGTCCTGCCCTTGTTTCTTGTTCCTGGCCCCAGTGCCTGGGCTGGGCTGCCCCACCCCCGGGGGCTGATGAAGAGGTGCCTGCGAGAGGAGCAGGGAGCGTGCCCATGAAGGACATGGTCTGTGCACACACTCTTTGCAGAGATGTGTGTGAAGGCCCATGCGTGTGTCCTTGGGATCTGTAGTGTATCTGAGGGCATCTGCGTGTGTCTCTCCAGGTGGTGGCCTTGGGTGTATCTGGGTTTACACACAAGGTCAGGTCATGTGTGGTGGTGCTTGGTGACCCACGTGCATCTCAGGGCCTTGCAAGGCAGCCCTGCTGCTCGTGGGCCCCAGGACCTGGACTAGACTGCCGGATGCACGTAGCATCCCAGAGCTTCAGCTTCCGCTGCTGGATATGGCACGATGAGAGTCCCTGCCACAAGCGGAAGGGCACCTGGTCTGCGGTGAACACTTGCAAGGGCTAGGGGTGTTTTTCTGTTTGTTTTTTGGTCACGCTCCAAGGCATGCAGGATCTTAGTTCCCCGACCAAGGACTGAACCCACACCTCCTGCGGTGGAAGCGGGGACTCTTGACCACTGGGCCCCCAGGGAAGGCCGGAGCTCGGCTTTATTGTTGTCTCCATCTGCACAGGCAGCGGGGGAGCGTCCAGCAGGGCCCGAGTTGCCTGTGCGCCCAGTGTCCGCGTGGTCTGCTCCAGTCTCCTGGGCTCTCTGGGTGTCTGGGTGGTGGCCCCTCCCAGTGTCCCCGCCAGCACAGGATGGGCAGGCCCAGCCCTCCAGGCCCAGGAGAGCCAGGTCGAGGCCCCAGGTGGGCGCTGTCTCCGTAGTCCATAGCCCAGCAGAGCCTCAGGGATCTGGGCCATTCTACCGGGCTCCTCGAGGCTCAGGGGCCTGCTGCCCGTGGCTGGCGTGGGGCTGTGGGCGGCAGGTGGACCAAGACAGGCTCGGGGTTCCCCATCGTGTCCACTACGCGCAGGTGCAGGAGGCCCAGGAAGGCCTCAGGTGCGATGCTGGTCATGTGAAGCCTGTTGGCCCTGGACCGCGAGACGGGTGTGAGGGCATGTTCCTGGGGAGAGGCCCCCCTGGGCCCGCCCACAGCCCTGCCCTGTGTACCTGGAGTTGCCTAACCCGGCCACCCCCAGGGTACCTGAGGAAGAGGGCACGCAGGCGTGGTGTACTGAGAAAGGCTTCAGGGCCCACGTGGCCGATGCGGTTGCCCTGCAGGTGCAGCTCCTCCAGGGCCTCGGGTAGGTCAGGGGGCACGAAGGACAGCTCATTGTGGCTGAGGTCCAGCACCTGGGCAGGCAAGCAGAGATGGCGCCGTGGTGGCCCCAGGCCCTGGGCCACCTGTTCAGCCAAGCCCCAACCTGCTCCCTTCCCGGGCCCTCATGTACACCCAGCCTGGTTCTTTTGCCCCCTCCCCCCACCTGCTTTGTGGCTGCCAAGTCCTGCCCTCCACAGAGGTAAACTGAGTCCCTTCTGGGGCGGGCCTCATTCTAGGTGACGGGGGCCCAGACAGGGGGGCCACTGCTGCAGCCGATCACTCACAAAGACAGTATTGGGTTGACCCAGAAGTTCTTTCGGGTTTTGCCATAGCATCTTACGGAAAAGCCTAATGAACTTTGGGGCCAACCCCATTCTTCCCTGGTGGCTCAGACGGTAAGAATCTGCCTGCAATGCAGGAGACCCGGGTTCCATCCCTGGGCCAGAAAGATCTCCTGGAGGAGGGCATGGCATCCCAGGGCTGCCTACGTACAGTGGGGGCTCTCTTTCTAGCATCTCAAGGCTTTCCAGGGGAGGAGCTGGCCAAGCAGGCAGAGGGGTGAAGGAGCTGCCCTGTGGATAGTATGGCCAACCAGCCTGCCCCTGACCTGCAGGGCTTGCAGCTCATGCCAGGTGCCAGGCCCAATGCCACCCACACGCAGTCGGTTATGTGCCAAACTGAGCTCCTGAAGCTGGTGCAGGCCAGCCAGCGGCTCCGGCTCGAGGACCCGCAGCTGGTTGCGCTCCAGCCGAAGTGTGTGCAGGCCAGCAGGCAGGCCGGAGGGCAGCTGGGTTAGCTGGTTTCCAGCCAGGTCGAGGCTGCGCAGGGCCCGCAGCCGGCGGAAAGCCCGGAGGTGCACGCGGGCGCTGGCCAGGCAGTTGTAGGCCAGGTTGAGCTCGGCCAGTCGGGGCGTGGAGGCGAGGTCACGGGCGCCCAGCGCGGCCACACGGTTGTGGGGCAGCACCAGGGCCCGCAGGCGGCGGGGCAGCGCCTGAGGCACTCGGTCCAGCCTGTTGCCGTAGAGGTGCAGCGTGTGTAGGCCCCGCAGTGGCCGCAGTGCTCCGGCTGGCAGCCCCGTGGCCCCCAGTTGGTTGTGCTGCAGTAGCAGGTAGCGCAGGCCCCTCAGGCCACCCAGCCGGGCTGCCTCCACCCAGCGGATGCGATTGCGGCCCAGATGCAGCACGGCCAGGGTGCGGGGCAGGCCAGCGGGCACCGCAGCCAGCTGGTTGTGGGACAGGTCCAGGTACTCCAGGCGGTGCAGCTTGCTGACAGGAGAGAGAAAGGTGGCATCAGGCTGGGCATCCAGAGGGGAGGCCCCAGATGGATACTGCAGGGCAGGTTGGGGTGGGGAGAGTTGAGGAGCTGTCCTGAGAGATGTCTGGGCTTTCCAGGTAGCTCAGTGGTCAAGAACCTGCCTGCCAGGGGAGGAGGAGATGCAGGTTCAATCTCTGGGTCAGGAAGATCCCCTGGAGAAGGAAATGGCAACCTACTCTAGTATTCTTGTCTGGGAGAGCCCATGGACAGAGGAGCCTGGTGAGCTACACTCCACAAGGTTGCAAAGAGTCAGACATGACCGAGCATGCAAGCACACACCTGAGAGATGTAAGGTGGAGATTTCAATTTGGGGGTGACGAGCTGAGAGATCTGGGCAGGAAGTAAGTCTGGGGTGATTAGGTCAGAGTTCTGGGTCTGAGATCTTCATGTGGCAGCTGTGATGTTGGGTAATAAGACCAAGGCACCAGCTGGTTGGAGGCCAGGTGCTTGGCCAAGCCCGGTACACGGTAGGCACACACCAAATGAGGCCTTGAATTGGCCGTAAGAGGGGGGTGGTGAAATGGAGGGCTGGGGCTCCCAGATTCTAAGTCCTCAGACCCTACTGCCAGCACGAGCCTACACACCCCAAACCCCTGTTCCAGGCCCCACCTGAACGTGGTAGCATCCAGGCCACTGTCTGTCAGCTGGTTGTGCTGAAGGTAAAGCTCACGGAGGTGGGTCTGGCGGCTCAGGGCTCCTCGGGGCACCTTGGAGATGAGGTTGTTCTGGGAAGGGAGGAGAGAATGAGACAGGGTCCAGGGCTGAGGGCAGTTGGGAGCCACGGGGGCTCCTGAGCAAGGCACGAGGTGTTCTTTTGAGCAAGGCTGCTCAGAGAGAGCCCGTGAGCACCCATGCCAGAGGAAAGGACCCAAAGACACTTTTGACTGCTGGGATGACAAGGGGTCCCCCAGGACAGAGGTGAGGGGCCCTGAGGGGAGTGGGGACGTGGGGGTGGTCGCACAGAGGGGGCACCTGTAGATGGAGCCGCTCTAGCGAGGGTGGCAGGCTGGGCGGCACGTAGCTGAGTTGGTTGCTGGAGAGACTGAGGGTGGCCACCGCCTCAGAGCCGCGGAAGGCGTCAGGGGGCAGGCCGGCGTTGCTCAGCTGGTTGTTGTGGAGGTACACGGACCTGAGGGGAGCCAGGCTCCTGCCACCAGCCCGGCCCCGGCCTCCCCGCCACCCTGTGCCCCAGCTCAGGGCAGGCTTCAGAATGTGTGTGTGTGTGCGCATGTCAGAGTGTGTGTGTGAGTGTCTGTGTGTGGGGGAGTGGTGTGGGTGTGATTTGTGTGGGTGGGTGTGACTGTGTGAGTGAATGTTGAGTGTACGTGTGAGTTTGAGTGTGAGTATGTGTGAATGTGTGTATGTATGTATGTGTGTGGGAGTGGTGTGTGTGTGTGTGTGGAGTGTATGTGTGAGTTTGAGTATGTGAGTGTGTGTGTGAGTGTGTTGAGTGTATGGTGTGTGTGAGTGGGTGGGTGGGTTGAGTGAATGTGTGTGAATGCCTGTGTGGGTATATGCGAGTGTGTGTGTGTGGAGTGTGTGAGTGTGTGCACTCTGCTCCAGTCTGAACTTCTCCAGACAGGGCATCCGGGGCCCTGTCTCCCCCGCCACCCAGAGCCTCCCCAGGGTTGGCTCATGACCCGTCAGACCCCAGGGTGCAGAGTAACCCCAGGCCTACACAAGTCCCAGCGGGGCCTGGGCTGGGCCAGGGGCTATACCTGAGCGCCGGCTTCTCCCCAAATGTGAGCGGGAAGATCTCAGTCACTTCGTTGGCAGCCAGATCAGCAACCCGGAGGGAGCGGGGCAGAAACTGGGGGGCCACAGAGAGCTGCGGGAGCACAGCCACAGTGGTCCCAGTGGCACGCCAGTCCTGCCCCTCCCCGCCTGCCGCCCACCTCCACTCAGCGCTGTGGGACCCCAGCTGGCTGCGCCCTTGCTGGGCCCTCCCTGGGGCGGGGTGGGGGCGTGGCAGGGTGCTCACCTTGTTGTGGGCCACATAGATGTGCTGCAGCTGTGTGAGCGACTCGAAGGCCTCGTCGGGCAGGCCTGTGCGTGAGGTGGGCAGTGAGGGAACCCTCCAGGCGGTGGTGAGGGTGGGGGCAGCCTGTGTTCCCCTCCAGCCTGGAGGCTGGCAGAGGCTCCTCCAGGCCCCACCCCCGCTGTGTCCTCAAAAGCCACAGCCCCCGCCCCCTATTCTCTGAGTTTCCATCCTGCTCAGCAAAGGGCAGTTCTGGGAACTGCCGCAGAGCTGCCCACAGACCTAGCTGGGGAGGGAGAGGGCAGCGGGGACCGGGCTGTGGAGGGGCCTCCTCCCATTGTCCCCCCAACTCACCCTCAGAGGAGATGAGGTTGTTGTGGAGGTTGAGGGTCCGCAGCCCGCTGAGCCGTGACAGCTCGTTGTAGGGGAGCTCCTGGAGCTGGTTGTTCTGCAGGGCAGGCCGGGGTGGGGGGCGACATTCACACCCTGACCCCTGTGACCCTGGGCCCTCAACAGATGGCCCTTGCAAGCCCTGCTTCTCAGCTTCCCGTCAGCCTAAGCAGGAAGCCTCCACACCCTTTCACCCTGTTGTTTGTTGTTGTTGAGTCGCTCAGTCATATCCGACTTTTTTCTGACCCCGTGGACTACCCCACCAAGTCCCTCTGTCCCTCTGTCCATGGGTTTCTCCAGGCAAGAATACTGGAGTGGGTTGCCATGCCCTCCTCTAGGGGATCTTCCTGACCCAGGGACTGAACTCCCGTCTCCATCACCTGCTTGGCAGGAGGGTTCTTTACCACTGAACCTTCACCCTGTGCTTGATCCCAAAGGCATTACTTCGTAACAACCCCGTAACAAAAAGACACTGACCCCCAATGCCCCATCCACCCCTACAAGTGACCCCGGATGCCTCATTACACTTGACCTCAAGCAGCCCCTTAATCAGCAGACATTGACCCCTCAGACACCCCTTAGCCCCTCCCACTTTCGGCATCTGTGCCCCCCACCTCCTCTCACCTGACTCCTGCACAGACCCCTACGTGCTCATCAAGACCAACTCCCATCTGTGTCATGGCCCACAGGCTCAGCTCCTCACCCCTGCACAGGGACCCCACACCCCCAACCCCGGCACCCTGCAGGCTCCCTGTCCACCCTGGGAGCCGCCCTGCACCCACACGCCGGCCCCACCTGCAGCGAGAGGTGCTGAGCAGCCCTGGTGATGTTGTCCGGGAACACCTGGAGGTCCAGGCCGTCGCAGTCCACCGTGTCGGGCCGGGGGCAGGAGCAGCGTGGGGGGCAGGCCCGGGGTGGGGGCTGGGAGCTCTCCCCCAGGTGGGGGAAGGAGGCGTCATCCTCCATGCCAAGGGCGGGTGGGGGGCCAGGCAGCAGCAGGAGCAGTAGCAATAGGCTCAGTCGCTGGGAGTTGAGGGACAGGACAGGGTGTCCCCAGACTGGGCACCGGGTCACCATGGCAACGGAAGCATCCCCGCCTGGTGGGGGGTGTGCAGCAGAGAGGCAGGCCCCACCCTCCGACCCACCCCCGCCCCACCTTACCATAGCCAGCCCCGCTCTGCCGTCTCGCCCAAACTGCTGACCAGAGTTCCTTAATGGAAACCAGGCGGTCACCTCTGGAGGTTGTGCTGTGGCCGCCACCGCCCCCCATCTCACACAAACCCCCCTCTTCCCCCCCAGCCTGTTCCCTCAGGGGCTCAGGGGAGCTGGCCCACCCTTTCCCCGCCCTGCGGAGGGCGGGCAGGCACCGGATGGGGTGGTGAGGACCGGCCAGCCCATCCCCTTGGTCCCACCCGCCTCCCCCAACCACCCCAGCTCTGCTTGCGTAACCTCGGCCAGCCTGGGCCGGGCCACAGGAGCGAGGAATGCTTGGGAGAAAGCTGAGATTCGCCCTGTCTGGTATTTGGGCCGACCGCAGGAGTAGGGGTGGGGGCAGAGGAGTGGAGGACACTTCAGGGCACAGGAGGGTCCCCAAGGAGCAAGGGCCAGGGCAGGCCCGGGCTCAGCCTGCCGGTCCAGACACCAGCCTGGGGTGCTCCCAGTCAGGCCTGCTATCTGGGCCCCTCCTCCCCTCTGCCAGCTGGACGCACTGGCAGCTAGACTCCCCCTGTACCCAAATGGCCACAGCTGCTGCGGCCAAGAGGAAATTACAAGTATTGAGGCACCAGCCGTGTGGTTAAGGATGTGCGCTCAGTGGCAGCCTGCCTGGGCTTGAACCTGGGCTCTGCCGCCTCTCCGGGCCTTGGTTTCCCACTCTGTAAAGTGGGAGAGTGGTTGTCTTGCCCTCCTGAGTGGGGTAAGGATTCAATAAGATAATGCATAAGAAGGAGATGAGAGAGGTGACTTCCCTGGGGGTCCAGTGGCTAAGACTCTGTGCTGTCAACGCAGGGGCCGGGCTCGATTACCAGTCAAGGAGCTAGATCCCATGTGCCGCAACTGAGACCCAGCGCAGCCAAACAAATGCTTGAATGTGTTCACGTGCTTGGTTGCTCGGGCATGTCCGACTCTTTGTGACTCTACGAACTGGAGCCTGCCAGGCTCCTCTGTCCATGGGATTCTCCAGGCAAGAATACTGGGGATCTTCCCAACCCAGGGATCGAACCTGCATCTCCTGCATTGGCAGGCGGGTTCTTTGCCACTGAGCCACCAGGGAAATCCAAATGCATGAATTAAAACAAAAAAAAAGACAAAGGTAAGATAGCACCTAGCACATACCAGGCCCTCAACAGCAGAGTGGCAGCGTGTGCCGAGGGGTGAGGAAGCCCAGCTCTGCCCCAGGTCCCATCCTCCAAGACGTGCCACTTAACGGCAAGATTTCAGACAAGTCATCTCCCTGCCCAAACCTCTGCTTTCCCACACATAACATGAAGATGACAGAAGATCCTTTTTCAAAAGACTGTCACCAGACAGGGACTTCCCTAGCGGTCCAGTGTCTGAGACTCTGAGCTCCCAATGCGACAGGCCCTCATTTGCTTTCTGATCGGGAAACTGGGTCCCATGTGCCGCAACTGAGAGTTCACATGCCACAACTAAGACCTAGAGCAGCCAAATAAATAAAATTTATTTATTTATTTATTTATTTTTAAGAAAAGAGGCTGTCACAAGACGAAAACCAGATAGTGGGAAGGAAAAAACTAAGCAACTGACCCAAAAGTGCTCAGCTTGGGTGGGAGTGGCTGATGGGCTGCTTAAAGGGCCTGATGGAGGTTGGGGTCTCTCCAAAACAGACGGAGGTAAAGATTTAGTGCCATCACCTCAGAAACAGCAGCTGTAGGGGAGCAGGGGTGTGGCAGAGGGAAGGAAGGAAGCAGTCAGTAATTGATGAGATCTCACTGGAATAAGCAACTTGCCCTGGAACTTGTCAACTTCAGCTCTCAAAATCCTGCATCCCAGGAACATTCAGTCCTGGACACACTGGGATGGTTGGTCATTCTCATAATCAAATTTTCACTGCAGGCAGCTGGAGCTCAGTCTTGCAAGGGAGCCCTGGGAGATCAGAGTCACCCCACAGCAGAGGTGAGAGAGCTGAGGTATTGATCCTCCAACTCCCGCCATTGGTCGCTGGTTGAGGGCTACCCCCAAGGGACCTGAATTCCCTGGTAGTTTGGGTAGAGCAGGTTCCACCCCTAAAGAGATATTAGGGACTTCCCTGGTGATCTGGTGGTTAAGAATCCACCTTGCAATGCAGGGGACACAGGTTCGATCCCTGGTCAGGGTACTAAGATCCCACATGCCATGGGGCAGCAAAGCCAATGAGCCAGAACTACTGAGCACCAGCACTCTAGGGCCATGAGGAGAGATCCCACATGACACTGAAACTCCCTTGTGTTTCAAGGTCCAGAGCAGCCAAATACAAATAAATATTTTTTTAAATAAAGAGAAATGAGATGTTTGCTGGTGTGGCCCGAGGAGGGCAGGGTAAGCCCCAGACAGAACCAGCTACAGAGGATTTTCGTCAGGTCATGGGGTGATGGAAGTGAAGTGCATCAGGTCAGTGGGAAGAAAGGACCATGATGTGGAAGAATGATGGACACAGAGAGGGTGTCTGTATTATTAATCCCTCTTTTACAGAAGAAACTTGGACCCAAAGAGGTAGTCGTTTACCATGTTTCCTAGAACTGCGTGGCCTCCGGAAATGGGACGCTCAGGGCTAGAAGACAAGGTTTAGCTTCAACCAGAAGAGAACAACAGGGCTCCGAGTTCTCCATGTGGGACTGACAAGCACTAGCTTGGACCTTGTGTAGCAGCTTCTTAGTCTCCGTAACAGAGTAATTAGAGAGTAATAGCGTAAATAAAACGCTACTGAACCCAACTGGCCAGAACTACTGAACTGATCCTAGCCACAGGGACGTGACAATGAGGACCAAACATTAATATGTGAGCTTCTGGCAGGAAACTCTTAAAGATGCAAAGGAATAGAGAATCAAGCCAAACTAACGAATACAAACCAAGGTCTTTATTAACTCATGAATAGAAATGTTGAAGGGGCGTCCTTCAGGCATAGCTGGGTCCAGGTGTTAGGGGGAAGCACGCTGATTGAAGCCGCCCACCCTGGCCAGGCACCATAGTAACCACCTGCATGAGCTGTTTTATAACAGGAGATCCTGATAAGGAATACGGAACTAATAAGCCACCACCAACTGGAAGAGTTCGGGAAAGGTCGAAAGGAGATACCGTGTGTCTGTCCACTTCCCAGAATCCCTCTCGCTAGCATCCATCTTGGCTGAGCGATGCGTGCGCCACCAGGAAAGACCCTGAATTAGAATGATTGGCCAAAGACCACCCGGAAACTAATCCCATCACCATGAAACCCGAGACTGAGAGCCACGCAGCAGAGCAGTTCTCCTGGGTTTCCTTACCCTACTGCTCTCCACCCGGGTGCCCTTCCCAATAGAATCTCTTGCTTTGTCAGCACGTGTCTCCTCGGACAATTCTTTTCCGAGTGTTAGACAAGAGCCCGCTCTTGGGGCCCTGTAGGGGGGGCCTTCCCCTTCCTGCAACAACTGGCAACTATGAAGGGACACCCCCGGTTTTACTGGAGCTGACATCCAGACCGCTCGGGGTACTCCAGGACCAGCTCGCCTGCCAATGGATCTGACCCAGCAGCCGCAAATTGGACTCGTTTGTCCCTGGTCTCTTGACACGGACAACTGGCCAGGGTGCCCCAAATGGGTAAGGAACAACAGATTTTGTTGACCCCTTTTATCTCACCCCTCCTTTCAACCTATCCTAGCCTATCCTATTTTTCCTGTCTCCCCGTCCTGGATGCAGGAATCTGGGCCTCAGCCTGAGCTGAGGATTGGAGACTGATCACCTCCTCTTGGCAGAGAACTCGAATTTCGGTTCTGGTAGGGCTGAGTTCCATTCCTCCCTTCTCTGGAGGCCAAGGGAAAAGTCCCATAATGCCTGGGTATCTGCAGGTGGCAGGAGACGTTTTTTCTTTTTTCTCTCCCGCACTCTTAGACCTTTGTCTCTTCCCACTCCTTCTCTCTCAACCTGGCCTCTTTTCCTCTCTTTGAAGATCCAAGACCTGAAGTGCTGGGTCTTTGCAAGAGATTTTCTGAGAGGCTATGCTCTCTGCTTCCCATTAACTGTGCTTCTTGTTCTTGGGGAGACAATCGGGCATTAGAAGCCCTCCATCGGGTGCCCTGTTTCTATAAATTCAGCTGTTTAATTGAGCATTTGGCTGAGTGCTTCCACGTGGAAGTAATTGACGGGGCTCAGTATAGTTGCCCCTGGTCTTGGGTGAAAATCAACACCCTAGGACACATCCTTAGGGGTTAATTCACCTTTTGGGACCAGCCCTACAGCCCCATTGATTGTGCTTACTACTGAACATTTCCTTTGGCGCGTATACAATCAGGCAATTTGGGACCAGGAAAGAGCTTACAATCTCTCTAGAGTCAGATATAGGGGCATCCACCCCAATACTGGTCTCCTGGGAACCAGATATAAACTATACCATCGCTAAAATGGGAAATAAGCCTAGCTTCCCTTTAGACACCCCGCTGGGTTGTCTTTTGGGCCACTGGGAGGGATACCAACTGGAAGGGCTAAAAAAGAAAAAACTTATCAAATACTGTACTCAATACTGGCCTACTTACTCCCTGGGAGGAGGGGAAAAATGGCCCCAGTCGGGATCACTTGGATACAACACCATTTTACAGCCCAGTCTATACTGCAATCGCGAGGGTAAATACAAGGAGGTTCCCTATGTCCAGGCCTTTATGGCCCTCTACCAGGATTCCGAAAAAAGGGAAAATATAAGCTTGAGGACTTTGATAAATGCTCTTCCAAAATCCTTTTAGCAAGGTCTGAAACAGATCCCCTTGACTGTCTTGACCTCCTCTGCTGAAGCAGAGGAAAGGAGGGTCAGACACGCCTGGAGGTCACGAGCCTGGACCCGGAAGTCAGGAGGCTAGGCCCAGAAGTCACGAGGCTGGGCCCGGAAGTTATGAGATCAGAAGGGAAGTCACTCACAATCGCCTCCGCTCCTCCTCCATATGTCCCCTCCCCCATGGGGTTACCATCAGGAAGTAAGCGTTGTCCTCCACAGAAGGAAAGGTCATCCTCAGACAAAATCTGCCCCCTAAGACAGGCACCAGACAGGGAGGGGGGATCTACGCACGTCCATGTTGTTCTCTGTGCAAGACATTACCCAGTGCAAGGAACAACTGGGCTCATATTCTGAGAACCCCCCAAAATTTAAGGATAAATTTGAGCGTCTTAGCCTTAACTTCTTCCTCACCTGGAGGGATATAATGGTCACCCTCACCTGGTGTTATAATGATGAGGAAAAAGCTCGAAACCTAGATCAGGCTAGAAAAGTGGCTGATGAGAGACAGCGGGTAGATGTCAGTCTGGCCCTGCCGAAGAGGCAATTCCAGAGCCAGACTGGGATCCTAATACAAGGGCAGGAAAGGAATCCTTAAGACACCTCATTACTTGCCTACCACAGGAAATGACCCAGGGTGTCCGAAAGGTTGTTAATTATAATAAAAGAGGTTACACAGGAAGAAAATGAAAATCCAGCTCTTTTTTTGGGCAGACTCACAGAAGCCTTTAAAAACGTTACCGAGACAGATCTAAAGAATATGGAAGGAAGAGTTTCGTTGGCCCATTCCTTCATAACCCAGGCAGCCGCAGACATAAGGAGAAAATTACAAAAATTAGGAAAAGGACCAGAGACCCCAATTTCCAGTTTGGTGGAGGAGGCAAATAGGGTGTTTTTGAACAGGGACCGGGAGGAGGAAGCAAAAAGGGAGCAAACGGAAGCCCGAAAAGATAGGAGAATAGAGAGGTAGACCCAGGCCTTGGCCCAACAACAGGCTAAAATCCTGGCCTTGATTCATCCTGCCACTATGCGAGAGTCCCGGGGAAAGCAAAGAAGGAAAAATGATCTTAACAATCCACCGCGGCTGAGACGCACCTAGTGTGCCTGTTGCAAAGAGGATGGGCGTTGGGAAAGGGAGTGCCCTTTTCGCTGCTCCCTTAGTCCTCTTGCCCGGAGAATCTCGTGGACAGAGGAGCCTGGTGGGCTACAGTCCACGGGGTCCCAGAGAGTCGGACACGACTGAGCGACTTCACTTTCACTTTCCGTGTTCGTCCTGGGCTACTGGACTGATGGTGCCCGGTGGCTTGAGAAACTCCCGCAAATGGTGAGGTCCAGATCACTCCTCTCGACCGCCCCGCCGGGTGACTACAAACAGAAGGTAAGGATGTGAACTTTCTTTTAGACATGGGGGCTGCCTTCTCTGTTCTTCCTTTCCGATTAGGACCTTTAGACTCCCAGACTAAAATGGTGATGGGGTAGATAGAAAACCCCAAGGCCAAAATTTTACTAAGCCCCTCCATTGTAAGGTGGGCAATTGGCAAGGAACCCACCCCTTCTTATACATCCCTAGTTGCCCTGCTCCCCTACTGGGGAGAGAACTTCTTTGCCGCCTCCAGACCAGAGTGATTGGGGAAAGCTAGAAGTCGATAATTTCCTTTGCGTAGTGTCTGAATATTTACAGTCAGATGTAGAAAAGGAGGAGTCTGTCCCTTTCTTAGATGAGGTAAATCCCCAGGTGTGGGATGTCTCCAGCCCTGGTCTAGCCATAAACGTTCCACCAGTAAAGATTCTTCTGAGGCCAAATGCTCCTACCCCTGGAAAAGACAATATCCCTTAAACCCAAAAGCTCTTGAGGGTCTTAGACCATTAGTTAACAAATACCAAGATCCTGGAATTCTAATCACCTGTGAGTCTCCCTGCAATACTCCAATCTTGCCTGTTAAAAAACCAGATGGATCTTATCAATTTGTCCAGGATCTAAGCTGTTCTCCTGGGTTCCCTTACCCTACTGCTCTCCACCCAGGTGCCCTTTCCAGTAAAATCTCTTGCTTTGTCAGCACGTGTCTCCTCGGACGATTCTTTTCCGAGTGTTAGACAAGAGCCTGCTCTTGGGGCCCTGTAGGGGGGCCTCCCCCTTCCTACAACACAGGGGCTCAAATGACATCTTCAGTATGGAAACTCTCTGTACCTCTCAGCTCTACCAGCAGGCCCCTCTGTGTGGTGCCAAGATATCCCCAGCTTTAGTCCAGCTGAAAGCCCCAAGGTTACACGTCATTGGCCTAGCATTGGTCACATGTCCATCTGGAATCAGTCCCTGTGGCTAGACAGATGGAATGTGATGATTGGTGGGGAATATAACCACCACTCTTGTAAATGACCCACAGGCCTTATCTTCCTGCAACAAACCCCCTTCTCTGTACTGTGCTGTGCCCAGCCCGGTTCAGCCCATCCCAGCTCTGCCCTGCCCAAGAGGGAGTTCTACAGGGGTGATAAAGGAGTATGCTCTACCAATGTGGAGCCTGGCAGAATCAAAATGCATGTAGGATTGTGTCTGTATGTGTGGGGATGTTTGCATGAGGAGGGGGTGTTGGTGTCTCTTGGTTTTCCTGGGGCTGTGATCTCAGAGTAAGAAGGACTGTGGGATCAGGGGGACAAAAGATAGTTGCAGGAACACCGTGGGAGTTAGGGCAGCAATCCAATCTCATTTTGTTTTTCAACACTTTTAAAAGTAAAACATTATTTATTTATTATTTGGCTGTGCCAGGTCTCAGGGGCAGTACAAGAGATCTCTAGTTGCAGCATACAGGATCCTTTAGTCGTGGCATGTGGGATCAAGTTCCCCAGCAAGGGATTGAACCCTGGCCCCCCTGCCCTGGGAGCATAGAATCTTAGGCACTGGACCACCAGGAAAGTCTTGATCTGGTATCATTTTTGGTTGGGGGGAAGAAGGAGCAGGGTTGATGTGGGAGAGAGCAAGAAACTGATGGAAAATGTAGTTTCCCAATGAGAAGAGGAAAGGAGGGGTCTTAACTCAGTACCAGTTAATGATCCCAAGGCATACCTTGCGCCTGCCCCTCCTCATCTTCGAATGGCATCCAGTCTTGACTCACAGGCTAAGGCCAAACTCCTCAATCAGCCTTCATCTGATTGATAAGCCCCTCAGGATCTGCACCCAATCCATAAAACTAACTGGTACTTAGCCAGGCCTTATGGCTGCCTGGAATAAAATACTACATTTCCCAGGTTCCCTTGCAGGTAGACAAGGCCTTGCTGCTGTACTGTGCTCAGTCGTGTCTGACTTTGCGACCGCGTGGACTGCAGTCAGCCAGGCTCCTCTGCCCATGGGAGTTTCCAGGCAAGAATACTGGAGGGGGTTGCCATTTCCTCCTCCACAGGATCTGCCCACCCAGGGGCTGAACCCGAGTCTCTTGCATCTCCTGCATTGGCAGGTGGATCATTTACCACTGCCACCACCTGGGAAGCCTAGACATGGCCATATGGCTGTGTAAGCAGAAGTGATAGGTACAACTTTGAGGAAAGGAGGGTGCCTTCTTATTTTCTGATGGAACATAAATGTGCCATCAGCTCTCTTGGGCCATGACACTGCCTTGGGACTAGAAGCCTCGAATGGTGGAGCAGCAAGATATCGTAGAAGGAAACTGGATCTCACATACCATGGAAGACTGTGCTGTCCATGAACTGACCAATGTTTTAATCCCCTCCTGTTGGCCCTGTTGGAGAAAGAGGGATCACATGCCCTAAATGGTGCAAACACATGAGAGCCCAACACATGGTACCCAACAGGATAGATGAGATCATCCTCAGTTAATTGGTCACACATACTCACAGGCCGGAAGCGGAGGAAGACACTGAGCCACCAGGTAGGGGTGCACTCAGGAGCAGAGTCAAGAAGCAGGGGCTGCAAGGAGACGACCTTGGTAGTGACAAAAGAGTGGGCTAACCTCTGGTTCCCTTCCGAGGATGTGATTGGCTTGTTTGAATAATTTGACTGCCAGAGAGGTAAAATGCATTAGGGCAAGGACCAGATGGGGGACGGCTGCTCTGGCTGATAGAGAAATGAGTCAGGTGGTTGGGGTGGGGGGTGCATATCTGATAAAAGTGGGGAAATTTACACTGGAGTCTTAGAGGGGGCCCTGTGAGGGTCAAGAAGGTCAAAACCGCCCATGGAATTTCAGGCCTTTACACGTAAGCAACACCAGTTACCTTGACCAGGAGAGAAAAATAGATCTCTCTCTTGGTTAGCCATTTTTATTTTGGATTTTAAACTTTCTTTATATTTCTTATCTTTATTTTTCCTCCCTCTCAACCCGTCACCCCTTTTGGCAGGGAGGAAGGGACGCAGCCTGCGATTTGCGGCATCTTAGGTCTCCGACCAGGGATGGAGTCTGTACTACCTAGGGTGGAAGGGCAGAGTCCTAAACACTGGACCACCAGGGTCTAACATTTCCTCCAAGGTTCTATGTTGGTTGCATTTCACAAGTTTTTATATGTAATGTTTTTATTATCATTTAGTTTTGTGTTCTTGAAATTCCATATATATGTGTATGTATGTATATATATATATATATATATATTTGGTTTCACAGGTGACTTATAATTGTGTCCCCTACCCACCCACCCATGCTTTTTTTAAAAAAATTATTTATTTGGCTGCATGGCATGTGGAACCTTAATTCCTGACCGGGGCTTGAACTTGCACCCCTCCATTGGAAGTACAGCATCTTAACCACTGGACTGCCAAGGAAGTCCCCACACACACACACTTTTAATAACTGAACCGAATCCTAGTGGACACAGGAGATATCCACAGAGGTGAGGATTGGAGACATAGCATGGATGCTGTTCACCAAGAAAAACACGTAGAAGGAGAAGAGAAGGGAGTCAAAGGGAGGACCTTGAAGGATGCTTAGGTCTGAGGTGTGGGTGAAAGAGAAGCCCTCGACGGCCATGGAGAAGGAGGGTCAGAAAGGAACCTGAAAGTATCTGGTAAAATGGAAAATATTGGACTTCCCTGATGGTCCAGTGATAAAAGAATCTGCCTGCCAATGCAGGGGACATGGGTTCGATCCCTGGTCCAGGAAGATCCCACTTGCTGTGGGGTAATTAAGCCTGTCCCGCCACGACTGCTAAGCCTGTGCTCTAGAGCCCGAGAGCCACAATTATTGCACCCACGTGCCGCAACTACTGAAGCCTGTGCACCCTAGCCCATGCTCTGCAACAAGAGAAGCCCCCACAGTGAGGAGCCCATGAAATGTAACTAGAGAAAGCCTGAGTGCAGCAATGAAGACCCAGCACAAAGATAAATAATGTAATTAATTAATTTTAAAAAAACACCTGAAGATGTGCCTGCCATGTACTGGTTGGTGATGGTTCATTGTAGGTGTCAAATATAGAATCACATGATAACATTTTATTGGGTCACGGGACACCCAGATTAAATATTCTTGCTGTGCACATCTGTGAGGGTGTTTCCAGAGGAGCTTAGTGTTGGAATCAGTGGACTCAGTAAACCTGATGACCCTCTCCACTGTGCCTGGGCATCATTCATTCTACATCATCCCGGAGCAGAACAAAAGATGGAGGAAGGAGACAACCATGGGTTTTCTCTCATCCTGCCTGCTTGAGCTAGGACACTGGTCTTCTCTTGCCCCAGGACTGGGAGGTGCGCCATCAGCTTCCCTAGTCCTCAGGACTGGAGCTGGAATAACGCCACCAGGTTTCCTGGGTCCTCAGCTTCCAGACCACAGCTTGGGGGCTTCTCATCCTCCATAATCACATAAGTCAACTCTTCAAGGAAATGGCAACCCACTCCAGTGTTCTTGCCTGGAGAATCCCAGGGATGGGGGAGCCTGGTGGGCTGCCATCTCTGGGGTCACACAGTCAGACACAACTGAAGCAACTTAGCAGCAGCAGCAGCAGCAGGAGCATGCTAAATCTCCTCTTATTCATATAGATTTTACATGCATAAAATGATCTGTATATTTGAAAATATATATATAGTAACTATTATATATACACAAGCACTATATATACACATTATATGAACACATACAATATTTTATATACATAAAATATTATATATACACATTATATATATTATATATATATACACAAACATACATATATGTGGGCTTCCCTGGTAGCTCAGCTGGTAAAGAATCTACCTGCAATGCAGGAGACCCCAGTTCAGATCCTCGGTTAGGAAGATCCCCTGGAGAAGGGATAGGCTACCCACTCCAGTATTCTTGGGCTTCCCTGGTAGCTCAGTTGGTAAAGAATCCATCTGCTGTGCGGGAGACCTGGATTCAATCCCTGGGTTGGGAATATTCCCTGGAGAAGGGCATGGCAACCCACTCCAGTACTCTTGCCTGGACAATCTCCATGGACCAAGGAGCCTGGCGGGCTGCAGTCTAGGAGGTCACAAAGGGTCAGACACAACTGAGCGACTGAGCACAATGCACAATACATATATGTGTGTGTGTGTGTGTGTGTGTGTGTGTGTGTGTGTGTGTGTGTGTGCCTGCTGTGCTTAGTCCCTCAGGCATATCTGACTCTTTGTGACCCCATGGACTGTAGCACGCCTGTCCTTCACCATCTCCCGGAGCTTGCTCAAACTCATGTCCATTGAGTCAGTGATGCCATCCAACCATCTCATCCTCTGTCAACCCCTTCTCCCTCTGCCTTCAATCTTTCCCAGCATCAGGGTCTTTTCCAGTGAGTCCACTGTTCATATCAGGTGGCCAAAGTATTGGAGATTCAGCTTCAGCATCAGTCCTTCCAATGAATCGTGTCCAACTCTTTGCAACCCCGTGGACTATACAGTCCATGGAATTCTCCAGGCCAGAATACTGGAGTGGGTAGCCTATCCCTTCTCCAGCAGATCTTCCCAACTCAGGAATTGAACCAGAATCTCCTGCATTGCAGGCAGGTTCTTTATCAACTGAGCTATCAGGGAAACCCAGTGAATATTCAGGACTGATTTCCTTTAGTATTGACTGGTTTGATCTCCTTGCAGTCCAAGAGACTCTCAGTCTTCTCCAACACCACAGTTTGAAAGCATCAGTTCTTTGGCCCTCAGCCTTCTTTATGGTCCGACTCTCACATCCACATGACTACTGGAAAAACCATAGCTTTTACAGACCTTTGTCAGCAAAGTAATGTCTCTGCTTTTTAATACACTGTCTAGGTTTGTCATAGCTTTTCTTCCAAAGGGCAAGCGTCTTAATTTCATGGCTGCAGTCCCCATCAGTAGTGGTTTGGGAGCCCAAGAAAATAGTCTGTCATCGTTTCCATTGTTTCCATTGTTTCCCCGTCTATTTGCCATGAAGTGATGGGACTGGATGCCATGATCTTTGTTTATTTTAATATTGAGTTTTAAGCCAGTTTTTTTCACTCTCCTCTTTCACTTTTATCAAGAGACTCTTTAGTTCCTCTTCGATTTCTGCCATAAGGGTGGTGTCATCTGAATATCTGAAGTTATGGATATTTCTCCAGGCAATCTTGATTCCACCTTGTGCTTCCTCCAGTCTAGCATTTTGCATGATGTACTCTGCATATAAGTTAAATAAACTGGGTGATGGTATACAGCCTTGATGTACTCCTTTCCCAACTTGGAACCGACTCTAACTGTTGCTTCTTGACCTGCATACAGGTTTCTTTACATACACACACACACACACACACACACACACACACACACATGCTATATATATTATGTGTGTTTATGTAAAATATTGTGTGTGTATATACATATATATGTATTTCCTTGAACTACATGGGTCCACTTATATGGATTTTTTTCCACTGTATTTCTTCAACAGTGTCACACCACGATGGGCCAAATCTGCAGATCCAGAACCTCAAATCTGAAGGGTCAACTGTAAACTTACACACGGATTTTTGACTCTGCAGAGGTATGGCCTCCAACCCCCACAGTATTCAAGGGTCATATATATATAGAGAGAGAAACAGAGAGAGAGGTGGAGGCAGGCAAGACCATGCTACATCACAAATGGCTGCAAAGATCGATGACTAAACCACACAGTCTCAACAGGTCAGCAGCAGGGTGTCGGAGCCAGAGTCACTCTGGGATCCAGTCCAACAGAGGCTGCACGGACCCGAACAGCATCTGTGCACGGCTGGAGCAGTTGAAGAGACTCCCTGTCACTTTTTCAGCGCCTCCACTCAGAAGGACCACCTACCCTCCCGCTCCTGTCTCACTGGTGAGGATTCATCACCTGGTTCTGCCTGAATGCAAGGAAGGGAGGAATGGGGTGAGGAGGTGGGGGTGGGTGGGTAATCGGGGGGAGGGAGAGGAACAGGTGGAATATTTGCAGTATTATCCCCTCTGTGACACATGAGGACCAGCCATCTCTTCTTACATAGCCCTCGACATGTCCACGCAAAAAATGTTCCCTGCAGAGTCATTAAACAGAGCAAAAACTCTCTGTTGCCCTCCATCCCACAAAGCTAGCAATTTCACATCACTTCCTCAGAGAACTCCCTCACCAAATCCCCTGATCAGAAGCAGGTTTTTTTTTTTTTCCTTCCACTGTTTCTTCTTCCTGGCATTTCTCACATCCTGATTTATATATTTGCCCACTGTCCATCTCCCCCACCTGAGTATCAGCTCTACAGAGGTGGGCACTTGGCCAGAGTCACTGCTGTGTCCCCAGACCGAGAACAGGGCCTCTTACATATCAGGTGGTCAGTGAAAAAAGGAGAAATATCAATAACCTCAGATATGCAGATAACACCACCCTTATGGCAGAAAGTGAAGAGGAACTAAAAAGCCTCTTGATGAAAGTGAAAGAGGAGAGTGAAAAAGTTGGCTTAAAGCTCAACATTCAGAAAACAAAGATCATGGCATCCGGTCCCATCAGTTCAGGGAAATAGATGGGGAAACAGTAGAAACAGTGCCAGACTTTATTTTGGGGGGCTCCAAAATCACTGCAGATGGTGATTGCAGCCATGAAATTAAAAGACGCTTACTCCTTGGAAGAAAAGTTATGACCAACCTAGATAGTATATTCAAAAGCAGAGACATTACTTTGCCGACTAAGGTCCGTCTAGTCAAGGCTATGGTTTTTCCTGTGGTCATGTATGGATGTGAGAGTTGGACTGTGAAGAAGGCTGAGTGCTGAAGAATTGATGCATTTGAGCTGTGGTGTTGGAGAAGACTCTTGAGAGTCCCTTGGCCTGCAAGGAGATCCAACCAGTCCACTCTGAAGGAGATCAACCCTGGGATTTCTTTGGAAGGAATGATGCTAAAGCTGAAACTCCAGTACTTTGGCCACTTCATGCAGAAGAGCTGACTCATTGGAAAAGACTCTAATGCTGGGAGGGATTGGGGGCAGGAGGAGAAGGGGACGACTGGGGATGAGATGGCTGGATGGCATCACGGACTCGATGGACGTGAGTCTGAGTGAACTCCGGGAGATGGTGATGGACAGGGAGGCCTGGCGTGCTGCGATTCATGGGGTCGCAAAGAGTCAGACACGACTGAGCGACTGAACTGAACTGAACTGAAGAGGGGAAGAGTAGGACTTTCTTGTGGTCCAGTAGTTGAGAGTCTGCCTGCCAATGCAGGGTATATAAGTTCCGGAGGACTTCACACGCCTAGGGGCAGCTAAGTCGGTGAGCCACAAATACGGAGACCCAGCTCGAGATCCTGCGCTCCACAAGAGTATGTGTGAGCTTAGTCACTCAGTCTTGTCCGGCTCTTTGCAACCCCATGGACTGTAGCCTGTCGGGCTCTTCTCTGCCTGAGATTTCCCAGGCAAGAATACTGGAGTGGGTTGCCATTTCCTTCTCCAGGGGGTCTTCCTGACCCAGGAATCAAACCTGTGTCTCCCGTGACTCCTGTACTAGTAGGCAGATTCTTTACCGCGGCACCATGTGAAGCCCGAGCCCGCAACTAGAGAGAGGTCCCCCTGCTTGCCACACTCAGAGAAAGCCCACTCATAGCATCAGAGACCCAGCACAGCCATAAACGCATAAATAGAAAAAGAGAGGGGAATAGATACATAGACCAAAAAAAGAAGTCTCCTACTGAAATAATAGGCAAACAGATCTTCGATCCCCCGCGGGCTTTATCTACACATACGCTATTCATTTCTCCCTGGGGCTGTTGTAACCAAGGATCACAAACTGGATGGCTTTAAACAGCAGCAATGGATTCATTTCAGAAGTCCAATTTATTTATTTGGACTTGGGGAGGCTAGAAGTCCGAAGTCAAGGTGTTGGCAGGCTTGGTTCGTTTTGGAAACTACTTGTTTGTCTCTCTTCCAGTCTCCAGTGGTTTCTGGCAATCTTTGCCATTCCCAGTGTTTCTAGCTCTGTCTCCCAAGTCCCTGCCTTGGTTTCCACGTGGCCTTTTCCTCTCTATTTGTGTGTGTCTGTCTATGCGTCTCTTCTGTCTCTTTTAAGGACACTGGTCACTGGATTTAGGGCTAATCCAGGATAACCTCAAGATCCTTAATTTAATTACATCTCTCTCTCTCTTTTTTTTTTCCACAATAAAGTCATGGTCACATGTTCTGGGGTTAGGATGTCAGCACATCTGTTTGTGGATCACCATTCAAACCACTACATGGATTAGAGTGAGGAGTGCTAACATAAAGACAAAAAAGTTGCAGAGTGAGGCTCACAATCACAGTCATTTTCATAAACGAAATATTTTCATAAGCTGGTTGTCTCAGAGGGGAGAACTGGGTGGCTGGGGCTGAGAGGAGAGCTGGGCCTTGCCACGTTACATACTCGTATATCTGTTGAATAAAAAATGTGACTGAAGGCTTCCCTGGTGGCTCGGTGATAAAGAATCTGCCTTCCAGTGCAGGAGACATGGGTTCAGTCCCTGGTCCAGGAAGATCCCGCAGGCTGCTGAGCAACTAAGCCCTGTGACACAGCTACTGGGCCTGTGCTCTGGAGCCCGGGAGCTGCAACTGTTGAAGCCCACGCGCCTAGAGCCTGTGCTCCGCAAGAGAAGCCACAGCAGTGAGAAGCCACTGCACGGCACCGAGAGAGTAGCTCTGCTTGCCACAGCCGGAGAAAAGCCCATGCAGCCTCAAGACCCAGCGCAGCCCAAAGTAAATAATAAAGTCATGCTGAGTCGCTTCAGTCGTGTCCGACGCCTTGCGATCCCATGGACTGTAGTCCGCCAGGCTGCTCTGACCATAGGATTCTACAGGCAAGAATACTGGAGTATTTTCTTCTCCAAATAAAGTCAATGCATCTTAAAAGTTTGATTGAGGTATGTATGGCATATAATAAAAATGAAAATATGGCAAACATATATGACTCAGAACTCATTTCTGAAACTGGAGATTATTACACTAAGTGAAATACGCCAGAAAGAGAAAGACAAATAGCATATGATATCACCTAAATGTGGAGTCTAAAATATGATGCAAATAAACCTATCTATGAAACAGAATGGTCTATGTGACCATTCAATATCACAGTAATCCGAGTCTATGCCCCCAATCAGTAATGCTGGAGAAGAGACTGGAAAAGCTTAAAGTGAACGGTTCTATGAAGACCTATAAGACCTTCTAGAACTAACACCCAAAAAAGATGTCCTTCTCATGATAGGGGACTGGAATGCAAACGTAGGAAGTCAAGAGACACCTGGAGTAACAAATTTGGCCTTGGAGTACAAAATGAAGCAGGGCAAAGGCTAACAGAGTTTTGCCAATAGGACACCCTGCTCATAGCAAACACACAAGACTCTACACATGGACATCACCAGATGGTCAATACAGAAATCAGATTGATTATCTTTGCAGCCAAAGATGGAGAAGCTCTATACAGTCAGCAAAAACAAGACCAGGAGCTGACTGTGGCTCAGATCATGAACTCCTTATTGCCAAATTCAGACTTAAATTGAAGAAAGTAGGGAAAACCACTAGATCATTCAGGTGTAACCTAAATAAAATCCCTTACGATTATACAGCGGAAGTGACAAATAGATTCAAGAGGTTAGACCTGAGAGAGTGCCTGAATAACTAGACGGAGGGTCATGACACTCTAGAGGAGACAGGGATCAAGATTATCCCCAAGAAAAAGAAATGCAAAAGGCAAAATGGTTGTCTGAGGATGTCTTACAAATAGCTGAGAAAGAAGAGAAGCTAAAGGCAAAGGAGAAAAGGAAAGATATACACATTTGAATGCAGAGTTCCAAAGAATAGCAAGGAGAGATAAGAAAGCCTTCCTCAGTGATCAGTGCAAAGAAATAGAGGAAAACAATAGAATGGAAAACACTAGAGATCTCTTCAAGAAAATCAGAAATACCAAGGGAACACTTCATGCAAAGATGGGCACAATAAAGGATGGAAATGTATGGACCTAACAGAAGCAAGCTTTAGGAAGCATCACTACGAACAAAGCTAGTGGAGGTGATGGAATTCCAGTTAAGCTATTTCAAATCCTAAAAGATGATGCTGTGAAAGTGCTGCACTCAATATGCCAGCAAATTTGGAAACTCAGCGGTGGACACAGGACTGGAAAAGGTCAGTTTTCATTCCAAACCCCAGGAAAGGCAATGCCAAAGAATGCTCAAACTACCGCACAATTGCACTCATCTCACACACTAGTAAAGTAATGCTCAAAATTCTCCAAGCCAGGCTTCAGCAATACATGAACCATGAACTTCCAGATGTTCAAGCTGGTTTTAGAAAAGGCAGAGGAACCAGAGATCAAATTGCCAACATCCGCTGGATCATGGAAAAAGCAAGAGAGTTTCAGAAAAACATATATTTCTGCTTTCTTGACTATGCCAAAGCCTTTGACTGTGTGGATCACAATGAACTGTGGAAAATTCTGAAAGAGATCGGAATACCAGACCGCCTGACCTGCCTCTTGAGAAATCTGTATGCAGGTCAGGAAGCAACATTTAGAACTGGACATGGAACAACAGACTGGTTCCAAATAGGAAAAGGAGTATGTCAAGACTGTATATCATCACCCTGCTTATTTAATTTATATGCAGAGTACATCATGAAAAATGCTGGGCTGGAAGAAGCACAAGCTGGAATCAAGATTGCTGGGAGAAATATTGATAACCTCAGATATGCAGATGACACCACCCTTATGACAGAAAGTGAAGAGGAACTAAAAAGCCTCTTGATGAAAGTGAAAGAGGAGAGTGAAAAAGTTGGCTTCAAGCTCAACATACAAAAAACTAAGATCATGGAATCCAGTCCCATCACTTCATGGCAAATAGACGGGGAAACAGTGGAAACAGTGTCAGACTTTATTTTTGGGGGCTCCAAAACCACTGCAGATGGTGATTGCAGCCATGAAATTAAAAGATGCTTACTCCTTGGAAGGAAAGTTATGACCAACCTGGACAAAATATTAAAAAGCAGAGACATTACTTTGCCAGCAAAGGTCTGTCTCATCAAGGCTATGGTTTTTCCAGTGGTCATGTATGGATGTGAGAGTAGAACCATAAAGAAAGATGAGCACTGAAGAACTGATACTTTGAACTGTGGTGTTGGAGAAGACTCTTGAGAGTCCCTTGGACTGCAAGGAGATCCAACCAGTCCATCCTAAAGGAGATCAACCCTGAGTGTTCATTGGAAGGACTGATGCTGAAGCTGAAACTCCAGTACTTTGGCCACCTGATGCGAAGAGCTGACTCATTTGAAAAGACCCTGATGCTGGGCAAGATTGAGGGCAGGAGGAGAAGGGGACGACAGAGGATGAGATGGTTGGATGGGATCACTGACTCAATGGAACTGAGTTTGAGTGATCTCCGGGAGTTGGTGATGGACAGGGAGACCTGGCGTGCTGTGGTCCATGGTGTCGTGAAGAGCTGGACACACACACACAAAAGAGCTGGACACAACTGAGTGACTGAACTGAACTGTATGCAATATGCATATGAATTGTTCATATTTATTAAAAATAAACAGTTCATATACAGGTTTGGTCACAGTAAATTATAGTGACGTCTTTTAAGGTGGGAGGCTGCACTGGGTCTTCATTGTGGCACACAGGCTTTCTCTAGTTGCAGTGTGAGGGGGCTTCTCTAGCTGTGCAGCACGGGCTCTAGAGCGAGCACGCTCGGCAGTTGTAGCACACGGGCTTAGCTGTTCAGAGGCATGTGGACTCTTAGTTCCCTGATCAGGAGTTGAACCCGAGTCCCCTGCATTAGAAGGTGGTTCTTAACCACTGGACCTCCAGGGAATTCCCAACAGTGGCTTCTTAAGGTCATCTTGTATCCTTTCGATCCCATGCTTGTCTCTGCCCCAACAGATGGACCCCTACTCAGAACCTACCACATCTTTCTGTGGGTCTACATATACAGTAGAATCTGCATATCTTAAGCGTGTGTCAACCACAAGTCCCTGGAAGCTGTAACACTGCCGTGTTGGGAGAAGGAGACACAGAGAGGGTACCAAGCTTTGGGCAGGAGGCTTCCCAGGGGAGGTTACATCTTTTTTTTCAACTAGAATATGGATACCTTTCTTGGCTGGGGTGCTCCCAGCATGGATCAATGACACCAGACTGCTGTGTTTCTTACCTGGTAAAGGACACATGTGAAGCAGTCTGACAATGTCAAGTGTTGGTAAGGATGTGGAGCAACTGGAATGCTCACACACTGTTGTTATGGGTGTAGATGGATACAAACACTTTGGAATAACAATTTGACACATACCAGCAATTCCACTCCAATGTATGACCTCAGATAAACTCTTGCACAGGTTCTCTGGGAGATATGTTCAAGAGGGCTCAGAGAAGCACTGATCATGCTTTGATGATCAAGCATTGATCATTGATCGTGTTTCCTCAAACTGGAAACAGCCGCACTTTCTGCTGACAGGACAATGGAGAACTATGGTGCATTCGCTACATGGTAGTGAAAACAAGGGCTTCTCAAGTGGCTGGTGCTAATGGTGAAGAACCCGCCTGCCAGTACAGGACACATAAGAGACACAGGTTTAATCCCTGGGTTGGGAAGATCCTCTGGAGAAGGAAACGGCACCCAACTCCAGTATTCTTGCCTGGATACTCCCATAGACAGAGAGCCTGGTGGGTTATAGTCTATGGGGTAGCAAAGAGTTAGACATGACTGAAGCAACTTAGCACAGCGAAAACAAACACACCTCCAACTACAGACCATATGGATGAATCACAGGAGCGTATCGCTGAGCGAAAAAAGCAAATCAAAAGAGAGGCCCACCATTATGAATTCATTTGTATAAAAGTACAAAGCAGGCAAAATAAACACTGTGTTCTTTAGGGATAAAACATAATGAGAATGGTAGGCCAAAATTCTAGGATGTTGTTACCTTGACAGGGAATAAACAGAATGGGATTGTCAGTGATATTGACAATATTTTTATTTTTGTACAGGGCATATGTATGTGCTAAGTTGACGCCAACCTCAGCACATCATCTGAATGGAAAGCACGAAAGAATCCAAGTAAGAACTGCCCAGCTGAATCAGGCCAACTCTTAGGATTGTAAGAGATAGTAATGCTAAATGACTGGGACTTCCCTGGTGGTCTAGTAGTTAAGAACCTGCCATGTAATGCAGGAGACACGGCTTCCATCCCTGGCCTGGGAGGATTCCATGGGCCTTGGAGCAACCAAGCTTGTGCACCACAACTATTGTTGAGTCAGTGCTCTCGATCCCAAGAACTGCAACTACTAAGCTCTCGTGCCGCAACTACTGAAGCCCTCTCCCCTTAGAACCTGTGCTCAACAACAAGAGAAGCCACTGTGATGAGAAGCCCGTGCATTGCAACTAGAGAGCAGCTCCCACTTGCCACAACTAGAGAACAGCCTGCACATGAACAGAGATATGTATATATGAGTCCACCTTGCAATGCAAGGGACGCGAGTTCAATGCCTGGTTAGGGAACTAAGATCCCACATGCTGTGGAGTGACTAAGGCTGCGTGCCACAACTACTGAAGCCCACGTGCTCTGGAGCTCACATGCCACAGCTAGACAGTCCGTGTGCTGCAAAGAAAGACCCTGCATGATGTAGCAATGAAGAGGCTGCGTGCCACAACCAAGACCTGACCCAGTCAAATAAATACATAAATATATTAAAAAATGGTTAAACAATTATTGTAATTATACACCACTGGGTTTGGTGGTGTTTATTATACAACAATGGATAACTGATACAAGATCTCTTCCACTGGGGTAAGTGGGGCTCTGGAAAGGGGATGAGGGGGACTCCTGTCTGGTTTCCTTCATCCTGCTGAAGGAGGTCACTGTCTTCCTTTCTTGCCTCCATCCCAATATGACCTTTGCATATGATCACTTCACTTTCTACTGCTCTTATCTGAATTCCAGGTACTATCACCTCCCTCTCTAGCCTCTCTGAGGCCATTTTTGCACTTAATCCCCTAAACTATCGTCCACACAGCAATGACTTGCCCCCCCAACTCTTAAAAAACATTTTATTTTGGAATACTTTTTGATTTGCAGACAACTTGTCCTATAGGCTGTGCTTGGGTCCCCCTGAAATTCAAAGGTTGAAGCCCTAAACCCCAGTTTGATGGTATTAGGAGATGGGGGTCTTTGGGAAATAATTAGGTCAGGCAGGTGGAGCCTTTATGAATGGGATTAGTGCCCTTATAGGTAAAGAACCTGCTTGACAATACAGGAGACGTAAGAGATGTAAGTTTGATCCCTGGTTCAGGAAAATTTTCTGGAGGAGGGCATGGCAACCACCTCTAGTATTCTACCCTGGAGAATCCCATGGACAGAGGGGCCTGGCGGACTAGAGTTCATAGGGTAGCAAAGAGTCGCACACAAGTGAAGCTACTTAGTACTACACAGCATATAGTGCCCTTATAAGGGAACTTCCGAGCTCTCTGCCTCTCTCTCTTCCTCCCTCCTTCCTATCTCTGTTTCTATCTCTATGTCTCTCTCTCTGCCATATGAGGGTACAGCAAGGAGATGCTATCCACAATAAAGGAAGTGGGCCCTCACCAAATACCAGATCTGCCAGAACCTAGATCTTGGATTTCCCAGACTCCAGGACTGTGAGAAATAAGTGTTGCAAACCCACCCAGTCTGTAGTATTTTTGCTATAGCAGCTTGACCAGACTATAATTTGCAAAGGTGGTTGGTACAAAAAATTCTTGTCTACCTTCTGCCCAACTGCCCCGAATGTTAACATACTGCCTAACCAGGCATATTTGTCACAGCTAAGAGATTAACTAATGTTGAACAAATTTGGAAAACTTAGCAGTGGCCACAAGACTGGAAAAGGTCAGTTTTCATTCCAATTCCAAAGAAAGGCAATACAAAAGAATGCTCAAACTACCACACAACTGCACTCATCTCACATGCTAGTAAAGTAATGCTCAAAATTCTCCAAGCCAGCCTTCAGCAATACGTGAACCGTGAACTTCCTGATATTCAAGCTGGTTTTAGAAAAGGCAGAGGAACCAGAGATCAAATTGCCAACATCCGCTGGATCATGGAAAAAGCAAGAGAGTTCCAGAAAAACATCTATTTCTGCTTTCTTGACTATGCCAAAGCCTTTGACTGTGTGGATCACAATAAACTGTGGAAAATTCTGAAAGAGATGGGAATACAAGACTGCCTGACCTGCCTCTTGAGAAACCTGTACGCAGGTCAGGAAGCAGCAGTTAGAACTGGACATGGAACAACAGACTGGTTCCAAATAGGAAAAGGAGT
Source organism: Capra hircus (assembly GCF_001704415.2). Taxonomy (NCBI): domain Eukaryota; kingdom Metazoa; phylum Chordata; class Mammalia; order Artiodactyla; family Bovidae; genus Capra; species Capra hircus. Next base: position 97,125,626 of record NC_030814.1, on the reverse strand, counting down.
ACGTCAAGGCTGTATACTGTCACCCTGCTTATTTAACTTATATGCAGAGTACATCATGAGAAACACTGGGCTGGAAGAAGCACAAGCTGGAATCAAGATTGCTGGGAGAAATATCAATAACCTTAAATATGTAGATGACACCACCCTTATGGCAGAAAGTGAAGAGGAACTACTAAAAAGCCTCTTGATGAAAGTGAAAGAGGAAAGTGAAATATTTGGCCTAAAGCTCAACATTCAGAAAACGAAGATCATGGCATCTGGTCCCATCACTTTATGGGAAATAGATGGGGAAACAGTGGAAACAGTGTCAGACTTTAATTTGGGGGGCTCCAAAACCACTGCAGATGGTGATTGCAGCCATGAAATTAAAAGATGCTTACTCCTTGGAAGAAAAGTTATGACCAACCTAGATAGTATATCGAAAGCAGAGACATTACTTTGCCGACTAAGGTCCGTCTAGTCAAGGTTATGGTTTTTCCTGTGGTCATGTATGGATGTGAGAGTTGGACTGTGAAGAAGGCTGAGTGCCGAAGAATTGATGCTTTTGAACTGTGGTGTTGGAGAAGACTCTTGAGAGTCCCTTGGCCTGCAAGGAGATCCAACCAGTCCACTCTGAAGGAGATCAACCCTGGGATTTCTTTGGAAGGAATGATGCTAAAGCTGAAACTCCAGTACTTTGGCCACCTCATGCGAAGAGTTGACTCACTGGAAAAGACTGTGATGCTGGGAGGGATTGGGGGCAGGAGGAGAAGGGGACGACCGAGGATGAGATGGCTTGATGGCATCACTGACTCGATGGACCTGAGTCTGAGTGAACTCCGGGAGTTGGTGATGGACAGGGAGGCCTGGCGTGCTGCGATTCATGGGGCTGACCTGAACTGAACTGATATAACTGATATAACACTACTTACTAAACTACAGACATAATGTCAGTTTCCCCAGGTTTTACTCTGATGTCCTTTTGTGGTTCAGGATCACACCTAACATTTCATTTGGTTATCACTTCTTCTTCAGTTCAGTTCAGTTCAATCGCTCAGTCGTGTCCGACTCTTTGCGACCCCATGAATCGCAGCACGCCAGGCCTCCCTGTCCATCACCAACTCCCGGAGTTCACTCAAACTCACGTCCATTGAGTCGGTGATGCCATCAAGCCATCTCATCCTCTGTTGTCCCTTTCTCCTCCTGCCCCCAATCCCTCCCAGCATCAGAGTCTTTACCAATGAGTCAACTCTTCGCATGAGGTAGCTAAAGTATTGGAGTTTCAGCTTTAGCATCATTCCTTCCAAGGAACACCCAGGACTGATCTCCTTTAGAATGGCCTGGTTGGATCTCCCTGCAGCCAGGGGACTCTCAAGAGTCTTCTCCAACACCACAGTTCAAAAGCATCAATTCTTCGGTGCTCGGCTTTTTTCACAATCCAACTCTCACATCCATACATGACTACTGAAAAAACCATAGCCTTGACTAGACAGACCTTTGTTGGCAAAATAACGTCTCTGCTTTTGATATACTATCTAGGTTGGTCATAACTTTACTTCCAAGGAGTAAGTGTCTTTTAATTTCATGGCTGCAATCACCATCTGCAGTGGTTTTGGAGCCCCCCAAAATAAAGTCTGACACTGTTTCCACTGTTTCCCCATCTATTTCCCATGAAGTGATGGGACCAGATGCCATGATCTTCGTTTTCTGAATGTTGAGCTTTAAGCCAACTTTTTCACTCTCCTTTTTCACTTTCATCAAAAGGCTTTTTAGTTCCTCTTCACTTTCTGCCATAAGGGTGGTATCGTCTGCATATCTGAGGTGATTGATATTTCTCCTGGCAATCTTGATTCCAGCTTGTGCTTCTTCCAGCCCAGTGTTTCTCATGATGTACTCTGCATTTAAATTAAATAAGCAGGGTGACAATATATAGCCTTGACGTACTCCTTTTCCTATTTGGAACCAGTCTGTTGTTCCATGTCCAGTTCTAAGTGCTGCTTCCTGACCTGCATACAGGTTTCTCAAGAGGCAGGTCAGGCAGTCTTGTATTCCCATCTCTTTCAGAATTTTCCACAGTTTATTGTGATCCACACAGTCAAAGGCTTTGGCATAGTCAAGAAAGCAGAAATAGATGTTTTTCTGGAACTCTCTTGCTTTTTCCATGATCCAGCGGATGTTGGCAATTTGATCTCTGGTTCCTCTGCCTTTTCTAAAACCAGCTTGAATATCAGGAAGTTCACGGTTCACATATTGCTGAAGGCTGGCTTGGAGAATTTTGAGCATTACTTTACTAGCATGTGAGATGAGTGCAGTTGTGTGGTAGTTTGAGCATTCTTTTGTATTGCCTTTCTTTGGAATTGGAATGAAAACTGACCTTTTCCAGTCCTGTGTCCACTGCTGAGTTTCCAAATTTGCTGGCATATTGAGTGCAGCACTTTCACAGCATCATCTTTCAGGATTTGAAATAGCTCAACTGGAATTCCATCACCTCCACTAGCTTTGTTTGTAGTGATGCTTTCTAAGGCCCACTTGACTTCACACTCCAGGATATCTGGCTCTAGGTGACTGATCACACCATCGTGATTATCTGGATCGTGAAGATCTTTTTTGTACAGTTCTTCTGTGTATTCTTGCCACCTCTTCTTAATATCTTCTGCTTCTGTTAGGTCCATACCATTTCTGTTCTCTATCGGGCCCATCTTTGCATGAAATGTTCCCTTGGTATCTCTAATATACTGCAGGCAGGAATCCCTTAGAAGAAATGGAGTAGCCATCATGGTCAACAAGAGTCCGCAATGCAGTACTTGGATGCAATCTCAAAAATGACAGAATGATCTGTGTTCCTTTCCAAGGCAAACCATTCAATATCCCAATAATCCAAGTCTATGCCCCAACCAGTAATGCTGAAGAACCTGAAGTTGAACAGTTCTATGAAGACCTACAAGACCTTTTAGAACTAACACCCAAAAAAGATGTCCTTCTCATTATAGGGGACTGGAATGCAGAAGTAGGAAGTCAAGAAACACCTGGGGTAACAGGGAAATTTGGCCTTGGAATACGGAATGAAGCAGGGCAAAGACTAAATAGAGTTTTGCCAATAGAATGCACTGGTCATAGCAAACACCCTCTTCCAACAACACAAGAGAAGACTCTACACATGGACATCACCAAATGGTCAACAGCGAAATAAGATTGATTATATTCTTTGCAGCCAAAGATGGAGAAGCTCTATACAGTCAGCAAAAACAAGACCAGGAGCTGACTGTGGCTCAGATCATGAACTCCTTATTGCCAAATTCAGACTTAAATTGAAGAAAGTAGGGAAAACCACTAGACCATTCAGGTATGACCTAAATCAAATCCCTTATGATTATACAGTGGAAGTGAGAAATAGATTTAAGGGACTAGATCTGATAGATAGAGTGCCTGATGAACTATGGACTGAGGTTCGTGACACTGTATAGGAGACAGGGATCAAGACCAGCCCCATGGAAAAAAAATGCAAAAAATCAAAGTGGCTGTCTGGGGAGGCCTTACAAATAGCTGTGAAAAGAAGAGAAGTGAAAAGCAAAGGAGAAAAGGAAAGATATAAGTATCTGAATGCAGAGTTCCAAAGAATAGCAAGAAGAGATAAGAAAGCCTTCCTCAGCGATCAATGCAAAGAAATAGAGGAAAACAAAAGAATGAGAAAGACTAGTGATCTCTTCAAGAAAATTAGAGATACCAAGGGAACATTTCATGCAAAGATGGGCTCGATAAAGGTCATCTTCTTAGACTCCTTTAAACTGTGCCAGTTTCTTGGTCACGCTTCCTCATGACCTTGACACTTTTGAAATATACTGGTTAGGACTTTTGTAGAAAGTCCTGTCCCTCCATTTGGGACAATCACCTGATGTTTCCTCATTAGATGGAGGTTATGGGTTTTGGAGAGAATACCAGACAAGTGCAAGTGTCCTCACGTCACATCAAGTGCCCATGACATGCACACGACTTATCACTATAATGATAAACTTGATCACTTGGTTGAGGTGTTATCTGCCAAGTTTCTTCACTGCCAGACTACATTTTCCCTTTCCATTCTTTTTTCTAAAAATGTGTCCCTAGGGACTTCCCTGGTGGTCCAGAGGTTAAGAATCTGCCTTGAAAGGCAGGGGATACTGGTTTGATCTCTGGTGGGGGAACTAAGATCCCACGTGCCATGAAGCATCTAAGTCCACCAGCTGCAACTACTGAGCCCGTGCAGTCTGGAGTCTACGCAGCACAACTAGAGAGTCTGTGTGCTGCAATCAACAAAAGATCTCCCATGATGGAACTAAGACTTGATACACACATAAATAAATAAGCCCTGTCTTATTCACTGAACATCGTAGGTACTCAGTAAATATTTATTGAACAAACGAAGACAGAGGTTGGAAGAATATGAAAGCCAGATCCATTCTATTCTTCTCTAATTATGGTCACAACACTCACGCATCTGAGGTGTATATGTGCCAGCTGTTCAGGAGCAGTACACTGTAAGCCTCAGTTTCACCACGTTTAAAAATGAAGATAATAAAATGGTCCATCTGCAAAACGGCTTTGAAAGTTAAATAAGCTAAAGCACAGGAAGATGATACTCATATCTGACATTAAACAATTGTTATTACTATTATCTATAAAATGGGCATAACAGTGATCTACTACATAGGATTCTAAGTGCAGAACTGTTTCTGGTTAAGTATAAAGTACTATATAAGTGATTAATGTTGTTGTTATTACCATCATCATGATGTGGTTAGGCCGCCCGCCAGTCCATCTGAATTTGTTTTTTTCTCACGCCCCTCTGCACCGTGGGATCTTAGTTAGTCCCTGGACCAGGGATGGAACCCGCACCTATACCTCCTGCAGTTGAAGTCACGAGGAAGTCCTGAAACCACTGGACCGACAGGGAAGTCCTGAAAGATGTTTTAATCAATTTTATCCTTTTATTTTGTAACCCTTTCCTCAGCCCGGCCGGTGGCCCCAGGATGTTTGCCAGGTTCCGCTGTACCCAGACTGGGCGGGGATATCCTTGGGCTGGGGATTATGACCCTTCTGGACCACTGGCTCCCATCGCCCCGCCCACAGGCCAGGACCGCCTGGATCTCCATGGAAACCCACTAGCCACAAGGGGGCGTGACGCCCTGGAGACGGATAGGGTCCTCTGCCTATTGGGTCAAAGTCATCTCAGTGAGGGGCGCAAACGGGGCCTCTGACGGGTGCGTCCTTGAGGGAAGGCGGGAATACGGCGACGGGCCGCCGGGACTGTACCGTCTCTACCAATCAAGGGTCGAGGTGGCAGTGATGGACAGGCGTAGCGGGAAAAAGCCCAGAGTGCGGGCTTTCACCCAACCGGCGGGCCGCAGTGTCGAGCAACGGCCAATGAAGAGGCGGCGGGGGTGGGGCGAAGAGGCCGGTTGCTCCGGAAGTGGAGGGAGGGGGTGAAAATGGCGCCCAGCTCGAAATCGGAGCGGAACAGCGGGGCCGGGAGCGGCGGCGGCGGCCCCGGGGGCGCCGGGGGAAAGCGGACGGCGGGGCGGCGGCGGGAGCACGTCCTCAAGCAGCTGGAGCGGGTCAAGGTGAGGCCTGGAGTCTCGGAGGAGCGCGTCGGAGGGAAGGGAGGAGGGACGAGGGAGGCGGCGGGGAGGGAGGGCGTTCGCGGGGTGAGGGGTTGGGGGCGGAGCCCCGTGGGAGGGGGCTTGGAGGAAGGGGGTTGGGCGGGGCCCCAGGGAGAGAGCTTAGATTGGGGGGGCTGCGGCGGGAGTTCGGATGGAGGGAGTTGGGGGCGGGGTCCCTGAGAGGGGGCTTGGATGGAGGGGCTGGGGGCGGGGTCCCGAGGACGGGCTTGGATGAAGGGGGCCTTAGAGGCCGCTGGAGGAGTGAGGAGAAAGGGGGCGACGCAGGGTCAGACTCGTTTTTCAAAACCCTGCTCCCCCGGCCACTCCGTTATGGAGCCTTACCGCCCCCTTGGCACAGTCTCTGCTACCGGCTTTGGGATTCCTCCGCCTGGGGTTCCTCTCTCTGTCCAGCTCTGACCACAGGAGAGCTGGGAGTTCCTGTAACTGCCTCCCCCATTGAATGAGAGGGAGCTCCCTGGAGAGGGCCTGATCTTCAGCTACCTGAGCAAGGCTCTGTCTCCCCATGAGACTAAACTCTCAGCGTGCTGGAATCTTTTTCCCCGTCGGGTTGCCAGCCCTGGGAGGGCAAGCGTGTAAATCTGCTGTCAGGTCAGCAGCAGGTGGGGCAGGTCTATGTCTCCGTGGGTCAGGGAGTCGTGCTGTCTTCTTCATCAGGCTGGGAACTCTGTGAGGGCAGGGCTGTGTCTTCTCCTTTTGACTAGAACTTCTGGAGCAGGGACAGTCCCCACCCTCAGCCTGATTGCTCCCTGGCTTGGGCTGTGGCTCCGCCCTTAGCTTGGAAGCTCCGTGGCCGGGGACTGTGTCTCCGGGTCAGCCTGAGCCTCGCTGACAGGGTTATTCCACTCTGGGATCTCCTCGAGGGCTGGGCTGCATCTCCCCCATTAGACTGGGTAGCAGGATCTGAGGTGTCCTGATTCCTCAATGCTCAACTTGGGCCTGCTCCCCACCCAAAACCTTCCTTGAAGTTTTGGGATGAGGGAGTCAGTTGGAGGGCAGCTGTTAATTGAGAAGGGGAAGTCAGGCAGGAGATGGACAGTCACTGGTCAGGCTTACCACCCAACCCAGGGACCTAAGCGCCCCGTGTATAGGCTGGTGGGTTGGGAACAGGTGAGTGGAGTTGGTCAAGCCCCCATCTCAGCCTCCTTAGTGATCCTCAATGTCCACAGCTCATTGTGCCTTCAAGTAGCCTTCAGGAAGACAGCTAGGTGGCCCAGTGTGGGCCAGGGGTGACTGGGGGAAGCAATGCCAGTGATAGTCCTCATAGCCTGGGAAGAGGAACGTGTGAAAATGTCAGTTACTCAGTCATGTCCAACTCTTTGTGACTCCATGGACTATAGCCTGCCAGCCTCCTCTGTCCATGGAATTCTCCAGGCAAGAATACTGGAATGGGTTGCCATTCCCTTCTCCAGGGAATCTTTCCAACCCAGGGATCGAACCATGTCTCTTACGTCTCCTGCATTTGCAGGCAGATTCTTTACCATCTGAGCCACCAGGGAAACCGCAGGCAAGAGGAACCCTTAGGCTGTGGAGTTGGGAGGGTGGCATGAGGCCCTGGTGGAGAGACAGGCTCAAGCCATTCACACCTTCCAGAGCTTGGACCACCCTGAACCGTTATGGTTGGTAGGAAGTAGGCCTGTGTGGCTGGGCTGGACCCCAAAGGTGTTGCTCTGCCTTGTGTGAGGGGAATGCGGGGAGGGGCGCTGCAGGCCGCTTCTACACATGGTGTCTCAAGAGCCCTGGCTGCCCCTTCCCCAGATCAGTGGGCAGCTCTCTCCTCGCCTCTTCCGGAAGCTGCCACCCAGGGTCTGCGTCTCTCTCAAGAACATTGTGGATGAAGACTTCCTCTACGCAGGGTGAGGCGGGGGCCAGGCAGGGGTTGGCGGGGTGGGACGGTCGGCCGGCCCTGACCTGGCCATTGGCCCCTCCCTGCCATCCCCACAGACACATCTTCCTGGGCTTTTCCAAGTGCGGCCGTTACGTTCTCTCCTACACGAGCAGCAGCGGGGATGACGACTTCTCTTTCTACATCTACCACCTGTACTGGTGGGAGTTCAATGTGCACAGCAAGCTCAAGCTGGTAGGGCCAGGCCACCTCCCTTTCTGACCACATGACCCCACTCTGAGCCTCAGGTTCCACGGCCACAAGTTGAAGATAGTGTACCCGCAGGGCCGTTGTCACGACTCCAAGTGTTAGGTCGAACTGTAGGAAATTGCCATCTTCAGAGCCCAAAGTGGGTAAATGGCAGGATTTCCTATGGTCTGGCGGCTCAGGGCAGGAGGGACCCATTAGGTCTGTTAGAACCAAGCAGGCTGCCCTGCCTGGTTTAGCCCTGACTTTGACTCCTCGAATGTCCCACCCCAGGAGGTGAGTGCCGTTACCCCAGTTTCCACGTGAGTTCAGAGAGGTGAACCGGTCTCAGGGTGGGTCAGGCTTGGAACCGACGGGTCTGCTGTGTCCTGTCCTAGGCCTGGCTTCCCTGTGTCCCCCACCTGAGGGGAAATTCTTATGCGCCTCCTCAGCGTGTTCTCAGGATGGCAGAGCGGGGTGTGGGGTGAAGGCTGCTTGGGGCTCCCTGGCCCGAGACTGCCGGCTGGTGCAGCCTCAGGTTGGCCCTGGCCCACTTGGACCCCACCCCCACGAGAACCTGCTGCTCAGGTCCGCCAGGTGCGGCTCTTCCAGGATGAGGAGATCTACAGTGACCTATACCTGACCGTGTGCGAGTGGCCCAGTGACGCCTCCAAGGTCATTGTCTTCGGCTTCAAGTGAGACTTGGGGATAGGGTGGTGGGAAGTGGGTGGGGGCGGGTGCCCAGGCCAGGCTCTGAGGCTCCGCCGGCCCCCAGCACCCGCTCAGCCAACGGCATGCTCATGAACATGATGGTGATGAGCGACGAGAACCACCGGGACATCTACATCAGCACCGTGGCCGTGCCGCCTCCGGGCCGCTGCGCCGCCTGCCGGGACGCCAGCCGCGCCCGCCCAGGTGAGGGCTGGGGGCCTGGGGCGCCGGGCGGCCTGCTTCCCTGCCCCGCGGCCACGGCTGAGCCTGCGTGGCCTGTGTCGCTGCAGGTGACCCGAGCGCGCAGTGTCTGCGGCATGGCTTCATGCTGCACACCAAGTACCAGGTGGTCTACCCCTTCCCCACTTTCCAGCCCGCCTTCCAGCTCAAGAAGGACCAGGTGGTGCTGCTCAACACCAGCTACTCTCTGGTGGCCTGCGCCGTCTCGGTGCACTCGGCAGGTAGGCTCCCCGGTCTGCCCACAGGCCCTGCGTACGCGCTCCCAGCCTCGGGGCCCTGTGACCCAATTACTTGGCCAAGCAGTGCCTTGACGTCGGTGCCATCACTACCCCGCATCACAGATGAGGTGACTGAGACCCCAGAGAAGTGAGGTCCCTTGTCCAGGAAGTGGCAATGTGGGCTCCAAACGCAGCCACCCTGCCCCCCCACCCTGCCCCAGCACTGCCTACTGGAACTTTCCATGGGGCTAAGAGGGTCCATATCTGGGGTATCTGCCACAGCTGCCACCAGTAGCCACTTGACAGTGGCTCATGTGACCAAGGAACTGAGCTGTTTAATTTTCGTGATGTCAAGTTCAAATAGTCACATGTCCACCATGCCGGACAGTGCAGTGCGTCCTTCTATTCGAAAAGAGAAAGGCTGATTAAAAACATAAGGGAGTGGTTAGCGGATAGAGGGCCATCTCTTGGTTTTGGCTGTTGCTGACAATGGGGCTGGGGGTGGGGGGCTCCTGCTCTCCCGGGGCCTTATGGCAACAGAGGGTGCCTGTGGCCCAGCAGCAGCCCTGCGCCCAAGCATGTCCCAGGCTTTAGTGGCAGCAGCTGGGGCCCGCCTGGCATTTGGGAAGGTAGGACTGGGTGGTTACCTCCCCCGGATCATCAGGGAGTGCCCCAGCATGCCTGTCTGTGGACAGTGTGCCTTAAACACATGTTCATGTGCAAAAGAAACACAAGGAGATTTGTAACCTGTTACTGATGCCGTTTATATATGAGTTTAAAATGTGTTCCCGTTATGCCAGAACCCAGTCCAATAAGGATGACCACTGGGACTTCAGTGGTCCCGGGGGTCCAGTGGTTAGGAATTCTCACTGCGAGGGCCCGGGTTCAGTCCCCGGTTGGGGAGGACCTACGATCCTGCACACGGAGTAGCATGGCCAAAAAAAGGCGCCAACTGCCCGCATTTGAAATGATGGCCCCTTGGGGAGCGAGGGGGTGGGCCTGAGAAGAGGGTTCTGTGTATATGCTCGTGTGTGTCTGCCCAGTTGCTTCAGTCATGTACACCTATGACCCCATGGACTGTGGCCCGCCAGGCTCCTCTGTCCATGGGGATTCTCCAGGCAAGAATACTGGAGTGGGTTGCCGTTTCCTCCTCTAGGGGATCTTCCCAGCCCAGGGATTGAACCTGGGTCTCCTGCATGGGCAGGTGGATTCCTTGCCTCTGAGTCACTGGGAAGCCATGGGTGTGTTATATATGTATATATAACTGAGCCCACAGACCAGCAAGGGGCAGTGCGCCTTGTCCTCGAGCTCTTCTAGGGGCCTCCCACCCCTGCCCTGGCCACCTGTACCAGCGTGGGCAAGGCTCTGCTTCTCGCCAAACCATGATCCCCCAACAAGCTAGGCCTGGATGGGTCAGCTGCCCCCACCCTGTTAGGAAGGACCACACGGGACAGGATGTGGCCGTGTGCACACGGCCCAGGTGAGGGGCACTGTCAGCAGATTTGACACTCCTCTCACCCCAGGAGGGTATTTACACAGAGGGGGAGTTTGACACGAACAGTTTCCACTCATCCGCCTCCTCTCCGGAAGTGCCACCACCCTGGCAGACAGCAGTGTGTTGGCATACTTGTATTATTTCTCAGTGTGACCTTGGACAAGTTCCTCTGAGCCTTGGCCCTGAGTCTCTGAGCTGAAAGGACAGCTCCCCTCTACAAGGGCTGCTTCTAGGGGGGCCCAGTGGAGCAGGGCAGGCAGAGCCCAGGGCCCGGTGGTGGTGCTGCTTGGCGGATGCATTGGGTTCTCCACACTGAGATTGTCCACAGGGAGATCTGGCCCCCGTCAGGTGGAGCCACAGAGAGGCCTGGGATCCGGCCAGGCCGTGCCTGTGCTGGTCTGTCTGGAGTTGAAAAGGACAGAAGACAGTGTGGTAACCTGTCACCCTTCTGTGGCTTATGTATTTGACTGCTGGGTCTTCACTGCCGTGCGGGCTTCTCGCTAGTTGCGGAGAGCAGGGACTGCTCTCCAGTTGTGGTGCGTGGGCCTCTCGTGGGGCGGCTTCTCTTGTTGTAGAGCAGAGCCCCCAGGTGTGTAGGCTTCAGTAGCTATGGCTCGAGAGCACAGGTTCCGTTGCGGCGCGCAGCCTTGGTTGCTCCTGGGCATGTGGGATCGTCCCAGATCAGAGCTAGAACCTGTGTCTCCTGCATTGGCAGGCGGATGCTTTACCACTGAGCCACCAGGGAAGCCCTTATGTAGCTTTTATCCTCTGTCATCATCATAGACTCTCAGCTCCCCAGTTCGGTTCAGTCGCTCTGTCGTGTCTAACTCTTTGTGACCCCATGGACTGCAGCACGCCAGGCTTCCCTGTCCATCACCAACTCCCAGAGTTTGCTCAAACTCATGTCTGTCGAGTCGGTGATGCCATCCAACCATCTCATCCTCTGTCATTCCCTTCTTTTTCTGCCTTCAATCTTTCCCAGCATCAGGGTCTTTTCTAATGAGTCAGTTCTTCAAATCAGGTGGCCACAGTATTGGAGTTTCAGCTTCAGCATCAGTCCTTCCAATGAATATTCAGGACTGGTTTCCTTTAGGATTGACTGGTTTGATCTCCTTGCAGTCCAAGGGACTCTCAGGAGTCTTCTCTAGCACCACAGGTCAAAATCTTCAGTTTTTCGGCGTTCAGCTTTTTTATGGTCCAACTCTCACATCCGTACATGACTGCTTTTATCCATACATGTCAGCTCCCAAGGGCAGGGAATTTTGCCTTATTCGCTCCTGTGTCCTCAGTATGGGGCATATGGCAGGTGCTTAAGAGGAAGGTTTGAATGAACATGTGTGTGTGTGAGTCCTTTTTCCGTTTTGGTTGGTTCGGACTGATGTCAGCATATGTAAGTCTTCTAGAAGGGCCTCCTCTTGGATTTCTAAGATCCACGCCACCCGCCCCCCCAACCCCCGCCACCCCCGCAGGGTAATGAGGGAGGTCAGGAGAGCGTTCTGACCTAAACTCATCTATTGACTTCTTCTACCTCCTTCACTTTTTATTTTTATGTTCCAGGAGACAGCAGCTTCTGCCAGATCCTATACGACCACACCACCTACCCCCCAGCCCCTCCCAGCCCCCCTGGACCCCAGAGCCCAGAGTTGCTCCCTGTTCTCCCCAGCCTCTGCCCTGAAGCGGCCCCAGCCTGGCCCTCTGGGACCCCCGATCCCTCGCCCGCCATTGCCAAAGCCAAGGAGTTTGTGGCTGACATCTTCCGCCGGGCCAAAGAGGCTAAGGGTGGGACCTCGGAGGAAGTCCGGCCACCCCCCTGCCCAGGGCCCTCAGGCAGCCGCTGCCGCCTGCCCTCTGAGCCCCTTGGCCCAGGTGGGGAGGCAGTGCCCCGGGATAGCCCCCCTGCAGCAGAGGCGCCTGCCCCGGAGCCTGGATACATCAACTACACCAAGCTCTATTACGTGCTGGGGTCCGGTGAGGGGACGGAGCCAGAGGATGGTGAGCGGGAAGCCCCTCTGGTGGGCAGGGCCCCAAGCATGGGAGGCTGGCCTTGAGAGCCTCTAGGCCTCCCACCGCCATCCCTACCCTCTTGTCCTGCCCACTCAGAGTTCGAGGATGACAAGATCTCCCTGCCCTTCGTGGTGACTGATCTCCGTGGTCGCAACCTGCGGCCCATGCGGGAGCAGGCCGCTGTCCAGGTGGGTGTGGGTCGTGGGGAGGCCAAGGGGTAGCTCCTGGGGCACCTCCTGGGATGGCGGTGGGTGCAGTTCTCCCCCTGCCCTTGTCCACAGGGTCAGTACCTGACAGTCGAGCAGCTCACACTGGACTTCGAGTATGTCATCAACGAGGTGATCCGCCATGACGCCACTTGGGGTCACCAGTTCTGCTCCTTTAGCGACTATGACATTGTCATCCTGGAGGTGGGTCCAGGTGTCGGGCAGGGCAGTCCAGGGCCTCCCCTGGTCTTGGTGGCACTCTCGGTAGCTGTCACGTCCAACCCCCGCCCCCCAGGTCTGCCCAGAAACCAACCAGGTCCTCATCAACATTGGCCTGCTGCTCCTGGCGTTCCCATCCCCCACCGAGGAAGGCCAGCTCCGGTGAGTGGGCAAGGACCCGCCCTCACCCTTGCCAAGCAGGGCCTGCTCTCACAATAGCTCAGTGTGGGGAGCTGGCATATGATAAAACTCCCCTTGACTCCCCAAAGCTTGGATAGGCTGTTCCATTATTGTTCCAAAGGTAAAAGCCCCTTAGGGTAGCCTGGGTTCAAGCTCAGGGACCCTGTAGTCCCCCACTTTCTCTTGTGCTCACCAGCTTTCCCTCCTGTAGACCAAAGACCTACCACACCAGTCTCAAGGTGGCATGGGACCTCAACACAGGCATCTTCGTGACAGTCAGTGTGGGTGACCTCACTGAGGTCAAAGGGCAGACCAGGTGAGGCAGGGTCAAGGCGGGGCAGGGCTGGGTTGGGCCCAGGGCTGGGAGAGTCGCTCATACCCTCTTCTTCAGTGGCAGCGTCTGGAGCTCATATCGCAAGAGCTGTGTGGACATGGTCATGAAGTGGCTGGTGCCTGAGAGCAGCGGCCGATATGTCAACAGGATGACCAACGAGGCTCTGCACAAAGGTGGGGCGCTGCCCTGATGACAGTTGGGGACTGGGGTCCTGGTCCTGGGGCTGGGCAGGGCCTGGAGCGGGCCCTGATTGCCAAATGTTGCTGAATGAAGGAGCGCGTTGACTGAGCAGTGGCATGGTGGTGAAGGCGAGGGCAGCCCAGGCCAGGGCCAGGGCGCCAGCTCAGATGTGGCACCTGGAGACCCCCCAGCCATTCATTCATTTATTCAGCAGACATTAATTGAATGGCTGCAGGCCCGAGGCAGAGATAACCTGCACCTGCCTTGCTAGAGCCTTCTGGGCTGCCTTCAGGTCAAGGAAAGAGAGAAGCCTCTCCTGCAGACTGGGCCAGCTAGAGGTTCCAAGGCCTTGTCCCTACCTTCCCCTGCAGGGTGCTCACTGAAAGTTTTGGCAGACAGCGAGCGATACACGTGGATTGTGCTGTGAGGGCCCGGCCGCCCTGGACACTGACTCCAACTACCTCCGCGGCCTGGGAGCTGGCCGCCTTCCTGGTAGCCGCCGGCCGGCCGGCCAACCAACCAACCGACCAAGCGATGACCGGCACTAGTGTTAGGCTGCGGGAAGGGGGCTGGGCCGGGCAGCCCCTGGTGGCCTGAGAGTCTGGACGCTTCTTATTTATGCCTATTTAAGTGGGGAAGGGGCAGAGGGAAGAGAGCCCCCTGCCCCGCCTGCCTTGAGCGCCCGCCTTCACTCTAAGCTGGGTGCGGGTGCTCGTTCCTCGAGAGTTCGCCCCTTTCCTCAGTTACAGGTGTGGACATGGCCTCCCACACAGCCCAGGGAGGCCAGATGGATCCCAGACCCCTGCCCCGACCACCCTCCGTCTCCCCCACCTGAGGTGGAGAACCTAGTGGCTGTCACACCTCCCCCTCCTGGCCCTGTTGTTCTTCACATAATAAATGTTTTATTTCTGAACCTCACCAGTTCCCTTCATTGCCTGCTACTCATGAGCTCGGGGCCCAGCTGGCCCCCCTCCAGCCCCCAGGCTCCCACCAAAGCCCGGCAAGTCAGCAGTAGCCAAATATGACAGTGGAATTTATTGTGTTTTAAGAAAGACTACAAAAAGATAGAAAACAGCTCGGCACACTAGACTACCACACGTGTGGACACTTTCACCGCCAGAAGGGAGGCCCAGAGGAGTGGGAGAGGGAGTGGGCAAACCACTCCCAAAAGCTGTAGCACGCGGAGCACACAAAATAGTGATTTTTATACAATAGGTCAGGTTCTTTTTTTTTTCTTTTTTCGCTTTTTGCCATAAACATCTATCTCACAGGTTGAAAACACTGAGAAAACCGGAACAGATAAGGCCATGATGGTTGGAAAAAAACCCAACAAGTTACCGACTCCGCTCACAAATCGCACAATAGTCATGGGGGGGGAGGGGGCAAAGGTCCCACACACGGAGGAGAAGCATGGTCTCCAGGAGCGGAGGTGGGGGTTGAGTCGGAGCGTGGAGATTCCATTACAAACCAGCGGCAAGGGGGCTTGGGGGCTTAGATACGAGCAAGCGGAGCACCCAGCCCCGGCTGGGGCAGGCGTGGGCACTCTGAGCCCGCTGCCTGCAGCAGGCCCCTCCGGGCTCATCGCCCAGCCCAGCCTGCTGCTCTTTGGAAGCCAGAGATGGTGCCCCTTCTGCCCTCCCCCTCTGTCCAGGCTGGGCAGTGCCCCCTTCTGGGGCTGTGGGGCACAGGAGGGTCCAGCGCTGGACAAGATGCGACACCCACAGCTTTAATTGCACTTATACCAAGGAGGGGGAAGCGGTGGGGTTACTGAGGGAGGGGTCCCGGGGCTGCTGCTGCCGACAGTGGTGGGTCCCCAGGTGATGCCCACCTGCGCCCACCCGGGGCTCAGGGCTGGGCCCAGGACAGGCTGTGCAAAGCCAGCGAGCTGAATAAGTTAACAGTTCTGCAAGGTAGGGGGCCTGCCTGCCTGCCCCCTGGGGTGGGGGGGTGGGGCTGGGGGAGGGAGAGAGATGATGCAGCCTTTGGGGCCAAGCTGGCTGCCCCAGGGGGCACCTGGGCACGGTGGCGGGTTCCTTAAGGCACGTCTTTTGTGTCAGAGTTTGCAGCTGCGGCTCCGCCCGGCCCTGTGATTGTGCGGGCCCCAATGGGGGGGGGTACCCCCTAGCCTTCCCTGTCTTGGAGGCCCCCTCCTGGCCCTGGCCGAAGCTGGAGCGGTGACAGCGAAGCCACAGAAGCTGTGAGGGACCCTGGCGAGGAGGGGCGGCGGGGGAGGGTGGGCGGGGAGGGGAAGGCCGCGGGCTTAGCTGGAGGGCAGTGCCTGCACGAAGAGGCCGCGCGCGTCCGTCCGCGCCAGCTTGGCTGGTGGCTCCAGAGCCTCAGGGCCCAGCGCGGGCGACTCGCCGCCGGCCGTGAGCGAGATGTCCTGCGGCAGCTCATCCTCGCTCTCCTCTTCTTCCTCCTCCTCCTCGTCTGGGGCACACGGACCGGGCCTGGCTCAGCGCAGGGTGGCCGCGCCACCAGGCCCCTACGCGGCGCCCCAACTGGCGCCTCCTCCATCCCAGCCCCCCTGTACCGACCTCCGGACTCAGGTCCTGGCTTTACCTACCTTTGTCCGGGTCCAGGGGGTTCAGAGAGGTGGCCAGATTGGCGAACTGGAAAGTGGGGAGAGGAAAAGGGGTGAGGGTCCCGCCCAGGGGAGCCCTGCCCCGTGCCCTCAGCGTCCCGCTGTGCGCACCTCGCCCATGACGGCGATGGGGGTCTCGCCCTTAGCCTGGGCCACACGATGTTCGATCAGGTAGTACATGTACTCATCGTAGAGCAGCCTGATGAGATGGAAGGAGCCGAAGCTGGCGGCGCTGCGCAGAGTCAGGTCCCGGATCACCATGGAGCTGGACGCGGCGACAGACAGGAGACCCTCAGGCCCAGACCCACCTCTCGCCCCACTTCCCTGCCATAAGAACCAAGCTTGAGCAAACGAAGCTACCACCACCCAGCCCCGAACAAGTTTCCCCGGGGTGTCCGTCAGAGAGGGGCACGGCCCTAGACCCACCCACTTGCAACAGCGTCCTGGCCTTCTTCAAAGGTATGAGCCCCTCAGGGAGGCGGGGCTTTCTCTGGCCCCACCCCCAAGGGGATGGTCCTCGTCTAGCCCCACCCTCCTCAAAGAGGCGGAGCCTTCTCTGGCCCTCCTTTGCCCTGCCTGCAAAGCGAGCGCTTCCCGCCCAGCCGGGGCGCACCTGTAGAACGACCACTTGAGGAGGAAGAGCTTGGCGGCCTTGGGGAAGCCGGTGCTGCCCTGGTAGGGCTTGAGCACCTGGCTCACGACGCCGTCCAGCCAGGCCGCCCACTGCTCCAGTGAGTTCTGCTGCTGCAGCGTCACTTTGAAGTCCTGCTCCAGCCGCTGCACCACTCGGTCCTCGCAGCGGCACACCCACGAGGCCTGCTCCTGGGACAGAGCAGGCAGGCGGGTGCCCGCGACTCAGCCGCCACCCCCGGGGACCGCCCCGCCGGGCCACCCCACGCTCGTCGCCTTCCCTGCCGGCGCTCACCTGCACATTGGCGAAGTCCACGCGGTTGAGATCGCTCAGCATCTGGTTGATCTGCGCAGTGTTCTGCAGCACAGCGCGCGCCGCCTGTGCCAAGTGGTTGAGCGACGTGTAGCGACGCAGGGTCTGCGCGAAAGCGCCGGCCGCTGCCACCTGTGGGGCCCCAGGCTTGTGGTTTTCTTGGAATTCACCCTTGCCCCCGCCCACTCAGGTCCCTTCCCCCACCCACTGTGACCTCTCCGAGCCTTTCTTTCTCCAAAAAGGGAGAAAAAACCTTGTTGCTTTTGTTGGGAGATAAAAGGGTCAGGATTTTTAAACTTTGGGTCATCAGCCACACAAATAATGAGTCCAAAAAAAAAAAATCAATGTATCTGAACACTATTATTTTTCATCAAAGCACACAAGAAGATCTGGGAGGGCACTGCCCAGAAAAGGCACCGCTTGCATGACCTTCTGCTTCATTCTGTTTGGATTATTATTCCCTTGAATGTCAGCTCCGGGAGGGCTGGAGTTTTGTCCATCTTGGTCACTGCTGTGCTCCCAGCACTTAGAACCAGGCCGAGCACACAGCAGCCGCTCAATAAATGCGTGTGTAATAAATCAACGAATGCATAAGTCTTGCTACTTCCGAAGGACTCCCCCTGGATCCAGCTTTCAGTTTCTCCACAGATCAAGCCCAGCCTTCTGTCCAGCAGACCCTGGGTGTCATTCTTCTGACACCCAGTCTTGTTTGCATTTTCAGGACTTTAAAAGCTTTTCTTTCTTTTTTCCTTTTTCTCAAGAGCAAGCCCATCCCATCTATCTCCAAACATCTTGGTAGTTAGTGACTGTGTAGCACTGACGGAGACGGCCATCATTCTGTTGCCTTATAGGTGTGGTTTTTTTTTCAACATTTTATCTCTTTCTGAACATCTAAAGCACTTTCTGCTGAAGCTCTCTGAAGAGAACTACCTCAAGTTTGCATTTGGTTTTTATTTTAAGATGATGGGTTGCATACAGAAATACCACAAATGGGTTGTGTCAGAAGTGGGCACCTGAGGAAGCTGGCTTGTGAAGACAACACCCAGAGCTCACTCTGAGGGGACAAACATGGGGACGCATCTTATAGCCTTGGTCAGGCAGAGGAGGCTGAGGTCCCCAGCCCCCCTAACCAGGAGGGAGGACCTGAAGCTGTGGGCCCAAGCTGGCCCCTCCGTCCCCCACCTCACACCCTCACCTTCACCCGCAGCATCTCCTCAGGGATGTTCACCATGGCGTGGGTGAGCCAGCTCTCCAGGCTCTTGGCAAAGTTCCGGATCGCTTGGGTCAAGGCACCTGGGGGCGGTAGCGGGGCTGGTGGGGACTCGGGGGGAGGTGGGGCACAGGGAGCAGGGGCAGGGTGGGGCAGAGGCGGGCACTCACTGGGGATGGGCCGCAGCACGTCGGGGATGAGGATCTCCACCAGGCCCTGGTACAGCACGTTGTCACAGTGCTTGGCCCACTGCAGCACGGGCTCGAACTTGGAGAGCAGCACCAGGCTGGCCTTGGGCAGCCGCTTCTCAGCCTCATCGTGCCTGTGGGCACCCACCCGGCCCGGGGCATTATGAGGCTGTTCCACAGCCCTGCACCCAGGGTCAGAGAGGCACAGCACCCTCACCCCACCCTGGGCTCAGGCAGGTACCCTCTGCCTCCTGAAGACCCCCGGGGTCAGGCTGATCCAGGCCTCACTGCCCCCCAAGGATCAGAGAGGGATCTCAACATCCTGCACATGGGGACCCAGGCACCTAGCCACTGTAGGGAGGAAATGGCTCGGTGGGGCCCGCCATCCCACACACAGAGCATCAGATTGGTACCCAGGCACACTCTGGAGGCGGGTTCAGAAGGCCACAGGGGCCCCACAAACTGTGGGGGTCAGAGAGGAGCCCCCACCCCTGCATGGTCTGGCCACCCCAGCCTTGAGGTCAGACTCGCAGGTGCCCAACTTCCTCCCTTCCTCCCCCCGGGGCACTCACACAGCCAGCGGCGGCGCCTCGCTGGGCTGGCTCAGGTTGTACCTCCAGAAGGTTTTCCAGAGCGTTTCCACCAGTGGGAACTGCAGGTTCACCATGACATCGACGATGGCCTGTTGGGGAGGCCAGATGCTCGAGGGGGTCGGGCGGCAGCATGGTGCCCCTCACCCCTGCCTGCTGCCCAGGTGCCCTACCTCACAGTGTTCCCGGTATAGGACCTGGAAGGCCTTGATGTCCCCAGGTCCGATGCCCTCGGGAAGCACTTTGCCCTGGAGATCAAGCTCTGAGAAGTCAGGGAGGCTTCTTGAGGCATCTGGGGGGCAGAGAAGAAACCATGAGCCCCTTCCAGTCCCACCTGCCCACCCCTTTCAGCCTCATCCTGGGATCCTGTTAAGTTGGCACCACTTGGCTACCAAGCTCCCCCATGACCAGTTGGGGTGATGAGGTTCAGGGAGGGCAACTGAACCATCTTCTGACTCTCTGGGGGCTGCACAGCCTGCTCTGGGCCCCACCCCAGAGTCCGGGGAGCCCTCACCCAGAAACTGCTGGTACTGCTGGACCTGGGAGCTGATGTCTGAGAGTCCAGTGGCCTGCTGTGGCCCCACGGCCACACCGTTGGTCATGCCCTCCATCTTCTGGATGGGTTTCAGCCTGGAGAAGGGATGGGTAGGCAATGGGATGGGGCGTTAGGCCGCCACGTCCTTCCCTGCCTGCCAGCACCCAGCCAGCCCCGCCTTCCTACCTCTGTTTTTGGGAGAAGGGTTGGCCCCGCATGGCCATGTGCTGCTGGTCCTCCATCAGCCGCAGCAGGGGCGAGCTGGCCTTGATGCGCAGGCCATAGTAGTGGTACTTGGAGTTGCCCCTGGGAGGGAGGCAGGGGGTGAGGGCTGGGCTGGGGGTGGCCCTGGTCATCCACTGGGAACTTTACAACGCACCCACCTCCTCTCTGCTAGGGGGCCAAACAGAGCCCAGGGGCTGAGACCCATGTTCCACAGAGCTGGGGGTGCTGGGCTGGGGAAGCCATGGGGACTATGGGGGCAGGAGAGGCCCCCACTCTCCTGAGCTCTATGAAGACAGGATCAAAGTCGGGGGCAGGCACTTAGCAGGTCTCTGCTGACCGCTAGTCGTAACAGTTTGCCAGGCACTGTTCTGAGCACTGAGCACGTGTGAAAGCATGTGTTCCTCATCTCTGCCCAATGAAGGATACTCCTAGCATCCTGGACTGACAGCTGAGGAAACGGCGGCACAGAAAGACCAGGTACTCTGCCCACGGTTCTGTGTGCATGCCTGCCTGCATGAGGTGACACCAAGGCCTGAACTAGGAGCTGGAACCAAGAGAAGAGCAGGGCTCAGCCCAGAAAGGTGTAGGGGATTGCAAAGGAGAGGCAGAGAAGGGTGGGCTCACAGGAGGGCTCCTTGCTCCTTCCTCTGTGAATTCACTGACTCACAGGCCATGATTAAGCAATGACTGTGTGCAGCCCCCACACTCTCAAGGGGTGTGCATTTCAGCATCAAGAGACAGATCAGAAATGAGAAGTAACATGAAAGGCATACTGGATGGGTGCTCAGGAGAAAAACTAAGTCAAATGGATGCCACGGAGGTAGAGGAAAGCTGAAGTCTTAGTTAAGAGGGCCGGGGATATTTGAGTCAGGAGACGGGGAAAGGGATAGACAGTGCAAAGGCCCTGGGGCAGGAGCATGGGAGTGTCAGAGGAACTGTGAAGAGGCCAGTGGGGCTGGAGAGGAGTGAAGGGACAAGCGGAGTGGAGGACCTCGAAAACTTAGGGTGAGGGCGGGCCTTGCGGCCACTGGGGGATGTCAGGGGCAGGTGGCCCCACCTGGTGCCCAGCCGGCGGGTGCGCAAGCCCATGAAGACGGAGCGGATGAGCTTGCCGAAGGAGGCGGCGTTGACGGGCTCCAGCTTCTGTTCCTGGCAGTGCAGCAGGTAGTGGCAGTACAGGGTGCTCCGCGGCAGGCTCACGCCCTCGGCCGTCTCATAGTTGTCCAGGAGCCACTGGACCTGGGGCCCGAGGGGCATGGAAGAATCGGAAGAATGCTAAGAATGGCTTCCATTTCTCAAGTGCTCGTCGCTAAGTGCTCTATTTATTTCTAATTGTGGTCTTGACAACCATGCTGGCGAGGGTGTCATGTCACCCTTCCCCACGGGAACTGAATCCAGCAGAACTCCCTAGAACTGCGCTGTCCCAGGCCGTCACCACTAGCTGCAGAGAGCTGTTAAATGAATGTAGGCGGAATGGAAAAAGCCAGTGTCAAAAGGTCACGTCAAGTATGAGTCCATTCACAGAACATTCTCGAAATGACAGTGTTAGAGAAATGGGGAACAGATTCGTGATGGCCGGGGGTCAGGAATGCTGGAAGGGAAGAGGGTAAGGGAGACTTTAAAAGGTTAGCACCAGGGAGATCTTTGTGGGGACAGGACAGTTCTGCATTCTGAGTTTGATGGTGGTTTCCCAAATCTACCCATGTGATAAAAAGACACAGAAGTAGATACCCCCATGTAAGACCAATTGCCAGTTTTCGAGTTAGATACTGTACTACAGTTACGTAAATTGTAACGAGTGGGGTAACTTAGGTGAGGGGTCCACGGGGATCTCTGCAGTTTCTGTGACCATAATTCTTTCAAGATCGTTTTTAAAAAAAAACAACTTGGCAACTTCCTGGTGGTCCAGTGGTTAAGGATCCACCTGCCAATGCAGGGGACACGGGTTTGATCCCTGTTCTGGGAAGATCCCATGTGCCGTGAGGCAACCAAGCCCGTGCACCACAACTACCGAAGCCCGCACGCTCTAGAGTTCATGCTCCACAGGAGAAGCCAGCGAGCTCAGAAGTCTGTGCCCCACAGCAACACAGACTAGGCAAAAGTCCAAGCACAGCAACGAGGACCCAGCACAGCCAAAAATAAGTAATTTTTAAAAAGTCTAAAATAAAAAAAATAACAACAATTCTGTTTCTGGGACTGTGAAACTCACATTTCCAGCACTCAATAGCCTCATGTGTCCTGAGGCCTGTACACTAGGCAGCAAGCAAAGAACATATCCATCACTGGAGGATGTTCCAGACAGCACGGGTCTAGGGGAGCACATTTTCAGAACCCACTCAGGGGTCGTGAAGTCAGTTATGGGGGTCATGACAAGCATTAAAAAACTCAGACTAGAAGCCAGGCTGCCTGAGTGCATGAGGGAGGTCCTGTCTTCTGAGAAAGCTTCGGTCTTGGTAATGATGTCCACAATGGGTGGCCGAGGGAGAGGGCGGGAGTTAAACATGAGACCACTTAGACCTCAAGCTCCTGGAGGACAAGGACCATCCCGGGACATCCCACCCACAGTCACAGAGCTGATGACAAGCCCCATCAGGATTAGGCCCTAGGGCTGTTCCACAGAGCCGCCCTGGGCACAGGAAGGGTATCTCATTGCCTTCCGGACAGACACAGATCCTTGCTCCAGGTAGCTCCTGGCATGGTGGTGCCTGCATCTCCCACCCCATGCTATCTATCCGCCATCGCCAGTTACTATCAGACTCGATGACACTTCCTTGGGTAATAGCTCCAAGAGCTTCAGGCATATCAGCTGAGGCCCACAGAGGCTGAGGAACTTGCCTGAGGCCACACAGTGAGGAGTCAACCCCAGGACCTCTTCACCTGAGCGCCCTGGCACCAGACTGCCCAGACTCCTGGGGACAGTGGCCGGCACCCATCGCCCGCCGCCCCTGCCCAGGGGCCCCCCCACCCCTACCTCCTCTGGGGCTGGGTGGGCACTTACGGTGGCTGGTGAGGCACGGGTGGTGTGCGAGTAGGACTGACTGGCACCGCCCAGCATGTAGCCGCCTTGGATCACGTAGGTGCCTGCTCCACCGCCTCCGCCGCTGCCGCCCCCACCCCCGCCACCCCCGCCGCCGCCGCCGCCGCCGCCGCCACTGCCGCTGCTGCCGCCGCCGCTGCCACCACTGCTGCTGCTGGCTCCACTTCCACTGCTGGTGGAGCTGGCAACGACCTGGCTGCCAGACACATACATGGGCACAGAGCCGCTGCTGGCCACCGCCTGTGAAGTGGCGGGGGTGCTGACCTGGGCAGCCGTGCCCGCGGCCTCATAGTAGCTGGTGCCTGCCGTCTGTGGGTACAGAGGCGTCTCAGGGTAGGAGTAGGTGCTGGAGCGGCTACAAAAGAAGTAGAGGGCGGGAGACAGGGGATAAGAGCTGGGTGGCCCAGGGGCATCATGAGGGAGGCCCTGCAGTGGCGGGGGAAGGGGGAGCAGAGCAGCAACCGCTCCATGCACTGCACACCGCCCCAGTGCCTGGTGGGCAATTCTTCACTGAATCCTCAAAGCAGTCCCGTGACTTCGGAGTCCCCGCTTCAGCCGTGAGGAACTGAGACTGGAAGAGCTGAGTAACTTGTAAAGGGCTAAACACTTCAGTTGCTCAGAAAACAAACTATTGAGAGAATTCCCTGGCAGTCCAGGGGTTAGGACTTCTTGCTCCCACTGCTGGGGGGGTCCTGGTCGGGGAACTGAAATTGATCAAGCCTGGTGGTGCAGCCAAAAAAAGAAAGACCAACAACTATTGAAGGCCTGCTTGGGCACTGTTCTAGGTACGCTGGACCCAACAGCGGACATGAGAGAAAAGGCCCCACCCTGGAGTCCGGGGAGGTTAATGTCCTGGCAAGGGAGCCAGAGGAGAAGCCAAGGGCAAAGGTAGATTGAGGGCACTGTGGAAGGTGGCACATATCAAGGGACACGAGGCGCAGAAGTGGGCGGGGAAAAGTGAGAGCTCTACTTCTAAATCCACTGGCTGCCACCATGAGGGGCTGGTCAGCGACGACTATTAAGGCGCACATGCGTTTCGCTTTGACCCAGCGACCCATCCTGCCCTGGAGAGGTCTCCAACTATTCGGTCACATGAACTCAAGGCTGCAAATTGTAGCAAGAATAACATGGATGGATGGGGGGGTTGGAGTGGGGTGGTGTCTATCTTTACTGGGATGTCAAGTTAAAAGCTGATGAAATCCTACGTGGGGGTGAGAGAGGAGGAGGAAGGCCTTGAGGTCCCATCAAAGAACAAGGTCCAGAATGTTCCATTAGGTGAACAAAAGAGGCAGGGAGGGGTATGGATGATACTTTGGGAAGAAGGGAGAGATCGCATGGCATTTCATTATCTGTATCTGCCATTCATCGGGGTGGAGGGTGTGTGGACAGGGGCCAGCCACCTCACTAAACATGGTTGGATACAGGTTTTGTTTTTGAGCCCTCTCAATCCCCTGGAGATGGAAACGGCAACCCACTCCAGTATTTTTGCCTGGAGAATCCCATAAACAGAGGAGCCAGGTGAGCTACAGTCTGTGGGGTCGCAATGAGACAGATTCAACCAAAGCAACTTGGCTCGCACGCACAATGTATTAGTCATTTGAAAACATAAGCTGGGCTTCCCTGGTGGCTCAGTGCGTAAAGAATCTGCCTGCCAATACAGGAGACATGGGTTTGATCCCTGGTCTGGGAAGATCCCACACGCTGTGGAGCAACTAAGCCCTGCACCACAACTACTGAGCCTGTGCTCTGGAGCTCAGGAGCTCAGGAGCTCTAGAGCCCGTGCTCCACAACGAGAGAAGCTACTGCAATGAGAAGCCCGTGCATTGCAACCAGAGTAGCCCCCACTTGGCACAGCTAGAGTAAGCCCACGCAGCAATGAAGACCCAGCACAGCCAAAAATAAAGAAATAAAAGTAATTATAAAAAACATAAGCTAAAATGTTAAAATCCAGAAAGGGTGGGAAGTGCATCCAGAAGGTGCTGAAGGACGCTGGGGACGGGAGTCCTATGGGCCTCCCAGGGCAGCAAGAAGAGCAACTGAGGTGGGGGTGGGGGGCGTGGTCACTCCTGGTGTACAGCATCGCCCATCAGACCCCAGGATGCAGCTCCTGTTCCCTGTGTACTGGTTCATACATCGGTATAGTCCACATCCACGGCATGAGCGACTACAGAAGTGTGGGGCCTGAGCCAGTACTGCTAAGTGCCCCAGCCACCCCCCCGGCAGGAACCAACACCAGCCCAGCACCCTACCCGCACACTGTGCGCTCAGAAAATGTTGCTATGGCAACTGTTTGCTGAATGACTACAGGAATGAATGTCTGTATCTACCTCGACCACCTGATACGAAGAGCCAACTCCCTGGAAAAAACCCTGATGCTAGGGAAGATTGAGGGCAGGAGAATAAGGGGACAGCAGAGACTAAAATGTTTAGATAGCATCACTGACTCAGTGGACATGAGTTTGAGCAAACTCCAGAAGACAGTGAAGGACAGGGAAGCCTGATGGGCTGCAGTTCACGGGTTTGCAAAGAGTCAGACACGACTTAGCGACCGAACGACCACAACTGGACACAAGCTAAACAGGGCCAAGGACAGAAGCCCAAGGGGTGTGGCTTTAATCAGAGGAGGAATCCAGACCAGCAAACGGCTGGAAATGTGGAAATGACTCACTGTGAGGGAGAGATAGAAGATAGGACGCCCTCAAGAAAGTCATACAGCGGAAGAATCTGAGGGTAACGGCAGACGCTGTGATCACTCACACACTATAGTCACAGAGGG
Source organism: Capra hircus (assembly GCF_001704415.2). NCBI lineage: Eukaryota > Metazoa > Chordata > Mammalia > Artiodactyla > Bovidae > Capra > Capra hircus. The sequence goes on along the minus strand of NC_030814.1, from coordinate 97,100,047 downwards.
AAGAACTGAATCAGAAACCAAAGACAGACCGGGGAGAGGCAGAAGAGCCCTCGGGGGCCCTCAGGAGCTAAGCGCCTCTCCGGAATGTCCTCTGTGGCCTCCGCCAGCACTGGTCACCTGCACAGATGAGAGCCAGGCAGTGCAGGAAATAAATCAACAGAACCATGAGGTCGCTGGATGCTGTAGACCATGACTCAGGGGCCGGGGCCCCACACCCGCAGCATCACGACCCAGGGACCAAGTCAGTCCATGAGCTAATCCACCCCCAGCGTCATGCCCACAGGGACAGGTGGTTGGGACATGAGAAAGACACCAGGCAAATGCAAAGAAAGTCATGAAACTTCTCAAAACGCAAACAACTCAGGTATGCATGGGATTCTCCAGGCAAGCATACTGGAGTGGATTGTCATGCCCTTCTCCAGCAGACCTTCCCAACCCGGGATCAAACCCATGTCTCCTGCATCTCCTGCCTTGGCAGGCAGGCTCTTTAGCACTAGTGCCCCCTGAGAAGCTGAACGGACAACTAGAATAACTCTAAGTCCTGAATTATTACTGTGGAGAAGGGGAGAGAGAAGGTGGTGGTGTGTGGAGGATCCCCAGCAGGGAGCCAGAGCCGAGGTGAGGGCAGGCCTGGGGCTGACATATGCCTGATACGGCAGGTACTGAGCTGTGTACAGCACCAGAGAGTGGAAGTCGTCTGCGTGCTAGCTGGGGGTGACTGGCCATATGACATTCATGCTGCAATTGAGCAGTGGAGTTACACACGGTGATTAAAGAGGGTAACCGAGACCCACATGAAGAGCTCGGAGCTATGTGGCAGGGGAAGAAACAGGGGACAGAACACGCTGCCTCTATTTCTCAACACACAAAGCAGGTAATTTCTATTCTCAGAGTATCTCAGGGAGGAAACACAGAAATGGGGTGCAGCATCTCCTCTGGGGCAGGGTTGGGGATCAGGAGTAAAGATTTCTTTTTCACTGTTTAACGGTCCCTACTCATTAAAAATTTTATCTTGTAAAATTAAACTTCTTTTCCTTTTTTGTAATTTCTTTTCGGGCCATGTCTTGTGACATGTCAGATCTTAGTTCCCTGATCAGGGATCGAACCTGCGCCCCTGGCATTGGAAGCACAGAGTGTCGACCATTGGACTGCCAGGGAAATCCATGTTTTTTTGTTTTTTGCAAAGAACCAGAACCCCCTCCCTGACTCCAAAGCCTGATGCTATACTGGAATGCCTTTCCCAACATGCCAGGGTCCCCTCTGCTTCACTGTTATCGCCTGTTTCCACCTTGAAGGCTAGCTGGTCTGCCGGAGACTGGGGCTTCAAGTTCTGGGAAGGGATCCTGAGCAGACCCATGCTCCTCCTCCTGTCCCTTCCCCCACCCCCGCCCCACTCACATGGCACTCGCCGTGTAGCTGGCATCGCCACCCTCCACGTACTGCACTTGGCTGGGGTACACGTGTGGGACGGGCACCTGCTGGAGCTGCTGCACCTGGCATGGGAGGAAGGGGACGCAGAGGGTCAGGGGTGGGCTGGCTCCCCACCTCCCTGCTTCTCAAAGTCTGGCAGCTGGCCAAGCTCACGGGGACTCCCAGGTCTCCGGCTGGGAGGCTGCACTTAGGGGCTCTCTGAACACCCTGGACAGGGCCAGGGCTGGGAATGAGGCACAGCGGTCAGGAAAAGCCAGGCCTCTCTGCTTGGACTGGGGACAGCAAGGGTAGGGTTGAGGTGAGGTGGGTGGAAGGGACCCCAGACAGGGCCCTACTGCGGGCATGAAAGCTGAACCCCAGCGGCAGAGCCAAGTTCTGGTACAAGCCTGACGTTTGTTTAGGCCGGAGCAGGGAACTAGCTACGGCTGCAGGCGCCTGCAACAGGGAGGGACCCTGCCTATGGGGGCGGGGCCTAGGTGCACAGGATGCGACGGGCGGAGCCGGGACGAGGGCTGGGGCCCCCATTGGTGGGCCAGAATCTGGAACTACTGACAAAGCAGGGCAGGGGCGGGGCCTGAGTTCCCCACCCATCCCCCATCCCAGTCTGTAGGGGCAGAGCCTGGGACCAGGGGCCCGCTTTGGTAGGGGGCGGAGGGGGCTAATTAGAGATGGGTCCCCAGGCTGTTTGGGTGGAGGTGGGGTCTAAAGGGCCTGCGGGGCCGGGCGCGGGCCGGGGCCGGCGGATCCCGCCCCCGCCCGCCCCTCGCACCCCCGCCCGTGCGTCCGCCACCTACTTTGAGGGCCGTGGCGGCCGTGCCGAACACTAGCACCTGGGGGACTCTCTGGATCCTGACCCTCTGGTCGGGGCTGGCTCGGGCCGGCAGCCCGGGTAGTGGCTCGAGGACCACTTTCTGCTGCGGCAGGAGCAGGTGCGGGGGCAGGAAGCCCACCAGCTCCACCCACTGCTCGGCGCCCGGCTCGTAATGGGGCGGCAGCGACTCGGGGCTGCCTAGCTGCGGGGCCTCCCCGCGGCAAGCTGGCGGTTCCGGGGCCAGCGCACCCGGCCCGGGCCCAGGCGTGGGCGGCCGGGGCGGCGGCGGCTCCGGTGGCGGCGTGGGCCAGGGCTCTTGCTGCTCTGCCTTCCTAGCGGGAAACTGACTGCCTGAGCACTGGAGGACAAACAGAGACACTGCGGGGTCACCGGGGCCGGCAGCGGGTGGGTCTCCAGGCCTCCACCGCCCACCGGGCTGCTGACACTAGGCAGCAACCCAACCAGAAGACCCCCACCCGGTGTCAGGGAAGGGACAATCCAGAGCTCTCTCTTAGCAAAGCCTGGGCCCTGAACTGCCCGGTGCTGGCAAAGAGGAAGGCTTGAGGCCCATGGTTGGAATTGGGAGTCCAGGGTAGGGGTGGGTTTCTCAAGGTTCCAGCTGCCTCCCCCCACCCAGACCCCCCCCCAGGGGGGCTCCATTCCCTCCCTGTGGCCTGAGGGGCCTGCACCTTCCCCCCACCCCACCCTGCCACTGAGCCCCAGTTTGCCCAGAGGCATGTGGGGGAGACACACACCTCCTGAGCCACATGGACCGGCTGGAGTCCTTGCACCGTGAGCTGCTGCACGGGGCCAGCTTTGGGCACCTGTGGAGTGGCCTGAACCACCGACCTCTGCGGGGAGGGAAAGGCAAGTCAGGCTGCGACAACCACGGCCAGCTGGCTGCCCGCCTGTCCTCGAGCGCCACCCCCTGCACCCAGCACTGGCATCAGCCTTTCTCCAGCTTTTCACTGCTGGCCCCACACCATGTGGCTTCCAGACTCCTTACCAAGTTGACTCTGGGCGCCATGGAGAACCCAGGCTCTACCAGGTGAGGCTGACAGGAAGTAGGACTGAGAGCTGAACTTGGAGCTGACTGAGGTGGGCCCCTACTCTCCATCCCCACTGCCTACATGGTCATCCCGCAGGTCCTCACTTCCATGCTATGGTGGGACGCCGGCATTACCCTCAGGACAGAGTGAGGGACAGAAGCTGGGAGGCGGGGAGCAGCCGAGTGATGAACCCAGGGCTGGATTCCGAGGGGCTGTGGTGCCTGGCTGGAGCATATCTGTTGAGTCCTTCAGGGTGGAGTTTCTGCTTTCCTCCAGGGAGAGGATCTATGGCTTTCATCTGGTTTTCTGAGGGCCTGGGACCACCCCCTAACCGACTGGTAATGACCAGATGACAGACAACCCTTGCCTTATAACCTGCTCTGGCCATGGTGGCTGGCAGCTCAGAGTGAGGCCTCCTCTGGAAGATGGGGCATGGACTTAACAGGTTGAGGCCTCTCCCTGAGCCCCTTGGGGGCGAGCCAGTACTTGGCCTTGGGACTGCCTCCAGGCAAATGGGCCTGGAGATACCAAGGTTGTTTCTTGAAGCTGTTTCCAGTGCCTATTCAGTCTGAGGTGCTTTCCGCAGCAGCCCCAACCACCTAGCTCCCTGGCCCTCAGGGCAGAAGCCAGTATTTAGATGAGAAGGAAGAGTCTGGAGAGGAGCAAAGCTGCTTGCCGCAGGCCCCGGTGGCCGGCTAGGGCTGGACCCCCACCGGCTTCCCCACCACCACCCCGACAAACAGCTGTAGGAGGATGCAGCGGCCGCTGGGCTGGCACCCCTTGCCCCTGCCACCGCCCGCTTTGGCCTGGCACCTCTTGGGTGACGGGGACACTCTGCTGGACACCATGGACTTGCAGCTGCTGTGGCACTGTGCCCGTGGGGGCCCCGGCCGTCTTGCTGGAGGAGCTGTTGGCCTGCACCGGTGACCGCTGCAAGGGAAGGAGGCACAGAGAGTGTGTGGGGCAGCCGGGCCCTGAAAAAACCCTGTCCCAAGAGCTATTCGGGAAGGACAACGGCTGGGGGGACGTCTCCCAGCCACCTAGGCTGATAACTGCCCTGGGTGTCCAGACGCCTGGTCCCTCCCGCGGCCCCTGGGATCCCAGGGCAAGGCTCAGAGTTCAGCCCAGAGATGCTGGGGAAGCCCATCTTCCCCAGCGAGAAGGGTGGGGACTTTGGCTTCCGCTCAGCGGCCCCCAGCTGCCTCCATCAGCAGCTGGACTGCAGCCCTGAGGTGAGAAAGGCTAGGTCTGGGGGTCCCCACTTTCCAGATGAGTTGTGAAGGCGCAGATGGGAAGGGACGTGTGCAGGGCCACACAGCTGTGAGTGGTGGCTCCACGTGCTGACCCTGGGTGGGCCGGCTGCAGAGCCCCCATCAGCTCTGTGTCATGGGAAGTAGATGAGGGGTGGGTATTATTACTTGTTTCATGCCTAGAAAACTGTGGACTCAGAAGGCTCTGAGGGCCTGCCCAGAGTCCTTAGGACTGAATGGCTGAGCCTGGGACCTCAAAGTCTGACTGCTGACACCCATCCTCCCAGCCATCCATGGCTCACCTGCCTCCACACCCACGTGGAAATTAGGGGTCCTAAGTATTCATGCTATGGTTGGAAGAGGGCCACTTTGCTTCCTGGGATGCAGGGCCCAGAGCTGGAACTTTGAGATCCATTCTGGCCCAGGAGAGAAGGTGCCTTCTCCTGGGGCCAAACTCAGCTCAGAGCCAGCAGAGCGGAGTCCAGCGCCCGAGCCCCCCTCACCCAGGCTCAACGGGGACTTCAGAGGAGGGAGCCCTCACTCCTTTGGGGACGGGGCGGGGAGGATGGCTGAAGGGGCCATCACCTACCTCAGGGGGTGAGTGCACTTGCTGGGTGCCGTGCACCGTCAGGGAGACCTGGCCACCCTTGCCGCCCGGGGCTGTGCTCTGCACTACCAGACGCTGCGTGGGGAGAGCCTGGAACGAGAAGGGAGAAGGACCATAGTTCACTGACACTGATCTGAGTGCATGTAGTTTTGTTTTTTTTTTTTTTTTGCCCTCCTCGAGGCATGTGGGATCTGAGTTCCCGGACCAGGGATCGAGTTCCCTGCATTAGATGTGCAGAGTCTTAACCACTGGACCACCAAGGAAATCCCCTGGCCTGTGTGTTTTTAATGTACACCTGTGCTGTGCCAGGGGCTTCCCTGGTGGCTCAGTGGCAAAGAACCCACCCGCCAATGCAGGAGATGTGGGTTCGTTCAATCCCTGGGTCGGGAAGATCCCCTGGAGAAGGAAATGGCAATTCACTATTCTTGCCTGCGAAATCCCATGGACAGAGGAGCCTAGTGGGCTACAGTCCACGGGGTCACAAAAGAGTGGGACACGACTGAGCGACTCAACAACGTGCTGAGCCAGTGCTGTCTTAGTGCTGCCTGCCTGCCGGCTCCCGGAATCGCCCAGACAGTCCCGACGCGTGGTGGCTCCCGCATTTCCCAGAGGGTGACAGCGAGGCTTAGGACAGCAGAAGCACTTGCCCAAGGTCCTGGAGCCCATACTCAGCAGAGCTGAAGGTTTTTCCCAGGGAGCCTGGCTCCATGGGCCTCAAAATGCGCTCCCACCCTGGAGACTGGGCAGGACTTTGTCCCAGTCCGTGCCGGACCCCAGCAGCGGCTGTGCGGCCTTGCAGCCCACAGATCACTGTGCACTTGCTCCCGGTGCTGGGCTCTTGGTTCCTAACTGGCTTTGGGTTCTCTGCTCTGGAACATCAGGGTTGGACCCACCAGCCGCGTTCCTGTCAATCCTCAGGTCTCTCTGTTAAGATGACTCCTGCACCTCCTTCTTGCCCCATGGGCCCTGACTGACACGGCCTCACCGGCCACCCCAGGGTAGGCCCCAAATCCTCGAGGCTGGTGCGGGCAGATCCGAGCAGGCTACGGGGGTTGGTTCTACACCCTGGGGAGGCTCTGAGAGCGGGGCGTGGGGGCCAGAGGTGGGGAGCTTACCTGCTGGGGCACCGGGATGTTGGTGAGCTGGAGGGGTGACACGTGGCCCGGCTTGGCCTGCACACTTGTCTGGACCAGTAGCCGCTGTGGGGAAAGGAGGAAAGACCTGAACCGGGCTGGTTTCTCCAGGGAGGCCTGGCTGGGGTGGGGGAAAGGCAGGGTGGAGGGGTAATGATTTTTTTTTAGCAGTGAGCATCTTGATAAGAACAGGTGAGCAGATGGTTCCAGCAGCAGGACTGCGGGGTGGGGGGAAGCAAGGTCACTACGGCCATAGCCTCACTGCCCGCATGGTGTGCTCTCTGTCCACCCCGGGGGGCAGGGCGTGTCCTACCTGCTGGGTGCCCTGCACCTGCTGAACCACCTGAGTGGGGACTCCGGTCTGGCTAGCCGTGGAGCCCGGGCTGGCCTCTGACACAGTCTCGCTGGCCCGCATGGCACCCTCTGTAGGGAAAGGTCACCAGGTCAGCTCTGCCTGCTGCCTCCAACCCCACCCTGAGCCTGAGGCCGTCGAGATGGATGCTGCTGCCTGAAGCCAGCTCCAGATGAGGCTAGGCCTCTCCAGGAATCCTGCCTGGCCCCTGGCCAGCCCCAAGACTGCCCATTGGAGTGGGCTGTGGGCCACAAGGACCTATAATCCTTAACACCCATTAGCAGCCGCACCCCCTCCCTTAATTGTCCTGAAGTCAGTGTCCAGAAGGGTTGACTGACAAGCCAAGATGCAGTGGAGGCTTGGGGAGCTGAACTCCTTTGCCCAGCAGGCAGGACTGTGGACCATCACCGACCCCATCAACCCCACCTCCCAGGGGTTCCACAGCCCTGGAAAGCATCAGGACCACCTGCCTTGAGGTGACCCCTGGCTTCCCAGGAACGGAAGCAGGTCAGGAGTGACCCCAGAAAGCTTCACCGGCCTGCTGTCAAACACCCCCTCCTCCCTTGCCACTGTCAGAGCCTCCCTGTCCTTGGTGGGGGTGGGGCGCGGGAGGGGGGCGGGAGAGGGGCTGGGCGGGCAGGTACTCACGCTGACAGGCAGCCGAGAAGAGGCAGTCATAGAACATGGTGCCCCCCTCCCGCCCCCAGCCCCTGCCCGTCTGTCCCCAGGAGCTGCCCGGCACTCCTTGATCCTTGCCCACCTCTCCAGGAACAGCAGGGTGCGCGGGTGGCTTTATACCTGCAACCTTGGGGAGCTAATCCCCCCAGCGCTCCTGGCAGTCCTCTTGGGATAAACATACTTCCCTCCCAGCCTGAGTGGGGCCTTTGAGGGGCTGGGGCTATGCTCTGGGGTCAAGAGGGAGGCTGGTACCCAGAGATGCTATCAGGAAGGTGCAGGTCGGGTTTCATGCACATCTTGCTAAGTGATTAGCAGGGGAGCTGAGGGGGAGGGGCATGGGGCGAGTGTCCCCAGAGGCACTGGTTGGGAGACCCTCATCCCAGCTGGGACACCAGCCACCCCACCCTCTTTGTCGCCTGGTTACTCCCAGCAGTTTCAGAGGTGGGGTGGGGCTGGGACCAGAGTCACAGGCCAGGCCTAGGCTGAGGCCCCAAAGGCAGGGGAATGCGGACTCAGGCATGTGGGTAAAGAGGCATGTGTCTGAGCCAGGGGCTTATGGGGGACACAAAAGGCTCGGAGCATCCTTTTGGGTCTCAGCCTCTAAAGTGGGGAGCTAGGCTTCGGCTGTTGCAGGGAGATATGGAGAAGGCACTGGCTAGAACAGAAAGGTGGCACGCAAGTAGAAGCAAAGACCTCAGGGGCGAAGTCTGAAGCAGAACACATGGCTGTGTGTACGCTAGGTGTGGGCCAGATGTGGGGTAGGCCCTGGGACAACTCTGCAGCTCATTCCAGGAGACACTGATTCCTCTGTTTTGCTGGAATCATCCCTCGCAACAACTCAGGCTTCCCTGTCATCATCAAAGAGGAGGCCCTCACTGAGCTGGCCCATGGGGAGAAACCCGAGAAAGCACCCAGTCCAGTGGGGGCCCCCGCACGCCTGGGTGTCTATGGCCTCAGGGGCAGTGCCTGACCCAGGAGGCCTGTGGCAGGCTCAGCCTGGCTCAGGGTGGGCAGCGAGCTGGGGGCTTCTCCCGCCCCCTCCAACGCCCTGGTACTCTGATGAAAAGGGCAAGGTTGGTCCTTGAGTGGGGACCTGGAGCAGCTGGGGGCCTGGGGGCTTGCTGGGATCCAGCATCACCTGGGACAAGGAAGCTCCGGGAGGCAGTCTTGCCCATCTCCTGCCTCAGGGGTGGCCCTCAAGGCTGGAACCCCCATCCTGGCCAGGCTGCAGCACAAGGATGAGCAGGTGAGATTCTACAGTCTACTCTTTAGACGAGGGGCTTCCTGTGGCCAAGGTGGGACCCCTGCCAGTGTCTCGCCCTGGCTCTGTGTGTGCACGTGTGTGCCTGGGGGACCCTGAGTCCACGAGCATCAGCATCTGTCTGCAAGTTCCACTTTGCACATGCGCACAGGCCAGAGAGGGCCCTGCCATCTCAAATCTCTAGCCAGGAAGCGGCAGCTGATTTCCTGTGCTTCGATCTGATGAGCATCTCTTCCTCCCTGGCCCCTGCACTTACTTCCTCACTGAGACCTACTCTGGCCTCACAGGCCACTTTGAGCTGCTTGGGAGAGGACGGAGGGAAGCCTGAGAGGCTGGACTCCAAGACGGGACCCAGGTCACCACGGACCACAGATGGGGCCGTCTGTTCCTCTTCCTCCTGATCCTTTGCTCCCGGTTCTGCCAATGATTTCAGTCAAAGGCTCACTGGGAGGGGAGCCTGTGGATTCCTGATGCCCCCAGGGCCCTGGGTCCCTTGTCTGTCCCAACCTCAGTTTCCCCATCTATGCTTGGGGACACTGATAAACACCTTCCGGGTCCTTCTTCTTGATGCAAGTCTTGGACTTCCAGGGGCTCCAAGTGAGACAGAGGCAGGGAAGAGAGACTGGACATGATCCCTTCTTCAGTCCAGCCCTACCCCCTTCCACCGGCTTGGTCTCATCTTTCTAGGGACAGCCGGCAGGACTCACAAGGTCTTCCTTCCACTTGGGTTTCGGGTGATAGCCTGGTGGCCTCTGAGGACGGGGACTTACGGATCTAGAGGATTGTTCCTAAGCTGGAAATCTGAGCTTCCTTCCCATCACCTCCAAAGTCACCTTAGGGCAGAGCTCCCGAGGACTGGGCGAGAGGAGCTGCTTCTAGGGCGGCGGCGCTCCTGGCTGGCTTCCAGTCTGAGCTCCAGGTCTGGCTCCGGGGCCCCGCCCTGCCTCCTGCCTGCAACTCCCTGGGTCCCTGCTCAGCTCACATTGCTTCTGGCTCGGGAGGAGCCCCAGACACCTTGCTGCAGCCTTTGCTGGTGTTAGTTACACTCCCACCTCCACCCCCAGGACCGGCTCACGTGGCCCAGAGGCCACCCTTAGATAAAAGGGACTCTAAGGCTTACAAAGGAACCCTCAGAAATCACTGCCAGGGGTGGGGGAGGGGTCAGCGAAGCCGCAGGAGTCCTCATAGAACAAATCGAGAAAGCAATGCCCGGTAACCATTCCGGGGACAGGCCTGCTGCTGGCAGAACCAGGAGCAGAAGGGACAGGCAGTTCCCCAGGACCACTGTGAAAGATAATGAGGCCACTGCCTGAGCAAAGAAGAGATTCACACCCACAACCGGTCACGTCAACACCGCAACCCATCCACACTGAGTGCCCCACAGCACAGTGGGGGCCAGGAGGGGGGTAACGAAGGCTTTGACCAGTAGGTACCAGGGCCTCCCTAAGGGTGGAAGAGGGGGGTGCTGGGAGGAGCTGGAAAAGACAAGGGAAGAGAGGAGACGGGCTGGGACTTGGGGGATGCTGGGGTCTGCAGTCGTGCGTCCATTCCAGACCCTTGTTCTGGGGATCCCAGACACAGCAAGCAGCAAAAGCCAGCACTCAGGAGGTCCAAGGCCAATAAGATGCCATGGAGGCTATGGAAAGTCCTCTAGCGGCGACAGGCAACCCCTCCTGCCTGCTCTCGGCTGCGCAGAGGCCCCGAGATGGGATGGGAGTGCTGAGCTGGGTCAGGTCAGCATTCATGAGGGATGAGCCACCAGAGGGTCTGGGGTGGGAGAGCTCCAGGCAGAGGGCAACAAGAGTGCCAAGGCCCAGAGATGAATTGAGCCTGGAAGGTTTGCAGAGCCACAGGAAGGCCAGTGGGGCTGAAGCAGGAATTTGGGGAGGAAGGTTGATACCAGGTGGGGCTGGGTGGCCAGCAGGCCTGGATGGCCAGAGTCAGGAAGTTGGACACTTGTCAGTAGCGGCGCAGGGAATGTGGAGCTGGTCCTTATCACAGGGATCCAGATCTGCTAGGGGCAAGAAAGGCCAGGCCAGGCTTTCTCAGAGAGTGCCCCCAGGGCCACCTGCTTTAGAATAATCCAGGTTGAGCTGGGACATGATGGAATCGAATCAACAGTTATCAAGAGGCTCTCTCTGGTTGCTGTTGGGGAGGACTGTGAAGGGTCTGAACAGAGGCTAGAGCCAGGGAGGTGGGAGAGGTGGTGGGTTCTGGTTGGACTTAGGATGTGGAGCCGAGACAGCTTGCTTGCTCAAGGATGGGTAAGACAGAGGACCTCCCTGGTGGTCCAGTGGTTACGACTCTGCACTCCCACTACAGGGGCGGCATGGTTTTGATCCCTGGTTGGGGAACTAGGATCCTGCATGCCACGCCATGTGGCCAGGAAAAAAAAAAGTATGGGTAAGACAGGAGTCAAGGCTGACCCAGGCCTGGGGTGGGGGGAGAGAGAGGGTGATATTTGCTAGGACAAGGAAGTCTCTAAGGAGGCCAGATTTGAAGGAGGAAAGAAATTCCAGACTGCCATCAGGCCATGCTGGTTTGAGAGGTCTGTGGAACCGCGTGGATGGGTCACAGGTGGCGAGGACTCAGGGCCGAGTCCCTGGGTCCTGACCTCAACGTGGGCATTGTCGTACAGAGGTGGCATCAGAGGCTGAGGGACAGGACAAGGCCCTGGAGCAGAGAGGAGGCCTCAGCTGATGAGGTCGTGGTGCACAAGGTCAGGGACATGAGGAGGAAGGAGCAAGGGGGATCTGAGATAGGGAGGTGGAGAGGTGGGCAGAGACCAGAGCGGAGGGCATCTCTGGGGGGGCGGGGGGGAGGGGGAGAAACTGTCACGTGCTGCCCAGAGGCCAAGGAAGAGGAGAATAGAGGGTGACCATTGGACTGACAAGATGGGCCATGGGTGATCCTGCCTGGAACTCTTAAGGAGACAGAGCTCTGAGTGAAGGGGCAGAAACTAAGGAAGGGAGGATGAATTCTTTGAGGAATTCTGACTTAAAGGGAGGGCTTCCCAGGTGGCTCAGTGGTAAAGAATCCGCCTGCCAATGCGGGAGATGCAGAAGACACGAGTTCGATCGCTGGGTTGGGAAGATCCCTTGGAGAAGGAAAGGGCAACCCATTTCCGTATTCTTCCCTGGAGAATGCCATGGACAGAGGAGCCTGGTGGGCTATAAGTCCACGGGGTCGTAAAGAGTCAGACATGAGTTAGTAACTAAACGACAACTAGGGGAAGAAAATGGGACAACAGCGGTGGGAGGTGCAGGGCCTGGGGGCCCTGGTTAAAATGGGAGTTGCTGTATTTTTACAAGCAGGTAGAAAAGATCTACCAGAGAGGGACTAAGTGATGAGGCTGGGACGGCAGAAGTCCTGGAGGGGGCAGCCTGGAACTGCCATGGGGCCACTTCACCCTTCCGGCAGCAGGAAAGCAGAGTTGGTGGGTGCAGATGGACCCTGGGGGCTGGGAGGCTGGGTGGGTGGGAGATGGGGTCCTTCTCGTCACATGATGAGGCCTTGTCCGCAGGGAGGTCAGGAGCAGGGTTGGGGGTTAAGAACACGGAATGAGAGGGAGGTGCTAGAGGTGAGGGCGCAGCCGGGGGCCTGGGTTTTTCAGAGAGTGGGCAGGATGCTGGTGAGGATACTGGGCAGCGCTGAGAACCCCCTGGAGATGTGGCCCGGCGACCCTGGCCACATCCTGGGCCTGGCCTCGCTCTGTACTCAGCTGACTCTCACATGCCAGCCCTCCTCCACACCAGTCTGTGTTGCAAAGAGTCACTGTCCCGAGCCCCCCCCGCCCCATGCCCCCCACCCTCCCTGGGGACCCTGACACTGCCGGGAGCCTCCAGGACACTGCCAGGGCCCAGCTGCTTCCATCATGGTCCCTCGGGGCCGTGTCAGTTGCCACCAGTTTTGACTCTTCATTGTCCTAGGGTGAAGTTAATTGACCTGCACCTTCCACAGCCTTCCAGAATGCCCTTAGGATCCCCACCACTTCCTTTTCCACTGCGGAAAGACCGGGGCTAGCCTCCCCTCTACACAGGGAACATCAGAAACCACTGAAGACGCCCAGTCCTGTCCTGAGAGCCGCCTGTTGGTTTTTTTTGGCCGCACCATGCAGCGTGTGGGATGTTAGGATCTTAGTTCCTCAACTAAGGATGGAAGCTGTGTTCCCTGTAGTAGAAGCGCAGTCCTAACCACTGGGCCGCCAGGGAAGTTCGTGTGAGCTCCACCTTCCGACCCACTCCTCAGGGGAGTGACCACCTGTCCTGACTCTGCTTCTACTTCCCTCTGCTCAGCCCACCCCCATTCTAGAGGAGGCAGGCACAGGGAAGATGCTCTGAGGCAGGAACCATGGGTGCTATGGCCCAAGCTTCCTGGTCATTTGCTCCACAGCCTCAGGGGGGCGGCTGCAGTGACACACAGGATCCCCTGGCCACATCACACACTCACGAACTCACCCAACCAAGAGCCCTGCTTGGCAAAAATGAAACGGAAGGGAGGGGGAGCAATCCCTCCAGACCTGCCAGTGGACCTCCCTGAACTGCAGCTGGGACCACCTCACAGGCAGCCCCTGAGCTCAAAACTGTTACTTTTTGTTCTTTAAACTTTTGACTGTGTTGGTTCTTGGTTGTATCGGCTGTGCAGGCTCCAGAGCACTCAGGCTTAGCTGCCCTGCTACCTGTGGGATTTTAGTTCCCCGACCAGGGCTCGAACCCGGGTCCTCTGTGTTGTAAGGTGGATTCTTAACCACTGGACCACCAGGGAAGTCACTCAAAGTTGTTACAGTCCCTTTATGGATGACGGCTGAATGCTCCCCCTCCAGTTCCAGCAGGCGTTTGCAAACTAACTCCACTGCCCAAGTCTTTCATTGAGTGACATCTTACTTGAGGACAGAGACAGAACCAGCTCAAAGAGCTACCCTGGCAGGGAGGATTTTGGGGGGTACAGAGTCCTCCCTGCTTGGTCTGACTACTTCTTCCCCAGAAAGTGAAAAAAGTCAAAGTGTTAGTCGCTCAGTCGTGTCTGACTCTTTTGCGACCCCATGGACTGTAGCCCGCCAGGCTCCTCTGTCCATGGGGTTCTCTAGGCAAGAAGACTGGAGTGGGTGGCCATGCTCTCCTCAGGTCTTCCGACCCAGGGATCAAACCCGGGTCTCCCACACTGCAGATAGATCGTTTACTGTCTTGAGCCACCAGGGAAGCCTTCCCCAGAGATGTCCCGCAGATCCCACCTGTGAACCTGAGACAGTTAAAAACTGCCCTCCAGGTGATCGGCACAATAAGTGATGACGGGAGGGCTCCGGGATGCCCCCACATCCAGAAGGCTGGGCTCCCCCAAACTCCTGCTGGAGTTGTTCACAGGGTGCCCTGGCTCCGAGCACGCGTCCACTTACCGGAGACGGTGACCACGATGTACTGCTGGGACGCCGGGGACGGGGTGGGTGCGCCGGCCGGTTGCGAGGGCGTGGGGGCAGCCGGGAGCTCTGTCACATACGGCTTCTGGCTGCCCGGTGGCTGTGCCTGGGGCTGCGGATTCTGCAGCTCGGTGACATACTGGGGCTGGGGGGCGGCGGCGGTGGCGGGGGGCTGGGGGGGCTGGGGTGCCGCAGAGGGCGGCGGTGGCGGCTGGGCTTGTGGCGGAGCCTGTGGTGGCTGGGATGGTTGCGGGGCCGCCTGTAACTCAGTAACGTACGCCTGTGTTGCCATGCCAACAGTGGGGAAAATGATAATAAATAAGGCTTTTTTTTTTTTTGCTTGCTTGGGAAGAAGGAGGGAGGGGGGAGAGAGAAGAGGAGGGAGAAAAAGAAGGAAAAACAAGAATTAATCTACAGGCAGAGGAAACCAGGGACAGCTCCTGGCTCCCCAGAGACACGTTTGGGTTCATCAGCAACTTAATTACATCCCAAGGCTGGTGGCAAGATCTAACCAACCCGTCGCTGCATGGCAACTGAGGATGGACCAGGGCTGGTCTGCGCCTCTTCCACTCACCCCGACCCAGGATTCCTGCCTTCTTCCTTCGCAGGCTCCAGTGCCTGGGGGACCCCTGGGCTGGGAGACCTCCGACTTTTGCCCAGAAACAAATAATACAGTTCTCCCGAGGGTGCCTGCAGGCACTGTCCTGCATACTTTCTTTACAATTTACTTTAATTTTTTAATTTTGGGGGCATGGCTGGATGACATGTGGGATCTTAGATCCCCAGCCAGGGATCAAACCCCTACTCCAGGCAGTGGAAGCACATAGAATCTAGTCTCTACATTACTTAATTTAAAACTCTGCAACAATCGCATCCGTGCTTGAGACTCAGAAAGGTTAAGGAGCTTGCCCCAGCCCACAAAGCAAGGAAGAGGTGGGACTGAGTCTGAACCCTGGGCTCTCTGAGCACTGGACTAGTGGGCTAACTGCTGGGAAGGAAGGCCATGGGGAAAGCTGTCTCCCAGCCAGCCTCTTCCAGTCCCCTCCTTGCCTGCCATCTGGGCTTGGATTCTTGGCTGAGTGTCATTCCCCGAGGGGGGGTGGGTGGCGGAATGCCAGACACGGGTAAGGTGTTTTGAGTCCAAAAAGCCCCCTGAGCTGCTTGTGGCCATAGAAACGAGGGCATTTGTAGGTGGCGACGCCAGATGTGAGCTCCTCCCTGAACAGTGGCCTTCTAGGGCCTGGGGCGACTGGGCTGGGAGCAGGCCCTGGCCACAGAGCAGGCCTGGAAGGCCCCGCTGACTTCAGAACGGGGCCCACCTGACCATGCAGAGGCAGCTTTTCTGGCTGCTAACCGTCTGCGGTGCCTCTCTCAGGCGCTGGGTGTGAGGCAAGGACTGTGGAAGAGGCACACCGTCCTGGCTAAGGCCCGCCCCTCGCTAAGCCCTGCCCCTGCAGGGAGTGGGCCGCCGGTTTCCCGGTTTCCCGGCTCCTTCACTAAGGAGCTTCTAGGGACAGTGGAACAGGACCAGTGGTTAGGAGAAGCTCCACCCCTCACAGTTACGTGGCCCCTGGTGGCCCTAGACGACTCTCAGTGTAAGAGCTTTGCCTGTGGGGTCGCGGTGACCTGTGGCCTTCAGCAGCATGGCACCGCAGGGCTGAGCCAGAGGCTCTTCTGCGTTAATCCTCGAGCACCTGTGTGCCACGGCCAGCCAGCTGCAGGGCGACTAAAAGAGATTTTTCAAGGGGAAGAGAAAAACAACCGCTACTTGGTGATCAGAAACCCCAGGTAATCACTGTGATTACCTCCTCACGGCAGGCTGGCAAGGGAGGAGCCACTGTGCCCATTTCACCCATGAACAAAACAAGGCTCAGGAGTGACCCGCGCACAGGCCTGCGGCAGCAACCAGCAAGGAAAGGGATTTGAAGCCAGGTCTCTCTGACCCCCAGATATGTGCTGTTAGCCCACAGCCCTACTCAGGGAGCCAGGCCCAGGGCTCACAGTCAGTAGATGGCTATCTTTCCTGTTTTTCAGATGGAGACACCTAAGGCCCACCCACAGAGGCAATGCCACCTACCCAAGGCTCTGGTTGGAGCAGCAGAACTCGGGCGGGGAGCCCACCAGAGCAGCCCGAGCGAGACCACAGGCCAGGCAGCACTGTGGTGCCTGTGTCCTTCACACCTCCCTGTATCTCGCTCTCTGGGGATCTGGACTCTGCCCCTGGATGCCAAACCCAAGAAGAATCCAGGTCAGCAGGGGGCAAGGCAGGTGAGTCACAAACCCTGGATGGGCCTGTGCACAACTTGAAGTTGACTACCTCCCCGCTGTGTGACTTGTGGGGAGGGTGCCCCTCCCTGGGCCTCCACTGCCCCATCTGTGCAATGGGAGGGTAGCAGGCCTACAGTGCAAGGCTGCTGCAGAGCTCCGTCTGATGGTGCGGGCAGTGTTTGGCCAAGCTCCTGGTGCAGCCTGAGCACTTAAGGAATGGCTCTGGTTCCCCTCATTGCCCAGGGCCCTTGAACAAGGCTCTAAGCAAGACTATAAGCCTCCAGGCCCTGCCTCCCTGCTTTGGGCTGCTAAGTACAAAGGAAACAAGGGTTGCTGTCTGCACTCAGGTGGGCTTGCTGGGCTTGGGGTATGCCAGGCTCCGGTGGCCGGTGTGAACAGAGCTGGCAGAGCCCTGAGGCCACCCTCCCTGCCAAGCCTGGTCATTACAGAGATAGGGACGGCAACAAGGGCCCTGGTCCAGGTCTGAGGGAGTGGTTCTGGGCTTGCCCACTGGGCAGGATGGAAAGGTGGCCTGCCAGGGACTCAGGTAGCAGGGAGAACTTGCTCACCTGGAGAGGGAGAGGCTACTGCCTGCCAAGCACACAGGGAAAACATCTTGCACCAGCCCCTGCCCTCCCCAAACTCTTTCCTGCCAGCATTAGAGCGGCCCACCTCCTCAGACCTCCTTGCATTACTGGGTCCAAACCCTGGTCCAGATTGGATGCTCAAGTCACTGCTGCTGATCAGCACCTGTCTACCAGTATCAGACCCACTTCCACTTGAACCCTGGCCTGTCTCTTAATTCATGAACATGTAACTGATTTTCCTCTGGGCCTCAGTTTCCCCATCTTTCGCGTGGGGATGATAACACCTGATTCACAGGGCTGTTGCAAAAATCCAATGTGATCAGCAGAGCACCAAATAAGCACTGAGAAGTGGAAGTTGCTATTATCAGCAGTCACTCAACAAGCATCCATGGGGTTGGAGGGGAAAGGAGAGAGACACAATCCTCAAGCTCTTGGAAACAGGCACCAAGCGGAGATTCTGACTCTGGTGTTCATCAGCCTCACCTGGGGAGTCAGCTAAATGCAGGTTCCTAGGCCCACTGACAGAGTCTGGGATGACCCTGGAGTCTGCTGTTTGAGCTAGTCGCCTGGATAATTCTGGGGCAGGTTGTCCTGTGGGCACTGAGAAGCCCTGGCCGGGAGTTTCCTAGCCTTAGGAGAGTGGCCCCTTGTGGCCCCCTCCCACCACAAAAGGGCTTTAAAACCTCTGCACTTGCTGGTGCTTTCTCCCCCTCAAGGTGCAAACCCTGCAGGCCCCCTTGTTTCCGCTCAAGGACAGGGGGAGGTGGCACCGACACAACTGAGCTCAAAACGGGGAAGGGGAGAGGGATAAAACAGCTAAGCCAGCTTCTCTACTGGAGACCTTCTCAGCACTGTCATTGTAGTCTCCAGGAAGAACGATACCGAATGCCAAATTTCCCATAATCATTTCACCAGGGAACCTCCCTTTTTTTTTTTTTTCCAATTGTGGAAGGCTAGGTTAAGCAGAGTTCGGGAGGGTGTTCCCTGGAGAGGAATAAGTCACAAATATCTATACAGGATGAGATGTGTTCCCCATCTATTTGAGCATGACTCAGCAAATCTGTTCCTTAGCAATGAAACTGCCAAAAAATGCACCAATGGCTGCACCTATCTTCAAAGCCAAGACCTGTTTTTGGAGAATGTTTGAATCCATTCTTTAGGACATGGGCCGGCATATTTCTGTGAAGGGCCAGCCAGAAGTCAAGATTTTTGACTCCAAGGACAGACAAGTCTATTCCAGTGACTCAGCTCTGCCACTGGAGTGTGAAATGGGCCGTAGTCAACATGTAAACAAGCAGTTGCGTGGCTGTGTGCCAATAAAAGTTTATTGCTAGACCCTGAGATTTGAATTTTACATAATTTTCACATATCACGATATATTATTCATGTCACAAAATGTCCTTAAAAATGTAAAACCATTCTCAGATCACAGGCCGTAAAAAACAGGTAAAGGTTTAGCTGTACGTCTTGGACAAGGCCCTCCCAAGGAAATGAAAGAAAACCTCACTTTCCTCACCTGTAGACTGGCTTCAAAAACGAACTTTTGGGGGAATGGGAAAATTAAATATAACAGTGTGAGTTTCCCTCATCCTCTGTATCCAGTTTGGTGGTGGTTTTTTTTTTTGGTGGTGTGTGTGTGTTGGGGGGGGGGGGGTGTTTTTATTTGTTCGTTTGCCACACCATGTGGCTTGCGGGATCTTAGTTCCCTAGCCAGGGGTTGAACCTGGGCCCCAGCCGCGAAAGCACAGAGTCCTAACCACTAGACATGTATTTATTTATTTAGCTGTGCAGGTCTTAGTTGCAGCACACAGGATTGACAGCATGTGGGACCTAATTCCCTGACCAGAGATCAAATCTGGGCCCCCTGCATTGGGAGCACAGTCTCGGCCACTGGACCAGCAAAGAAGTCCCACCGGTTAGTTTTTAAGACTTATCAATAACTCCTCCAGAACAGATCCTAAGGCTGGGCTTTTCCCTCCATCTTTATCAATACCATGCTAGTATTGATGGTTACCATCATCTCTTGCCTGGACCCACTCATCACTGGCTCCTGGCTTCACTCTTGCCTTTATAAGAGTCTTTGAAACACAAACCCTACTGTGTCACTCCTCTGTTGAAAAGGTTCCAATGTTCTCCATAACAGAGAATAAATAAAAACCAGAGCCCCTTCCATGACCTACAGGGCCTCATGGGATCTGGCCCCTTCCAGGCCCCTTTCTCGCTCTGAATGTTCTAGCCACAATATCACTCCTTCCCAAACGCTCCAGGCCTTCCCCTGCCTCAGGACTTTTGCCCCAGCTCTCCCATCTACTGGCATGCTCTCCTCATCTCCGCCTACTGGCTCCTTATCACTCATGTCTCAGCTCATAGGTCACCTTGTCAGGTCTCAAGCACCCCCTTTACAAGCCCTCTGGAGCACATACTCCTGTTTCATTTTTTTCTTGGCCCTGTATCCTGTTTGGTTATTTTCTTCTTCCCTCCACAACCAGAAAGGTAAGGGTGCCCATCACTCTATTCCCAGCTACGAGAACACTGACAAGCACACAGCTGGGACTCCGCTCCACTTTCACTGCCAAATAAGTGTCCACAATGCTGGGAACAACACCCTGCTAGTGATGTCAAAGACGGTTGAAATCTACCGACTGGTGAGAGAGGCTTGAGGAAAAGTTACTGCCTCCTGCAGCTGTGCTACAGGGGCAGGTGATGCCTCCGAATCCAGAACAGGCCCCTTAGGCCAGGAAGACTGTGTACCAAGCAGTTGCTCTCTGGAGGCGGTGTCCCTGGCAGGTGGAGGAGTGGGGAAGAGTCCTGTCTGGCCCAACCCTTGTCTTCAGACCCAAGATGCTGGAGCGTGTGGCAGGAGGGGAGGGTGAGCCACTTAACTCCAGGGACACCTTTCCCAGGTCCCCACTTTTCCATGACACCCAGTGCCCCAGCTTATCCAGCTGCTGAGTCTGAGCCTGGGCCCAGGGACAAACTTTCTCTCTGGGTCTTCTCCTAAGGCTGGAGAAGGGTCTTAGGAGAGTGACACCTTCCCACTAGAACCTGGAGTCCTAGGACCTGGCTTCCCAGGATCCCTGTCATCGGCCCACACGGACCAGCAAGTGAGTCAAGCTTTAAACCCACTAGGCTGTCACCCGATTTGAGATGATAAAAATAAATGCGTGTGGTATAATTCCAAGGGCTGAGCAGGAAGTGACAATCGTCATAATAACAGTAGCACTCAACAAAGTCTGAGCAATTACTATGTATCTGATGCTCAACATGTATTCTTTTATGGGATCCACAGTACCGTAACATGAGATTAAAGTCGTGACCGATGATCACTGCCCCTAGTTTAGATGGGAGGAAACTAAGGCCCAGAGATGTTAACTTACTTGCCCAGGAGCACACAGCTAGAGAGCAGTTGATTGTTTCAAACAAGCAACCAAAGCCAGTATTCCCTTCTGGAGTCTGATAACTGCTCTGGGCTTGGGCCTTTCAAATGCCAAAGATATGGGGGATGGGGTAGGGAAAGGGGGGTCACAGAGAGTGGAAGAAGCAGTCAATGAGACTAGATCATCAGTAACACCACTTTCTGCCTCAGAATTTGCCTTTCTAACAGGTGCTGATGATCTGACAACGTGGTTATTTCTAGATCTTTACTGAAAAATTAAATCTCTCCCTTTCTTAAATTTCAAGAGGTTCTGACCTGGGAAAAGTCCCTGGAGAAGTGACATCCCTTCTCCCAGCCTTATCTCAAACTTCTGGGGGAAAGCTTTAGGAGAACCTGGAACATTTCTTCTTGAAGTTTGATTGATTTTAAAAGAAAACGGCTGCAGTCTGCTGTCAGCCCTGCTGATGCCAAGCTCCAAAGCAAAATGGAGAATAAGCACAGTGGACTTGGCTTGGCTGGCTATTTTAAAAAATCTTCCTCAAGCTGGCAGATCTTGTTGCCCAGCAAAACAGTCACTCAGATTCTCCTCTAACAAAGTAGAGCACTTCCCCTTGTCTCTGACCTCAGTGTCCCCGCTCCCTCCCCACGTGGCTCTGGAGGCTGGTACCTCTTCAATGACATGTGATCCAGCTGACACCAACTTGATTGACACAAAAACATGTGTCTGACCAAGAGAAGCTGCTTCAGAAACTTCCTCAGGAGCCATTTACTCCCCATGCCCAGAGAGGAAGCCCAGGATAGGCAGAAAAACTAGGAATGGCCCAATCTCCAGGAATAAGCCCCCTGTCCAGGGATAACAGGAAGGAGATCTTAGAGCTGCCCACAGAGAAGCAATCAAGTTTCGGTTCCTCTAACTCAGCCACCCAAGATCATGTCTCAGCCAAAGCCTTCGCTCTCTGCTAACCAAATCATCCAGACTAAAGTCATATCCCTAGCCCACAGCTTCAAAAACTCTCCACCCTCACCTCCTCTCAAAGAAAAGGTAGATTTAGGAGGGAACAGCAACGTTGACATCAAGACCAACAGTTAATCTATAAAACACTTTCAGAAACAGTAGATAGGAGTAAAAACTTCAAGGATGAAACTAGAGAAATTTCTGAAAGGAATGAGGAGGCCTGAAATGCAAAAAAAGAGGAGAGACGGCAATGACTGAACCCACTTTACAGGATGGAAAACTGAAGCCTAGGTATGGCAGGCACTGAGTACTGGCAGGTTCTAAAGTGACGAGGAACAGGTGGCCTCCATAGCTTCAGGGAGCAGGAAGGCCTAAGCTCAGCTGCCCCACCCCGTTCCCGGGACACCGGCCGGCCCCCAACCACACCTTACGGCCTGGCCCCGCCCATCCACCTAGATCCCGCCTCGCCCCTCCCTCACTCCCATTGGCCCAACCCTCCAAGTCCCGCCCCCTTGTACCTCCCGACATATAAAAGCCCCCCGCCCGGGCCGGCCGACCTCCACTCGCCGCCGGCTTGCGAACGCCCGCCCCTCGCGGGGGCCGGGCCGCGGGGCCCGGGGGCGGGTGGTGTCGCCCCAGCCGGGCCCCAGCCCCCCTCCCCCACGGCCCCGACGGTCGCCGCCGCCATTTTGACCGCCCGCCCCTTCCCCCAAGACTCTGACCACAGCGACACCCGCCGCCCGGGCCCCGCCGCCCTCCCCGGCCCGGCCTGCCACCCTGGGGCCGCCCGGTTACCTCGGCTTCTTCCCACTTCTTTCTGCGGAAGGGCTTTCCAGAGGTCTCGGAGGCGATGTTGGGAGGGGGACAGAACGTGCCGGGGTCCCCGGGCCGGGCCGGGGGGGTGGGGGTGGGGGTCGGCCGGGCGGTTGTTGTTGTTGACTCGCGTTGCCGGGTTGCTTGGTCGCCACGACTACCGTGGCTATGGCGCCTCCGTTTCCCTCACCGGGGCAACTGTTGCTACCCACCCTACTTACGTCACGCTCGGGGGGCGGGGTCCAGGGTGATTGGCGACACCGGGAAAAGTGATTGGACGGCGCCAGGCCCTGCCGCTAACCTATTGGCCCCAAGGCACGCTTTTCAACACCCTCTCGACTTCCCGGCGCTCTGATTCACCAGTGTTAATGTCCATCAAAGGAAACTGAGCCTTCAAAGGCAGTGGAGCCCGTCACTCCCCCAAGGAAGCATCGGGCTAAGAATAAAGGGGTGGGGTCTGTGAGGTCGGGATTGGTTTGCTGCCTTAAAGCCTGTCTTCTGGTTAGACTAAAGGGATGTCAATCTAACCCAAAGGTTTGCCGCGCTCTCTAGCTGGCACCTATACGCATGCGCGCCACGCAAAGCCCCCTGGGAGTGGTAGTCCGTTCTTGCGTACTTTAAACGCCTTACCAAATGTAAAGAGCGAGAAAGGAAAGATCTCTTCCTTCAGACTTCTACCTTTCCCGGTGGGCCAGTTCTTGGTCTCGCGCGCTGACGTCAGGGGAGGAATACGGTGACGCAGCGCTGCTTGTCTGTGACGTTGGTGGCGGAGGCCGGGCTCCGGGTTCGATGACGTCACCGGGTGCTCTCTTCCGCCCCCCACGCCGTTGCCCTATGGCGGTGGGATGAAGGTGGGGACACGAGACCAGGGTTCGATCCCGGGCCCCAGTCACAGAGCGACCCCCGCCACCGCTTCCGCTTAGGCTCGTCCGGCTGTCTCCCGCCTCCCCGCCGCCTCGGGCCGGGAAAGGTTACGGCTGCCGGGGCGACCGCGGCTATCTCGGCCCCGCAGGAGGTGCGGGCCGCCCTGCGAAAGGTCTCCCACAGGCGGGGGACTTAATTAGCTGCTTCCACCGTGAGCGATAAGCAAAGGTCAGCGTCCAGCCCTTCCCGGGGCAGCTCGGATTGCTCAACCAAGCTCCACACGCTCTCCTATCCCTCCCCCGTTCCTGCCCCACTCCCGCCCTCCTACGTGCCTCAGTTTCTCTAGGGAAGGAGAAGAGACAGAAGCGGGGTCTGTATTAGGTTGAGTGTCTTTGGTACAAAAATTCGACCATCAGGATGAATAATATTCTAATGCAATATTGCAGTTATGTTTTAAATATCAAATTTAATGGGGAAAAAATAAATCCATAGTGAACAAAATAGCAAAATTTTAAATAAACACAGAATCCGTCAGGACTGGGATTCGGGAGAAGTGAAATCATGCAAGTATAAAGTAGAATCTTACCTTTTACTTTTTTTTGGCATGAGTTTTGACCTTTAAAAATATCTTGATGACAGTTTTTTAACACTTTAAATTTTGTGCTCCAACTCCCACCAGAGACCAAGGAAAAAGGAAAAAGAAAGCATAGACTCAGAACTTGACGTTCTAATTCAGATTCTGCTGTGTGACACTGAGAAAGTGGCTCCACCTCTCTGAGCTGCTGTTTCCTAGTTCGGCCAACATTACACTTTCTTCTGCTAGGCCCTGGTAGAAAAAGTGAAAAGAGAAGACAAATCCCTAGATTCTGTGGTCTACTACAAATAAGAGACATAATAAGAGAGTTACCTGGTGGTCCAGTGGTTGGGACTCTGAGCTCCCACTGCCTGGGGCCTAAGTTCTATCTCTGTAAAGGGTATTAAAATAACTTCCTGCAGGGTGTGGAATGTAGTCCCCATTCCCCACTAAATGACACAGTAAGCAGAGACATTAACACTTAAGAGTCTAGGATGGGACTTCGCCTTCCAATGCAGGGGATGCAGACTCCATCCCTGGTCAAGATCCCACATGCCTCTGGCAAAAAACCCAAAACATAAGATAGAGACTATTGTAACAAATTCACTGAAATTCAAAGACTTGAAAAATGGTCTGCATTAAAAAAAAAAAAACCTTTAAAAAAGGTTCATAAGAGCTACTAACTATAAAATAGATAATCAGCAAGGATTGATTATGTAACACAGGAAACTGTAGTCAACATTTTGTAATAAACTATGAGGGGAAATAATCTGAGAAAGAATATGTAGGTGGCTGAGTAGTAGTGAATCTGCCTGCTAATGCAGGAGACACAAGTTCAATCCCTTGGTCAGGAAGATCTCCTGAATGAGGAACTGGCAACCTACTCTGGAATTCTTGCCTGGAAAAATCCCACGGACAGAGAAGCCTGGCAGGCGATCCCAGTCCATGGGATCGCAAAGAGTCAGACATGATTGAACAACTGGGCATGCACACACACACATAAATTTTATATATATATATATATATATAGAGAGAGAGAGAGAGAGAGAGAGATCTAGAATATATAGAGATATATCTGAATCACTGTCGTACACCTAAGACAAATACAACATTGTCAATCAACTATACTTTAAAAAACAGCAACAGAGACTCAAGAAAAAATGAAAAGCTGTGAGAGCAACATCAGACTGTGTGATAAGAGTGATGCTGGAACCCATGTAACCTGAGGAGTTACATGGGTTACGTTTGAACCGAGCCTGAGTGGTGAGAAGAAGCATGCAAGCCCCTGAAAAACAGAGATGAAGGGAACTGCAAGAGCAGACATCTGAGGACAGGACCACACATCTGGCTGGAGTGGGATGAGCAGAGAGGAAAGCGCCAGGAGGTGAGTTCAGAAATGTAAAGCTAGTCAGATTCTGTGGAAATCCTCCCCAAGAACCCAGCAAAGTGGAATATTCCCCCCACTTGCCAGGTGAGCAAACAAAGGCTCAGGAGGGAAAGGAGAATCCTCTGGGATCATGTAACCGAAGGCAGCAGCAGGCAGACAGGCTGTCTTCTTTTCTGGGACTTCCCAGTGTGCTTTGCTGCTCCTGGGTGTGACCCTAGATGGAAGACAAGAAGCAGCAGTCTGCTTGGAAATGTTCCCTGAGCCCCAAGAATTAATGAGACTTCCAGGAAGGAGTGCCCAGAACAAGTCCTGGTTGGCAAAGCAAGTCACTCAACCCATTCAGCTAATTCTGTGAGACAGTTTTGGGTGTCAGAGCCAGCCATGTTGAGTGGTGGGGTGCAAGAAGCCCTATTTTTACTTCCCACCCATTTCCCCACCTTCCTGAAGTCCTGAACCCCAAGTTGGGTCCAACCAAACCTGGAAATCATTTCTTCAATCAAAACTACTCATTATATAACTTAATGGGAGTGGGCAGGGGTTGGGGTCGGGGGGCTTCCCTGGTGGTTCAGTGGTAAAGAATCCACCTCCCGGTGCAGGAGACATGGGTTCAGTCCTTGATCCCGGAAGATCTCACATGCGAGGGAGCAACTAGGCCTGCGCGTCACAACTACTGAGCCCAAGTGCTGCAACTACTGAAGCCCGTGCACCTAGAGCCTGTGCTCCACAGCTAGTGAAGCCACCACCACAAGAAGCATGCACACACACACACACACAAAAGAAGCATGCACGCTGCAACTAGAGCAGCCCCTACTTGCTGCAACGAAAGGCTGCTCATAGCAACGAAGACCCAGCACAACAAGAAAAGAAAAGACAAATATCCTTCAATTAAAAAAAAAAAAGCTGACAAGGAAGGCAGTGGGATTAGAAATGCTCTATATTTTTATCTGGTGGCAGTTGCTCAGGTATATAGATGTCAAAATTCCCTGAGCTCTCTATTTAAGATCTGTGCACTTTGGGAATTCCCTGGCAGTCCAGTGGCTAGGACTCAACACTTTCACCGCCAGGCTGAGTTCAGTCCCCGGTCAGGGAACTAAGACCCTGCTGCTGAGCCAAAAAAAGAAAAAGGTCTGAGCACTTCATATACATTATACCTCACTTTGGAAGTTAAAACACACACACATTAACCCATTGGAAGTAGCTTTTAACTAACTCCTTCCTGGAAACGTTACTTATGAAAAGTAAGGAATTAGCATGATCTGGCCTTCCCAGTAGTAGCTTTCCTTGATCACCAAAGAGCCCAAGAATGCCAGCTAAAAAATGTGGAAGGAAGGAGAGAATTAGAGAAAAAAAAAAAAATCACCATTTTTCAAAAGCCAGTGCAGTAATTAATTTAGAGGGTAATCATCAATGGGTGTTACCAAATATCAGGTGAGGACTTTCCTGGTGGCGCAGTGGATTACAATCTGCCTACTTGGTGCAGGGAACAAGGGTTTGATCCTTGGTCCAGGAAGGTCCACATGCCTTTGGAGCAGCTGAGACTGTGCACCAAAACTACTGAGCCCACGCTCTAGAGACCTACGAGCCGCAACTACTGAGCCCACATGCTGCAGCTACTGGAGCCCGTGAACCTTAGAGCCTGTGCTCCGCACCAAGAGAAGTCACTGCAATGAGAAGCCCGCTCACTGCAAGGAAGAGTAGAAAGTGGAGAAAGCACCCCCTCGCCCCCCACCTCAACACACACAAGCTGTGAAGACCCAGCACAGGCAAAAGAAAAAATAATGACTTTTAAAAAGCCTCAGGTGAGAAGATGATGGAGCGAGAGATAAGCACAGGGTTTCAGGGGCTTCACTAGGTGTGTGGGTGTAGACTTCATCACGGAGGCCAGACTGTCACCAGCATTAGCTGCAGTGAAGCTCACAGGAGAGGGACCCTCCGGCCTCCTAGGCCTCCTGATTCGCTACCAAAGGAAGTTTATAGCTTCTCCCAGGACACCCCTTGTCAAAACATTAAACTTGACTCTGATCAAATCTCTCCACCCAACATCCAGTTTGCAGGAAATAGGAAGCATAGAGGAACAAGCTAAATGACATTAGGAAACAGCTGAGAGTGGCGTGTGCTGCAGGACAACTGTCCCGGTCTCTTCCACATGTCAGTCATGACAAAACGGAGTGGGGACTATTCTAGGGCAGGTGACGTCATTTACATTTGAAGCCAAATTGTTCTTTGTCCCCCCGGGTATGTTCTGTGCACCGTGGAGAACTGAGCTGCATTCCTGGCCACCACTCACTACTGCCAGTAGTACACGACCCTTCTCCATTCGCCAGGTGTGACAACCAAAGATTCCGGGTGTGTGTGCGTGCATGCGTGCTAAGTCGCTTCAGCTGTGTCCAACTCTTTTCGGCCCTTCGGACCATAGCCCACTAGGTGCCTCTGTCCATAGGATTCTCCAGGCAAGAATACTGAAATCGGTTGCCATTTCCTCCTCCTGGGGATCCTCCCGATCCAGGGATCGAACCCGTGTCTCTTACATCTCCTGCACTGGCAGACAGGTTCTTTAACACTAGCACCACCTGGGAAGCCCCAAAGATGTCTCCAGACACAGGCAAGTGTCCTTGAAGAGACAGCCCTAGAGGACGGTGGAGCAACTGACCAAAGGACCCAGGATCGCTAGACTGTCTGCCAGCAGAGATAGTCTCTCGTTTAAACTAGCCGTTGTATTGAGAGCTCTTAACCTGAGAGAACTACAACTGTGCTAGTTCTGTTCCAAGTTTTATTTTACTTTATTTTTGGCTCTGCAGGTTTTTGTTGCTTCTGAGGCTTTTCTCTAGTTGCGGTGAGCAGGGGCTAGTCTCAGTGCAGCGCACAGGCTTCTCACTAAGGTGGCTTCTCTCGCTGCGGAGCACACGCTCTAGGGCACCTGGGTTTCAGAAGTTGCTGCGCATGGGCTTAGCAGTTGTGCCTCCCGGGCTCTAGAGGACAGGCTCAATGGTTGTGGTGCACAGGCTTAGCTGCTTTCCCGCATGTGGGATCTTCCTGGACCAGGGGTTGAACCCATGTCTCCTGCATTGGCAGGCGGGTTCTATACCACGGAGCCATCAGGAAAGCTCAGTGGTAAAGAAACTGTCCCAAGTGTTTATGTTAACTGAGTTTTGAGCCAGATAAGAATGCACACTGAAATAGGAAGTTGGAAGCAATGAAGGTGTCCGTCCCTAGGGGACCAGAAAGATGAAATAAGAACTGCATGATACAGAATACTAAGCCAACACTGAAAGCAATGAAGTAGCTCTCTAAAATCGTGGTGCTGAAACTCAGACACTACAGCATTTTAAAATAAAGCAACATCTGACCCAAGTGGCAAGAATGAGAAGTCTCCATCAAATTTTGCTAAAAAAGAGAGAGAGAAAAAACAAAATTAAGAGCCATCCACTAAAGTGCCAGCAATAATGAAATAAGAATCTGCCACTTGGTACATTGAAATACAAACAAGGTGTCCTTCTGTTACACTGGAAATTCATCTCAAACGCATGAGCATTTCTGCTTGTTAAACATGAGGTGTAGTGAATGATTAGCAAGCTGGTTCTTCTAACTTTCCAAACTATGCACACAATAGGTATGTATGAATATATATATATACTTGATATATAAACAATAGGTATATATGAATATATATATATATTTGATATATAGACACTGTGCAGATATATGCATGAATACAATGGAGTCTAATGTCAGGAACAGTGAACAGTGAAAGTTGCTCAGTTGTGTCCGACTCTTTTCGACCCCATGGACTATTAGCCTGTCAGGCTCTTCAATCCATGGAATTCTCCAAGCAAGAATACTGGAGTAGGTTGCTGTTTCCTTCTCCAGGGGATCTTCCCAACCTGGGATCAAAACCAGGTCTCCTGCATTGCAGGCAGATTCTTTACTGAGTCACCAGGGAAGCCCAGTGTCAGGAACACACACTTAATCAGGTTTGGGGAAACATATTGGAAGCAGGATTTTGATACACGAAGACAAGCTTGTGACTCTGAAAGGAAGGGAGACCTGTGAAATGGACTGAGCTTTGAGAATAAAAACATGCTCTAAATCTACATGAACCAGTGTCAACCTATCGCCCACCCCTCCCAGCAGAATTACATCTTTTTGTGGGGAGGAAGCTGAAGGAAAGAAGTCAGTAAAAAATGCTTTCTATGTGCTTTTTTTTTTTTTAAAAAGACAAAACAAAATAAACAAAAAAATCCCACAATGTATCACTGAAAAAGACACAGGTGGAGATCTAGTATACAGCATCACTGCGCAAATCACAACACACCTGTATAAACATGCAAAATAAACTGTAGAAACATACAAACTGATCCATCCTATTTAAGAATATTTATCAGTGCTTCCCTGGTGGCTCAGAGGTTAAAGCGTCTGCCTCCAATGCAGGAGACCCGGGTTCCATCCCTGGGTCGGGGAGATCCCCTGGAGAAGGAAATGGCAACCCACTCCAGTATTCTTGCCTGGAGAATCCCGTGGATGGAGAAGCCTGGTAGGTTACAGTCCACGGGGTCGCAAAGAGACGGACATGACTGAGCAACTTCACTTCACTTCACCAGTTCAAGAACATGTAGCAAGTGCCTTACAGATGCTGGCGGTGGTTTGGAAAGGGCAAGGAACGGGGCATCTGGGATGGAAGTGAAAGTCGCTCGGTGATGTCAGACTCTTTGCAACCATGGAATTCTCCAGGCCAGAATACTGGAGTGGGTAGCCTTTCCCATCTCTAGGTGATCTTCCCAACCCAGCGATCGAACCCAGGTCTCCCTCGTTGCAGACAGATTCTTTACCAGCTGAGCCACAGGGGAAGCCCTCTGGGATGGAGGAGGCAGAAATAAAACGAGTGAGAGCTTTGCGTGATGAAGGCATGACAGAGTTTAGGAAGAGGCAGAGATGGCTGAGACCTGGGTTCAGTGACATTTGTAGAGGCAGGGGCACAGTTGTCACACTGGGCCAAGTGGGAGGGGAGAAATGGAGACAGTGCCTACAGTTGAGATATATTTGGGTGAGGAAGTCAGATTCTAAACCTGCACTGTCTCACATGGTAGTTGCTAGTCCTGGGTGGCTATTTTTACGGGGGGGGGGGGGCGGGCGGAATGCCTTTTATTTCTTTTTTCCTGCTTAATTGCTCTGGCTAGGGCTTTCAGTGCTATATTGAATAAAAGCAGCAAGAGTGGGCCCCCTTGTCTTGCTCCTAATCTTAGAGGAAAAGTTTTCAGCGTTGAAAATATTAGCTGTGGGTTTGTCACATATGGCCTTTGTTACATTAAGTGCGTTTCCTCTAAGTAGCAGTTTGTTGAGAGTTTTTTTTTTTTTCATCATGAAAGGATGTTGAAATTTGTCAGACTTTTTTTTGCGTCTATTGATCTCTTATTCCGGGTTTCAGTGTTTTAATCAAAGTTAGCAAGGTTTTGGGTGGGGCTGGGGTTACAAAAACAAAGTCAGCATTTTCTGTAGACCATCAAGGTTACAAGGTTCTTAATTTTTCATCATGATTGGAAGATTGTTTTGATGTGATTTTTGATATGATTTTTGCCCATCATTTTATTAATGTGGTATATCAAATTGATTAATTTGCAGATGTTGAACTTGCTTGCATCCTTAGACTAAATCCCACTTGATCATGCTGTGTGATCCTTTTAATGTATTGTTGAGTTTGATCTGCTAATTTTTTTTTTTAACTGTGCCACAGTGCATGTGGGATCTTAGTTCCCCAAGCAGGGATCAAACCCAAGCCGCCTGCAGCAGAGTCCTAACCACAAAGTCCCTGATTTGCTAATATTTTGTTTACACTTCACATTTAACTTCATCTCGGATGTAATTTTCCAAGTAGCTATTAAAACTTAAAGAACTAAAATAAAATACAATGAAAAATTCTGTTCCTCAGTCTCACTGGACACATTTTTTTTTGGCTGTGCTGGGTCTTCGTTGCTGTGCTGGGTCTTCGTTGCTGTGCTGGGTCTTCGTTGCTGTGCATGGGCGTTCACTGGTTGCAGAGAGCAGGGGCTACTCTGTAGCTGTGCAAGGCTTCTTATTGCAGTGGCTTCTCTTGTAGAGTGTGCTGTATGGCATGTGGGCTTCGGTAGTTGTGAAGCTCAGGGGCTTCACATGAAGGCTCAGGGGCTTAGTTGCCCGCAGCATGTGGGATCTTCCCAGACCCAGGGCTGAATCAGCGTCCCCTGCCTTGCAAGGCAGATTCTTCACCACTGGACCACCAGAGAAGCCCTCACTGGACACATTTAAAGCACTCAACAGCCAAATGTATTAATAACTAGTGGCTACTGTGTTGGAAAACACATTATTATCAGAGAAAGTTCAATTGGCCATCATTGCTCTAAAGTATCTCTAAAAAGACATTTCAGAGATTTGGGGGAATGTTGATATTTGCTCTGGTGTTAGATGATACTGACAAATGATCGAATATTTTGTTAGGTGTGAAAATGTCCTTATATAGGAAAACATCCTTATTTTTCAGAACTTTGTGTTGTAGTATTTAGAGATGAAAAACAGTGGTAGTAAGATTGAAAAGAGATGATGTGGGGACTCACGTGGTGGTCCAGTGGCTAGGACTTTACATTCCCAGTGCAGGGGGCCTGGGTTCAAACTCTGGTCAGGGAACTAGCTCCCACATGCCATGAATAAGACCTGATGCAGCCAAATAAATAAATATTTTTTAAAAAGGAAAGAAAAAAGGGAGATAGTGTCTTTAAAGTATGTAAGACAAAACCAGACTGAACAGCAAATCCTCAATAATTGTTAGTGGTCAGTAACTTAAAAGTTTGGAGGAAGGACAAATTGGGAAAAAATATTTGGTACACATTTCGTAACCATATGGTAAGCTTCCCTAGTATGTAAAGAGCTCCTAGGGGAGTTCCCTGGAGAAGGAAATGGCAACCCACTCCAGTGTTCTTGCCTGGAGAATCCCAGGGACGGGGGAGCCTCGTGGGCTGCCGTCTATGGGGTCGCACAGAGTCGGACACGACTGAAGCGACTTAGCAGCAGCAGCAGCAGGGGAGTTTTCAGGTGGTCTAGTAGTTAGTGTCCAGTTCTGTCCCCAAGGCCACAGGTACAAGGCCTTGCACCAAGGCTGTAAAAACGGAGCCCAGAACGGAGGTCACCTTTGAAGCTGATTGAGCCCCTTTGTAACCATTGCCAAAAGCCCCCCGATATCACGAACAAGCTGATATCAGTTAAGCAAAGATGCCCACTGCAGTTAACACCCTATAGCACCCTGCCCAGTCATCTAACACCACCCTTCCAGCAGGAATTCTCTTTGCCTTGAGTCTATTAACTCATGAAAGCTGTCAGCTCTCCCTGGTCTGTCAGGAGGTTGGCCCCCTGTGCTCGCAGTGCCCACGTTTTCTCTGCTCTTTGTGCTTAATAAAAGCTCACTCCCTTCTGAAATGCTCTGTGTCTGGAAATTCTTTCCCAACCCGCGCTCGGACTGCCTCGACAGTTGGGATTCTGCGCCTTCACTGTCACGGCTCAGGTTCAGTCCCTGAGAAGGGACTCAGATCCTGCAAGCCATGTGGAGCAGCCAAAAAGACATTTTTAAATGAATAGCACAACAACAACAATTTTAAAAAAACAAAAAGCCCTCCTATAAATCAGGAAGGAAAAGATCAGCAAAGAATAATGGGCAAGGAGGGTGGCCAGAATGGAAAAAGAAAACTATAAATAGCTCTTAACTACATGGGACTATGAAAATATGTTCTGCCTCACTTGTGGTAAGGGAAATGCAAATTTTCTCTGTTCTGAGATAACATTCTTTGCTGGTCCTATTGGCAAACATCCAAGGTTTGATGATACTCTTTTGGTAAAGCTGAAGGGAAACAGGACTCTTACCTGTGTCTGGAGGGAGTATGAGTTAACCTAACCCTCAAAGGGGGAAATTTGGTAATATCTGTGAAAATTACAAATGCACATAGTCTTCGAGCCAGAAATCTCACTTTGTGGAATTTATCTACAGCTACACTCGCATGTGTGTGAAATGATGTTTGTATAAGAGTCTTCACTGCAGTGTTAACCTAAGAACAAATGATGAAAATATGTTTGTCTCCAGCTGTGAAACTAACTATGGGGCAAGGAAGTGGCAGAACACTTTGTGGTTACAGAAAATGACGAGTGCATAAAGACAGCTTTGGAAAGGAGAGATGGCCAGCATTTGTTGTTAAGTGTGTGGGGAGGTGGGGGAGGAAGAAGGTGTCGAAGAATATGTAAAGCCTGCTACCTTCAACTGAAATTCTGACACATTGTACCACATGGATGAACCTTGAACTATTATGCTAAATGCAGGAAGCTACACACAAAAGGGCAAATGTTGCTTGGTTTTAATTTGTAAAGTACCTAGAATAAGCAGATTCACAGAGACAAAAGGTAGAATGGTGGTGACCAGAAGCCGGGAGTTGGGCAGGGAATCGCTGTTTAATCGGTAGAGTGTCGGCTGGGGAAAGTGAGAAGTCCTGGAGCTGGATGATGGTGAAAGTTACACCACAATGTAAATGTGCTTAATGTTGCTGAACTGTATACTTTAAAATGGCTAACATGGTAAATTTTTATGTTTTATATATATATATATATATAAAACCACAATAAAAAGAAACCTTTTAATGCTACCTTTAACATAAAAGCAGGTGTGTGGGAGGAGGGACTTCCCTGGTGATCCTGTGGCTAAGACTCTGTGTTTCCAATGCAAAGGGCCTGAGGAACTGGATTCCACATGCCTGCTGCAACTAAAGACCCCACTTTGCAACAAAGATCAAAGATTCTGAATGCATCTACTAAGACCTGGAGCAACCAAATAAATAAATAAAAGCAGGTGTGTGTGAGTGGGTGGGGGGATAAGGACTCACATTTGGATTTCTTTTTATATGTGCCCAGAAATTCTGGAAAGATACTCAGGAAATCAAGAGCAGTAGTTACCTGTCGGGGAAGGGAGGGTAACTAAGACTTGAGAGGAAGATCCTGCAACATAACCGTACACTCTTTGTTTGTTGAAGCATGAGAATGTGTTAACTGTTCAAAAATAAAATTAGTTTACAAATCTGGAGAATGGATCTATTTAGGATTGGTAAGATTTTATTTTATTTATTTTTTAAAAGTCTTTATTGAATTTGTTACAATGTTGTGTTGTTTTTTTTTTTTTAATTTTTTTGGCCACGACGCACTTGGGGTCTTAGCTCCCTGTTGTTGTTCAGTGACTCAGTCGTGTCTGACTCTGCGACGCCTGGACAGCAGCAGAGCAGGCTTCCCTGTCCTTCACTATCTCCCCGATCAGGTATCCACTGCTTTGGAAGGCTAAATCTTATCCACTGGACCGCCAGGGAACTCCCTGTTTTACTTTATTAATTTATTTTTTACTTCACATCCTCATGGCATGTGAGATCTTAGTATTCTGACCAGGAATTGAACCCTTGACCCCTGCGTGTGTGGAGGTGTGGAGTCTTAGCCACCAGACCACTAGGATTGGAGAGGATTTGAGTGCATCTTTATGCTGACCGTGATAATGATGATGACGATAACAATAATGATATTGGTGTGTGCCTGCCCAGTCCCTCAGTTGTGTCCGACTCTCTTGCTACGCCACCCACCATAGCCCACCAGCCTCCTCTGTCCTTGGGATTTCCCAGGCAAGAATCCTAGAGCGGGTTGCCCTTTCCTCCTCCAGGGGATCTTCCCAACCCAGGGATCAAACCCGCATCTCCTGGGTCTCCCACATGGCAGGCAGATTCTTGCCTGGTGAGCCACCAAGGAAGCCTACAGTGAGATTTGAGCAGATTACCTTTTGAAACTCTTCTGTAGTTTCCTGTGGCTGCTGTAACCGTTCATCATAACCGGATCCCTCCAACAATGCAGATTTATTCCCTCACAGCTCTGGAGGCCAGAAGTTCAAAATCAGCAAGGTGTCGGCAGAGCCGTGGCTCTCTCCACAGCCTCTTTTGTTTGCCGTTTTAGTCACTGAGTTGTGTCTGACTCTTTCAGGGATTTCGCAGGCAGGAATACTGGAGTGGGTTGCCATGTCCTTCTCCAGGGGATCTTCCCAACTCACGGGTCGAACCTGGGTTTCCTGCACTGGCAGGTGAGTTCTTTACCGATAAGCTACCGGGGGGCCCAAAGGGCCTAGGGAGGATCTTTCCTTGTCTCTTCCAGCTTCTGTGCCTCCTGGCATGACTTGGGCCTCTGCTGACTGCATCACTCCAATCTCTGCCTCCAGCTCCACTTGGCCTAATCTCTTCTGTCTGTGTCAGATTTAGGGCCCACCCAGATGATCCAGGATGATGTCATTTCAAAGTCCTTTACAAGGTAAAGACCCTTTTTTTCTGGGACTTCCCCCGGGGGCTAAGACTCCGAGTTCCCAATGCAGGGAGCACCCGTTCCATCCCTGATCAGGAAACCAGATTCCACAAGCCACAGCTAAGAGTTCAGATGCTGCAGCTGAAGATCCTGAGTGCTGCAAGAAGACTGAAGGTCTTGTGTAATGCAGCTGGGCTTCCCAGGTGGCGATAGTGGTAAAGAACCCGCCTGCCAATTCAGGAGACATAAAACTGTCACAAACCTAGACAGCGTGTTAAAAAGCAGAGACATCACTTTGCCAACAAAGGTCGGTGTAGTCAAAGCTATGATTTTTCCAGTAGTCATGTATGGATGTGAGAGTTGGACCGTAAAGAAGGCTGAGTGCCAAAGAACTGATGCTTTCAAACTGTGGTGTTGAAGAGATCAAACCAGTCAATCCTAAAGGAAATCAGTCCTAAATATTCACTGGAAGAACTGATGCTGAAACTGAAGCTCCAGTACTTTGGCTACCTGATGGAAGGAGCTGACTCATGGGTAAAGACCCTGGTGCTTGGGAAGATCGAAGGCAAGAAGAGAAGGGGGCAGCAAAGGACGAGTTGGTTGGATGGCATCACCGACTCAATGGACAGGAGTTTGAGCAAATTCTGGGAGATAGTGAAGGACTGGGAAGCCTGGTGTGCTGCAAGTCATGGTGTCACAGAGTTAGACAACAACAACAAAGTTAGACCGATTGAACAACAACAACAAAGAGGCGAGGGTTCGATCCCTGGGTCAGGAAGATCCCCTGGAGGAGGGCATGGCAACCCATTCCAGTGTTCTTGCCTGGAGAATTCTATGGACAGAGAAGCCTGGCATGCTACGACTGACTTAGCATGCACGCACGTACAGCAACCTGGCACAGCCAAATAAATAACACTTTTTAAAAAACCCCTTTTTTCCCAAATAAGATCACGTTACAAGTCCTGGGGGTTAGGACGTGGATATATCTTTCTGCAGTTCAGCATTCAACCTGCTTCCCTTACTGGTTGCTATGCCCAGTGGTAAGCGTTTACATCACTTCACCACGGCCTCATAAAGTAACACATGCTAATTATCTCCATCTTCCCAGTGAACTCAGAGAGGCGCCCTACCTTGCTTTTGGGAAGTGGGATCTGAACCTAGCTCTGTTGGGCTCAAAACTCTGATTCTGTGTGAGGCACAG
The DNA here is from genome assembly GCF_001704415.2 of Capra hircus. Classification (NCBI taxonomy): domain Eukaryota; kingdom Metazoa; phylum Chordata; class Mammalia; order Artiodactyla; family Bovidae; genus Capra; species Capra hircus. The sequence goes on along the minus strand of NC_030814.1, from coordinate 97,063,708 downwards.
AAAGAGGCTTCTGGTCTTGGGACAGTCCATTAAAGGCAAACAGTCAGAGAGCAAATATTTTTTGGTGTGTTTGTTCATCAGCAACCCCTGGGCCAAGATCACGGATATGTAGAAAAGGGCAGAAGGGTGTGGCCCTGGAGAGTAGCCGGGAACAGAAGGGGCAGAGGAGGGATGAGGATTATTCATCAGGCCTTTGGAAACAGTACAGTCAGCTCTGACTCCTGCCTTCTGGAGTGTTGCCCTTGACTTTGGGGGCAACTGAGGCCAGGAGTTTGTCATGAAAAAAGGACAAAGGAACAAAGTTAGAATCCAAAGGGGATGTGTCAAGTAGAAATAACATTTAATTAAGCAGCACTTAATGCGTGCCACAGAGTTTTACAAGAATTTGATGCACTCATTGAATCTTCCTCGTTTTGCCGATGAGGAAACTGAGGCCCAGAAAGGCTGAGTGACTTGTCACACAGCAGGACCTAGGCAGAGATGGGATTCAAACTCAGCTCTGCCCGTCACCAGAGCCCCTATGGATGATTTTTTTTAAAATAGAGGTGAACTTAAAAATAAATCAATTGAGGTGAAACTGCCATAATATAAAATTAATAGTGTTAAAGGGAACAATTCAGTGGTATTTAGTAGGATCCTAATGTTGTGAAACAATCACCTCTGTCTAGTTCCAAAATGGTTTCATCATCCCAAGATATACCTGGTAACAATCACTCTCGATTCCTGCCTCCTCCCAACCCTTGGCAACCACAGTCTGCCTTCTGCCTCTGTGGGCGTGCCTCTTCTGGGCATTTTCTATCCACGGGGTCATGCATGATGCGACCTCTGATATCTGTCTTCTTTCGCTCAGCGTTACGTTCTCAAGGTTCATCCATACCGTGGTGTGGGTCATTGCTTCCTTCCTTTTTATGACTGTGTGATATTCCATTGTTTGGGATGGACCACAGTTTGTTTATCCATTCATCTCTTGATTGGAATCTGGGTTGTTTTCACTCTGGCCGTTGTGACCAGTGAGACTCTGAACATGTGTGTACATGTAACATTAAAATGGTCAATGTGGGGACTTCCCTAGTGGTCCGGTGGCTAAGACTCCATGCTCCCACTTCAGGGGGCCCGGGTTCAATCCCTGGTCGGGGAACTAGACACCACATGTGGCAACTAAAGATCCCAGATGCCGCGACAAAGATCAAAGATCTCGAATGCTCCAACTAAGACTCGGTGCAGCCAAATAAGTACTTTTTGTGAAAGGTGGTCCATTTTATGTCATAGGCATTGTGCCTCAGTGCTTATTTATTTTTGGCTCTGCTGGGTCCTCACTGCTGTGCGGGCTTTGTCCCGCTGTGACGAGTGGGGGCTACTTTCTAGGTTCTGTGGGTGGGCTTCTCTCACTGCGGGCTCTAGGGCGTGTGGGCTTCGGTAGTTCAGCTCCCGCGCTCTAGGGCACAGGCTCAGTAGCTGTGGCCCACGGATTTAGCTGTCCCACGGCATGTGCAATCTTCCAGGACCAGAGTTTATATCTGTGGCCCCTGCACTGGCAGGTGAATTCTTAACCACTAGACCACCTAGGAAGTCCAATATTTCTCTTGTTTTTAAGTAATGATATCAGCTGACAGGGCCCAGAAGCAGCAACGTCAACCTCTACTCCCAGTAACCACAAGCAGACTCAACATCCCGATCTTGACTGCTCAATCTTGCCACCACTCTCCAGTAAAGGAAACCCAGGAAAGGAATTCCCAAATCTTTGGGAAAACGGCTGATTCTAGGACTGCGGCAGGGAAAATGTAAGATGAGCCTGGAACATCGTGTGATGCCAGAAAGTAAGGAAGTACTCAAAAAGAAATATGGAATCATGTCAAAAGAGCAGGGCCTGAGAGAAAATGCTCAGAGCAGGGGCCAACTGAAAGAGCTCCCCATGGCCAAAGCTGGAACAATTTGGGTGGAGAAATAAACAATAGTAGTATTTGATTTTCACCCAAAGAATAAAAAAACTCTTCATGAGTCCGTATTGGTATAAATAAATGATGGCGCAAGTAAATAAATGGAAATGAATCAGCTCTTCCTTGCAGAAGAATTCCAAAGAATAAATAATAACAAATGCAGAAGGAAATGGAAACTTACTAGTAAACAGATAGCACAGTAATAATTTCTGCACACACAATCCACCAACGAAGGCTGAACTCAGTGGATGGAATGGGAAGCAGGATCTATGCATCGCCTCAAAGCGTCTCACTCAAAGTATTTCGTGGCTAGTATGCTTTCGACATTGTAGATGTTCAGTCACTAAGTAGTGTCCAACTCCTTGTCACCCCACGGACTGCAGCACGCCAGGCTCTGCTGTCCATCACCTCCCAAAGTTTGCTCGAATTCATGTCCACTGAGTCCGTGATGCTGTCTAACCACCTCATCCTCTGTTTAACATATGTCCACAAATTCTACCATACTCCTCCTCCAGACAGTGAAGCTTAACTCCCTCACTCTGCGTGAAGACTGGGAATGTTCTGCTTCTGGACCTAAGTAATGGATGCAGAATTGTGTTCTGTTTGTGAAAATCCTTCTGATATCCACTGATGGTCTGGGCACTTTTCTGCATGCATATCACGCTTTGATAGAAAGTGTAACTTGGTGGAATGGAGGGGGAAAAAAGGAAAAAAAAAAGAAACAGATTCAGTTTTGATTCAGAGATTCAGTTATCTTTTTCAGAGATGCCCTGTTGGTGTAAAAACTAATGAAAACCAGGACTTCCCTGTGGTCCAGCAGTTAAAAATCCTCCTGCCAATGTAGGGGACACAGGTTAGATCCCTTGTCCTGGAAGATTCTACATGCTGAGGGGCAACTAACCCCCTGGGCTACAACTACTGAGCTGTTGTTCCGCAACAAGAAAAGCTACCACGATGAGAAGCCACGCACCGCAAGTAGAGAGTAGCCCCGACTTGCTGCAACTAGAGAAAGCCCAAGAGCAGCAACGAAGACTCAGCACAGCCAAAAATAAAATAAAAAATAAACTAATGAAAAGCAGGGAATTCCCTGGCAGGCCAGTGGTTAGTACTCACTGCCAAGGGTCTGGGTTCAGTCCCTGGTTGGGCATTGAAGAGTCCACAAGCCAGCAGCCAGGGGAAAACCAAACAAATGAAAGGCAGAGAAATGATGACAGCTGAAGTCAAGATGATGGTTACCTGGCCTTGGAAGAAGGACTTGTGATGGGGGGATGGGGGGGCATCAGTGGAGCCGGCACTGTCCTCCTAATCTGGGTAATGATGACACGAGTGTTAAAAAATCATGACTTAATATATCCACTTATTTGGTTGTGCAAGGTCTTAGTCACAGCATGCGGAACCTTTCAGTTTCAGCATGCGACTTCTTAGTTGCAACAGCTGGGATCTCTTTCCCTGACCAGGGATCGAACCCAGGCCCTCTGCATCCGGAGGCTGGAGTTCTAGCCACTGGACCACCAGGAAAGTCTTTGAATCATTATTATTTTTTTAATTGCACAAATTGAGATTTTTTTTTCATATTTTGGTGGTGTCCTAGAGCCGGTTTATACTGACTCGTGAGAACTGATTAATAACTTTTCAGGAAATTGGCTATATCACACTCACATCATGTTGGTAGCTTGAAATTGGCCAGAAACCTGTAACTGCTACAAATCAGGATCTTTTTATTTCGGGAGAGGCCCTTGAGTTGTTTTTTCCTTCTTTTTTTTGCCTTGTTGTTTTTTCATATTTTTAAAAATTGAACAATAGTTGATGTACAGCGTTGTGTTAGTTTCAGGGGTACATACATATATACACATGTGCATATACATATGTGTGCTGTGCTTAGTCGCTCAGGCATGTCCGACCCTCTGCGACCCCTTGGACTGTAGCCCGCCAGGCTCCTCTGTCCATGGGGATTCTCCAGGCAAGAACACTGGAGTGGGTTGCCATGCTCTCCTCCAGGGAATCTTCCTGACCCAGGATCGAACCCAGATCTCTGGCACTGGAAGTGGATTCTTTACCATCTAAGCCACCAGGGAAGCCCATATATAATATACATTCTTTTTCAGATTCTTTTCCCTTGTAGGTTATTACAAAATATTGAGCATTGTTCCCTATATGTAGTAGGTCCTTGTTGGTTATCTATTTTACGTACAGTAGTGTATATATGTTCCCCTGGAGGAGGGCATGGCAACCCTCTCCAGTATTCCTGCCTAGAGAATCCCATGGACCAAGGAGCCTGGCGGGCCACAGTCCATGGGGTCGCAAAGAGTCGGACATGACTGAAGTGACTTAGCACGCATGCATTCAAGCTGTATATATTAACCCCAACCTCCCAATTTCTCTCTCCCCTACTCCCCTACTCTCTGACCTATATGAGGAAAGAATCCAAAAAAAGCAGTGGATATATATATATATATATGTATATCTGATGCACTTTGCTGCACACCTGAAACTAACACAACATTGTAAATCAACTATACTCCAATAAAGACTTTTTAAAAACTCTTTTTTCCCTTTTGGAGACCATAAGTTTGTCTTCTATTTCTGTGTGTCTATTTCCATTTTGTAAGTAAGTTCCTTTGTATCTGGAGAGCCCACTGCTAAGCATTGCCCCGCACAGGACAGTTCGTCTCTGAATGGAGTGGGTAGCCTTTCTCCAGGGCATCTTCCTGACCCATGGTTCAAATCTGGGTCTCCTGCGTTGCAGGCAGATTCTTTACCATCTGAGCTACCAGGGAAGCCCATGTATGATATTAGTTAAACAGATAAAAATTATTTTTTAAATTATGGTAACTTACACATAACATGACATGTATCATAGTAACCATTTTAAGTGTCCAGTTCAATGAACAGTTCATTCACATGGTGGTGTAACCATCACAGCCATCTATCTTCAGAACTCTTCATCCTGTGAAACTGAAACTCTGTCCCCAATATTTTTAAAAAATTCTTTACAAATTTTCCCTGGAGGGAGAGAGAAACTAGGAGGTTGGGACTGACATAAACACACTACCCTAAATAAAAGAGATAACTGGTAAGAACCTGCTGCATAGCACATGGAACTCTGCTCAATGCTCTGTAGTGACCTATACGAGGAAAGAATCCAAAAAAAGCAGTGGATATATATATGTGTATATCGGATTCACTTTGCTGTACACCTGAAACTAACGCAGCACTGTAAATCAGCTATACTCCAATAAAGACTTTTTAAAAACTTTTTTTCCCCTTTTGGAGAGCATGGGCTCTGGAGCCAGAGGCTCTGTTTAAACTTCAATCTCCACTTTCACCTACTAGCTAACCTTGGACACCTTACGTCACTGTTGTTTCCGTAACGTAGAGACAATCTCAGTCCTGATCTCATAGTCCAGTGGTTCTCTAAAGTGTGGTTTCTGGAGACTTCCCTGGTGGTCCAGGGGATAAAACTCCACACGCGCAAGGCAGGGGTCCCAGGTTGAATCCCTGGTCAGGGAACTAGACCCCATATTCACAACTAAGAGTTCAGAGGTCACAACTATTAGTAAAAAAAATCCTGCATGCTGCAGCTAAGACCCAGGGCAGCCAAATAAATAAACTTTTTTAAAAAGTGTGCTTTCTGGACCAGCAGCATCTGCACGGCCCAGAAATGTGTTGCCAATGCAGATTCTCAACAGGGTTTCCCCAGTGGCTCAGTGGTGAATAACCCACCTGCCAACGCAGGACAGGCAGGACATGTGAGTTCGATTCCTTGGTTTGGGAAGATCCCCTGGAGGAGGAGATGGCAACCCACTCTGAAGGAAAGCTACACGGCTCAAAATAGCCTGGAGTTAAAACTTCCCTCCAGGTCCTCGCCACCATTCTATACAGAATAAAGAGCATTCTCCCCCCAAAGAAAGGAATGGACATTAATATTGATTACGTTCAGCTCCCAGCTGATCCCAGTCTCTGGCCCGTCTCAGCAATTCCTTACCCCAGTTGCTGAAAGCTAACTAATCAAAAATAATCATGAGGAAAAACAGACCCCCTCAGAACGATGCATCTCCGCATATATATGTTTTTTATATATACCTACTCTCTTCTCCACTAAGTACAGCAGCCCACTAATCTGACTGCTGCCCCTTCTCGCCTCAATAAGGTAATCTGTTCCTGTAGAGTGCCGGTCTTGTTTGTTTTATTTTTTCTCGAATCTCGTCTTCTCTAACTCCCTTTCCTTACACGCTCCAGTATTCTTGCCTGGAGAATCCCACGGACAGAGAAACCTGGCCGGCTGCAGTCCATGGGGTCACAAAAGGGTCAGACGCAAGTGAGCACGCACACACACAGATCCTCAGATGCTCTGCAAATGGTGCCCAGCGATCTGTATTTTACCAAGCCCTCCAGATTCTGAGGCTGGCTCAGATTTTGAGAACCATTATCATAGGTTATGGAGAGGATTAAATTAATTAAACAATATCTGAAATATTTAGAGCAGTGCCTGGCCCCATACCCACACAGTGTAAGCGCTCACTATTGTTATTACAGAAGAGGCCCAGGACCCTAGCAGTAGGGGGGTAATGAGGGGCTGGTCGTGCCCTCCCTCCTGGTCTGGTGGGGGTCTGGTTCCTGCTGATAGCTTAACGGTGAACGGTCTCGGATACATGATCTCCGAAGATTTAGTTTCGGGACCAGGTACCAGCTTTGTCACTGGGAGCTGTTGCATAGCAGAGTTTTATTAAAGTGAAAAAGAGACAGAGAAAGCTTCTGACATAGACATCAGAAGGGGGACAGAGACTGCCCCACTCGCTAGTCTTAGCAAGGGAGCTATATGCTTTTCAGTTGGTTATTAACAATAAATCAAAAGAATGTCTCAAGGTTGTAAAGGTCTTACCAGACCCACTCCCACAATATACATTTTATAAAATGATAGGATTAGTCAGAAGGTTCTCAAGAAGGAGAAACATGTCCTCAAGCAGGATACATTGTTGTTATATAGTCATTGGTACAGAATTAGAGGAAAAACATATCCCTGAGCAAGATGAGTTGTTTTGTTGTGCAATCATCCGCTCAGGAAATGGCAACCCACTCCAGTGTTCTTGCCTGGAGAATCCTGTGGACAGAGGAGCCTGGTGGGCTGCTGTCCATGGCATCGCACAGAGTCAAACATGACTGAAGCGACTTAGCATGCATGCATGCATGCATTGGAGAAGGAAATGGCAACCCACTCCAGTATCCTTGCCTGGAGAATCCCAGGGACAGAGGAGCCTGGTGGGCTGCCTTCTATGGGGTCGCACAGAGTCAGACACGACTGAAGCGGCAGTTCAGTTCACAACTTAGCAGCAGCAGCAGCAGCAGCAGCTCAGGGCTTAAAGAAAAAAACGTTTGTCTTTTTCTCCTCCTTGAGAACTCCAGACCCCTATCTCACCTTTAAAAACTCAAGACCCCTTTCTCCTCCTTGGGGACCCCGGACTTCTTATCAACCTACCTAAGAATTGATTCCCTCACTGGTCTCTGCTAAGCGGAGGCCTTCTCACCTCTCTCTGTTGCAGATGACAGCCGATGATGACAGCTGGGCCACGTCACCCTATTCCTTCTAAAGGTTATCGCTTGGTCCAGAAAACAGGAAATGTCAGGGTTGGCGGGGGGAATGCCCGCCTTCCCTCTGCTGATGGAGATAAAGGAGGTCACTCAGGTCCTACAGGACAGGAGGAGGAAGCTAAGATGTATAAATGAAGGGCCAGGAGGTGGTAGAAGTACCAATCACCAGGAAGCTGCCTTGGCATGCCCACTCTCGCCTCTCCGGCAGCCCAGTCCAGCATGGTCAGACACCTGGTCCTGCTGCTGCTGGCCCTGGGGGTGCTGGCTGGGGAGCTGTTGCCGAGGACCGAGGCCCAGGCAACACCCTACGGAGTGAAACTTTGTGGCCGTGAATTCATCCGAGCGGTCATCTTCACCTGTGGGGGCTCCCGGTGGAGACGTGCCCGCGATGCTGTGGGTAAGGCTGGGGAGGTAGTGTGTGTGGCCACGGGATTGATGGGACATGAGGTGGGTCCCAGAAACCAGAGACGGAGGTGAGATGAGGGGCTGAGACCGGAAGGTCCCCCCTTCACCACATGCAGCTGGGGAGATGGGCCAGGCCCTTGAAGCTGTGCCAAGGCTGAGGGAGCTGGTTGGCAGAGCTGCAGAGGTGAGATGGGGTGGGGTGGGTGGCAAGCCATTTGAACCAGCTAGAAGTCTGGGACACTTACTACATGTGAGCCCTGTGTTACGCAAGGCTGTTGTTTGCCCAGCCCTGGTCAGTACCATTCAGAAGCAAAAACTAAAGTGCTTTCCAAGCCTCAGGGAAGGGAGTTAAAGGAGTGTGGTGAGGACAAGACTAGATTTACCACCTAATAGGTGACCCTCTGTCTATGAGGTTGCACAGTCGGACACGACTGAAGCGACTTAGCAGCAGCAGCAGCAGGTGACCCTCTACCAAGTTGCTTTTCTTCTCTGATCAGCTTTATCTACAAATAGGAGGCACAGCTCCTGTATCTTGCACATTTGTTAGGTGGCAAAATTGAGTCTAAACTGATTAGGACAAAACTGAGTGCTTACCGTATATCAGATGCTATTTTAAGTTTTTTTTTTAAATGCATATTAGTTAAGTCATCTACTCTGTATAAAACTCTACAAGGTAGAAGCTTTTAAAAAATTTTTGATGTAGACCATTTTTAAAGTCTTTATTGAATTTGTTACAATACGGCTTCTGTTTCAAAAAGCATGTGGGATCTTAGCTTTCCGACCAGGGATCAAACCTGCATTCCCTGCATTGGAAGGCAAAGTCTTAACCACTGGACTGCCAGGGAAGTCCCAGGAGTTATTATTACCCCCACTTTGCAGGCAAGGAAACTGCAGCTCAAGGATGGTAACTGGACTAGGGCTCAGTCAGTTCAGCTCCCAGACACGTGTTTTCCACCATCAGGTCCTCAATAACTAAGTAGGAGGGGAAAGCTGGGCTTCCCAGGTGGCGCTAGTGGTACCCAAACCTGCCTGACAAAATGCGGGTTCCATCCCTGGGTCATGAATGTCCTCTGGAGGAGGGCATGGTAACCCACTCCAGTATTCTTGCCTGGGGAATTCCATGGACTGAGGAGCCTGGTGGGCTATGGTCTATAAGGTTGAAAAGAGTCGGACACAACTGAAATGACTTAGCACGCAGGGCAAAACCTATGATGGAAGAGGAAAGTCAAGCTCAGTGGGGTTAAGCTGCTCATCAAAGAAGGAACCCACGTCTGAGCAGAATCAAAGTCTATACTCACGAGGCTTATTCACACTCAAGAACAGAGAAGTAGCTGGGCCAGCCCGGAGCTGGGACTCTGGGTGTGACACAGTCCCGGGCACTAACTCTTCTCATCTTTTGCAGAAGATGCCTTCCCAGAGGTGGACACTGACTCAGAGAGTGAGCTGGATGAGGCAGTGGCCTCCAGCGAGTGGCTGGCCCTGACCAAGTCCCCTCAGGCCTTCTACGGGGCTGGACAGGGCTGGCAGGGAACCCCAGGGTCTCTGCGGGGCAGACGCGACGTCCTGACTGGCCTATCAAGCAACTGCTGCAAGCGGGGGTGCAGCAAGAGCGAAATCGGCAGACTCTGCTAGAGGCAGAACTGGGTGGCAGGGGGCCACCAGGGTGAATGCCCCAGCCCTGCCATCCACCTGACCGGCGTCCCGCTGGGCACTTGTTTCTGGTCCCTCACGCATTCATTCATCAGCAGTTCACAGAGGTCCGGCACTGTGGGCTCAGAGTCCCCCCAACCCAACCCCGATCTCTGAGCAGTCCATCCCACCCCTGAGCAAGCTATGCCGCAACCTGGCCAGATGGGGACCCTCACGTCTGAGCAGCCCATACGATTCCTTTCCTGGCCTGTTCTGTCTCCTATTGTCCCTACTTACCCAAGCTGGCCACACTCAGACCCTTGTCCAAGCTGCGACTCTCTCCTGTCCCACCTGTGGCCTTTCACCAGCCCAAATTATGCCCCCACCCCATTCCAGCCTTCCTGCCTGCCTGCCCCTCTCCCTCCAACCCAGCCCGCTGGGAGGGGTTCTAAAGCTGTAGACCCCAGGGTTGGTGGAAGGACTCCTGGGTTTTTTTCATATCCTGGGGTGGGAAGCGCACTGTGTTTGTGGTGGGAACGGACCAGAACCTTCTCTAGCCCCTCAAAATAAAAAGTTGCAAAAGACTTGGCAGTGATGTTTGGGGAGGGAAGGGGCAGGTATCAAGGGAGCTTCGGCCACGCCCTCAGCGCAGCCCCCACCCCCTCCCCAGCCCCTGCGAGTTCTGACGGGAACTTTCCGGAGCAGATAAGGGGCGGGGACCCGCAGCGCAAGGTGCGGAGGCGGCCGGGAGGGGCGGCTCTGCTTCCCGTCGCCGCTCAGGCGTTGGTCCCCGAGAGCGCGGCGGGCGGCGCGGCCGCGCTGGGCCGGGAAAGGCCGGGCCGGACTGGGGGGGCGCGGGAGTGCCATGCGGGGGGGCCCGGCCGCCCCCTTCCCACCGTGGCCGAAGCCGGTGCTGCTGCTGCTGCTGCTGCTGCTATTGTTGCTGTTCAGCCGGACTCGGCCCCAGGGTGAGTTCTGGAGCGAGCTCGTGTCTCACGCTCGCGAACGCGCCCATCACCCTCCAGCGTGACCCTCAAGTTTGCGGAATGAATGGCAGAGGTCCAGAAGTCACTTTGCTCTCCCAGGCCCGGGAGTAGGGGCCGGGCGATGCGAGGGGTTGGGGAATGGGCGGTAGCGAGGTGGGTAGCGAGGCCGGGGTTGGAGGCGCGGGGTAGGGTAAGGGCTTTTGTCCGGGAGTGGGGGGGTAGTTAACAGGATGTGGCTGGTGGGAGGGGAGGAGTTATGCCGAAAGCCTGGGGAGCGGTGGCCAGCGCCCCCTTCCTGCTGCTCGCTTTAGTAAGGGATCCTGAATCGCCCTCCACAGTTGTCAGAAGTTCTGGGGTGGGCCCGAGGCTGGGGGAACTGACCCCTTTCCTTGGAACCCTCCTGCCTCCCTCTCCAGGCAGCCCGGGGCCACTGCAGTGCTATGGATTTGGACCCTTGGGGGACCTGAACTGCTCCTGGGAGCCGCATGGGGACCTGGGAGCCCCCTCCGTGCTGTATGTCCAGAGCCAGAAGTAGTGAGTCCCGTAGGGTAACGGGGACACTGAAGCCACTCAGGTTCTAGCCTTCTCAGAGGACCCATTCGTCCTGCCCACCCTCACCTCCCAGCCTGACCCTACTCTCTAGCCCTTCAGTTCCAGATTCCCTCATTTCCTTGCTGGTTACCATGAACCAGTCACTTTCCCTCTCTGAGCCTCTGTTTCTTCCTCTACCAAACGCTGATAATAATGGAAGCTGGTTCCCAGCGTTGGTTCTGAGAATTCAATGAGTTTAGGCACTTGGGAAAGAGAAAATGCTTAATGATTAGAAGTTGTTTTTTATTGCTGTGTGACCTTAGGCAAGTAGCTTAACCTCTCTGAGAACATGGAAAGATCATTTGATCTGGTGCTGGGGATGCAACAGTGAAAGAGACACAGAAAGCCTCATGGAGCCCACAGTCTGAGGGGGTAACTGATATTGCTTCGTGATGAATCACACTTGGAAACTCAAATTCATTTCAAATTTGGCTGTGAGAGGAGACGAAAAGGAGCATTTGAAGATGGGAACTGGCATGGGAGGTTGGTTTTGTTTTTTTTTTAATGGTGGTAAAGTACACATAAAATTTACCCCCTTTTTTCTCAATCGCTTTCTTTTGGCTGTGCTGGATTTTCTTCGCAGCTCCGACTCTCTAGTTGCGGCTTGAAGGATTCTCACTAGTTACGGTGCATGGGCTTAGTTGCCTTAGGGCATGTAGGATCCCAGTTTCTTGACCAGGAATCCATCCCGCATCCCCTGCTCTGACAGGCAGATTCTTAACCAATGGACCACCAGGGAAGTCCCCTCAATCTTTTCAAAAGTGTCCAGTTCAGTGGCATTAAGTACAGTCACACTGTTGTGCAGCCAGCACCACGATCCATGTCCAGAAGGGTTTTAATTTGTAGAGAATGAGAAAGTAAGAGGGCTTTCCAGGTGGCGCTGATGGTAAAGAACCCACGTGCCAATGCAGGAGATGTAAGCAACATGGGTTCCATCCCTGGGTTGGGGCAATCCCGTGGAGGAGGGCATAGCAACCCACTCCAGTATTCTTTCACTCCCGTATTCTTGCCTGGAGGGTCCCAGGAACAGAAGAGCCTGGCGGGCTGCAGTACATAGGGCTGCAAATCAACTTAGCATGCATGCTTGCACGAGGGAATAAGAGAAAGTCACTTTTTGTTTGTTTGTTTCTGAAGAATAAACAGTCAGGTTTATTGGGGTCAGACTAGGACCCCGTGAGTCTTGAGGACCTCTGAATCTCTCAGTTTTCTTCTCGATGTTCTTTCCTGCCTGCTTTGGTAGCCTCATGAGCAGCTGCTCTCTCCGACCGATCGTGGATCTTGGCTTTCTCCTTTCTCTTCTCGTCCAGGGTGTCCATTACTGCCTGGTCCTTCCAGCCAACCTCATGAGCCAGGTGCCCTAGGCAGGCAAACTTCCGAGTAGGCTTCAGACGCTCAACTTTGAGGGCAGCAGGGACCACCATTCGCTTCCTCTTGTTATAGGTTGGTGGGATCCCATCAAACACCTCAAGGCGCTCCAGAGCAGCCTGACCTCGCTTGGTCTTGTGGGGCAAGACATCTCACTCTGTCCGCCAGAAGATGCGGCTGGGGGCTCGGAAGTGGTAGGGGTCACGGGAGGGGTTGGTATTCATCCACTTGCAGAAAAAGGCCAGGTACTTCAACTTATTTCTGTAGAAATTGCCAGAAATGTTAATGCCCTCACAGCGCACGACCACACCCTTCCGGCCTAGAATCACCTGCTTGGCCACGATGGCCGCCAGGCGGCCCAGGAGATGGCCTTGGCTGTCAAGCACCAGGACCTGCCCCTCCATCTTCGGCAGCCTCCAGGGAAAGCTTTTTTGTTTTTTGAATGAGGTGAAATTCGCAGAAGGTGAAATTAACCATTTGCAAGTGAACAGTTCAGTAGCTGTTAGTACTTCACCCTGTTAGGCAACCAGTGCCTCTGTTTCATTCCAGAACTTGTCCATTACCCCCGAAAGGAAGTTTCGTCCCTAACAGCAGTCAATCCCTGTCCCCTGACAACTGCTCATCTACTTTCCATCCCTTTGATTTGCCTGTCCTGGACCTTTCTCATAAGTGGAGTCATGCCTTATGTGGTCTTTGATATCTAGATACATTCACTTAGCATGGTTTTCAGGTTCGTTATGTTGTAGCATGAACCAGAACGTCATTCCTTTTTTCGCAGCTGAGCAATATTCTACTGAAACGGATATACTGTGTTCATCTACTCACCTGTTGATGGACTCATCTGTTTCCACCGTTGAGCAATTGCAGCGGGTGGTTGTGACCAGCGCTACTGAGAATGTGTGTGTGCCCGTTTTTGAGTCCTTCTTTCCAGTTCTCTGGGGGTATATGCCTAGGAGTAAAACTGCTGGGTCATGTGGCAATTCCGTTTAAGTTTTTGAGGAACCAACTGTTTTCTGCAACAGCTGCACCGTTTTATGCTCCTACCAACGATGTAAGAGGGCCCCAGTTTCTCCACATCTTTGCCAGCATGTGTTTTTGTCTTTAATGAAGGCCTTGATTTGAACCTTTGAAATCCAGTCCTTTGGGACATCCTCAACTCCTCTCTCGGTCGTTGTTGTTCAGTCACTAGGTCATGTCCAACTCTTTGCGACCCCACGGACTGCAGCACGCCAGGCTTCCCTGTCCTTCGCTATCTCCCAGAGTTTGCATGTCCATTGAGTCAGGAGTGGGTGATGTTATCTAACCATCTCTTCCCTGGTGCCTTAGTGCTAAAGAATCTACCTGCCAATGCAGGAGACTCGGGTTTGAGCCCTGGTCTGGGAAGCATCCCACGTGCCACAAAGCTACCAGGCCTGTGTGCCGCAGCTATTGAGCCTGTGCTTGCGTGTGCTAAGTTGCTTCAGTCGTGTCCGACTCTTTGCGACCCCATGGATGGTAGCCTGCCAGGCTCCTCTATCCTTGGGATTCTCCAGGCAAGAATACTGGAGGGGGGTGCCATGCCCTCCTTCAGAAGATCTGCTCAACCCAGGGATGAAACCTGCATCTCTTATGTCTCCTGCATTAGCAGGCAGGTTCTTTACCACTAGCGCCACCTGGGAAGCCCCACGGAGCCTGTGCTCTGGAGCAACTGCTGAGCCCACACACCACAGCTACTGAAGCCGGCGCCCCTAGAGCCCGTGCTCCACAGCAAGAGGAGCCACGACAATGAGAAGCCCGCACACCGCAACTCGAGAGTAGCCCCCACTTGCTGCAACTAGAAAAGAGCCCGTGTGCAGCAACAAAGACCCAGCACAGCCAAAAATAAATAAATAAAATTATAAAAGAAAAAAAGAAAAAGCACCGGGCGCAGTTTGGCCTCGGGACCCTTGCCTTGGCTGCTGTTCCTTCGTAAAATGCTCTTCGTTTAGGAAGATCCTTCACGAACTGTGCACCCACCTCCTTCAGGCCTTTATTCACGTGTCTCACCAGAGAGCTCTCCTGACCACGTTTACTAAAACAGCACTGTCACTGTTCATCTCAGCACGCCTCATCTTCCTCATCCCGCTTGATCTGTTTTTTTTTAAAAAAAGTTAATTATTTCCCTATTTTTGGCCTCACTGGGAGGCTTGTGGGATCTTAGTTCCCCTATCAGGGATTGAACCCCGTGCCCCCTGCAATAGAAATGTGGAGTCCTAACCTCTGGACAGCCAGAGAACTCCCTTGATTGTTCTTTATATTGCTTTTACCACCATCAGTTATATATTTATATGTGTTTCATCTGCCGCCTCCACTGAAATACCAGCTCTGGAGAGTGGATGCTTGCCTGCTTTGGTCATAGTCCTATTCTCAGCTTCTACAGCAGGGGCTGGCACACAATATGTATTAGCTGACTGCATAGTTGTTTTTGTTGTTGTTCAGTTCCTAAGATGGGTTCGAATCTTGTTGACCCCGTGGACGCCAGGCTCCTCTGTCTTCCTCTACCTCCTGGAGTTTGCTCAGATTCATGTCCATTGAGTAGGTGATGCTATCGAACCATCTCATCCTCTGCTGCCCTCTTCTTCTCTTGCCCTCAGTTTTTTCCAGCATCAGGGTCTTTTCCAATGAGTTGGCTCTTTGCATCAGGTGGTCAAAATATTGTGGCTTCAGCTTCAGCACCAGTCCTTCCAATGGGTATTCAGGGTTGATTTCCTTTAGGATTGACTGGTTTGATCTCCTTGCAGTCCAGAGGACTCTGAAGAGTCTTCTTCACCACCGCACTTGAAAGGGTCAATTCTTTGGCACTCCGTCTTCTTTATGGTCCAACCCTCACAGCCGCATATGTTAGTACTGGAAAAACCATGGCTTTGACTGTAGGGACCTTTGTCAGCAAAGTGATGTCTGCTTTTTAAACACTGTCTAGCAAGCATCTTTTAATTTCATAGCTGAATCACTGCAGTGATTTTGGAGCCCAAGAAAATACAGAAGTAAATGTGGGTATATATAATAGGTGCTCAATAAATAAAATAACCAATGCTTATATAACATGTATGTGCCCCTGATGCTTGCTATTATTTTCTTTAATGTTTTAATTTGGTTGCATGGGATCTTAGTTGTGGCATGAGGGACCTTCATTGCAGTGCATGGACTCTCTAGTTGTGGCATGAGAGCTCAGTAGTTGCTGCGCTCGGGCTGAGTTGCTCCACAGCACTTGGGATCTTAGTTCCCCATCCAGGGATGGAACCTGCCTCCCTTGCATTGCAAGGTGGATTTTAAATCATTTGACCAGAGGAAGGGCTTCCCAGGTGGCTCAGTGGTAAAGAATCCACCTGCCCATGCAGAAGACACAGCAGACTCAGATTTGACCCTGGATCGGGAAGTTCCCCTGGAGGAGGAAATGGCAACCCACTCCTGTCTTCTTGCTTGGAAAATCCCATGGACAGAGCAGCCTGGCGGGCTGCAGTCCACGGGGGCGCAAAGAATCAGACAGGACGGAACTGAACACGCGTGCATGGACCATCAGGGAAGTCCTGCTGGCTGTTCTAAATGCATTTCATATCTCATCTCATTGATTCCCCTCCCCTATTCAGCCCTTTGCGCAGGCACTTTTATCACTCTCAATTTGTAGTTCAAGAAACTGAGGCACGGAGAAGTTGCTTGCTCAAGGTCACACAGTTCTTAGCAGAACTAGGACTTGAACCCAGGCAGAGCAGATGTTATCATTAAAGACTCGGGGCCCAGCCTGTTGTCTATCACCTCTATTTCCCCATCTCTCTTCACAGCCATTCCAACAAAACCTGGACCGTGGCGGTGCCCACCGGCCAGAACTGGGTGACCATCCCACGGGAACAGCTCACCACGTCTGACGAACTCCTTGTCTGGGTGGCCAAGGCCAGCCAGCTTCTCTGGCCCCCAGTCTTTGTGAACCTTGAAACCCGAAGTAATGGGCGGGAGTGTTGGGGATGCGCTGTGTGTGGGGTGGGTGCTCCTGGAGGCCCCTGCTCAATGCATTTCCCCTTCTTCAGTGAAGCCAGATGCCCCCCACCTATACCCTGACGTGGACTTCTCAGAAGATGACCCCCTGGAGGCCATTATCCAGTGGGCCCCTCCTACATGGCCACCCCATAAGGTCTTGGTCTGCCAGTTTTACTACCGAAGGTGCCAGGAGTCCTGGGTGCTGGTGAGTGTCAGGGAACCTTTCCCCCCACCCTACTTTGGTGGGGCCTGGGACATCATTCCCAAATCAGAGATCTAGCCCAGATCTTGTTCCTCACCTGCCCCTGGAGTCTGTCCACATCGCTCACAAGAGGTCTGTACGTGCATCTTGTTCAGCTAAAAAATGTACCCCCACAAGATAATCTATAAATTCCATGCAGTCCCACTTGGAATTTGGTTTTTTTGGCCATGCCATGCATGTTGCAGGATCTTAAGTTCCCTGAACAGGGATTGAACCCCGGCTGTCAGCAGTGAAGGCATGGAGTCCTAACCATTGGACAGCCGGGGAATTAATTCCCTTCACTTGGAATTCTTGAGAAACTCAGTGAACTTCCTCAAACACTTTGATTTAATGAATTGTTGTTGTTCAGTCACTAAGTTGTATCCAGCTCTTTTCGACTCCATGGACTGCAGCACCCCGGGTTTCCCTGTCCTTCACCATCTCCCAGAGTTTGCTCAAACTCATGTCCATTGACTTGATGATGCCATCCAACAATCTCATCCTCTGTCATTCCCTTCTCCTCCTGCCTTCAATCTTTCCCAGCATCAGGGTCTTTTCCAATGAGTTAGCTCTTCACATCAGGTGGCCCAAGTATTGGAGCTTCAGCTTCAGCATCAGTCCTTCCAATGGGTGTTCATGGTTGATTTCCTTTAGAATGGACTGGTTTGATCTCCTTGCTGTCTCCTCAGATAACTTACATGAACCTTAAAGTAAGAGGTTAACAGCAGGGGACTTCCCTGGTGGTCCAATGGCTAAGATTCCATGCTCCTTATACAGTGTTTAATCTCTGGGCAGGGAATTAGATCCTACATATTGCAACTAAGACACAGTGCAGCCAAATAAATAAATGAACACTAAAAAAAAAAAAAAAGGTTTATAGCAGAGACTACTTAGCACTTACTCTGTGCCACACAGTGTTGGAGACTCTTTATCAAATCCTTATAAGAACTCTTTGAGGTAGATGTGTTTTGTGCCTACCCATTTTACAGATGAGGAACAGAGCCTGGTTTTCAATAAACACTTGAAAGTGTTAATAATAAAAGAAGCTCATATTTCCAAGCCCCAGCCACGCATCAGGTACCAAGCTAAGGAATCTGCATGGATGATCTTAATGAGGACTCCCGACTTCCCTATATATAGATTATTTTATGATCTCTGTTTCATAGTTGGGGAAACTGAATCTCAGAGAGGTTAAGCAACTTTCCCAAGCTCACACACAGCAAAAAAAAAAAAAAAAAAAAAGACGAAAGCTCCAGAGCAATGGGACCCCAGGAGTTGGGGAGCCTGCCCAAACACGTTAAGAGCACAACCCCAAAGTTGCATGTATCTTTCATCTCATATCTCATTGGTCAAAACGTAGTCACATTGTCTTACCTGATTGCAAGGGAGACTGGGAAATGTGGTCTTTATTCTTGATACACGGTCCTGACAGATACTCAAGGTTTCCAAAAGAAGCAGCCGAGAATGGGTATTGGGGATAACCAACTATCTCAGTCACAGCTTGGGGTGCAAAACACCACAAGGTAGGGTAGACTTGTTTTCACTGGGAATATTCATGCAGTTCAGAACGGTGCTAAGATACAGACGTTGAAATCCTACTGCCTGGGAGTGAATCTCAGCTGTAGTACTCCCCAGCTCTGTGACCTTGGGTATGTCACTTTCCCTCACTTGACCTCTGTAAAATGAGGACAATAATAGAATTTCCCACCTACTGCTATAGCTGGCACAAAGGATAATCAAATCGTCTCTTTTTGCCAGGGATTATCCAATTTTAAAACTGAAAGCCCTGTGTCCTGAGAACCCACTCTGTCTCCCAGGCAAAGCAAGACAGTACTGGTCATCCGATTGGCAGCTAAGGGCTTCCCAGCTGGCTCAGTGGTAAAGAACGCAGGAGTTGCAGGAGACATGGGTTCTATCCCTGGGTCAGGAAGATTCCCTGGAGAAGGGCATGGCAACCCACTCCAGTCTTCTTGCCAGAAAAATCACATGGACAGAGGAACCTGGTGGGCTGCAGTCCAGGAAATCCCAAAGAGTCGGACAGGACTGAAGTGACTGAGCACACACATTGACATATAAAAGGTCAACTTTCAATTCAGCCTTCAGCCTCATGGCTCACATGTCACTCCCGCAGCTGGAACCGGAAGTGAAGTCTATACCTCTGATGCCCATTGAGATCCAGGACCTGGAACTGGCCATTGGCTACGAGATGTTTGGCCGCTGCCACGTGGACAAAGAGGAGGACCTTTGGAGCGAGTGGAGCCCCATTCTACCCTTCCAGACACCACCCTCTGGTGAGGATCTCTGGGCTTCCCATCTTTTCCTCTCCTGGAATTCTGGCCATCATGCCATTCCCATTTGTCTCTTCTTTTTCCATCCTCACCAGCTCCAAAAGACGTGTGGATCATGGGGAACATCTGTGGGGCACCGGGTAGACAGGAACCCCTGCTTCTGTGGAAGGTGAGTTGTGAAGACCCGTTTCTCTGCCCATGTCAGGAAACCCTGGATAACAATGCTGCGGTGACTTACTTGGTGGTCCAGCAGTTAGGACTCCAAGATTTCAACCCCAAGGTCGTGGATTCAATCCCTGATCGGGGAACTAAGATCCCACAAGCTGCCCACTGCTGCAAAATCAAAAACACCCCAAAACCAAAAAACAATGATGTAGACAAAACGGAGGCTGCTTTAGGGCTTCAAGGAGGGGGATCATAAGGGAGGTCCTGGCATGGTGCTGGGCTCAGAGCAAGACTCCACCAATGGTGACTGAAAGTAGGGGATCTGAACTGAGACTTGAAGATGGCTACGAGTGTTCCAGGCGGGGGGGACGCTGGGTGCAAAGATTTAGAAGCAATACAGGCTTAGCTCCACAAAGTATAGCCGGGTATGCTAAGGGCTTTGATGTTAGTATCGAAAGGGCATTGTAGGGACTTGTCTCATGGTCCAGTAGCTAAGAATCTGCCTATCAATGCAGGACACGAGTTCAGTCCCTGGGCTGAAGGTCCCACATACCCTGGGGCAACTAAGCCCAGGTGTCACAACTACTGAAGCCTTCCTGCCCTTGATCCCGTGCTCTGCAATAAAAGAAGCCACCACAGTGAGGAACCCGAGCACCGCAGCTAGAGTAGTCCCCGCTCGCAGCAACTAGGAAAAGCCAGAGTCCAGGAACAAAGGTCCAGAACAGCCAAAAACAAAATAGATAAGGTGAAGGTAAGGTGAAGTCGCTCAGTCGTGTCCGACTCTTTGCGACCCTGTGGACTGTAACCTACTAGGCTTCTCCGTCCATGGGATTCTCCAGGCAAGAATACTGGAGTGGATTGCCATTTCCTTCTCCAGGGGGTCTTCCCGACCCAGGGATCGAACCCGGGTCTCCCGCATTGGAAGCAGACGCTTTAACCTCTGAGCCACCAGGGAAGCCCCAAAATAGATAAATAATTTTAAAAGGTGGGAGGAGGGGGCGTTGTAGGGATTTCCTGGTGGTCCAGTGGCTAAGACTCTGAGCTCCCAATGCAAGACACCTGGGTTTGATCCCTGGTCAGGGAACTAGATGCTGTATGCTAAAAGACCCCACTTATTGCAATGAAAATTGAAGATTTTGCGTGCCTCAACTAAGACCTGGTGCAGCCAAATAAATAAATAAATATTTTTAAAAAACAAAAACAAAAACAGGGTTTGTGAGATGACAGACGGGAATGAAACAGTTCTCACTGACCCAAGTCTGTTAAGCCCCTAGTCGGTTCCATGCATTGCAAGGCCCTGACTCACAGTAAACGTGGCGAGAAACCAAATCACAGGGCTCTCACTTTCTTGGGCCACACGATCTGATAATAGCACTAACTTTAACCATGCATAATATTTCCAGAGCTCTTACTGTGTGCCAGGTCCTAGCCTATACACTTACTTATATTGACAAACTTCACAGATGAGAAAATGAGATAGAGAGAGGTTGCCCCAAACCATAACTGGTACATGGCAGAGCTGATGTTTATTGGTTTTCAAAGCATAATTCACAGTTTCACTACCTTTATTTCATGTATTGAAATTTTTTTTTTCACTTTGGCCATGCTCCAGGGCCTGTGGGGTCTTAGTGCCCTGACGAAGGATCAAACCTGTGCTCCTTGCATTGTGAACATGAAATCTTAATCACTGGACCACCAGCGAGGCCCCTCAGTGTCCCTGTTTTATGACACATGCCTTGCAATGCCCCTTTCCTGTGCTGAACTGAAGTACAGAGCTCAGGGCTTCCCTGGGGGCTCAGTGGGAAAGACTGCCTGCCAGCGCAGGAGAAAGGGATTCAGTCCCCGATCTGGGAAGATCCCACGTGCAACTGAGCAACTAAGCCTGTGTGCTGCAACCGTTCAGCCTTACTCTAGAGCCCGGGAGCCACAGCTGAGCCCATGTGCCGCAGCTGCTGAAGCCTGTGTGCCTAGAGCCTGTGCTCCACGAGGGCAGCCACCGCAGTGAGGCGCCCGAGTGCCGCAACTAGTAGGCCCCACTGTCTGCAGCTAGAGAAAAGCCCGTGAGGCAGCGAAGCGCCGTTACAGCCCCAGACAAATGACACGCAAATAAAATTATAAAAAGAAATAGAGTTCTTGTAACCCATATATATCTATGCATTTGAAAATGGATACAGTGTATTGTGTTATAACATACAGTATACAGTGTATTGTAGCATTCAGTAGCAAATAAAGGGGAAACAAGGCTACTACATAATGGCAAAAGTGCTCAGTTCACCAGTGACATGCGTACTAAATCTGTACCTACCTGAAAGGGTTACGTTAGTCTCTTAGTGGTGTCCGACTCTTTGTGGGCCCACGGACTGTAGTCCGCCAGGCATCTCTGTCCATGGTATTCTCCAGGCAAGAATACTGAAACGGGTTGCCATGCCCTCCTCTGGGGACTCTCCTCACCCAAGGATCAAACCCGGGTCTCCTGCGTTGCAGGCAGATTCTTTACCGTCTGAGCCACCAGGGAAGCTCCATGTACCTTATAACATAGCTTTAAAAGACATAAAGTAAAAGTCGACAGAACTACAAGGAGAACTCTATGAATTCACAACCATTGTGGGAGATTTTTCATATACTCCTCAAGGCATTCCATAACAAGCAGATGGAAAACAAGTCAAGATCTAGCGGATCTGAGCATGTGACCAGCAGACAGCCGAGTGGACTCACATAGGAAGCATTCGAACATGCATTCTTTCCATTCCAAACAGGACATTTACCAGAGCCGTCCACATGCCAGGCTATTGAGCCACTTTCCCAGGACTTCAAAGGGATGAGACAAGGCAAGACACGTTGAGAAACTCTCTGATCAGAACACAGATCATGCTGGAAATTGATAATCACAACTGCCTGGAGAGTCCCTATATGTTCAGAATATTTTAACATTCAGTGAATATTAAAACCAGGTCCCCAAAGATTTTGTATTTATACATCAAGTGGTGTTTGGTCTTAGGATCAGCTAAAATTGCTAGATTATTTTATCTACAGAAGTTTCCAGTTGGGATGACATTCTAAAGTCACAGTGAAGTAGGACAACTTTTTGTTTCTAGGAGAGGGTAGCGTTCCTGGCTCTTGAGCATCAAATACCAATCATTGAGGCAACCAGATATTCTCACAAGTTTCCCCAAAGGACTCTGGAAGGTACCATCCTCTTTGCTACACATAACTGATCCTCTGTACAACAGTGGGAAATTTGCAGTCCCTAAGAACCACACAGGACAGAATGGGGTAAGGTGAGTGAGGCAGGGTTATATAAGTGCGTGGCCAGATTTTATCTTTACTTAAAATATTCTTTTAGAAATCACTTTATTTCCTCTTGTTTTTGAAAATTTACTTTTGGCTGCACTGGGTCTTTGTTGCTGCATGTGGGCTTTGTCTAGTTGCAGAGAGCAGGGGCTGCTCTCTAGTTGCCGTGCAGGAGCTTCTCCCTGCAGTGGCTTCTCTTCTGGTGGCGCACAGGCTACAGACAGCTTGAGTGGCTGCAGCTCGTGAGCTCAGCAGCTGGCAGCTTGCTGGCTCTAGAGAGAGCAGGCTTCAGTAGTTTTGGCCCATGAGTTTAGTTGCTTCGCAGCATGTGGAATTACCCTGGACTAGGAATCAAATCCATGTTCCCCATATTGGCAGGCGGATTCTTACTCACTGCACCCCCAGGGAAGTCCCTTACTTAAAATCTTGATAATTTGTTTGTCACGGTTTGCTTTTTTTTTGCATTAATTTTGATTGATTAAAATACTATGTTACAACAAAGTTGTACTGTAGAACAGAGAACTATATTCAATATCCCGTGATAAACCATTATGGAAAAGAGTATGAAAAAGAATGTGTGTATATATATATGTGGGTGTGGGGGGGGGTCACTTTGCTTACAGCAGCAATTAACACAGCTTCGTAAATCAACTATACTTCAGTAAAAATAAAATTTAAAAACATTGCATTAAACTATAATTTATCTTGATTGGATTTTTGGGATCCTTTCTTGTTTTGCACCCTAGTTCTGGCTCACGAGCTGTATTCTAATCTCACTTCTGCTGTTGAGCCCCTCTGAGACTTGGTTTCCTCACTTGCACCGTGAAAAAAAGAACCCACCTGCCAGTGCAGAAGATGCAGGTTCGATCCCTGGGTCAGGAGGATTGGCCTGGAGAAGGAAATGGCAACCCACTCCAGTATTCTTGCCTGGAAAAACCCCATGGACAGAGGAACCTGGCTGGCTACACTCTATGGGGTCACAAAAGAATCGGACATGGCTTCAGGACTAAACAATGGTGAAACCAACAAAAATGTTTCACCGATGGGTTTATCCAGTGACCTCACTGAGATGCACAGTATGTGCCTGATAAGGAGAGAGATTCACCCCTCCTTCCCCGCATCCTTCAGGCTTCAGGGCTCTGCATGCAGGTGACCTACAGAGTCTGGATCCAGGTTAAAGATCAGGAGGTGATCCAGGAGGAGACCCCCTACTGCAACTTCTCCGTCCCCACCCAAGCGGAGTGGGTAGGGGTGTCTGCCGTGAATGCCACAAGCTGGGAGTCTCCTACCAACCTCTCTTTGACCTGCTTGGGTAAGAAACTTCCTTTGTGAGATGCCCTGGAGGCGCAAGTGGAGACTGCCCAAGCAGACAGGTGAGATTTCTCCTCCCCATCCTCCAGGTCCAGACTTTGCCCCCCATGGCGTGGTGGTCAAGAGCATCTCTGGAAACACAGAGCTCCTGGTGACTTGGCAACAGGAGCCTGGGGAGCTGCAGGAGCACGTGGTGGACTGGATCCGAGACGGCGACCCCTCGGAGGACCTCAATTGGGTCCGGCTTCCTCCTGGGAACCGCAGTGCAGTGTTGCCAGGTGAGGCCGAAGGGCACCTGGATTCCCATTTAAGCTTCTGGAGAACAGGAGAGGCCAGATTTGCAGAGGAAGGCCACAAGTATTATTAATTCATGCAAGAACTATTCATTGACTACCCACTGTGTGCCAAGCCCTGTTCTAGACACTGGTACACAACGATGGGCTTCCCCGGTGGCTCAGCAGTAAAGAATTGCCTGCAGTGCAGGAGATGGAGGCTCAGTCCCCAGGTTGGGATGATCTTCTGGAGAAGGAAGTGGTACCCACTCCAATATTCTTGCCTGGGAAATCCCCTGGGCAGAGGAGCCTGGAGAGCTACAGTCCGTGGGGTCACAAGAGTTGGACACGACTTAGCAACTAAACGACAACAAACACAGTGATGGCAGCTGATGTGTATTGGCCTTTCCGTCAGCATGAAATCATTCAGTCTTCCTTATAAAGCAGGTTTCTGCTATTATCATGAAGATAAAGAAAAAGGCTCAGAGAGGTTAAGCAACTCCCCTGAGGCCATACAGCAAGTATGTGGTGGAACCAAGATTTGAACCACGTAGTCAGGTTCCTAAAGCCAAACCCTGAACTGTAACACTGTACTCTCCTCTCAACAGCATCCCTACCCTCATCCCCACCAACATCTCCATCCTCATCTTGTAGGGCCGGGAACCATTGGAACAAAACCCAAATGCCTCTGTGATGCAGTTTGTTGTTGAGTTGCTAAGTTGTGTCCGACTCTGCCAGGCTCCTCTGTCCACGGGATTTTCCAGGCCAGAATACTGGCGTGGGTTGCCATTTCCTTCTCTAGGGGATCTTCCTGACGCAGGGATCGAACTTGCGTCTCCTGCATTGCAGGAGGGTTCTTTATCGCTGAGCCACCAGGGAAACCCCTGTAATGTAATTGGGGCAAAGTAAATCAGGGTAAGGGGGAGGAGGGAAGAATTTATTTTAGGGAAAAAAAAGAAAAACGTCTCTCTGGGAAAGTGGCGTTTAAACTAAGACCTGAAGGATCCATGAGGATGTCTAAGGGGAAAACAAGAGGGGACAAACAGTCCAAAGGCTCTGAGGCAGAAATGTGCCTTATGTGTTGGAGCGACAGTGGGGAGGCCAGTGTGGCTGGCGTAGAATGAGCAAAGGGGAAAGTGGGAGGAGGTGAGGGCAGGGAGGGGACAGGGCAGAATGTGCAAAGCCTTGTGGCTCACGGAGAAGACTTTGATTTTTTCTGCTGGTGAGGCGGGAGCCACACAGGGTTCTAAGCAGAGGAAGGGTGTGTCCTGACTCGGTTGCTCACAGGTGCCCCCTGGCTGCTGTGGGAGGAACAGACTGGGAGGGTGAGGGCTGGAATTGAGGAACCCAGAAGAGACTGTGGGCTTCCTGGGTGGCTTAAACAGTGAAGAATCTGCCTGCACTGCAGGAGACCTGGGTTTAGTCTCTGGGTCTGGAAGATTCCCTGGAGAAGGGAATGCTGACCCACTCCAGGATTCTACCCTGGAGAATTCCGTGGACAGAGAAGCCTGGCGGGTTACAGTCCATGGGGTTGCAAAGAGTCGGAGACGACTGAGGGAGTAACACTTTTCCTTTCAGAAAGAACTGTATTTGCTCCTTCTGGGAGGGAACAGAGGAAGGGAGAGAAGCAGGCAGGTTCTTGTTGGGGAGTCTTACAGCAGAATTTTGGGGACCTATTTGGATTTGTTGCACCAGACATGCTCCTCCAAGTGGGATTGTCCATGGGACTGTCAGATACTCAAGTCTCGAATCTAGCAATAAGTTCTAGGCTGAGATTTAACACTAGGGAGTCCATCCTTGGTGTAAAGAATTTGGGATAGCCTAAGAAGGTGTCAAGGGAGAGACTTAGGATAGAGTCCTAAGACTATTAAGTATATATGGACAGAAGAAGAGGAGCCCCAGTTTTGGAAAATCCCCAGTTGAGGAAGGCTATAGGGCACCACAGGTTTTGAGAAGGGATTTCAGGAGCCTTATTTACTGTGATGGATGATGTCAGGGCCCCACTCGGAGCCCAGAGTTTATCTCCCAGTCTCTGGCAGCTGCGTTCCTGGCCTGAGGGCTTTTTCTGGCCTGAAGCATCTTGCCTGCCTAGAGAGCTGAAGTGCCTGGGAATCAAGGCCCCTCAGATGCAGCCCTTCACCAATGACTGATAATGGTCGATGGATAAATACCCCAGCTCCCTCCCTCCTTGGGTGGGATGGAGTTCAGGATCGTCAGCTCTTCTGCCACCCAGAGGGCACCAGTGGGACTGAGCCTTGGCTGGTCATGTTGGGATCTTGTTCTCTAACGCAATTGCCTGGGAGTCTTTCCTTCCCTGCTTCATTTCCCCACTGCCCTATTGGTGTTCTCTATGGTTACCTCCCAGATAAATTACTTTTCCTCAAACCCTTGTAGCAGAGTGTCCCTCTGGAGACACAAATGAAGATTCCTTACAAAATAAGAAACGCGTTGGGGAGGGGAGCCAGCTCTAACTCGTCTTTGCTTCTGCCCTACTCAGTGGATTTCAAGGAAGGGGTCCCTTACCGAATCACAGTGACGGCGATCTCTCCTTGGGGCTTGGCCCCGGCCCCCTCCGTCTGGAAGTTCAGAGAGGAGCTAGGTAAGTGGTAGGCTTGGAGGACAGAGGGTTCTGAAATCCTGGCAGAACTTGACCCACTGAACTTTCTCTCTCCAGTACCGTTATCGGGGCCAGTGGTTTGGCGAATCCAGGATTCCCCCTCAGGGATCCCTGCTGTAGCGTGGGAAGAGGTCCCAAGGCAGCAACTTCGGGGCCATCTCACCCACTACACCCTGTGCACACAGAGTGGAACCAGGCCTTCTGTCTGCAAGAACGGTGAGCTCCACTGCCTCTGCCCCAGCCCCCATCAGACCCACCCATCAGTCTACCCCTCCCCTTGCCCCTAGACGGGACCTTTTGGCTCCTTCTCAGCCCCTACGAGAAAACCTGATATCCTGGGTTCCCTAGTGGGTAATAACCCTGGTGGCTGTCGGTGTAATAGACTGTCATGTGGCAATTTAAAATGAAGAGTCCGATCTATATTTATTGACATTGAAAGATGCCTGTCATATTTTATTAAGTGAAAAGATAAAAGGACTATAAAACTCTGTGGGCTGGTTCCACTTTTATACAATAAACCCAGCACTGAGCAAAGCAGAGACCTCCCCAGCATCAATAGGGATTTAGGATTACATATGATTTTTATTTCTTTTTTATGCCTTTGAATGTAGGCTAAATTTTTCCTCTGAGCAGATTCCTTTTAAAAGTACCCTTCTTATTTTTGGCTACTCTGGGTCTTCGTTGCTGCTTGCTGGCTTTCTCTAGTTGCGGCAGTTCACGGGCTGCTCATCACAGCGGCTCCTTTTGGTGTGGAGCACAGGCTCTGAGGTGCTCAGGCTTCAGTCGTGGAGCATGGACTTAGTCACTCTGCAGCATGGGGGATCTTCGTGGACCAGGGATCAAACCTGTGTCCCCTGCTTTGGCAGGCAGATTCTTAACTGCTGCACCACCAGGGAAGTCCCTAAATTATCTTTATTACCCTTTCCCCCACAGTCCCATTGAGATATAATTGACAAACACACTGTGTATGTTTAAGGTGTACATTATAATTGTTTGACTTATAAATATTGTGAAATAATTCCCAATATAAATTTTGTTAACATCCATCATCTCATACATACATACCATAAAAAAAAGTAATAAAAATTCAAAATATTCTTTTCTTCTGATTACAAAAGTTATCTGTTCTTGTTTTAAAAACTGACACACTGGGGCTTCCCTAGTGGCTCAGTGGTGGAGAATCCACCTGCCAGTGGAGGAGGCAAGGGTTCGATCCCTGATCCGGGAAGATCCCACATGCCTCGGAGCAACTCGGTCTGTGTGTCACAGCTCTGAGCCTGTCCTCTAGAACCAGAGAGCCTCAACCTCTGAGCCCACGTGCTGCAGCTACTGAAGCCCGATTACCTAGAGCCCACGCTCCGCAACAAGAGAAGCCTCCGCAATGAGAAGTCTGTGCTCCACGACTAGAGAGTAGCCCCTGCTCGCCATGGCTAGAGAAAACCCGTTCAGCAACAAAGACCCAGCACAGCCAAAAATAAAGAAATAAAAGTATTTTAAAACTTAACAAAGGAGTATGTATACTCAAATGTATCAGCGTTCTCATCACTTCAGTGATACTGATCACGCAGCTTCCATATTTTGCCCTGTGTACGTTAACACAAAGATGGGAGTTGTGTTTTTTTGTGTGTTGTTTTTGAGTTGTGTTGTCTGAAAGTTTTAAACTTCTTTACTAAAGAAAATTTCAAGTGAAAGTAGGAAAAGCAGTGTAGCAAACCCTTGTGCACCCACCATCCGGTCTCAATAGTGAACCGCATTTAATCATTCCTCTTTGAGTGTATCCCCCACACTTTTTACCTAGTGTGTCTTTGGTGTCATTTTACCCTTAAATAATTTGGTATTTCTGCCTTTGTCTCTAACTGATAAAGCCTTTTGTTTTTAAAACATAGTTGCTTTGCCCTAACTGTACTTTGCATGAGTACATAGATATCACTGGGTTAAAAATCATATATATTTATGTGTTGTTCAGTTGCTAAATTATGTCTGATTCTTTGCGACCCCATGGACTGCAGCATGCCAGGCTCCCCTGTCCTTCATATCTCCCGGAGTTGGCACAGATTCATGTCTGTTTGGGTGATGCCATCTAACCGCCTCATCCTCTGCTCCCCTTTCTCCTTTTATGAGTACATGTACCTATTATTATTATTAACGGAGAACCATGTTATAGGCCCCTAAAGCTTATGCCTGATGTTTTGCAGCTCTCTTTTTCTCCTCGATGTTTTAGCTTGGATATCTTTATATGGCATATTCAGTTAAAAAGCACGCAAAACAGGGAATTCCCTGGCGGTCCAGTGCTAAGGTCTTGAGAGAAGAATTTGGGGGACCCATTTGGATTTGTTGCACGTGACATGCTCATCCAAGTGGGATTGTCCATGAGATGGTCAGATACTCAAGTTTCAGATCTAGCAATAAGTTCTAGGCTGAGATTTAACACTGCAGTCTGTCCTTGGTGTAAAGAACTTGAGACAGCCTGAGAAGGGCGTCGAATGAGAGATTAAGGATGGAGTTCCAAGACCATAAGAATAGGAGCCCCAGTTCTGGAAAATTCGCAGTTGGGGAAGGCTATATGGCACCACAGATTTTGAGAAAGGATTTCAGGAGCCTTATTTACTGTGATGGGTGGCATCAGGGCCCCACTCAGAGCCCAGAGTTTATCTCCCAGTCTCTGGCAGCTGCGTTCCTGGCCTGAGGGCTTTTTCTGGTCTGAAACATTTTGCCTGCCTCAACAGCTGGAAGTGCTGGGGATTCAAGGCCCTTCAGTTGCAGCCCTTTATCAATGACTGATAATAGTTGATGGACAGGTGGTTAGGACTCTTACAGCTGAAGGTCTAGGTTCAATCCCTGGCAGGGGAATGAAAATCCCATACCTGTAAGGCATGGTCAAAGAAGTAACCACAACAGTTCTGGGAGGTGCAGACGTCTCCCCCTGGTCTGAAGCAAATTTCCGTTCACTGGGTCCTGTGCATTCGGAGGGATATGATATTCATGGCATTCTTTTATTTGTTCCAATATACGCTTGACCCTTGAACAACACAGGTTTGAACTCTGCGGGTCTAGTTATACGTGACTTTTGTGCATAGTAAATTTTAACAGTGCTATCTGTGGTTGGTTGGATCTGCTGATGTGGAACTAGGAATTACAGAGTGTGTGTCAGCTGCTCAGTTGTGTCTGACTCTCTGCGGCCCCATGGACTGTAGCCCACAGGCTTCTCTGTCCATGGAATTCTCCAGGGAAGAATACTGGAGCAGGTAGCTATTTCTTTCTCCAGGGGATCTTCCCCACCCAGAGACCAAACCAGGTCTCCTGCATTGCAGGCAGATTCTTTGCCATCTGAGCCACCAGGGAACCCCTATTGAGGAACACAGATAAGGAGGGCATCCCTGGTGACTCAGTGGTAAAGAACCTGCCTGCCAGGGCAAGGGATGCAGGAGGTTCGAGTTCAGTCCATGGGTTGGGAAGATCCCCTGGAGGAGGAAATGGTTACCCACTCCGGTATTCTTGCCTGGAGAATTCCATGGACAGAGGAACCAGGTGGGCTACAGTCCATGGGGTCGCAAAGATTCAGACTTGACTCAGCAGCAGCAGCAGCAGCACAGACAAGGAGGTACAGACTATAAATTATACTGTATTCGGATTTTTAACAGAGTTAAGAGTTGACACCCCTAACCCCTGCCTTGTTCAGAGGTCAATTGTAGATCATTTTTTAGTGCTTTCTATGTGCCAGGCACTGACTAGAGTTGGACACGACTCTAGGAATATGGCCCTCGTGGCCCTAACTTTCTCATGAGGGGCATGCAGGCATGGATAAAGTAAATACTATCTATGCAGTGTGTCAGATGATGGTAAGTGCTGGGCAGAGGAATAACGTTAGGAAGATGAATGGAGAAGCAAGTGCTGTTTTAATTGGTTGGGGTAGGGGGAAGCAGTCAGGAAAGTTCTCACTAAATAGGTGACCTGTGAGCAAAGAGCTGAAGGAGGGGAAGAGGGAACCATGTGGCTATCTGGGAGAGTGTTGCAGATGGCATGGCACGTGCAAAGGTCCTAAGGCAGGACTTGACTGCCTCCATCACCTCTCTGGGTATGTCCTCCAGTGACTGGCAGCACCCGAACCATCACCCTGCCTGACCTTCACTGGGGTCCCTGCAAGCTGTGGATGACTGCCTCCACCATCGCAGGACAGGGCCCACCTGGTCCAAGCCTCCAGTTTCACCTACCAGGTAGGGGTCTGGGGTGGGACTACTATGGGAGGGGGCCTTGTTCCCCTGGAGGGGGGTTACATAATCCTTACTGAACTTCATTGGGTAGACAACTTTTTGACTTGGGGATGTTGATGATGCATTTTGATGCTGCTGAACACTGCTGTGGGTTAACAGGCAATGTGTGTCTTTGACCCTTTCACCCATCTCTGACCTTGACCTTCTCCCAAGTCCCACTCTCACTCTGAGCCTCCCCCTACCAATTCATGTGTGCATGCTCACTCGCTGAGTCATGTCTGACTCTTAGTGACCCCGTGGACTGTAGCCCACCAGGCTCCTCTGTCCATGGGATTCTCTAGCATGAAAACTGGAGTGGGTTGTCATTTCCTTCTCCAGGGGATCTTCTCAATCCAGGGATCGAAACCGAGTCTTCTGCCTCTCCTGCATTGGCAGGCAGATTCTTTACCACTGGGCCACCTGAGAAGCCCTCACCCCTTCATGAGTCCTGCCCATTTATCCACTTCCTTACCCGTTCCCTGGCCCACCCATGAGCCTTCCCTGGGCCCTCCCAGCCTTCTTGGTGTCCAAGTGTTCTTCTGCCCCTCCCGCTTGCCCTCCAGATAACACCCTGAATTGGAAGGTTCTGTCAGTT